>NC_141008.1:72150657-72851880 GCF_052327205.1 Somniosus microcephalus | reverse complement strand
GGGAGATGGGAATTCTGCCCTTCTAGGTATGTTGTTCTTCGTGATATCATGGGGATAGTGGGAAATAATTTGGAATCGGATTCTTGCAATCCCACGAGCAGTTGGAGGGTTTTTAAATAGTTTAATGAGCTTTCTTAATGTACTTAGAAACCGAGTGTTAGGTACCTCGGTTGTTTAGAGTGTGTTTCAACTTACAATACTCAGTAACAGAAAAATTGATTCTTAATATTGTTGCAAGATGAAACATACTCAGTACACTTTTGTTGATCTGAATCTCTCCGACCTAAATATTTTTAATGTGCAAAGGTCCTAGACACACTTGTCAGACTTCAGCTTTAACCAGGGTCTAAAAACCAGCAGTTAAGTGTCAGCTTGGCTCAGTTTTAAGCATTCTCATCTTGGAGTCAGAAAGTTGTGGGTTTAAGCTCCTCTCCAGGAACTTTGAGTGCAGTACTGAGGGAGTGCTTGAAGGGATAATTACTAGTCCAAGCCCTTTTCGGGCTACCTCAGATCAGGCATATTCCCCAGATGTTCACCTTCAACTAAAGTTAAAGATAGCCAAATTCTATAAGATGCTTAAATGGGTCTAAAGTTCCAGACTATCTCTCCCTAAAGGAAAGGAACGACATGAAGATGTTACCGTCCTTCGTTTAGCACTTTTAATAAGTTTAACTAGACTGTAATCTTCCGGATATTATGAGGGTCCAGAAACCCCCCCAGAATTCTGCAACTCCTTACAAAAGAGTGTACAGAATTTGAGTTCGCGAGTTTGATACAGAAATACTACTACTTGAGACAATTCTAAAAATATATAGATTTATTTAAAAGCTGACATACAGTTAACAGCTTTTGAGTCAATTGCAACATTAACAGTTCAAAAACAAATAGCTTACATTTTTTATCCTCAGAGATCCTTATTCTCAAATCTTAACTTCGTACATTTTTACATTTCTTATTATTCTAATGCAGGATATCCACCAAAATCAAATACCTTGATTACCCGAGACTCAGAGTTGTAGGCTTACAGAGTGGTTCTGAAGCCGAGAATTGCTTGCCCCTTCCCAGTGACTTCTGTCTATCTGAAAAAGCTCTATTTTTATACCTTTTTTTAGTGGTTTATCCTTTGAAGTTTTCTGCTGATGTCAGCTAATTATCTCTAGACTTTTTTTTCTATTCTTACTGTCAATTTAGCCGTTGCGTGCATAATTATGTCTCTACCTTTAGGTGTTCCAAAAACTTATCATATAAAATGGCTACAACAGATTTATCTTTTTGATGTCATTCTTATCAAAGGTCTTCCATTCAATTCTTAATATTGGCTTAACTGGTTATTAGCAGACGTTGTGACTCCGTGGTATTCCAAATTCAATACAAAAACTATGTGATTGCTTGGTACATCTATTGAAGTCATATCTTCAAAGTGTTCTGTAGGTATTATATTTACAACATGTAAATTAAAGACACTTCAACTAGGGTGTTTGTTTTCCAAGCCATCTTAGTTGGTTATATTATAATTGTGTTTCCTGTTTCATTTGATGTTACTTTTACAAAGGCACATGGTTTTTTAATATTCTGTGTTCCTCTTCGAAGTGTCAGTTTTTAACACTTTACTTGGGTCATTCCATTGTGTTTCTCCCAAACTCCAGACCTTCTGGAAGCGCCAAATTGCTATTTCAATAGGGCCATTGTTTTAGTATTTTTAATCAATTCCCATTTCAAAAGCTTGTGTGGTAACACTTCATCTTATCTCAGAAGCCTGTTTGCACAGCTTGTGTTGTTGAGACTTTAGATTTTTAAACCCAGTATATCATGTATTAATAAAATCAGAATTCTGTTCATATGATGGTGTATTTTTCTGAAATATGGCTTATTCCTTCACATGCTGCACTGTCAGAGGTGCCGTCTTACAGATGAGATGCTAAACTGAGGCTCTGCCTGTAAGTTTAGGTGGACATGAAAACTCCCACAGCTCTGAAAAGGAGCAAGACGTCATACTCTTGTCCAAGACGTCATACTTTTGTCCAAGACATCATACTGGTGTCCGAGACATTATATCGGTGTCCAAGATATCATACTGGTGTCCAAGATATCATACTGGTGTCCAAGTTATCATACTGGTGTCAAACATATCATACCGGTGTCCGAGACATTATATCGGTGTCCAAGATATCATACTGGTGTCCAAGATATCATACTGGTGTCCAAGTTATCATACTGGTGTCAAAGATATCATACCGGTGTCCAAGACATCATACCGGCATCCGAGACATCATACCGGCGTCCGAGACATCATACCGGCGTCCGAGACATCTTACCGGTGTCCGAGACATCATACTGGTGTCCTGGCCAGTATTCTTCCCTCAACCAACAACTTCTTATTGCTGTTTGCACAAGATGGCTGCAATATGTGACAACAGAATCTGCATTTCAAAGCAGGCTGTTTATGAGAGCTACAGGCCCTGATATTTGCAGGGGTGGGGTTTTGGATCCGGCTGGGGAGGTTGTTGTGGCCGGGAAACCCAGAAGTGCAAGTTTTCCCAAACACCGTGGAGTTTTAACTCCAGGGCCTGTGTGCTTTTCCCCCAAAGTTCCCCACCCAAAAGCCAGCCTGATTAACACCGGGTTGGGGTGGGTTTAGTGTGGTTGTGGGGACTGATGATTGCGGGGGGGGTGGTGGTGGGGCTGAAGATCATGGGGTGGGTGGAGCGATGCAGGGGTTGGGGGGGCTGTGATCGTGGGGGAAAAGCTGATAGATTTCGGGGGAAGAGATGGGGGAGTCGGTGATTGCAGGGGGTGATTTGAGGGTAGGTCGTGGAGGGGGGCACTGAGTCAGACAGGTCGTGCGGGGGTTGCGGGGGCAGTTTACAGGGTAGCTTGTTGGAGGGCGAAGAGACTGCTGCTCCTCCTGGCCCACAAGCAGTGCTGTAAAGGCACTTACCTTATGGATCCGGCCCCTCTGGCCTCCTTTCACCTGCTGAGTTTCGCGAAGCCAGGGAAACCCAGCCCACAGTAGTAAAAAATAGAAGCCTTGTTAAAATGGAGGCAGACACCCTCTTTAAAAGGTTTTACCCACTGACCCACCTCCTGAGAGCGGATTGGTCGCCCGCCCCTCATCCCGCCTCCGCTAAAACCAGAAGTGGGCAGGTTTGAGGTGGGTTGGGGTCCTGTTTAACATTTCTAATACTTGTACTTTCCACTGACCCAAACCCACCCATTTTTGGGAGTTAAACTTATCCCACAAATTCTTTCTTTCTAGTAGAATAGCCATCACTTTCAAATTACAATGGTACAATACATAATGGAGGGTTGTGCCTAATCACGTCCCAAAGTGCTTTCCAACCAATGCATTACTTTTTGAAGTGCAGTCACTGTTGTTACATAAGCAAACTTGATAGTCAATTTTCGCAGTGTCACAAACAGCAAACGTACGGCTGGATATGCCGGGGGCGATCCAGCTGAAACGGGCGTGAAATCGGCAGACGTGCCCCCGCCCAAGGCCCTCATTGGAAGGAGGCCTTGACCATTTTCAGGTTTGGGCCTCACTTAAATGCTGCGGCACCAGACGGGCGCCCCGCTGGAAACTCACCGGTTGTGGGAGGGTGGAAAGTGGCTGGATTCTCATGCTGAGCCAGCTGGCAGGTCAGAGCTGGTGGTGGGGTGGGGTGTGGGGGCGGGGGAGGGGGGGGCCGCGGAAGAGGAGGTCAATCATGGGGGAATCTTCTATGAGCTGCCAACACTCCTGCTCCTCCTAGCCGCACAAAAATAAAAATAATAATATTCTATGGCGTTTTATTTGAGTTGCCTCCAGCGTCCCTTTAAGGACCACTGGTTAGGCTGCTCAAACCCTGGTACAAATGGGCGAAGCATGCGTGGCATGAAAGTTGCATCAGGCAGGCTTTGGGCTTCAGAGGGGCAGCTGAACTGTCCCTGCCCCTCTCCCCCCAATTTTCAATTGTGGGCCGTCTGTTTATCATACAATGGGCGCTGGTAGTTGATAGTCGTCCCCACATTTGTTTATGGTGGTTGAAGAAAGTGGCTTCCTAAGGGCCCAGAAATTTGGCTTTCCCCAGGTGAGTGCGCACGGGGTACTTACCCGTAGGCCGAATGGAAGTGCCGGTTTTCTGCATGCACTGCGCATGCGCGGGAAACCGGCACTTCCGATCCTCTGAACAAAGGGGTTCAGAGGTCGAACGCGCGCGCAGGAGAGGTTGCGCGTGCGCATCAAACTTACGTTTTTTTTGCAGGTTTTCACGCGAGGTTAAGCCTGCAGGATTTACACATTTAAAAAGCAGGCGTAAGGCCTGCTTTTTACAAGGTAAGTGGTCAATTAATTAAAATTAAAACATTTTTTCCACAGGTTTATTATTTTTAAATACTTTAAAGCAAGGTAAGTTTATTTTTAGCCCCATTAGAATATAAAATTATTTTTTTCAAAAATTAAAATTATTGTTTAAAATAGTTATTTAATGTAATTTATAGTTTATTTAAAAAGTGTGAATTAAAAAAAAAAATTATTTGAAGGTTTACTGCTATTTTGGGGCCCATAGTATTTATAAGTTTTGACAGGTCTTTCTGTCAATCTTATGAATGGGCTTTTCCCTCCTCCGATTGGCTGCACATGGCCCACGTGATCCCAGGGGACGCATCGCACTAACTACGCCCCTGGGACATGCAAGCACAGCACGCCGGCAGCTGGGCCAGGCCCCGGAGCAGAATTGCATGGGGCCCTACAACTCAACTGCTGGCGTGCAAGGTAAGTGCAGTTCGGGGGCTTACACCCGCGGGAAGCCCCCGACCCGAATTTCTGGGCCAATATATTTCTTATTGGCTGTCTTATCCTGCTTGAATTTTGTGTACCTGAAGGTTTGGAAAGGGGTGTTGATGGCACCGTCGCCTTATTGGCAGTTAACATCTAAATCAGAAGACGAACATCTGTTTGTATCAGCTGCTTGACAGATATGCAAATTGATAGTAATGTGGATGTAACCTTTATATGTGCCCCCCGAGGCTCCCCCCGAGGCTCCCCCGAGGCTCCCCCCGAGGCTCCCCCCGAGGCTCCCCCGAGGCTCCATGATACACAGCTATATGGCTCACTAACACATTTTGCTAATGGGGAGCTTTTGGAGGCGGGACTCCCACTTAATGGGTTTTAGTCCCGCCTCCATCGACTTCTGGCCAACCCAAGCTATTTTCCCTTGATTGATCTTGTTAAGCCCGCCCAGCGGGTTTAGCCGGCCAATTAAGGGGAAGCCGGTGACAGAGAAGGTCAGCGTATGATGTTTCATCTGTCAAAGATTTTTGACAGATGAATTGTCATCGTTTGACAGCTGTGTGAAACTGACACGGACATTCTCTCTGGTTTGATGAGTCCTTGTATTCAAGGCTCACCAAACCTATCCGCTGAGCAGAAATCAGATGGTTGTTGTATCGGAGAATGCAGCAGCCATTCTGTCATCTCTGCCGGTGAGATGCCGGAGTCTCCGGTTCCCCAACTGTTGAAGCCTGCAGGAAGAAACAAAGGTAAGTAAACATTTTCTATCACTTTGCACTCACCTCACATACTTACCTCTCCACACTTGCACCCATCACTTACCTTCACAGCGCACTTTTTGCACCCCGCAGACCCACTGTTCGCCTCGGTGACCCTGGCGGGGTTTCCCGACGTTGGGAAGCCTGCACTTGCAGGGGTAAAATGAGGATAATCGTCTTAACTGCCTGTTAACTACCTGTTAACAGGCAGTTAAGTGACTATAATCCACTTCCCGCCTCGAGGAGGCGGCTCCCAGCGCGGGTCAGGTACCCGCTGTGATGAAATATTCCATTCATCACTCATCAGTATTTCTCTGCCTGTGACTGTGGTTGGTTTCAGTTTCATTTCCATTGTATTGTACTGTGTGTAGGGCTCCGCCCATACCTGGCTCCTATGTAAGCTGGCCCAGCCTGCAGCACATCCAGTACGGCAGACCTCTGGATGGAAGATACATTCTCCTCTGTGTGTTACCTTCTAAGTCAATAAAACCCGCCTCCTGGGAAGATGGCACGGCGGCGGGCTGGGGGCAGGATGGGTACCCGCCCCCTGATTCTGCCATTTTCTCAGCAGTCCCGCCTCCAAACCCGCCTCCCCAGGGCTGGGAAAATTCCCTTCAAAGGTTTGGACGCCCCTGATCTAGGATACTTAGCAACCATGAGGCTTTCATTCCTGGTGACTGGCTAGATTTGAACCACGATGCTACCCTGAAAGGAAAATGCAGCTCATTTAAAGATAGTGCGACCGGACTATTTTGTATGGAAAGGACATTTCTCGGTGTGTGACAAAATGCCCAAAGTTCTTTACCGGCTGACTTAACGCTGAGGTCTCGTTAGAATGTCGGACATGAGTCTTAATGCCTTTCTGGCAATTTCTATTTGTCTTTTCAAATGTCACATGCCATTATTTTAATGATATATATATACAGGTGGCTGGTAATGTGTTATAAGGTTGTAACCCTAGTGAGGGGTTCATCCTTTGCCTGCTGCCGTGAGTAACTTGTTTTGACAATGCTCAACTAAAATATTGCTTTTTGCTTCAGTACCACAGTACATTAGTTGAAACCTTCAAAATTAAATGACTGGACTGTGGAACACATCGTTGGCTGGAGCAGCCTGTGGGCTAAAGGTTAAAATAAGGTCACGGCCTTCAGGAGTAAAATTCTGAAGGTTTTGATTGCCATCCAGTCTTGTGTCACAGCTTGCTAATATATTCCAAGACAGCAGTGACTTTATATCGTGGAATCTTACAGCACAGAAGGAGGCCATTCAGCCCACTGTATTGGCCCTTTGGAAGAGCTCTCCAATTGGTACAGCTCCCCAGAGTCAGGGTCATTTAAATATTGTCGGTGGCCTCCCAACAGGATAAAATCCATAAGTCTTCCTCATTTTCATATTAAGACACACTGGGCTAGAAGTTCATCTCGGGCAGAGGCACAAAATGGATGGCATCGGGTCGTCCACCCGTTATCTACGCAGCACCTGATATTCAGTTCCATTACACCGGGTATTATAATTGAATGGAGCGGTTGTGTCTGCTACACATTGTGGATTATATTATTCGAGGCTGCTTGAGTGTCAGACAGCATTAGTTTGATTTTTATTTTTGTAATACTTCAGGCCGGAACTTCCTCAATCCGGCTTTTACGTCACAATTTACGCTGGCTTCTGCGCTGATTTTGACAATGGCAACTTATTGTTGCTGAGAATCTCATCAGCATATTCCCGAACATACGCCATCCACCTTCTTTTGAGGTAGGACATTTCGGACTGAGATGAGGAGAAATGTCTTCACTCAGAGGGTGGTGAACCTGCGGAATTCTCTACCACAGAAGGCTGTGGAGGCCAAGTCACTGAATATATTTAAGAAGGAGATAGATAGATTTCTAGACACAAAAGGCATCAAGGGGTATGGGGAGAGAGCGGGAATATGGTATTGAGATAGAGGATCAGTTGAGATAGAGGATCAGCCATGATCTCATTGAATGGCGGAGCAGGCTCGAAGGGCCGAATGGCCGACTCCTGCTCCTATTGTTCTATGTCTCTTTAAGCGCTCCTTTATCTTATTGATCTTATAAAAATTAAAGTTTGAAGCCATCATGTTTAAGAAATGCAATTGTGAAAGCTTTGCTCTTTTTAATGTAATGGATTCTGATGCCATAAGAAAGCATTTAAAGATACGGAGAGCAGAATTTTTTTTTATATCGCTTACAAACAATTGCTATAAAACACCAGAAATGGTGACTTTGGGCCCTACTGTATCTAAAATTGTGGCTGTCAATTAACGCCCATTCAGAACTCCTGTTCTCGGGTCTTTTGCCTGGGGGCGGGGCTATATTAATGAGCTAAGTGGCGTTTCAGCTGACGTAACTTGGGAGTGGTGCAAACAATGGGGGAAATTCACGTGTAGCAATGTTTTGGAGTAAATCAGTTACGCACAAATTTCCTCAAACAAAATGGAACAACCATTGTGGTTATGCTGAAAATTTCCAGGCCTTCATGTCTGGAGGGTAAGATGTTGCACAAAATGAATTTGTACAGTTGATCGCAAAGCTATCATAGTTGTCAGAAAGACTGAAATAATTGTTAGCAAAACATTTAAATGTAAAATCAAAGTAAATCACATTAAAACTGGTAGGAGTGACAAATTGTGATTTTATAGTGTGCACCAGATATAGGCTGACATTGCGTCTCCTACTGTTTTGTCCGTGTTTGACTCAGCATTAAATTTTGTATATGAATGCTGTAAAATTTTGTGCCAATCCTAATAGGGGAGGCAGTACCTGAACACAGGATAAGGTGTGTTTGTGAAAGACAGATTAGTGCCAGCTTCCCATATTGGCATTAAATAGCATACTGCTCCATTGAAATACTATACGAGTACCCTGTAGTGTGTAGTTACTATATGATATGATAGATACAAGTGTCAGATTTTATATGGTGTGCTCTATACAGGTGAGCTTCAATAAAACGTTACATAGGATTACATAAGATATACAGCACAGAAACAGGCCATTTGGCCCAACCAGTCCATGCCGGTGTTTATGCTCCACTCGAGCCTCCTCCCGTCTTTCCTCATCTAACTCTATCAGCGTAACCCTCTATTCCCTTCTCCCTCAGGTGTTTGTCCAGCCTCCCCTTAAATACATCTATACTATTCGCTTCAACCACTCCCTGTGGTAGCGAGTTCCACATTCTCACCACTCTCTGGGTAAAGAAGTTTTACCCAAACGTTACTCAGCAGTGCTATCAGTAAAATAATAGAGAATCCTGAAACCACTCAGCAGCAGAAGCAGCATTGATGGAGGAAGAGACAAGTTGACATTTTGGGCTCTTGTCCGAACCCCAGACATCAACTTGCCTCTTCTCTCCACAGATGCAACCTGACCTATTGAGTGTTTCCAACATTCTCTGTTTTTGAGCTTTCCAGCGTCTGCAGTATTTTGCTATTTTGTTTGTACAGTGAAATCAGTGCCGTGCATTAGCTGAAAGAGGAATGATTCCTATTTCTTAAGAGCACACTGAGTGCAGTGGGACTATATACTATTCTACAGTAGGTAGAAACTATACCTCACTCGTATAGTATGCCAATGGAGATTGCAATGGAGTTCATGAGCTAGAAGACTACCCGTTTACGTCTGGGATCTGAATCTAAGGCAGACTAATGACTAACATGGCAGCTGTCGATCATTCTGCCATTTACACTTCTCTAGAGCCATCTTTTGTTTCTTAACTTGTCCCATTACCATCTCCTTTTGCCTTGCACCATCTCTTAATCTCTCTTAATGTCTCTTAATCTCTCCTGCCTTCCATCCTATCACAGACCTTCTGTTGAATCCGTGATTCTTAAAGTATGATGTTTTCCAATAACTACACGGATGCTGTAACTTAACAATCAACAGGTGTTTACTGGAGGAGGGTAGTCTAAAGACTAACAGTACAGAGGCATGCTCAAGGCTTATATACAGGTGTGGTTACTGCCGGTACTACAGTATACAGGAGCTGTAAAAGTAGTTCTCTCTTAAAGGTACATACACTACACCTTCCCATTTGTTCTTTCCTCCCCTCCCTCCTTCCCTGCCCCTACACTTGCTTAAAATCTGTTACATCTCCAACTTTTTCCAGTTCTGACGAAGGGTCATCGACCTGAAACGTTAACTCTGTTTCTCTCTCCACAGATGCTGCCTGACCTGCTGAGTATTTCCAGCATTTTCTGTTTTTATTGCAGACTAATGACTGTAAGCTTACTACTAGGAAGGAGCTTGGGACTGTCTCAGCCCAGTCCCTGCATTTTGAAAAAAGAAAAGCATATTACTGAAAATCTGAAATAAAAATAAAAGCACAGCCCGTCAATCAGCATGTAGGTTATTTTTCAGGTAGAAACCCTTCAGACTCCTGAAAAATAAAGCCAATCTTTTTCTCTTAAATGTGCTGACTAACCTGCTGTGCATTTCCAGGATTTTCTGTTTTTATTTCAACTCAGGTTTCTAGATGCTGTGAATGCACAGCATAAAGCTGCACACAACCCATAATTAATCATTTCAGTCAGAGTTGCAACAAGGGCGGCTGGTGTGGGAAATGGATAATTAATTCTGGTATAGTCGGCAGTGCGCTGCTAAAGTTGGGGTTAAGGTCTATTGTTGAGGCAGAGTAGAGGGAGCA
The DNA here is from genome assembly GCF_052327205.1 of Somniosus microcephalus. Lineage (NCBI taxonomy): Eukaryota > Metazoa > Chordata > Chondrichthyes > Squaliformes > Somniosidae > Somniosus > Somniosus microcephalus. The sequence continues at coordinate 72,841,692 of NC_141008.1, read as the reverse complement.
TTTTTCGTCTCATAATAAAGGTGGGAGTGATACATCTTGAAACCGAGTACCACAAAAGGAAAATGCTCATTCAAAAATAACAGCGCTGTCTCGCACCAGCAGTCACTGTTCTGTTGTTCTGGATTCAGAACAATGAAAGACGACCTTCTTTAAGTAAAAAAAAAAGGTGGAGCTTTGGAACTTTTTCTACATTGCATCACTTTCTCTATTCTGTTAAGTATCTTAAGCCCCCTCTGTGATGTCTCTTTTTGAGGTTGACAAGCCCCAAGTTGTATGGTATCTATTTCTACTCTTGCGGTTGACTGCCCGCGTCAATAATTAGGTTTGAAAGCTGTCAGTCTGCAGTTTTACTGTCCATGATTTCAATGCAAATCCATGTTCCTAATCAAAGGGATCTTTGCTTATTTTGGCACTGAGGTATGAGTGCATGTTTGATCTGTTTCGCTGGATTTTCTATTTATTGATTTTGCAGTCCTTCACCGCATTTGCAAGATGATTCAGGCAGGATTTCATTATAAAAATTTGTACCCTGGAGCCAGTTTCCCTGGTAACCATTTTAATCCAGCATCTTCCGACTAGAGAATCTTCTTCTGTGAAATAATGGAATTGCCTAACATATGGAATTCTAAGGAGATATTTTTTCAGCAAATTAGGTCTTGATTTACATTTATCAATTCTCCACTTGGAGGGAGAAAGGATCCAGTTTCAGCTGCCCCACCGTTTGGTAGTAACATTAATCATTTTTTCTATTAAGATCATGCTTCCCTTTGCAGCTTGCAGTATCATGACATTGCAACATCATTTTTCAGCTGTGCTCCATCATCGCCGCAGATTTATGCAGTTCAAGTGGAAATCTGATTAACTCATAATCTCTGTGCAGAGACAACAGAGTGTTAAGAGGAACGACCATTTAAATATGTGTTTAAATGTGCTTCAGTGTATTCGTTCAAGAGCACACACAGGAAAACACGTACATTAAAATAGCTCGTGACTACTAATTCCAATTAGTAACCTCATTCCCCATTGACACCAAATTCTTTTCACAAATACCTTTGGTTAAAATTGTTGATAAACATTTATAGAAGATGCTGTACACCTGATTGCCACAAAACCGTTTGAAAAGCAATATTTGCAGCACCATTTTATTTTTTCCACACATTCGCTGCCACCACAATTCACTTTGAACCAGATTTTTGAAAGGATAATATTCAGAATAAACATCTGAATAAACATAATCCATTGATAACTTTGTGGAAATTCCCAGAACTGCTACTTTCAAAGCACTTGCGGGCATTTTGAATCTGTGTGTTGCTAAGATATTGGATGCTAGGTCCTAATTGATTTTTTTTTTCTGTTTCGAACTTAAGGAAGTCTGCAAGTTGTCACCTTGAAAATGTAAATGTTTTAAAACATTTGGTATGGTGCGATGGGAAAGGCCAGTAGGTAACAGAAATGGAAGGAGGGGAATGATTTTTTAATGTTATTTTAAATACAATATGGATTTTTTTTTAAACTTGCAACATTTTCAACCGGGGAATCAGTACCTTGTGGAAATGCAGTTGTTTAAAGCGACCCTTGTAAGAAAAACGCTTGGTTTCGGTGTCCGATATGCCAAGGAGCCAGACGAATCCTTAACACCCTCGCCAGGAGCTGTCTGAGGTTTACCTCCCAGTGTAGGCTGAGGAGTGAGAGCTGCCTGAGTCGGCCCATCAGACTGTCTTTACACTAACTAGTTTGGATTAAATTCAGTTTTAGTTCAACCCTCAAAATTAAACAAAATTAGGGCTCATGGGATTGGGAGTAATATACTAGCATGGACTGAGGATTGGTTGACGGACAGAAAACAGAGAGTAGGAATAAACGGGTCATTTTCGGGTTGGCAGGCTGTAACTAGTGGGGTACCGCAAGGATCAGTGCTTGGGCCTCAGCTATTCACAATCTACATCAATGATTTGGATGAGGGGACCAAATGTAATATATTCAATTTTATTGTGATACAAAGCTGGGTGGGAATGTAAGTTGCGAGGAGGATGCAAAGAGGCTTCAAGGGGATATAGACAGGCTAAGTGAATGGGCAAGCACATGGCAAATGGAATATAATGTGGAGAAATTTGAAGTTATCCACTTTGGTAGGAAAAATAGAAAAGCAGAGTATTTTTTAAATGGTGGGAGATTGGGAAATGTTGGTGTTCAGAGGGACCTGGCTGTCCTTGTACACGAATCACTGAAAGTTAACATGCAGGTACAGCAAGCAATTAAGAAAGCAAATGATATGTTGGCCTTTATTACAAGAGGATTTGAGTATAAGAGTAAAGACGTCTTACTGCCAATATATAGGGCCCTGGTGAGACCACACCTGGAGTATTGTGTACAGTTTTGGTCTCCTTACCTAAGGAAGGATATACTTGCCATAGAGGGAGTGCAACGAAGGTTAACCGGACTGGTTCCTGGAATGGGGGGCTTGTCCTATGAGGAGAGATTGAGTAGACGAGGCCTATATTCTCTAGAGTTTAGAAGAATGAGAGGTGATCTCATTGAAACATACAACATTCTTACAGGGCTTGACAGGGTAGATGCAGGGTAGATGTCTCCCCTGGCTGGGGAGTCTAGAACCAGGGGTCACAGTCTCAGAATAAGGGGTCGGCCATTTAGGGCTGCGATGAGGAGAAATTTCTTCACTCAGAGGGTGGTGAATCTTTGGAATTCTCTGCCCCAGAGGGCTGTGGAGGCTCAGTTGTTGAGTAAATTCAAGACAGAGATCGCTAGATTTTTGGATATTAAGGGAATATGGGGATCGGGCAGGAAGGTGGAGCTGAGGTAGAAGATCAGCCATGATCTTATTGAAAGGCAGAGCAGGCTCGAGGGGCCGAATGACCTACTCCTGCTCCTAATTCTTATGTTTCTTATGTCCTTATGGTTAGGACACCTACAAGCTACTGAATGAATGAAGTAACCCCTTTCTTGCTGAATCAGCAAGACCCCAGACACCCGGTCATGCACTATAAGACTGTTTATTTGTTACAAATTCACAACTTAAGGTTACACTTGGGTACACGACAAAAACATCAAAAACAACAACAACCTGTATTTATATAGTGCCTTTAACGTAGTAAAATGTCCCAAGGTACTTCACAGAAGTGTTATAAAACAAAATTTGACATTGAGCCAGATAAGGATAAATTAGGGCAGGTGACCAAAAGCTTGGTCAAAGAGGTAGGTTTTAAGGAGCGTCTTAAAGGAGGAAAGAGAGGTAGAGAGGTTTAGGGAGGGAATTCCAAAAGTCAGGGCCTAGGCAGCTGAAAGCACGGCCACCAATGGTGGAGCAATTAAAATCGGGGATGCACAAAATGCCAGAATTAGAGGAGTTTACACGAATTAGAGAATTACATTAATAGATGTAGTCAGAGTTATCCTGCAGTCTGACTAGCAAACCATTAATGGACAGAGTTACATGACAAATAAGTAGCCAAAATTACGCAGGCAAATCAGTGTATGACATTCTGTGTGGTTAGACTTCCAGCTAAAACTCCTTTTGAGGCAATTTAAAAGTCATTTCCCCAACAAATCTTAAACACAACCTTCGGGCAACTTACAGGACATTGTTCAACACCCTGGTTCTCTTCACTTCACTCTCTGGGAAATGTGAGCCGTATTCACTCATTAAAACAGGAACAAAAAAATCAGTTGCTTTAAATTCAATTAATTAAACTACCATTGTGATGAGCTAGACTTTCTGCAGCTCACCAGAAGCTGTCAGCCCGATTGTGTACAACCTCGATATCATGCTTGATCGTGAACTAACCTTCCAGCCACAACCAGTCCATCACCAACACTGCCTTCTATTATCACTGCACTGCCTGACTCACTTCCATTACTGCTGAAACTCTCATTCCTGCAATTGTCCCCTCCAGGTTTGATTTTTCCCAATGCTCTCCACACCAGGTTCTCAAGCTCCACTCTACATAAACTCTCACTTATCTAGGATTCTGCTGCCCACATGCTATCTTGCACATAGTCCCAAAAACCTATCTTGCCTGATCTTTGGCTCCCAACCCTCAGTACCAACCCTCGACTTCAGGATCCTCACACTTGTCTATAAACTCCTTGTCTATAAGCTCCTTCCTAGCTCTGCCAGCTCCTCCAGCTCTGTGCTTCTGCTCATACCCTCTTATAATTCTGGCTTACTGTGCTTCCACGCTCCCTCCATTCTACCATCAGTGGTAGAGCTTTTAGGCAATCTTCTCTTTAAGCTGTGCAGCCGCACAGCTCTCTGGACCTCCCATGCAGCCGGCTCACCGGCTTTTCAACGTGAAAAAACCGTGCATATGTGGTATTTTGAATGGGCCGCGCACCCAAAAAGAACTAACGAGAACATTGCTTTCAGCTAATCTCACCCTCACTCTGGAACTTTCTCTCACAATCCCCTCTGCCTTGCCTGATCTCTCATCATTTTCAAAACCCTCTTTGACTCCAATTTCAACCAACTCACCTAATTTCCCTCCTCCTCCTGCTAGTGCCAGTGCTCGGGAACATTTTTCTGCATTGAAGACATTGGCCCAGAAATTCGGGTCGGGGGCTTCCCGCGGGTGCAAGCCCCCGACCTACACTTACCTAGCACGCCGGCAGTGGAGCTCTGGGCCTGCGTGGAATTCCTCTCTGGGGCCTGGTCCAGAGGCCGGCGCGCTGTGCTTGTGTGTCCCAGGGGCGTAGTTAGTACGATGCGTCCCCGGGGATCACGTGAGCCATGGGCAGCCAATCGGAGGAGGGAAAAGCCCATTCATAAGATTGACAGAAAGACCTGTCAAAACGTATGAATGCTGAGGGCCCAAAACAGTAGTTAACCTTCAAATAAAATTTTTAAAAACATCACACTTTTTAAATAAACTATAAATTACATTAAATAACTATTTTAAACAATAATTTAAATTTTTGAAAAAAATAATTTTATAAAAAAACGGGGCTAAAAATAAACTATCCTTGCTTTAAAGTATATAAAAATAATAAACCTGTGGAAAAAATGTTTTAATTTTAATTAATTGACCACTTACCTTTTAAAATGCAGTCCTTACGCCTGGTTTTTACATTTCTAAAATCTAAAGACTTACCCTCACGGAAAAACCTGTAAAAAAAACGTAAGTTCAAAGCGCACGCGCAGACTCCCGCGCGCACGCGTTCGACCTCCGAACCCCTTCGTTCAGAGGATCGGAAGTGCCGGTTTCCCGCGCATGCGTAGTGCATGCAAGAAACCGGCACTTCCATCGGGTCCACGCCTAAGTACCCCGTGCGTACTCACGCGTTGGGACCCGAATTTCTGGGCCATTTTATTTAAATGTAAGCAGTTGCTGTGTACTTGCTACGGTTCCTGAGATACAATGACTGTGTAAGTAAGTCTCTGAGCCTTGAGCTGTCCAGCTTTCCAGGTAGAAAGGCTTATGATGGAAAATCCTCAAACACCACAACCCATTTTCCTGATCAGATTCCAGTGGCTCCAGCTGTAAATGTGCATGTATGGACATAGGGTGAGGACTGAATATGACTTGTTTTTGATCTCTTTCTCATGGTGAAATAGACTGCCAACCTGTCCACTTTAACATCATGAATATTGTATCCCGCTCTAATCTTAGGGTTCAGACTACTAAGAACATAAGAAATAAGAGCAGGAGTAGGCCATACGGCCCCTCGAGCCTGCTCCGCCATTCAATAAGATCATGGCTGATCATCGACCTCAACTCCACTTTCCCGCTCGATCTCCATATCCCTTGATTCCCCTAGAGTCCAAAATTCTATCTATCTCAGCCTTGAATATACTCAAAGGGCTCGATTTTGCCAGGCCAGAGTGTAGTGTATGTAACCGTTCTACCTTTAAGAGAACTATTTTATGTAACCGTCCACCTTTAAGAGAACTATTTTAGGTGTGGCACTACTTTATCCTGGCTGCTGTATACTGTAATACCGACGGTGACCACACCGGTATATAAGTGCTGTGGCAGAATTTATTGGGCAGATTCGCCCTGACCTTCTAATAGTAAAGTCCTGTTTAAGTTACTCTTGTAGTCTGTGTATTACTTTGCTATACAACCCACAGACTTTACAGTGGCGACGAGTTCGATCGTACCCTGCGGCAACAATACTTCTGAAACAGTTAACGAGCGTCGAGAAGAGGCAACCGCCCTCGTCGTTTTGCTGAGAGAAAACTCGAGGCTGCAGAGCAAGAAGGAAGGAAGACTTCAAACAAGACGCCTTCCATCAGCAACAGGCACTGATTGTCCCTTCTGCCACGGTGGGGAGTGAGCCGATTAGCACGAGAAGCAAGTCGGCCACGGTGACTGTGAGTAAAGGGAAAATAGAAACAAATAAACGGAGGATAAGGGCGGTGCACTCGACCACGGTCGAGGGGGAAAGGAGCCGGACAGAAGTCGGGCCCAGAGGCGCTGAGACTGGGGCAGCGTGGAGCAGAAGCCGCGGTACAAGCGGGCTGGGGAGCGTCGTGAGACGACTAGACCGCGACGGCGAAAAAGGCCGGACAAATACCGCGACCACGAGGCGCTGCGACCGGGATCGTAAGGCGCGGGAAGATATAAACATAAATAAGCCATGGAGAACTCAGCCACAGCCGGGGAGGAAAGCACCGGACTGCGAGAAGCTGGGAGGCGCGATTGGGGTGAAAAAGGCCGGGCACCTACCGAGGCCACGAGGCGCTGAGGCAATAAATAAATAAATAAATAACCCGCGAAGAATCAGCCGCAGCCGGGGAGGAAAGGACCGGACTGTGGGAGGTCTGGGAGAGGCGTTTAAAGCCGCTGAGGGAGAGCCGCGCGAGCGGGAGAGACAGAGAGCCCGAGAGAGAGCGAGCGAGAGCCGAGCGAGCGGGAGAGACAGAGCCCGAGAGAGAGCGAGCGAGAGCCGCGCGAGCGGGAGAGACAGAGCCCGAGAGAGAGACCGAGCGAGGTTCCGGCCAGCGGCTTGCAGCAGCTGCCGTGAAGGACCAGGAGCTGGATCTGTCCGACGCCAACTGGTTGTCCCCAGCGCCGGTTGCCCCTGCTGAAAAGAAGAAGGGGGGGGGGGACAAGGAACGCGATCGGCTTTTCTAGCGCGCGCTTCAGAATAAACTGAAGCCGGCGCACAGGCTACAAACCCCGTAAACCAGCGGTCGTCGCCCGAGGGCAAAGCTTACCCCTCCCACCAGAGGAAGAAGTCAGGAGCGGGAAACCGCCATTTTGCCAGTAGGGGGGAAGAAGACAAGCGCGGGAAACCGCCATTTTGCCAGTAGGCGTGGAAGAAGACAAGCGCGGGAACCCGCCATTTTGGAAAAAAGAAAAAGTTAAAAAGTTAAAGAGAAATCCTGTTGTTTCGCAGAAAGATAGTGAGAGATAGTGAAGATGCCTAAGCATGGTAACATCAACAACTTCGATGCCGAGGTGGAAGATTGGGCCACGTACGTAGAACGTATCGAGATATATTGTGAGGCCAATAAAATAGAAGATGATGATAAAGCTATAACCTTGCTAAACTCGATGGGCGCGAAGACATACGGGTTATTGAAGCATCTTCTATCACCAGCTAAACCGGCGGATCAGACTTTTGATAATATTGTTGCTGTTCTGAAGGATCACTTGAACCCCACACCGCTGATGTTGGCGGAACGATTCAAATTTTATGCGAGAACGCAACGGAAAGAGGAAAGCAACGCGGAATACTTGGTCGAACTGCGTAGACTAGCGAAATACTGCCAGTTTGGAGGAAATCTGACAGAGGCATTGCGAGACAAGTTCGTGTGCGGGCTGTCGAAGGAAGGAACACAAAAGCGACTACTCGAAGAGAACGACCTTACACTTGAGAGGGCTGTCCTTATTGCAGCATCGCACGAAGCCGCAGCGAAAGGAACTGCGGAAATGCAGCTAAAGGCAGCGGTACTCAGTGTGGATCAAATTACTTTGGGTACAACGAAATGTTATCGTTGTGGGAAGACAACACACGACCAGAACCAATGCTGGTTTAAAAACCAGGAATGTAGAAAATGTGGCAAACTGGGTCACATAGCTAAAGTATGCCGGTCAGGAAAGAAGACCAACAACCAAAAAAAAGCCATCACAGGGAAAGTACAACAAAGTACACAAGGTGGCTGAGAAGAGTTCAGACGAACAGAATTCGGATTCAGACCCAAACGGCCAGGAACTGGGTAGTCTGAGAATTCACAATGTGAGTAAGAAAGCTGACCTACAAACTATCTGGGTCATGCTAAAAATAGCCGGAGTCCAAGTGAAAATGGAGTTGGACACTGGATCAGCCCTATCAGTCATAAATCGAAGGGATTACAACCGGCTATTCTCACATATACCCTTGAGAGATACCAAGTTCGTATTGCAGACATACATGGGGCATAAAGTATACCCCATGGGAAAGATAAGAGTCAAGGTGAGAGACAGGGGCAAAGAACACCCCGGAATGGACTTATACGTACTACCTGAGGGAGGACCACCACTTCTAGGACGGGAGTGGATCAAGAAAATAGACATGGAATGGCACTACCTCAAAGCAATAACGAGTGAGGACTCGGGGCAGACAATCAGCTCAGACTCTGAAACGGATGACGATAAGACCAGCCCAAGCATGAAAGACAAGTCTAAAATGAACTTGCTGACTAAGGTTGGTAGAACGAATGTGGGCATAAAGGCTTATGCTCCAGAGGAGAACAAAGTTTCAGAACAGAATTCCTCTGAACAACAACAACATAGCTTGACAGAGAATTCTGAGTCTGTTCAAGTTACAGACATATACATTACTGAGGAACACTGAGCTCGAACTCAAACTTATTTCAAATTACGACAGCAATTAGAGAAATTGAGTTGCCGTCTCGAACAAGAGATGAAAGCAATGAAAAAGTTCTATGACACCGAATGGGAGAATCTGGAAAGACAACAGAAGCAGCTGAGGGAGAAAAGGGAGCAGGAGCACACAAACCGTCTGCGAGAGGAGGCCAAACGAATCAAAGCTGATTCGGTTTCTGAAGGTGCGTGCTCTAATCTGGTGGAACAAGATGTGCAGCAACTGAAGGCGCTTGTTAGCAGGTTGCAGGCAGAAAAGGCTGAGTTGGTCGACATGACTTCCGAGCTCCTACTGAAGTTGGGTGCAGCATCACCGGACAATTCATTTGTGGGAATTCGAATGGTGGAGGCTGCGGATGATGGCAAAGTAGAAACAGCAAAGGAGCCCCAGGGCAAGTTTGTAAACAGCCCTGCAGCTAATGGGAAACGGATGATGGCTGAAGAGTTAACAGTCAGCCAACTTCTTCATATGCTGAGGGACAAGACCCCGAAATGGGAAAAACTTGAACACGAGCCTCAATCTTCAAAGAAAAGGGGTTCGGAACTCTCAAAAGTTATTGAAATAGCTGAGGTGGCAACACAGACTGAGAAGACTGCAGCGGAGCCGCTCTTGGATGCCGAAAGTACGCTGACTCACGCCAATGCAAAACAACAGAATACTGAAACAGCTACTTCAGTAGAGGGATTGAATAGTCCGATCAATCAATCTCCGAATGAAGTTGAAGTATTGAAATCACAAATGATGTCATTAGTAAAAGACTTGCAGGAAGCCCAGGAAAAGCGGGATGAAGCTGAACACATGAAGAAGTCTCTTCAGGAAAGATGTCAGGATTTGGAACAAAAGTTGGCTAACATCCAGCTGGGTAGGGAGGAAATAGAAGACCCTCCCGCTGGCTTAGCTCAGGACGACACCGAATATGACCATGGCCTGTTGAGTGACACCGAATATTACGAGGACCTGTTCTGCCCAGCTTGTGATGAAAACTCCCAAAGTGCAGAAACCTTGATGAATCACAAAAAGTCTAAGGAACATCGGGAGATGGTGGCGCTACTACGGGAGGAACTGTGCAGGCAGCTGGCAGCTGACAGTGGAGCCCAGAGAGTCTCCAAGAAGCAGAAAAGGAAAAGACGAAGCAGAAAATAATGACCATCTGAACCATTATCACCTCTACCAGACCACGCACGTGCTCCCTCCAAATGGAGCCAAATCAGTTGGAAGTAGAAAAACTTCCCAAGGAATCCAGTGGTTTTTAAAAGTCAGCAATGCTGGTTCAGAAGTGACGGAAGTTCAAGCTGTTAAGTTTAGGGAAGGACTATTGGATGAGTCACTCCAGCAACGTGAACCGACTACACCACCGGGAACTGCTACACCACGGAGGCGTTGTCCGGACTGAGTTAAGAAGCACAGGAGACGCCTCCACAGAGACTAAATCTGTGAACTGTTTTCCACAGAGACTGAAATTGTGAACTGTTTTCCACAGAGACTATATCTGTGAATTGTTTTACATGAAGTTGAATACATGTATGTTTAATGGAGAATAAGTATGTTGTAAGCTAAAAAAGGAGGATTGTAGTGTATGTAACCGTTCTACCTTTAAGAGAACTATTTTATGTAACCGTCCACCTTTAAGAGAACTATTTTAGGTGTGGCACTACTTTATCCTGGCTGCTGTATACTGTAATACTGACGGTGACCACACCGGTATATAAGTGCTGTGGCAGAATTTATTGGGCAGATTTGCCCTGACCTTCTAATAGTAAAGTCCTGTTTAAGTTACTCTTGTAGTCTGTGTATTACTTCGCTATACAACCCACAGACTTTACACAGAGGAGGCAGGATTGGAGGCGTGTGAGGTATTAAAATCGCATAAAATGGCGGGTGACTCCGAACCCGCCTCCGTCCCACCTCCAAGCAATTTTCCCACATTTGTGGTTTCAGACCCCGTTTCCATCACGCCTCCAAGAGGTGGGATAAACCCTTAAGGCCCTTAAAAACCACTTAATTGCCTCTATAATCCCATTTTGAGAGGCCTTTCTGATTTTAACACATTTCCCCTGTCCTACACGTCTCCTCTGGAACACGCCAGTGAATCCTGACGGCCTCACAAGTGGATTGCTTACTAACAGCTGCAGCTCCACCATTACAAAACAATTTTCACCGATGATCACTCACAGGTGGCAGAACTTTGTTGTCTCAGGTCTGGGGGAGCTTTTAGCAGGTATACTCATTATTGTGGAAGTTTGGAGCCTGACACCCATCTCCAGTGTGACCTCCTGGGAAACCCCTCTCCCCACCTTGACTGAGCGCTCCCTCAACTGAGGCATATACCAGAAGCATGGGAACCATTTATTTCCTTTCCTCCTGGACATCAGGTTCAGACGAAGACCAGCCGTGGCAGCAGCAGAACCATGAATAACAGGAGCGCCAAGCTGCTGCTCACCCACTTGAAGCTGCACAGGCCAGAAGGCGCCAGCGCGCGACCACATTGCTGCCCAGGATGCAAGGGACACACTTATGTTGGCCAGATTTGCTTAGCCTGCACAATCAAACACTTTTGCCTCGCACCTTCTTACCAGAGCATCGACAGTCAAGAACCTGCAGATTCCTATCAGTCTGACCACCATACTGACAATTGCAAGTCGCTCTAAGCCCTCAATGTGGGAGTCCCATTTGCAAAATGACACAGGCCACAGCTTCCAACAGTTTGCCATCAGAAATTTTTATCACAACAAGCAATTGATGGCATTTCAAAAAGAAACACAACATAACACACAAATTACTACCCTTGAGACTACTTGTACATTATCTTCCTCTTATGCGTGCTCCTACGTGGTGCTTCCCCTGTGCCTTCAGCAGATGTGGAGGCCCCTTGCTCACTTCCTTGCTGCTCCTGTCTCGACACCTTTGGCAACCGTCCTCTGGGGTTGCGAACCTCTGAGGGCTCCGCAACAGTCTGCTGCTCCTGCGGCTGTGCAGGGGATGAGACGCCCCTCTCAGTTGGGTGAGGACTCTGGTGGGGCTCTGACCAAGGGCTTTGCAGTGGCATGGTCGTGTGAGCACTTGGAGAGGAGACCCCACTTCCTTGTTGTCCGCCACCAACATCCCTCTCATGGGTCAGCCCCACTTCAGAGCGAGCAAGTGGCTTGACAGCACCTTGCTGCACTTCAGGGGGGCCATGAGGACCTGTTTCTGCATTGGAAGTCCTACTCCAGAGAACTTCCATGGAGGTCTGGTTTCTATGCTAAATAGCTGACCATCGCTCCTCAAGAGATGCCAGTCTATTCTGAACAATGACCATGTTTTCAACACTCTGGCGACTTAGCTCCTCCATGGCCGTAGCCATCCTCTCCTCTACCATAGCCATCCTTTCCACAGAGGTTGCCATCCTTTCCATGGTGTTGCGTTCATGTGTCAATGCCTCCACAAACGCTCTGCTAATGATCGCGATGGACTCCTCCATTCGCTCCACACTCGCAGCGAACCTGGATACAAAACCTGCCAGACACTCCTGCACCTGTTCCTGGAGTCCCAGCACCGCTCTCCTTCTGGATGGACCCGGAGGCACAGGGTCGACATTCAGCTGAGCCAAGCTGGCAGAGTCCTCCGCCCTCCGACGAGGACTCTCCACTGCTGTCCCTCTCTCCAGCATCTGCTGATGCTCACTTGTGAGCTGTGATACACCAGGTGACAACACTACTCTATCTCGCGAAGGTCCCACTGAGGTGTGAGTGCGCTGGTGCAGGGTGCACTTAATTCTGCTGACGCTGTGCCCTTAGAGGTTGCAGCTTCCTCTGAGGAGTCTTGAGGACGGGGCTGTCGATGGTCCTGTGGGGGAGTAAAGGAAAGAGTTAGAGGTGTGAGGTCAAGGTTACATGCACATTGAATAGTACAGATGATCATAAGCCAATCTGTTAGAGCATCAGAATCATTATCAGTGACTCATGCAATGTCAATGAGAGAGATGCCAAACTATTCTGACACCAGCTTGCTGTGATGCGCCCGTCTGTCCGTCCCCCACTTGGGAATTGTCCTCGACACCGGCGATTTCCAGGGCCGCCTCCTCTGAGATGGTGAGCTGGGCTACTGCTGATGGCCCTCCTCCTATCCTCGCTCTTTACCTCTTATTGTGGGCTCTCTTTTCCTGCAATGAGGGGCACAAGTGGAGTTTGAGTGAGAATGAAGGAGTGAATGTAGAGAATCCATAGCATAGATGCTTAGAAGGAGACAAAGGGCCCTCCCTGTGTTGTAAGTTGTTGTCATTGCGTCACAGTGATAGGGAGTGTGAGGGCTGCATGGTCGAATAGTTAAGTGAATGTGACCATAGAGAGAGAGGGAGTGGGTAAGGGTGCAGGGATGTAAGTGTCAAGTGCGATGTGGAGGAAGCGGTTGGCAAAGCAGAGTGCTGGTGAGGAGAGGCGATGGGGATCAGATTGAGGGTGATTGGAAAGTCATACTCACTTTTCCTGTGCGGAGAAGGTCATGAAACCTCTTCCTGCACTGCAGCCAGGTTCTGCGGCTCAGCGAGATGGAGTTGACCTCCTGGGCCACTTGCAGGCACACAGCTTTAGTCTGTTGTGGTGGCTTTTTTGTCCCTGAGGAAGGGAAGAGCACCTCCTTATTGGATCTTGCTCCCTGCACCAGAGCTTGGAGGGAGGCCTCATCGAAGCATGGAGCACACTTTGGCCTACTGCTGGACACAGTGGATGAATGAAGGGCTTACAAGAATGGTCATAAAGTTTCCAGTCTCCAGAAGAAGCAAGGCTGTCTGCAGGCCTTAAATCCAGCAGCATTGATGACGTCATCGGAGGCGACTTTCAGGATGAAAAGACTCATTGGGCCAGGGGTTCCCACACGCTGGAAATCAAGTGCCCAATCAGGGGAAAATCGCTCTTTTTTCCCCACTTCTCATCGGAGTCGGGGTCCTGACACGAAAACCACCTGACACGCCCCAGCCCGCCCCCAATGGCAAAATCCAGCCCAAAGACTCAGCATCACAGCCCTCTGGGGCAGAGAATTCCAAAGATTCACAACCCTCTGAGTGAAGAAATTCTTCCTCATCTCAGTCTTAAATGACCAACCCCTTATCCTGAGACTATGCCCCCCTAGTTCTAGACACTCCAGCCAGGGGAAACAACCTCTCAGCATCTACCCTGTAATTCCCTTCAGAATCTTGTATGTTTCAATGAGATCACCTCTCATTCTTCAAAACTCCAGAGAGTATCGGCCCATTCTACACAATCTCTCCTCATAGGACAGCCCTCTCATCCCAGGAATCAATCTAGTGAACCTTCGTTGCACCGCCTCCAAGGCAAGTATATCCTTCCTTAGATAAGGAGACCAAAGCTGTGCACAGTACTCCAGGTGTGGTCTCACCAAGGCCCTGTACAATTGCAGCAAGACTTCCTTATTCTTATACTCCAACCCCCTTGCAATAAAGGCCAACATGCCATTTGCCTTCCTTATTGCTTGCTGTACCTGCATGCTAGCTTTCTGTGTTTCTTGCACGAGGACACCCAAATCTCTCTGAACACCAACATCTGAAAGTTTCTCACCATTTAAAAAATATTCTGTTTTTCTATTCTTCCTACCAAAGTGAATAACCTCACATTTCCCCATATTATACTCCATCTGCCACCTTACTGCCCACTCACTTAGTCTATCTATATCCCTTTGCAGACTCTCTGGGCTGGATTTTCCCAGCCCTGGGGAGGCGGGTTTGGAGGCAGGACTGCGGGAAAATGGCAGAATCTGGGGGCGGGATGGGCGGGATGGGCGGGCTTAACAAGGTCAATCGAGGGAAAATAGCGTGGGTTGGCCACAAGTCGATGGAGACGGGACTAAAGCCCGACAAGCAGCAGTCCCACCTCCAACGCGCCCCCATTGGCAAAATCACCCGCTTTGTGTTCTCCTCACAGCTTACTGCCCCACCTAGCTTTGTATCATCAGCAAACTTGGATACATTACACTCAGTCTCCTCATCTAAGTCATTAAATATAGATTGTAAATAGCTGAGGCCCCAAAAACTGATCCTTGTGGCACCCCACGAGTTACAGCCTGCCAACCTCTGATGTCTCAGTGTAACATTACCAGTTCCTAAAACATATATCCTTACTAAGCGTGGCTGCTTAAGTAGTGCTGATTATTATTGAATCTGAGGGCAGCTTAGTAGAATTGTCTCCAGTATGTACTGCATCGAGAGTGCATAAAGCTAATTTCGCTTAGCGCTTAGATGATTATCAGAGGTAAGCCTTTTCATTTCATTTCCCTGAGTTGAATTTTATTTTGATCTTGAAGAAGTTAAAGGATGTTGGTCACCAATTAGCTCTAGGCAGTGTAAGGCGACGTAAGACATGCACTAATGTGTGCATCCTGATGTCAGAAAGAAACTCATAATTCAACAATGAATTCCCCCACCTGTACCTATTTAGCTCTCCCCCTGCCCCCCCCAACTCAGCACCACCAAAACCCTAATCCACACTATTAACACCACATGACGAGATTTCTATGATGCTCTCCTTGCCAACGTCCCTGTTTCCACCATCATAAAATACAAGTCATCTACAATCTATGGCTCATATTCTCACCCACATCCCTATCTACTCTCCCTGGCAGGAGAAGACTGGCATAGAAGGCATGGGATCTAAAGAGAGGGTGGAACAAAGGAAAAAAAAATTATATCGATTTACATAGAATCTACAGCACGGAGACAGGTCATTCGGCCCAACTGGTCTTTGCCGGTGTTTATGCTCCACACGAGCCTCCTCCCACCTTACTTCATCTCACCCTATCAACTTAGCCTTCTGTTCCTTCTCCCTCATGTACTTACCTAGCTTACCCTTAAAAGCATAAATAATATCAGTGAATTAAAATGTTGGTTCCAATTTATTTCATTACCAATAACTTATTATGTTCACACCTTTCTATATTACAATTTGTTCAGCAAATTTAAACATTGCTGACATCAACAAATTAAAGCGAAACAATCATCGATACTGCAAACCGAAATCAGTAAATTGATGTCCGTTTTTAATCGTGAATCACATAGAAACAGATTTTTTATCTATTAAGCAAAAATTGCAGGTATTTAATTAGTCTGCAACAGAAACTGTCTGCTGTTACTAAAACACTACCGTAACATTATTCCAAAGATCTGGGTACCAATGGATATTCAAATGAACTCTAAGCATTTACATTACATCAAATAAAACATCAAAGTGCAATTCTCATTCTCACTGAAAAGGAATATTGACGCACTGCTTCGCTTCCGTTTGTGCCTTGACTCCATGTTTTCCTTGTGCTACATCAATCTTACTAGTGAATCATACCATCGCCTCAATACTGTCTCTTCTTATGTGGCTAAGGGGTGAATAAGCCAAAGAGGATCAATTACAGGTAGGAAAGTAGGACCAGAGAACAGAAATGGAAGTTAGTGAAAAATCCTGATTGCGCCCCAGTATTGCATATTTTCGAGGCTTATATGTTTACCACATGCTTTCCATGCAGCCTCAGTCAGGGTTCAGTTGTTTGAGTTTAATGTCTTTGATGTATGAATGCTATATCCATACACTTGGTTCAAGTAAATGCTGGATACTCATAACTTAGCAAACTTGCTTACGGCGGAAAACTTTTTCCTTGGGAGATAGACGTGATTTTTTTCCATCACCCCCTCCCACGTAGTGAAGACAGCTGTTCTATGAGGATCGTAAGAGCATAAGAAATAGGAGTAGGAGTGGGCCATACGGCCCTCGAGCCTGCTCTGCCATTCAGTAAGATCATGGCTGAACTTCTACATCAACTCCACTTTCCCGCACTATTCCCATATCCCTTGAGTCCCTTAGTGCCCAAAAATCTATCGATCTCAGTCTTGAATATACTCAACGCCTGAGGATCCACAGAACCTCGGGGGGGTAGAGAATTTCAAAGATTCACAACACTCTGAGTGAAGAAATTTCTCCTCACCTCGGTCCTAATGGCCGACCCCTTATCCTGACACGAAAGTCTCCTTATCCTGAGGAGGGTGCACCTCAGCCCCATTTCTGGCAGCAACATTTCCAGGTCAGACTGCAGAATTAAGGTGGTTGTGTCCCCTCACTTTCTCCAATCATTTCTTACAGGTTAGCAATATCTTCCAATCAAAAAAAAAATCACTCCAGGCAGAAACCTGCAGGGCTCCTTTAAGTGGCAGTGGCAGTGGCAGCAGCTGCCCTTATGGACTGCAGACACACGGCAAACCCCACCCCTGCAGGGCCCAGTCTGCACAGGAAAAGCCTGAATATTTATAGTAATGAGGTGACCTCAGAAGATTCCACAAGGTTAGTCCCATGTGTTGTGAGTGGCCACAATACTCATAGCTTGCCAATCAAGGCTCCATTTAGCTGGGACCGGAAGATTGGCCTCATTATGTTTCACCGGCCGTGCTTGTATTGCTAATTATTAGTGATTTTCAATAAGGTATTTCAGGAATGAACTTTGTGAAAAGTAAATGTAAGTGTAGGTTTTATGAATTTGCAGTCAGAAGTAATGGAAAGGGGCCTGTTCACCTCAACACTCGAATTCCCAGTATGCAAACCTTGGGGGCAATTTTCTGACGTCGTAGGAGGTGGGTTTGGAGGTGGGAAAGGCAGGAAAATCAGATTCAAAGAGGTCGGGTTCGGAACCCACCTCCAACCCGCCGCCGCGGGATTTTGCCAGTGCCGGTTTTGGAGGTGGAGAAATGCTCCCGCTTCCAGCTGGCCATTGCACTATTAAAGATCCTTAAATGCTCGTTAAGGGTCTCTCTAACCCTATTTTGAGAGGCCCTCGTGATTTTTCCAGCTTTTCAGTGTGATCCACGCACCTCCTAAACCACGCCAGGTAAACCTGGTGGGTTGACTCGTGGGTGGCCTCCTCACTGCTGCAGGTCTAACAAGACATCGTTTACTGCAGCAAGGATTACTTGCAGGTGCCAGGCCTTGACTTTAAAAGGTCTCTGAGCATTTTTAGAAGGCCTTCTGAAGTCGGAGATGCTGCAGCTTGACTCCATCAACTGTGGAACCTCCTTGGAAGACCCTCTCCCTGCTTGCAATGAGCGCTTCCCCAAAGGAGGCATCTACAAGCAGCATGGGAACCATTCATTTTCTTTCTGCATGGACCTCAGATGAGGATGAGGAGGAGGCTGAGGAGGATGAGGAGGAGCAGGAGCAGGAGGAGGTCAGAGCGCCAGTGTATCAACCAGCGGCAGCATGCGAGCACATGGCTGCCTGGGTTGCACAAGTTGGCACATATCCTTGGCTCCATCCTAGGACATCATTGACAATGGATATGACTCTCTGGCCTCCTTTCACTCAGGCCACCAACCTGACAACATAAGTGTGGCGGAGCCCGCAATGTGGAGCTGCCTAAGGCGAAAGAACAGATGCCATAACGCCAATATGTTGGCTTCAAATCATTTTAATGCTTTCCAACAGGGATGGCATTTCATCAATACACAGAAACATTCTCCCAATCTGCACACAGATCTGGAGGTTATATCCCTTGCCAGATGTACCCACACAGCCTTGGTTTCTTTGGCAGGCCTCTTCCTCCGAGATGAGTGGAAGAGCACCTCCCTGCTAGCTGTCATCCCCTCCAATAACATTTGCAGCGCCTCATCCGAGAGCCTCGGGGAGGCCCTTGCCTTGGAATTGGACATAGTGGTTTCTCAAAAGATGTTGGACGCGGTGCAGGAGATGCAGAAATGCTGTGGAATGAGCCAAGGGAGCAAGAATCCATAAAATCAGACTGGAAAAGTGCTGTCAACAGAGGCGAGTTTCAGTCCCAAAACACTTAATTGAACAAGGGCATCCCACACTTCTGAAATCAAGTGGCCAATCATAGGTTTCAAAAATTTGCAATGTTCCCATCAATGGAGGTGAGTTTCAAACCCACCCAAACTGAAACCCGCCTCCATCTCGCCTCCAGTGGGAAAATCGCCCCCCTTGTGTGTGAAGCT
This sequence comes from Somniosus microcephalus, assembly GCF_052327205.1. Lineage (NCBI taxonomy): Eukaryota > Metazoa > Chordata > Chondrichthyes > Squaliformes > Somniosidae > Somniosus > Somniosus microcephalus. The sequence goes on along the minus strand of NC_141008.1, from coordinate 72,822,896 downwards.
ACATACCAGGAGTGCGAATTCATTAAATCTACCCTCTAGAATCAGAGCTACAATATTTTGCCTGATCTCTGACCTGCACGCTCCACTGAAAGGGCTGGATTTTTCCAATCTCGGTGGGCCCGGGGCGGGCAATGTCGGTGGTGTGTGGGGACCTCGCACCTCCCTCGATCTCAGCCTCCAACAAGATATGCTGATTGTGGGCCATGTTAAGCCCGCCCTGCGAGGTTCCCGGCCAATTAATAGGAAGCGGGTCTGATGACGTCATTTGATGACACGTCATCAGCCGGTTTCCTTAAAGGGACCATGTCCAAATAGATTTTGACAGTTCTGCTGTCGGTGTTCTACAGCATTGAAGTGCTGCAAACACTGACAATCGCTGCACAAAGGTGCGCGACTGCACCCAGGCTCTCCCATGACTCCCTCCATATGCTTGTGGAGGGAGTCACAGCACACAGGGCGGTTCTCTTCCCTTCCCATGGGTGGAAGAGACCTCCCCAGGACACCAACGCAGCCTGGTTGTACATTGCACAGGAGGGCACAAGCAGGGATGTCATCAGGAGGACCAGGCTGCAGTGGCGCAAACCTTTCAATGATCTGAGCAGATCACGAAATGTTACTGCCAAGCCACACTCAACCTCATCCTGCTGTGCCACTCATCACATCCCCATCACTCTGCCTTCCCTACCCTACTCCTGCACATCTTTACTCACACCAACTTACCTTGCACCTCCACCCATCCCTCTCTATCTACATTATCACTCCCCATCTCACTAGCCAGCCCTCACACTCACCCTCATCCTACTGCAAGCATACCAACTAACATACACAAGAGTAGGCACTTGGGTGGTTTAGCCAATGTTCATGTGAAGTTTCTGGTAATGTGCTGTCAAACATTGAAATCTTTATTTTCAACACTTTACATTCTTGGACAGATTTGTGTGCACCTTTTAAAGTGTCTTAGTGAGTTCCAGTGAATGGTGAGACATAACGTGTCCCCCCGTCCCCCCCCCCCCCACTGGTAATGAGTGTGAAAGGAATGGCTTGGACATTGCAGAGATGCTTTATGGTGCTGGTGTGGGGTGGTGCCAACCTGGTGCATCATGTGGCAGCCAGGGTGCACAATGTTAAATGAAGCTAATCTGGACATGGTGAGTCCATCGCTGGCGTCCCAGGCAGCAGTGTGCATGGGTGATGATGCCCTGTGTCCAGTGCAGCATCAGTTGATTGCGGAGAAGGTTGGTGTGGATGTTGGGGCTGCAGGTATGCCTGGTGATGCTGGTGTTGGGGCTGATCAGGTTGGGATTCTGAGGACCAAGGTGAGATTTTTTCAAGGGCACCGATGCTGATGGAATAGATGGCAGGTGAGGTTGAGATGACAGAATAATCTGTCAATGTTGAGATAGGTTGTTCCAAGGAGGTGACAGTTAATAGAGAGATTACTCCAAACACTTCAAAAGTGCATAAAGCACAAAAGTGAGTTCCAAATACTGAAGGCTGAAGCTTCTGAGATTGGAAAGTGACCAGCTGTGAAATGGCAGGTTTTAAAGCACTTTTGCAGCTGTCACCTATTGAAAGAAATGGAGAGTTGTTCAGAACCTGACATACTTACCTGGCGTGATCGCCGAGCGATGGAAACCTCGTGGAAAACGTGAGAAAATGCTTTGGAGCTGGGAAAATGGGGATTTAATTAGTTTAAACACCCTCCTAACAAGCACAATTGAATGACCCGCCGCTCAGTGCCGTGGTTGCAAAGTGCAGGCAGAACCGGCACTCGGGAAACTGACAAGGAGGCGGGTTCAGAGCGGGACACTGGCCCGCTGTCAATCTTTTTGATCTTGACAGCGGACCCACCTCCAAACCTGCCCTCTGAGCGCTGGCAAAATTCCGCCCAAAGTGGGGGATTGAAGAATGACCCCTAAAATATTAGGGCCAGAGTGCCCTACCCTCCAATACTCCACTGAACGAAACCCTGTGCTGGTTGTGTCGTCTTCAAAAAAATTATCTTATAAATCTTGAAATTCCCTGTGTGGTAATTGCATAAGGAGATTGAGTGAATTGATCTGAAATTCCCCTCACTGTTATTTTAAGAGAGATGTTCACCCATTTATTTTAAGCAGAGAGTTGTATTTCAGATGAAAACACTAATAAGCATTTAAATGGAACTGCCCCCCAGGGAATTTCAAGGCCTTATTCTTTAGTTGTTCTATATTTCAGCCCATCACTTAACGCTTTAAAACCGCCTCACCCCCCATACTCTTTTCTAAACGAAATTCAGCTATTTATGTACTTTTTTTCAAGCTACATTGCCTCACACTTTTATCTTAACTCCAGAACACTCCTAATAATAATTCTAACTGGGAAACAATCAGCTTCTAATTCTCTTTAACAAAAGCAAAATACTGCGGTGCTGGAAATCTGAAATAGAAAAATAAAATGTTGGAAAATGCTCAGCAGGTTAGGCAGCACCTGTGGAGAGAGACACAGAGTTAACGTTTCAGGTCTGATGAAAGATCTCTGGAGGTATAGAATTGAAAAGTAGGGAAGTTATACTAAACCTGTATCGAACCTTGGTTAGACCACACTTGGAGTACTGCATACAGTTCTGGTCACCATATTATGAAAAGGATATAGAGGCACTGGAGAGGGTGCAGAGAAGATTTACAAGGATGATACCAGAAATGTGAGAGTATGCATATCATGAAAGGATGAACAGGCTGGGTCTCTTTTCTCTTGAAAAAAGAAGGCTGAGGGGTGACCTAATAGAGGTCTTTAAAATTATGAAAAATTTTGATAGACGCCGGCATGGACTGGCTGGGCCGAATGGCCTGTTTCTGTGCCATATATCCGCTGTAATCTGCCTGACCTGCTGAGTGATTTCCAGCTTTTCCTGTTTCTATTTTTAATTCTCTTTACGTTCCTTACGCTGGTTAATTATTTTTTGTGTCTTGCAGATTTGTGTCTTGGATACTCGAGTGTACATTTATTATTTTATTGCATTTGATTGGGGCAGTTTTGCAGCATTATTAGGTTGAACTTGGTGGTTGAATACTGTTGAGAGGTAGCAGGTAGTATGAAATATCTGTATGAAATGCTCATCTTATATACGGATCTACCTTTACTGGGTCTCTCTGGAGGCTAAGTTGGACCTTATTTGAATTGTTTAATTTGTGGGTTCTGTTTCATACATTTGGTACAGTCTTGTTTACAGTTATATATCTTCCCATTTCAGATTCTGCATTCCTGCTGCACTGTTTATTTGTTTGGAACAATGAATTTCTGAACAAAACTGTATTGGAGGAGACTGGTGAATGTGTAATTCACAGTAATCTGAGTCTGTGAATTACAGAGCGGTTTCTGTACTGTGTTTGCTTCCTTCCCCACGTATTTGCTTCAGGGTGTTTGGCAGCAATCTCTAGTGGGATTCCAGGTAGGCTGTCTTATCAAACAACTTTAATAGTCTTCACATTTTTAATATCTTTTAATCATTTTGGACTATTCCTGTGAGATGTGTGGTTCACACTGAGGTCTGTCTTTCTTCCCGATACAATAAATTGGTGTGTGTAGTTCCAATTCTGTGATGGCCATGATCTCTATCTCTCTAGTATGTAAGAATTCTTTGCTAATTGAAGGGCCTTTTTATCATTGTTTTGGTCTCTCGTTTCCAGAAACAAATTGGAATAGAAATTGGCATGCACTGTGCCCATTTTTCAGGCGTACGAGGGTTGCAGAGCATACCAATTTAGCAGTGGGATGGCCTGTGCCCAATCTGCGCAGGCGTTGGTCCTGCTGCTAAATTTGTGGGGGCCTTTTTTCAGCCAGATATCTAAAACAATCATTAGGCCCCATAATATGTCGATATGGGGCCTTACGTCTGTTGAAGGACCCCATGTGTAAAATTTGCTCCCGATGAGCAGGGCAGGTTTCAGAGCCCCCGTTGCCCCCAGCCCACCCCCTTACCCACCCCCCCCCCAACCCCCCCGGAACTTCCCCGAGGGCCATACCGGCAACGCAGGTGGCCTGAAATATGATATTGCTCATGGAAGCACAACTGGTGGCTGCAGCTTCCCCTCGAGTATGTAGATGAGGTTCAAAGACCAATTTGTACTGAGCCTCGGACCTCTTGGTTTTGGTGCATGCTGCTCTGCAGCATCATGGGCCCTGTCCAAAATCTAGCCATTGGCTCCCACCTCAGGGTATTAAAAGAAGTAAGTGCGGAAATTGTCGATGCGTTAGTCATGTTCATCTAAAATCCATAGGAACAGGAGTACGCCATTCAGCCCCTCGAGTCTGTTCCGCTATTCAATTAGAGCGTGACTGATCTGTATCTTAACTCCATTTACCCCCCTTGGTTCCGTAACTCTTAAAACCCCTGCCTATCAAAAAAATCTATCAATCTCAGTTTTGAAATTTTCAATTGACCCCTGACCGCAACAGCTTTTTGGGGAGGAGAGAATTCCAGATTTCCACCACCCTTTGTGTGAAGAAGTGCTTCCTGACACCACCACTGAACAGCCTAGCTCTAATTTTAATGTTATGCCCCCTTGTTCTGGACTCCCCCACCCTATCACCTCCTTTTGGTCTCACCTTAAACACCTCAATTAGCTTTGGGGGGGATTTTGCCAGCGCTCGGGGGGCGGGTTTGGAGGCGAGACTAGTGGCAAAATGGTAAAAAATGGGAGCGGGTCCCGAACCTGCTCCCAACCCGCCTCCAAACGATCTTCCCGGGAGGCGGGTCCCCGATTCGTGGAGGGACCCGTCTCCTAGTGCCGGGAAGGGCACTAGGAGGTAGTTAAGCAGCTTTTTCCCATTTTGCGCCTACTGCTGCGGGCTTCCCGATGTCGGGAAACCCTGCCAGCGTAAGTGAGGCGAGCTGTGGGTCTGTTGTACTGTAACTGTAGAAATGACAGCTGCAGAGATAGTGTGAAGGCTGCAATGGGACACTGGTAAGTATGACAGGTGAGAGAATGTTGGGAATTTTTTTTTTTTACTGTGGTTTGATGCTTCTGCAGGTGAGAAGCTGTGATGTGTTTCTGCAGCCTCATCTCATCGGGAGATGTGACAGATGGCTTCTGCAATCTCACATGCAGCTGCCATCTGTTTCATCCTAATGAGAGAGTCATTGGAGAGCCTGGGTGGAAGGGCTCACCTTTGGACAGTGATAGTCAGTGTTTGACAGCACCTCAATGCTGTCAAACACTGACAATTCTTCTGTCAAAAAATTATGGTGCCTGTCACTTTAACAAAACGGGCAGATGAAGCGTCATGCACTGACGTCATCTGACACCGACTTTCCCTTAATTAGCTGGCAAGCCCGCAGGGTGGGCTCAACAAGACCAATCAAGGGAAAATAGCATCTGTTTGTCAAACGTCGCTGGGGGCGGGACTGAAACCCGAAAACCAGCAGTCCCACCTCGACCTCCGGATCTAAGGTAAAATCCAGCCCTATGTGTTTGGATCTAACCCAGAAGAATTGGCAGCCCGATTTACACCGCGCCCGATTTTCATTGGCGCGGTGTAGAATGCGCTGCCGAGTCTGCCGTTGACCAGTTTCACCCCAACAGAATCAGAAGTGATCACAAGTCACAAAAATAGTGTAGGAAATAGCAATTATACGCTATCCCAGTGAGTCAGCAGATTTTCAAACATTTCTGTATGGGTGACACATTCTCAGGAGCCCCCTTATCCTAACATGGATTGATGTCAGCTCCCCAATAGAAAACAGCCCCATTAATAGTTTTTCGAACATACATTTAAAGCAAGAAAGACTTGCATTTATATAGCGCCTTTCACAACCTCAGGACGTCCCAGAGCGCTCAACAGCCAATTAAATACTTTTGAATAGTAGTCACTGTTGCAATGTAGGAAACGCGGCAGCCAATTTGCGCACAGCAAGGTCCCACAAACAGCAAAGTGATAATGACCAGATAATCTGTTTTTAGTAGTGTTGGTTGAAATAACCTACAGAAATAATGGGCTAGTAAGTCAATAAATGTTGAAAATGTGTTCTGTGCTGAAATCTTGAGACACTATAACAGGTGGCACACAATATGCTTGGCCTCATGTTAAACAGAAATGTTATGATCATGGCGAACCCCTTGGGATGACCTCGCACACCCCAGTTTGATAATTTATGCTGCAAGAGTGCTTTACAGAGGCAGAGGTTAGACACATTCTTGGCAAGAGCATAGGGACCATTACTCTGCAGTTCTCCTGTACTATCGCTGACTTGGAAGCGCTTGATGCTGACATGCTGCAAAAGTAGAAAGATTCCCAACACTGACATCCTTCACTTTGGTAAGTACCAGCGAGAGAGATAAATGTCAACCAAAAGTTTACATTGTGCTTCAGAATAAAATAACATCTACTATGTTGAACTATATATTTAAGCTTCGGATTTTTTTTTAGACATTATAAAGGTTTTAGCAGCAGAACACTGCCATCCATTATCACACCTTATGTAGCCCAGCAACATAGAAACATAGAAGATAGGAGCAGGAGTAGGCCATTCGGCCCTTCGAGCCTGCTCCGCCATTCAATGAGATCATGGCTGATCATCCAAATTCAGTACCCGGCCCCTGCCTTCTCCCCATATCCCTTGATCCCTTTAGCCTTAAGAAATATATCCAACTCTTTCTTGAATATACTTAATGAACTGGCCTCCACTGCCCTCTGTGGCAGAGAATTCCACAGGTTCACCACTCTCTGGGTGAAGAAATTCCTCCTCATTTCAGTCCTAAATGGCTTACCCCTTATCCTTAGACTGTGACCCCTGGTTCTGGACTCCCCGGCCATCAGAAACATCCTTCCTGCATCTAGTCTGTCCAGGCCTGACAGAATTTTATAGGTTTCGATGAGACCCCCTCTCATTCTTCTAAACTCCAGTGAGTATAAGCCCAATCGACACAATCTCTCCTCATACGTCATTCCTGCCATCCCAGGTATCAGCCTGGTGAATCTTCGCTGCACTCCTTCCATGGCAAGAACGTCCTTCCTCAGGTAAAGTGACCAAAACTGCACACAATACTCAAGGTGCGGTCTCACCAAGGCCCTGTACAACTGCAGCAAGACATCCTTGTTCTTGTACTCGAACCCTCTTGCTACGAAGGCCAACATACCATTTGCCTTCTTAACCGCCTGCTGCACCTGCATGCTTACCTTCAGCGACTGGTGCACAAGAACACCCAGGTCTCTTTGCACTTCCCCTTCTCCCAATCTATTGCCATTCAGATAATAATCTGCCTTCCTGTTTTTGCCACCAAAGTGGATAACCTCACATTTATCCACATTATAGTGCATTTGCCATGTTTCTGCCCAATCACCCAACCTGTCCAAATCGTACTGGAGTTTCACGACATCCTCCTCACAGCATACCCTCCCACACAATGCTAATGGACCTTTTCTACTTCTGTCAAATCTGACTTCTCAGCAAACCACAGACCAATGAAGTCTGCTTAAGTCCATTCTTAAAACAAGTATATGAAATGAGTCAGCTTCTTCACAGGAGGATGATATGTCATTTGCGCATTAGAGCATCTTTTACTGAAATCAAATAGCATATGATATGCTGCTGATATAACAGCCGGATATTTACTGTAGCCGTATTTTCACCGGGAATGGAAATTGGGCAGGTGGGGAGTCTAGGCAGGGGGAGCCCAAACCAACCCCCCCCCCCCCCCCACCCAAGCTTAACAGCCTGAGGCCCAAGGGCTTTAACTCCCGGGCCTGATCTGCATGTTGCCAGTCAGCTGCCTGCCTAATACGGGCAGGAAGTGGCAGCAGGCCAATGGGCAGGACTGAAATTTCGGGCAACAGGAGGTTGCTGGCCAGCACCAAAGGAAACAAGTGGTGGGGAGAGAGTTTCGGGAGGGAAGGGCTGAGCCCACGGCAGGCAGGGTCATTTACAGTCTTGCCCCTACAAGCCCCACAAGGAAAGCAAAAAGTACCGACTTTAAATGGCCTCTTCTTCTCCTGGATTGTCCTTGCACTTTGTTTACCTGGCGGGAATGCTTCCCCGCAGAGGCCACTGTTAAAATTACAGTCGTAGTTCAGTGACGTCATTGGGCCCTGACTGGCATATTTAAAGAAGGGCCCCGCCGGCTTCAGGTAGGTGCCCTTGCCGCCTGCTCAGAAGGGCAGGTTAATAAAAGTCGGTGAGATCGGTGAGGGACGTCAGCAGGTTAGTCACCCAGCCGATTTTAACCGCCTGCTCGACTGGTTTCTGCCGGGTGGCTAGGATTAAAACCAGCCCTTTTGTGTGCTGCAGGTTAAGCAAAGTATGCAGTCATAACGAGGTGGAGTGAACATGTGATGGTGACAAGCGTAGCACACTTAAACCTGCAGGGGTGATTCTGTGATCTGCTGCTTCTGGCATAGTTAAGATCAGGAACTGGCAGGGGGACGTTGTGTGAACCTTTTGTTGTGTATGTACCTTTAAGGGAATAACTGGTCTCAAACTGCAGTACCGGCAGTGACCACCCCGGTATAAAAGGCCCCAGCAGGCTTCTGTAGTTTCAGTTTCCAGGTTGTCTCCATTCAGTAAAGACTTGTTATAATCAACTCCTGCAGTCCGTGTCTCAATTATACACGGACATAATACTGGCGACGAGTAAGAAACAAACTTACCTGCAACTTGGCAGCACCTCAGACGACGTTATTGAAGGTCGAAGCCAGAAGAAAGAAAAAAAAAATAATCCAAAGAAACTCAAGAAACGGGCATCGACCGTAGGCAACCGCCGTCCAAATCATCGAATTGAAAAGTGCAGGAGAGACTGTCGAGAGCCAGGCTTGGTTCTCCAGTCTGTGGTTTCCCAGCTAATCGGGCTGGTGGCAGGTAGTGCACTGATTCTTCCTGGGCTGCGGCGGGCTAGAGCTCGATCGGGTGGCTCTGCAACGGGGCCGGGCAGCGAGTCGGGAAGCAAAGAGAGAGAGAGAGAGGGTGGAGCACACAGGGCACGGCCGGAGCTTCGAAGCCGGGCAGCGTTCGGACCTAAGAAGAGGGAGGGAAGTGTCCCAGAGGGTCCGCTCCACGACGGGAATGGTTCTTCAATTAACGGAGCAAATATTGAAGCGCGATAGAAAAATAAAAATACCGCGGAGAGCGGCGTTGGCAGCAGCGATCGGGGAGGCGCGAAGACCATAGGGCGTCGCCATTACAGGATAGTAAAATAAATATAATCGCCAGCAACAGCGTTGACAGCAGCGGCAGCGGCGGGAAAGCGCGGGAGGCGCCATCTTAACTCGGCGGGGAAGAAGGAAAAGCGCGGGAGGCGCCATTTTGATCCATCGGGGACGAAGGCAAAGCGCGGGAGGCGCCATCTTAGATTTTCAAGATGCCAAAGACTGGCGACATCACTGCCTTCGATAATGCAATAGAAGACTGGACCACGTATGTGGAAAGAGTCGAGCTATTTTGCGAGGCAAACGAAATAGCCGATGAGAAAAAGGCATCGGTATTGCTAAATTTAATGGGCGCAAGAACGTACGGCCTATTGCGGGACCTGATTACTCCAGCCAAACTGAAGGCGAAGAGTTTTAACGAAATTGTTGCTATCCTACAGGAACACCTAAATCCTACACCGCTGCTGATAGCAGAAAGATTTAAATTTCACAGGAGAAATCAGCATAAAAATGAGAGCAATGCTGATTACCTTACGGAACTACGCAAGCTATCAAAGCACTGCCAGTTTGGAGCAGGACTGGCAGATACCTTACGGGACAAATTTGTCTGTGGACTCCTGAGTGAAGGAACCCAGAAGAAGTTACTCTCAGAGAAAAAGCTGACGCTAGATAAGGCTTTCAGCGTGGCAGTATCGTACGAAGCAGCAGCAAGGGGAGCTGCGGAAATACAACAAAAGCCACAGGAATATGGCACCCACGAAATGACACGGGGATTTGCAAAATGTTATCGCTGCAGCAGAACAAACCATGACCAGAAGGACTGCTGGTCCAAGGACAAAATATGCAGGCAATGCGGAAAGATGGGACACATTGCACGAGTTTGCAGGTCTGGGAAGAAGACCAACGATAACAAAAAGGCTACTAAGGAACTGTACAGGAAAGTACAAAAGATGGCGGACAGTAGTTCCGAAGACCAGATGAGCGATAGTGAATCCGGGAACAAGAGACTAAGCTGTCTCAAACTTCACAACGTAATCGCAAAAGAGGATCACCGAACCATTTGGGTCACCCTCACGATAGCAGGGTCCCAAGTCAAAATGGAATTGGATACAGGATCAGCTCTAACCGTCATGAATCGACGAGACTACGAGTGGCTATTCTCACACATACCCTTGAGAGAGACATCCATTGTCTTGAGGACGTATACGGGGCAAAAAGTATACCCCAGAGGAAAAATAAGGGTGCCTGTCGAATACAATGGCAAGAAAATACGGAAATTGTATCTCTACATTCTGCAAGATGGTGGACCACCGTTATTGGGACGTGAATGGATCAGAAAGGTAAGTTTAGACTGGCACTCCATTCAGGCACTGACGGTGGCTGGTAAAAAGGATGACGACGTCACTCCTGGACGATTGTCAACAATCTTAGCTGACGCCAAAGAGGTATTTCAACAAGAACTGGGCACTCTTAAAGGCGTAACCGCCTCGATAAAAATAGAGGAGAATGCAATTCCCAAGTATTTCAAAGCAAGACCGGTACCATATGCAATTCGCCCAGCCGTCGAGGCAGAGCTGGAGAATCGGGAGAATGCAGGTGTGTTATCTAAGGTAGACTGGAGCGAGTGGGCGACACCCATCGTTCCTGTCATGAAGAAAACGTTAAACAATAAGTCTGAGGAACCAAGGAAGGTTCGCATCTGTGGGGACTTCAAGGTGACGGTGAACCCAGTCCTTCACACAGTACAATATCCTCTTCCAAGGATAGAAGATATCTTTGCCTCACTATCTGGAGGGAAGCGTTTTACAAAAATTGACTTAGCACAAGCATATTTGCAGATGGAGGTTGAAGAATCCTCTAGGAAGTATCTCACAATAAACACTCACGAAGGTCTTTACTAGTATAATCGACTGGTATTCGGAGTAGCATCAACTCCGGCGATATGGCAAAGAGCGATGGAACAAGTCCTGCAAGGGATTCCGGGGACCCAGTGTTACTTGGACGATATCCTAGTGACAGGTGAAGATGACAGTGAATACCTTGCCAACCTAGAGCAGGTGCTCACTAGACTACGTGAACATGGGCTACGAGCCAATCGCCCCAAGTGCGAGTTTTTTAAGAAACAGATATTGTATTGTGGCCACGTGATTGATGAAGAGGGGTTGCATAAGTCCCCTGACAAAATTGAAGCGGTAGTTAAGGCTCCAGCGCCTGAAAATGTGTCGCAACTGAGGTCATTCCTCGGATTGGTGAAATACTACCATAAGTTTTTGCCGAATTTGTCCACAATTCTGCATCCACTGAATGCCCTACTACGAACGGGAGTAGCATGGAAATGGAGCGATGAATGTAAGCGGGCCTTTCAGAAGAGTAAGGACCTAATCACTTCAAGAGAAGTATTGGCTCACTACAACCCATCGCTACCGATAAGACTGGCGTGTGATGCGTCTCCCTACGGCATTGGGGCGGTACTGTCACATAAATTCCTTGATGGTTCAGAGAGGCCGATAGCTTTTGCGTCACGCTCGTTAACTTCAGCCGAGCGTAACTACGCCCAGATTGACAAAGAGGCCCTCAGCCTGGTGTGGAGGGTGAAGAAGTTCAATCACTACCTGCACGGTCAGAAATTTACTCTACTAACTGATCATCAACCTCTCGTCTCCATTTTCAACCCTCAGAAGGGCGTACCGATAGTGACGGCACAACGGCTACAGAGGTGGTCCCTTTTCCTAGGGTCACACCAATATGACATCAAGTACAAAGGAACTAAACAGCATGGGAATGCTGATGGATTGTCGCGCCTACCGTTGCCGATGGTGGAAGAAGAACTGGCAGTGGATCCAGTGGAGTTATTCCACTCGACTATAGTCGAATGTCTCCCTGTGACGAATGCAAACATAGAAAAGGAAACACGAAATGACCCGACACTCTCCTGGGTCTATGATTTAACGGTGAAGGGATGGCCAGCACATGGCGAACCACTGCTGCCAGCATTCTCGCCGAGAAGAGAACAGCTGTCAGTGTGCAGAGGAACCTTGATGTGTAGATCCAGAGTAGTAATTCCACCCAAATTGAAGGATAGACTGCTCAATGAGCTTCATGAGGGTCATCTGGGAGGGGTAAAAATGAAGAACTTAGCCAGAGCGTTTGTGTGGTGGCCGGGAATCGATAGAGAAATCGAAGAGATGACCAAGAGCTGTACATGATGCCAGAAGTTCCAAAACACCCCACCACAAGCCCCTCTACATCCATGGGAGTGGCCCTCATCTCCATGGCAAAGGGTGCACATTGATTTTGCTGGTCCCTTCATGGACTCGATGTTTTTAATTGCGGTGGATGCACATTCAAAGTGGCCAGAGGTAATAAAAATGTCCTCAACCACCGCAGAAAAAACTATCACAGTCTTATGAACCATATTCACCAGGAATGGGCTGCCTGAACAGATTTGCTCTGACAATGGACCACAGTTTGTGTCTGAAGAGTTCCGGAGGTTCTTAAAGAACAATGGTGTTAAGCATTACACATCTGCCCCATATCATCCAGCCACTAATGGATTGGCCGAGAGGTTTGTTCAAACATTCAAGAAGGCTATCAAGGCAATGTGTAATGAAGATATACCCCTACAACACAAGGTGGATAACTTCTTGTTTGCCTACTGGAATGCGACACATGCAGTTACCAACCAAACTCCAGCCATGATGTTCTTCAATCGAAGACTACGATACGGCTTGGATTTGGTTAAGCCAAACGTCAGAAGAGATGTGGAGAACAGGCAGTTTCAAAATATGAATGAAAGGCCGACAAGGAGTTTTAAGATAGGTCAACCAGTTTTGGCCCGGGACTACCGCACAGAGAAATGGCAGCCAGGAACGATCTGTACACGGCAAGGACCTCTAATATATACCATGGACGTTGGAGAGAGCATTGTAAGACACCATGCTGACCAGATTCTAGAGTCACTGGAAAACGTCAACTCCACACCACGATCTGATACACCTGGCGATGAAACCGAAGTACCAATTGCATCTACTGCAGGTTCGGTGATATTGGAAGCAGACGAACCAAACAACGACATTGATCCCGACTCAACCTTGCCAGAAGAACCTGATATCCCAAAGAGGCGTTATCCAGACAGAATCAGGAAGCCTCCTCAAAGACTGAACTTATAATTGCTTAACTTCAACCAATGTATCTCGCAACCATAATTGTAATTAGTTATTATTTAGTTGTTAAATGAATGTTATGTACTGTTTATCTAAAAGGGGAGGAATTGTTGTGTATGTACCTTTAAGGGAATAACTGGTCTCAGACTGCAGTACCGGCAGTGACCACCCCTGTATAAAAGGCCCTAGCAGGCTTCTGTAGTTTCAGTTTCCAGGTTGTCTCCATTCAGTAAAGACTTGTTATAATCAACTCCTGCCGTCCGTGTCTGAATTATACACGGACATAATACCTTTATTCTGCCACCCTTGGCACTCTGTGCTGGAGCTCCAGTCTCCTGTGCTCACTCTCCGTGTGCGCTAGGATACACACAAACTCTTAAAACTTTATTTAGTTACTTGATTGTAACGACCTCTTCTCAGTCGTTCTAAATTCCACATGTAGTAAAATAAACCACGTGTCTGCTTTTGACTATTTTGTCACTTTTCATCTGATTCACTTCACTGAGCAGGTGTAACTTAACTTAAAAAGACAGGGTACCAGAGCCATGGAAAAAGTGCAATGTAGATTCACTAAAACGATACAAGGAATGGTGATGATACAAAGTTACGATGAGCGACTTGAGGAATGAGTAAAGGAGGTTAAAAGGGGATCAAAATTATGAAAGGGATTGAGAGGGTAAATGGTAAAAGATTTTTCCCATTGGTTACTGAATTGGAAACAAGGGCCAGAAACTTAGGATTATTATTTAGAAGCACAACGTTAGCAGACTGACTCACCAAATCCTTTCCACCATCTACAAGGCACAAGTCAGGAGTGTGATGGAATACTCTCCACTTGCCTGGATGAGTGCAGCTCCAACAACACTCAAGAAGCTCGACACCATCCAGGACAAAGCAGCCCGCTTGATTGGCCCCCCATCCACCACCTTAAACATTTGCTCCGTCCACCACCGATGTACCGTGGCTGCAGTGTGTATCATGTACAAGATGCACTGCAGCAACTCGCCAAGGCTTCTTCAGCAGCACCTCCCAAACCCGCGACCTCTTCCACCTAGAAGGACAAGGGCAGCAGGTGCATGGGAACACCACCACCTCCAAGTCACACACCATCCTGACTTGGAAGTACATCGCCGATCCTTCATCGTCGCTGGGTCAAAATCCTGGACCTCCCTCCCTAACAGCACTGTGGGAGCACCTTCACCACACGGACTGCAGCGGTTCAAGAAGGCGGCTCACCTCCACCTTCTCAAGGGCAACTAGGGATGGGCAATAAATGCTGGCCTTACCAGCGACGCCCACATCCCAGGAACAAATAAAAAAATTAAGACATTTTTTGCACACAAAGGATTTGGAAAAAAGAATGTTTCAATTTTTCTGTAACATATAGCTCTTCAAGCTGAGTCAACTATAACATTTAAGATGGAATTAGATAAATAAAAGAAGAACTTTAAAGGAATGGGGGAATAAAACAGAGAAATGGAGTTAAAGTAAATAGCTCTAGTGAGTGAAGCAGCAAATTGATGGGCTTCTCTGTGGAAAGTTTTATGATTCAAATTTAATTTATATCATCTGGGTAGACAATACATGCATTGAATTAAAAAATAATGTTGAGACTGTTTCAAGAAAAGAAATCAAACCTCCATCTGCAACGAGAACGTTTCTGTCTATTCCATCTCGAGTCATTAAGAAACCTCTACAGAAAAAATGGGTGCAAGTGATGAGAGCTCGTACTTGCCTCTTCATAACATGACAATTGGTAGAGAAGATTGAAAGGCGCTGTAGAAAATGGAAAAGATTGTCCCTTTCTCATTTTCTATTTTTGGTAATAGAATTTTGTGCTGCATCTTGCCAATAATTGCAAATAAGACTGCCTGTAAGTGGACAAAATGTGCAGAAACTTAGAAGCCCTCCATCCAGAATAGAGACATGTATACATCCAAAACCCATTCTTATCATTAGCTAACCAGACTCCTATTATACAGCAGCTAGACATGATTAGGAAGCAGATGGAGGATGATGTTTTGGAATATTAATTCTTGATGTTATTGCAAAAAAAAGTCATTGGCCATGCGCCAATACTGACATTTCATGCTAGAAATGAGGATTACCAGAACCACAAACACGCCTCGATTTCCACTGCTCTCCAAACTCAGTTCAGCTTTGCTGCTTCTACCACTCATAAGACCACTGACAGGGAACACCTGCTCAGCAAGGTGGAATTTAGAATGACTGAGAAGAGGTGTTACAATTTCAAATGCTGTGAGAGTGTGATCAAAACTGTCCCGAGCTCATAACAAGTATTGCAATGCTGCTAATAATAGGCTGTGTGCAGGACTGGTTTCTGCTGAGAAGCCATTCATAGAACAACAAGAACATCAACTTGCATTTATATAGCAAATTTAACATAGTAAAACATTACAGGAGCGTTAATCAAATAAAATTTGACACCGAGCCATATAATAGATATTAGGACAGGTAACTAAAAGCTTGGTCAGGGATATGTTTTAAGGAGCATCTTAAAGGAGGAGAGAGAAATAGAGAAGCTTAGAGGTTTAGGAAGGGAATTCCAGAGCTTAGGGCTTAGACAGCTGAAGGCACAGCCACCAGTGGTGGAGCGATGTAAATATAAGGGGGCACTCTGCAATCCACTGTTTCCAGCTATGCTTTCAGGGAGTGTGGGTGGGAAATAGGATTCCAACATCGTAACTCTGATTCTCCAACTCACACTCCCTGTAAGTGCGACTCTCCACTGGGAGATGGAATCACCTCTTCTAAATGGTTTTATATTTTAGTTTGTAAAATTGTTTTGCTAACAGCGTGCCCTTGATTTACTTTTGTAAAACAAAATCATAATGATAATAGTTCTTTATTGTAAAGCACATGAAATATTCTTTTCAATCCTAAAATCGTTTCCATGTTCCATTTTTAACTTAATATGAGATTCAGTATTTGAAATCACCTTACAGAATACCAAATACCATTTCATATAATTAAAATCGCTGATTCTGTGCCACTTGGATATACCGAGAATAAGAAAGGGAAAGTACAAAATATAAAGAACAGTCAGCAACGACATCATCAACAACTTGTATTTGCATAGCGCCTTTAATATAGTAAGAAGTCCCAAGGTGCTTCACAGGAGCGTTATCAAACAACATTTGATGTTAAAAGGTTGCAGGACTTGTGATTAGAAATGGAATAGGTAGAAGAGCTTGTGGTGCATGCCTGCCGGCAGTTTAGCTATCTAATCAATAGCCATGTGAGCAGGGCTTTGAATATTAAGAGATTGGCTCTTCTGGGTATGGTTAGCCTCAGGGTAAGTACTTCAATTAGGTTGGCCGATGCTTTTCTCTCTGTTTTTGGGCCACAGGACAATCCTCTCCATGGGGCATGCTATACTGCTACAGCTACCATATTGTGTGCTGCTAGCTTGATACTGCATAAAAAGGCCGGTGATCCAAGCATGTTGGGTAATCACAGGCAGGTTGTCCAACACCTCCCGATGTGCCCAGCCTGTGGGCAAGGCTCCCCGCTGGCAGTCTAATGGGATTTTAAAAAAGGGCTTTGAGGTTTTTTGTGCCTCCTTTAAATCCTCCTCCTCCTCTGCTGAAGGCAGTGTCCCATGCTGGGGTACAGTTCCACAGTTGCTAGATGCCCTTCAGTAACTTTGCCTGTGCTGTTGTTCTGTTGGGACTGTGCTTGGTCTTCATACTGATTGCATATGAAATAATAAAGAAATAACAACTCGACTGTAAACGACTCTCCACTAACGCCATGCTTACAGCCTCCTTCTCAGATTTACTCCTTCAATTTGGTTTAACCAGTTGTGCTTAATTTAAACATTAGTACTTGCTGCTGTTAAGGTATCATCTATAAATTCATATACTCACACTGAGAGCGCATTATATCACCCAAGTGGCCATTCTTCATGTGTGAGCCAGGTGAAAGCTACAAAGGTAATTGCCCATTATTTGAGATCAAGTTGACACTGGCCATTGCAAAATTATACTAACAGCAGATATGGAATCAATATCATTAACTAGTGCAATTTTCTTCTTCCTGTGTCCTGTCATTAAATATACTTAATGATGCTGACAATCTGGTTAGTGAGTTATTTTAGCTCCTTAGCTAAGCAGTCATCTTTTCCAAATTGAAAAAGCCTGCTTCAATGCAGACCAATTTACTGTTCCTCAAGAAATTCATCAAACGCTTGGCCATAGTACCTACACAGAATGCTCAGATGCCAGTGCCAGGACGACTGTTCTAGAGACGCTGGCCATCCCGGCACCCAAATGACCTGACCTCATTCCATAATATAAAGTGAGATCACTTGCGTGCTTCCTCCACATTATGTGCAGACCCCTAATTTAACTCACTTCTCAGGCCCTCAGGAGCCCTGTGGCCGTTTTGTCGGCAGGTTCCCAGCGTGCCACGCCTTGGGCCGCATTGGGGCATGCCTGGTAATTCAGGGAGCTGGCACCTGATGCGCGTCCATGCAATGAGCACTGGCAATCACATTACCATCCCTCTACAGGGCCGAATATGTGATCCCAGCTGTGCATCACCAGCACTGCAGCTCCAAAGCACTGACTGTATATTCGCTGGAGTTTAGAAGAATGAGAGGGGATCTCATTGAAACTTATAAAATTCTAACAGGACTAGACAGACTGAAGGGTTAATTACAGTCCTAGCCCTTTTGGGCTATCCCAGATCAGGCGTATTCCCCAGACGTTCACCTTCAACTTAAGTTAGAGATAGCCGAATTCCATAAGATGTTTAAATGGGTCTAAAGTTTCAGGCCATCTCTCCCTAAAGGAAAGGAACGACTGAAGATGTTACCGTCCTCCGGATAGTACTTTTAATAAGTTGAACTAGACTGTAACCTTCAGGATATTATAAGGGTCCGGAATATCCCCCAGATTTCTGCAACTCCTTACAAAAGAGTATACAGAATTTGTGGGTTCGCGAGCCTATACAGATTCACTCTTTGAGACAATTCTAAAAATATAGTTTTATTTAAGAGCCGGCATTCAGTTAACATCTGTTGAATCAGTCGCAACATTAACAATTCAAAGTACAATTAGCTTACATTTCTTATTTCTCAGAGATCCTTATTCTCAAATCTTTACTTCGTTATATTTCTTATTTCTTATTTCTAAATCCAGAACATTTCTTATTTCTTAATCCAGAAGCTCCACCAAAAATCAATCACTTTGATATACCCCGAGACTCATAGCTAAAAAGTTACAGAGATGCCTCTGGAAGGTTGAGAAACGCCGTGCCCGTTCAGCGTGTTCTGACGTTCTGTTAAAAAGCTCTTATTTTTATACCCTTTTGGCTTTGGTTTCTTCTTTGATGTTCTCTGCTGATGTCCGCTAATTGTTTTTATTGATCCCTCTGTTTAAATGCTTTCTATGTTACTATCAATTCAACTATTGCATGCATAATTATTTCTCTACTTTTAGGTGTTCCAAAAACTATCATAAAAACAATGACAGCTATGGTTTTTGTTTGATGTCATTCTTACTGAAGATTCTTCATTGGCTTAACTGCTTTTTAGCAGACATTTTGACTCCGTTCTGCTTCAAGTTTAAGACAAACACAATGCAATTGCTTGGTGTCATCTATTGAAGTTATATCTTCAAAGTCTTGTTGGTATGGTTTTTACTATATGTAAATCAAAACCACTTTAACTGTGTGTTTACTTGTTTTCTAGCTATCTCAATTGGTTGCATATTTAATCGTGTTTCCTGTCATCCAAGTTTAACATAAAACTATTTGACCAGCAGGTTTCTTTACTTGATGTCATGTTTTCAAAGGCACATGCCTCTTTTAATGTTTGTATCTCTGTTTTATCTTGTCAGCTTGTAACACCTAAATTGGGTCTTCCCATTGTGTTCATTGCAAACCGTAGACCTTTCGGAACCACCAATGGTTTGCTTCAATCTTTGATTGTTTTAGATATTTAACTAATTCCCATTTCAAAGCTTGTTTTCAACTTTGTTATCAACTGATCTTTTTTCAGAAGCCTGTATTTCTGTTTACAGCCTTTCTGCTGAGACTTGTGCCTTTTAAACCCAATATGTCTTTTATTAATAATATACTAGAAATCTGTTCATGGTATCGTGTATTTCTCTGAATCATGGCTATTCCTTCACAAGACTAGATGCAGGAAAGATGTTCCCGATGGTGAGGGAGTCCAGAACCAGGGGTCACAGTCTAAAGATAAGGGGTAAGCCATTTAGGACTGAGATGAGGAGGTATTTCTTCACCCAGAGAGTGGTGAACCTGTGGAATTCTCTACCACACAAGGCAGTTGAGGCCAATTCATTAAATATATTCAAGAAGGAGTTAGATATATTTCTTAAGGCTAAAGGGATCAAGGGATACGGGGAGAAGGCAGGGACAGGGTACTGAATTGGATGATCAGCCATGATCTCATTAAATGGCGGAACAGGCTCGAGGGGCTGAATGGCCTACTCCTGCTCCTATCTTCTATGTTTACACTGTGTTCAGATGAGCTCAACTCATCTCCATAATTTGATGGTGCTCCCTGGGAGTGCCTCCGAGTTCGGGGGGCCAGAATGTTGAGCGCCAGGAGCTTTGGGAAGTTTGCTGGTTGCGAGTTCATGGCTGCCATTTTGTTTTGCGACTCCAGCCATTGGGGATGTGAATCCTTTGTCGGATCTGGCCCAAGAAAAACAAGGGCAAAAAGTAATGGTGCCCATTTGTCAAAGAGTTACCCAGGATCAACAATGGTTTTGAACCCTACCAGCCTCCTCGAAGCACACGTCTAGTGACCAGAGTGCTGCTCAGGTGCTTCAGTCGCATTATGGCGATGCCCCAAAATTTTAATCATTTCTGATACCTTGGTTAACCTTGCGCGCATTTTTCGTGCCGACACCCAGCATACCATGCGTAGTGTCCCTGAGGTGTCAGCTGTGGTTCAGTTGGCAGCACTCTCGCTTCTGAGTCAGAAGGTCATGGGCTCAAGTCCCACTCCAGAGACTTCAGCACATAATCCCGGCTGACACTCCAGTGCAGTGCTGAGGGAGTACTGCACTGTCGGAGGTGCCGCCTATTGGATGAGATGTTAAACCGAGGCCCCATCGGCTCTCTCAGGTGGTCATAAACAATCCCATGGCACTATTTTGAAGAAGAGCAGGGGAGTTCCCCCAGAGTCCTGGCCATTTAAACAGATGATCTGGTCATTTCTGTATGTGGGATCTTCTCGTGAGCAAATTGGCTGCCACGTTTCCTACATTACAATGGTGACTATACTTTAAAAGTACTTAATTAGCTGGGAATCGCTTTGGGACATCCCACGGTCATGAAAGGTGATATATAAATGCAAGTCTTTCTTTTTCTTTGGGATGGCCAAACTGGGGCATATAAGGCGTCAGCTGTGGTTCAGTTGGCAGCACTCTCGCTTCTGAGTCAGAAGGTCATGGGCTCAAGTCCCACTCCAGAGACTTCAGCACATAACCAGAGTAGGCCTGAAACCTACTCTGTGCCTGATAGATCAGGGAGCCGGCATTCAGAGTGCATCAGCATCATAGGTGCCCGCCATTGGCATCATACTGTTTTTATTGAGCAGTTTAAATGCCAAGCAATAAACTTTCACCAAAAGAAATACATCCATAATGCTTTCCCCATGATTTGGCTAGATGTGCGGGTTAGGTTGATTGGCCATGATAAAAATTAGCCCTTAGTGTTAGGGGGGATTAAATACGTGGGGTTATGGGGTTACGGGGATAGGGCTTGGGTGGGATGGCTGTCGGTGTAGGGACCGGGTGCTAGGGTTTGGATGATCAGCCATGATCTCGTTGAATGGCGGAGCAGGCTCGAAGGGCCGAATGGCCTACTCCTGCTCCTATCTTCTATGTTTCTATGTTTAACCAGAGTGTAACTGAGCCATACAAACCAGGAAGATTTCAGATTTGGCCACCAGTCTCGGGTAAATCACCTGACCATGGCTGGGCTGGTGGTAATGATGCCATAATTGGCCTTATCATCCAGCAGATTGGGAGGGGAAAATCAATCTGGGTTCTCACTCCCGATCGATATGCAATGACCCTGGTTATATGGGTATCGGTTGAGAACAGGATCAGGCTAGGCTGTGGTGCCCCCAGTAATCAAACCACCTGCCAACACTCCCTGTCAAAGGTTACAGGAATATGATTGCTTTGGAGAGGATGCCTCTCACCTATAAGACTGTACCCCAGGCAGGAATCAGTGCCTTCAGGAGAGAGAAGGATGGGGGAAATTGGCACTAAAAGAGGAAAACAGATATCCTACTGTTCAGTGCACTGAATACAGAAAATCTTCAGGGAACTGAATCTTAATAACTTACGAGTGATGAAATCATGAGTAGGTCACATTAGTCCAGTTCCTTTGTAAATTGTTTCCTGTATTTGGCCGATTAGAATGTAATATTCTATTTAGTTCACATCTGTCACTGCTTTGCAAGTTTTTGCTGTAATTTAATAAGTTTTTTAAATTTCAGAAGGACTTTGTTTCATGTCCTGTGATGCAGACCAAGTGGGAATGAGCAGGGTAATGAATGGTTCTTGATATTGGACCAGACCGAGGGAAGGATGTACTTATCTTAGAGGGGATGTGTCGAAGGTTCACTAGATTCATCAATGACCTTCCCTCCAACATAAGGTCAGAAATGGGGCTGTTCACTGATGACTGCACAGTGTTCACCACAATTCACAGCTCCTCAGATAATGAAGCAATCCATGCCCACATGCAACCAGACCTGGACGACGTTCAGGCTTGGGCTGATAAGTGGCAGGTAACATTCGCGCCACAGAAGTGCCAGGCAATGACTATCTCCAACAAGCGAGAGTCTAACCACTGCCCCTTGACATTCAATGGCATTACCATCGCCGAATCCCCCACCATCAACATCCTGGGGGGTCACCATTGACCAGAAACTTAACTGAACCAGCCACATAAATACTGTGGCAACAAGAGCAGGTCAGAGGCTGGGTATTCTGTGGCGAGTGTCTCACTTCCTGACTCCCCAAAGCCTTTCTACCATCTGCAATGCACAAGTAAGGAGTGTGATGGAATACTCTCCACTTGCCTGGATGAGTGCAGTTGCAACAACACTCAAGAAGCTCGACACCATCCAGGACAAAGCAGCCCACTTGATTGGCACCCCATCCACCACATTAAACATTCACTCCCTCCACCACCGGCGTACCGTGGCTGCAGTGTGCACCATCTACAAGATGCACTGCAGCAACGTGCCAAGGCTTCTTCGGCAGCACCTCCCAAACCCGCTACCTCTTCCACCTAGAAGGACAAGGGCAGCAGGCGCATGGGAACACCATCACCTCCAAGTTCCCCTCCAAGTCACACACCATCCTGACTTAGAAATATATCGCCGTTCCTTCATCGTCGCTGGGTCAAAATCCTGGAACTCCCTCCCTAACGGCACTGTGGGAGTACCTTCACCACACGGACTGCAGCGATTCAAGAAGGCGGCTCACCACCATCTTCTCAAGGGCAATTAGGGATGGGCAATAAATGCTGGCCTTGCCAGCAACACCCACATCCCATAAATGAATTAAAAAAAAGATTGATTCCTGGGATGAGAGAATTGTCCTTTGAGGAGAGATTGAGTAGAGTGGGCCTATACTCTCTGGAGTTTAGGAGAATGAGAGATGATCTCTTTGAATCATATAAGATTCTGAGAGGGCTTGACAGGGTAGATGCTGGGAGGCTGCTTCCCCTGGCTGGAGTGTCTAGAACTAGGGGGCATAGCCTCAGGATAAGGCATTGGCCACTTAGGATTGAGATGAGGTGAAATTTCTTCACTCAGTGTTGTGAATCTTTGGAATTCTCTATCCCAGTGGGCTGTGGGTGCTCAGTCGTAGAGTCTATTCAAGACTGAAATCGATGGATTTTGGGGCACTAAGGGAATCAAGGGATATGGGGATTAGGCAAGAAAGTGGAGTTGAGGTTGAAGATCAGCCATGATCTTATTGAATGGCGGAGGGACCGTATAACCCACTTCTCTTATTTTTTATGTTCTTATCTTCTAGACATCCTGGAGCATAGATTCATTGAATGCTCCAGTGGTAGCGACTTGGTTGTTCCAATTCTGATTTGTGGAATGTTTACAGTGTATGTTGGAGATTGGCTCCCGTACAGTCTTATTCTTCGGACAGCTGGAATTTTTGTAATGTACTGTCAGAGTTGAATGTGTCATTTTGTATAGTCTGTGTTTGTGAGGTAAAATTTGAGTTCAAATTCTTTTAGCTTATGAAGATGTGCACTTGCAACTGCTTTAATGGTCCTGTCTCAGTTGGTTATAGTAATTAGGTAATACATTAGCTGTGAAATGCTTCAGACAGCCTGAGGATGTAAAAGGCTCGGTATAAATGCCAGCTCTTTCTTTCTGTAATGAATGCACATTTTGATAAATAGAGTGTGCACAGTGGGGTACAGTAGCATAGTGGTTATGTCGCTGAACTAGTAGTCCAGAGACCGAGACTAATGATCCGGAGACATGAGTTCAGATCCCACCACTGGGGAATCTAAATTCAATTAAATAAATCTGGAATAAAAAGCTAGTAGGGTGACCATAAAAACTACCGGATTGTCGTAATAACTCATCTGGTTCACTAATGTCCTTTAGTGAAGGAAATCTGCCGTCCTTACCCAGTCTGGCCTAAATGTGACTCCAGACCCACAGCAATGTGGTTGACCTAGCAAGCCACTCAGTTGTATAAGGTGGCTCACCACCACCTTCTCGAGGGCAATTAGGAATGGGCAATAAATGCCGGCCTTGCCGGCGATGCCCACATCCTGTGAATAAATAAATAAAAAAAGAATAAATAATACAGGTTACGTGCTACAACACTGTTGAGTTTGCACTTAGTCAAAGTATCCCCAATAGTTTTATGGGAAATGTGTCACCTGGTGTGATACTGAGCCACAAAGACAGAGAAATTCTTAAGGTTGCTCTTGGCTGGGAACCAATGATGGTTGAACAGCATGTCAACACTCACTGTCCCCTGGGTGGAATATCTCAGGCTGTGCACCCACAATTGTCCGATATTTGCTGTCAGTGGGCGAGGGTCTTCAGCGCCAGCCGGTAATCAGAAAATTACCCCCATAACCTTTACAGGCATGAAGGCTCTTGATTTTCTGGTCATTAAAATGGATGGCTGGAAAATCGGGAGCATCGCACATTGTGTGCATGATTTACCCGCTTGATTCTCTGATTTGCTACTCATTGAGTGAGGCTCCACACCGACATCCTCGCCTAATAAATTTACCCTCCTAAGGTATTCAACAATGCAGCAGAACCCAGCACTGTCATTGGTATCTTACGCCATTCAGTACATTTGAACACACTGTCCTTTGGTATTTTAAAATGACTAAAAATAACCAGAGAAAGTTCATGCTTGCTTTTATCTAGTTTGGATGCTTATTTAGTGCAATTTGTTGGAATATTCTAATGCCATAGTGAATCAGTAAGAAAATAGACCTCAAGCTAGAATATATCAAATAGGACTTCATATTGTACTTGCAAAGCATTGATGAATACATTGTGTCCTGGGGGACAAGTCAACCTGATACTATTCGACATTATGTTTGAAATAATAGCAGAAAGTCAGCTATGTGATTGCTGCTAAGGTTGCTTGCACTTAAGAAAGCTTCAGTTTTGAGCTAATGTGACCCTGTGGCGGAGCCACCAAGGGTCTCAGAACAATTGGTAATAATCCCTTTAACTACAGTGTAGTGCAACCGCGGACTGCACCTTTAAACTGCCTGTTAACTGTACTGTATTGTGTTTTCCTGCACTCCACGTGATGACGTCATGACGCTGCTCACGTGACCACCAGTGGCGCAAAGAACGTCATGACGTCATGACGTCAGCTTCCAGAATCTTCCAGTAGTCGTCAAGTGCCCAGCAAGCTGTATAGACCTGTGTACCGTTTCTCCTGTAGTTTCCCTGTTAACTTCGTTGTTCATTAAAACCTGTTGATTTGATTCATCGAGTCGAATACTTTATTCAGCTAGGAACCTCCGTTCCTACATTTGTGACCCCGATCTCGTCGGACAACTTTCGTCGAGGATGAACACGAACGCCGTCGCCCTTAAACTGCCGCAGTTCTGGGAACAGCAGCCAGCAGCATGGTTTTTCCAGGCAGAGGCACAGTTCGCTCTCTGAGAGGTCACAGCGGATGTGACCCGTTATTATTACGTGGTTGCCGCTCTCGACAGTGCCACGGCCTCGCGGGTCGTCAGCATCCTTGGAAGCCCACCGGAGGAGGGCAAGTACGAAGTGCTTAAAGCCCGTTTGCTACAGGTATTTGATCTTAATAAGTCGGAGCGGGCACACAAGCTTATTTCCATGCCCGGCCTCGGGGACTCAAAACCGTCAGAGCTGATGAGTCAAATGCTCACGCTGTTTGGTGCGGAACCCCAATGCTTTTTATTCCGTGAGCTTTTCCTCTGCCAGCTACCCGAACCGGTTCAGGCGGCATTGGCCAACACTGCCATCACAGACGGTGCTGAACTCGCTGCAGAGACAGACAAGATATTTACTGTTACTCAGCAATGTTGTGCAGCCGCGAGGCGCTTTTCCCCCACGCGAGAGAAAACCAGCCCGCCCCCAGCAGGATGGTGCGCGTACCACGCCCGTTTTGGCGCCAAAGCTCGATGCTGCCGGCCTCCTTGCAGTTTCCCTCAAGAAAACAACAACAAAAAAACTCCAACAAGCCCGCGTCCTCCCGGATGGATGACAAGGTCTAAAAAGCACAGCAAGTTAGCTATGGCGGCGGGCTCAGTGGGCAAACTCATTTATGTTACGGATTCCGTTACGGGCCGCCGATTCCTGTGCAGCATCCTCCCGGCTTCAAAGCTGGACCTACTATCCGGCGGCCAAGGGCCTTCCCTCGTGGCAGCAAATGGCGCTGCCATGCGTACGTTCGGGAAACGGACAGTAAACCTAACCTTCGCCGGTCAACGTTTTGTCTGCGACTTTATTACAGCCAAGGTCTCTCAGGCCATCCTGGGGGCCGATTTTTTCTGCGCCAACGGTCTGCTGGTCGATGTCCAACACTGCCGACTCATTAATGCGTCCACTTTCCACGCAATGCCCTGCCACCGCAGCACCGCCGTGTCCTGGTCGGTGGCCTGCGCGGTTCCGTCGCAAGACAGCTTTACGCGCCTGCTCGGCGAATTCCCGGAGCTCACCAGGCCCACTTTTTTGGCTACAAGCACATGGCACGGGGTGGAGCACCATATCTCCACAACCGGAGCACCAGTTTACGCTCAGGCGCGGCGATTAGAAGCCGGAAAGCTGGCAGCCGCAAAGGCTGAGTTCCAGACCATGGAGCGCCTCGGGATCATCCGGCGTTCGGACAGCCCTTGGTCTTCCCCACTGCACATAGTACCCAAACCAGGCGGCGGATGGCGACCTTGCGGGGATTACAGACGCTTAAACGATGCCACGACACCGGACAGGTATCCTATTCCCCACATCCAAGATTTTTCGGCTCATCTGGCTGGAAACGCTATATTTTCTAAAGTGGATCTCGTTCGTGGATATCACCAAGTTCCGCTGCACCCTCCAGATGTCCCCAAAACGGCAGTCATCACTCCGTTCGGCCTTTTTAAGTTCCTCCGCATGCCATTCGGTCTGAAAAATGCAGCTCAAGCATTCCAGCGTTTGATGGACTCTGTCTTACGGGACCTGCCCTTCATTTTTGTATATTTGGACAACATCCTAATAGCCAGCAAGGATTCGACAGCCCACATGGCCCATTTACGTACACTTTTCGCCCGACTCAGCCAACACGGCCTTATTGTCAATCCGGCCAAATGCATGTTCGGAGTATCCTGCATTGATTTCCTGGGACACAGGATTACCCCAGAAGGCGCTGTCCCACTAGCCACCAAGGTAGAGGCAGTGACCGCATTCCCGCAGCCTCGCACGGTCAAATCCCTGCAAGAG
Source organism: Somniosus microcephalus (assembly GCF_052327205.1). Lineage (NCBI taxonomy): Eukaryota > Metazoa > Chordata > Chondrichthyes > Squaliformes > Somniosidae > Somniosus > Somniosus microcephalus. Next base: position 72,795,632 of record NC_141008.1, on the reverse strand, counting down.
TTCTTGGGGATGGTAAATTTTTAGCATCGTTTCGTCCCCAAGGCGGCCCAGTTAATGCAACCTCTGTACGAAGCACTAAAAGGAAAGTCGGGCAAGGATGTTCTCGTTTGGACACTGCAAATGGACCAGGCGTTCCGCGATACCAAGGCGGCGTTGGCGGATGCAACTATGCTGGCACACCCACTTCCGGGCGCGACGGATGCCCTCACTACGGATGCCTCCGACTACGCCATCGGAGCAGTTCAAGAGCAATGGGTCGATGGGGGTTGGCAGCCGTTAGACTTTTTCAGCCGCCAACTGCGCAAGAACGAGCGAAAGTATAGCACTTTTGACAGAGAGCTGCTAGCCCTGTTTTTGGCCATCAGGCATTTCAGTTTCCTCCTAGAAGGCCGCCCGTTCACTGCCTTCGTGGACCACAAGCCGCTCACCTTCACTATGGCCAAAGCGGCGGAGCCTTGGTCAGCTCGGCAGCAGCGCCACCTCACGTTTATATCCGAATTCACGACGGACTTGCGGCACGTGTCAGGCAAGGATAATCTCGTGGCAGATTGCCTTTCCCGAGTTCCAGTCCAGGCAGTCCACCTGGGCATCGATTTCGTCGGACTGGCAGGGGATCAACTGGCAGACCCAGAGGTACAAGCATTTAGGACCACGCCTTCCAGTTGGCAGGTTGCAGACGTGCCGTTTCAAGAGGCAGGAACCATGCTCTTGTGCGACACATCCATGGGAGTGCCCCGGCCCATTGTGCCGGTCAAATGGCGCAAGAAAGTATTCCAGGCAATCCACGGGTTATCTCACCCGGGGATGCGGGCTTCTCAATGGCTACTGTCCCGCAAATTCGTTTGGAAAGGCATGCATTTGGACGTCCGGGACTGGACAAACAATTGCGTCGATTGCCAAAAATCCAAAGTCCACCGTCACGTCAAGGCCCCGCTGGCAAACTTCCCGGTGCCTGAGCGCCGTTTCGACCACGTTCACGTGGATTTAGTAGGCCCCCTTCCCGGGTCACATGGATTCACACACCTCCTGATGGTCATAGACCGGACCACCAGGTGGCCAGAGGCGATTCCCTTGGCCGCTACCACCGCAGCAGACGTAGCCAGGGCGTTTCTTTCGTCGTGGGTAGCTCGTTTCGGGGTGCCATCGGACATCTCCTCGGACCGCGGTCCGCAATTCACCTCAGAGCTGTGGAACGCAGTGGCACAAGGCCTGGGTACCAAGCTGCACCGTACCACCGCGTACCATCCGCAGGCAAATGGCCTGTGTGAAAGGTTTCATCGGTCTCTCAAAGCGTCCCTCCGTGCCAGCCTGAGGGGACCCAACTGGGTGGATAGGCTCCCATGGGTGATGCTAGGCCTCCGGACAGCACCAAAGGAGGATCTCCAGTCTTCATCGGCTGAGCTGGTTTATGGCCAGACACTCAGAGTGCCAGGTGACTTCCTCCCTCCACACACCGAACCATGGTCTGCAGCTCAACAGCTCCTACTTCATCAGGAGGCGGCTAGGAATTTCCGGCCCATCCCAACCTCGCAGCATGACCTGCAGAGGCCTCACGTCCCGACAGAGCTCATGAGTTCGGACTATGTCTTTATTCGACAAGACGGTCACAGAGACCCACTCAAGCCGCCGTATACCGGACCTTTTCGTGTCATCTCATCAGGGGAAAAGTTCTTCACAGTCGAAGTCAGTGGAAAGTCTGATACCGTTTCTGCCGACCGGCTCAAACCAGCCCACCTGGATCGGAGTGAGCCTGTTGTGGCTGCCCAACCGCCTCGCCGCGGCCGACCGCCGTTAGCCACCAGACCAGCTGTGCATCAACCCACCGTCGAACAGCCCGATTCGGCCTCCGACGCACCTGCACCTCTGACTACCGTTTCTGCCTCGCCCAAAACGCCGTTTCTGCCGCAATCCGGCACTGGTTCTTCGAATAACGCCCCGTTTCCGCTGCCTGAGTTTTGTCGCCGTTCGGCCAGGATCATTAAGCCTCCTACTCGGTTGACAATGTCCGTTAAAGTGGATTCTGGGGGGGCGCCTGTGGCAGAGCCACCAAGGGCCTCAGAACAATTGGTAATAATCCCTTTAACTACAGTGTAGTGCAACCGCGGACTGCACCTTTAAACTGCCTGTTAACTGTACTGTATTGTGTTTTCCTGCACTCCACGTGATGACGTCATGACGCTGCTCACGTGACCACCAGTGGCGTGAAGAACGTGATGACGTCATGACGTCAGCTTCCAGAATCTTCCAGTAGTCGTCGAGTGCCCAGCAAGCTGTATAGACCTGTATACCGTTTCTCCTGTAGTTTCCCTGTTAACTTCGTTGTTCATTAAAACCTGTTGATTTGATTCATCGAGTCGAATACCTTTATTCAGCTAGGAACCTCCATTCCTACAACACCTTGATAAGTATGAGGTAAGAATTACTGTCAGCGATGTTAGCGTATTGATTTTTAATGTGCTCATATTGAATGCCTCCCTCAGCTATTCAAATGGAGGTGGTAATCTGTCTTAAATGGAGGTAGTGACATGTTTTTTTTAAATGGAGGAGGTAACCTGTTTGTTTTATTTCTTACATTTGGCATGCAAGAACATTCAATGGTGCAAGCTTTGACATGGCACAAATCGTTTTATAATGGCTCTGATTTTGCCACAGGAATAATGGTGAGGCTGTCAGCGCTCACAGTTATAATGGAGTAAATCGGACAGCAACCTCTGGCGTCCGCACAGGCACAGTTAAACACGGAAATCCGGAAGTTGCTGTCAGAGATACCCTGCTCCTCCACAGAGTGCGCTGTAGCAGTCCTCGCCCATAGACTCGGCATTGAAATCAGTGCAATGGCGTGAAGTTAGGGTTCTTGCCCACTAGCTCCCCACTAAAGATGCCGGAGAAAGTTAGGGCCGGTGCGTTCAGGATTAAATGAATTTTGAATGGCGCGATAAGTGATCATTACTACCAAACTACCTCTCTGGCCCTGAACATTTAAATTTACAAATGTGAAGTCTCATTCCTTCAAAAGTTAATTAGTGTTACAGATTTTTAAAAAAAATCTTTTTTTTACTTTTTCAGTCTGTCTCTTTTATCTCGCTCTCTTAATCCCATCTGTCTTTCCCAATCTTTATTTTGCTTTCTGTCCATGATTTAAATCTAATATATATTTCCTGCTTCATACCTCCTGGTTTAGACTCTGCAGGGGCGATTTTCTGATGTCGGAGGAGACGGGTTTGGAGGCAGGAAAATCAGATTCAAAGAGGTCGGGTACGGAACCCGCCTCCAACCCGCCTCCGTGGGATTTTGCCGGTTCTGGTTTTGGAGGTCGGGAAACGCTCCTGCCTCCAGCTGGCAAGTGCGCTATTTAAGATCCTTAAATGCTCGTTAAGGGTCTCTCTAACCCTATTTTGAGAGGCCCTCGTGATTTTTCCAGCTTTTCGGTGTGATCCACGCACCTCCTAAACCACGCCAGGTAAACCTGGTGGGTTGACTCATGGGTGGCCTCCTCACTGCTGCAGGTCTAACGAGACATCGTTTATTGCAGCAAGGATTACTTGCAGGTGCCAGACCTTGGCTTTAAAAGGTCTCTGAGCACTTTTAGAAGGCCTTCCAAAGTCGGAAGTGCTGCAGCTTGACTCCATCAACTGTGGGACCTCCTTGGAAGACCCTCTCCCTGCTTGCAATGAGCGCTTCCCCGAAGGAGGCATCTACAAGCAGCATGGGAACCATTCATTTTCTTTCTGCATGGACCTCAGTTGAGGATGAGGAGGAGGAGGAGGAGGATCTGGAGGAGCAGGAGGAGGAGGTCAGAGCCCGGGATGCAAGGGATGAACTTGTAAGGGGACAAAAATGACTTCTTAGAATTAAAAGTTAGAAGAAACTATAACTTCTTTAGAATTAAAATTAGTGGGAAATAAGTTTGTCTCCTATCCTTGTTTAGGAATGTCGAACCCTGATAAGACAGGAACTGTAAAACTAATAAGCTGGTCTTTTGTCCTTGCTTAAGATAAGGCAGGACAGACAGATGGGATGAGGTAAGCACTCCTGTCCAGAGCAGGAACAGATAAATTAGCCCACGAATGCTGTTTCAGTGAACCATTCAGCAACCTCCCTGATAAGGGGCATCGAATGGACACAGCCCTTCGCCTATTCTGTAGACCAATCAATGATCATGGAAGGGGGGTGCACGAGGGGTGCACGCCTCAAGTTCGGGTATAATTGCTGTACGTATTTGATACTCGGTGGAAGAATCCGGGATGAGACTGAGATTTTCCCCATGCATATACATGAATAAAGATTGTGAAACTTATCCAAGGTGTCCGTCTGGTGAATTCGTGGTTGCTATAGGGCAAGTGTCGACCCCTTATCTTAGGGGGTCTGCTTGAGAGGAGGGAAGACTTCTCTTTTACCCCAACAAACTTATCATGTCCAGATTTGCATAGGTTGCCCAAGTTGGCACATGCCCTTGGCTCCATCCTAGGACATCATTGACAATGGATATGACTCTCTGGCCTCCTTTTACTCAGGCCACCAACCTGACAACATAAGTGTGGCGGAGCCCGCAATGTGGAGCTGCCAAAGGCAAAAGAACAGATGGCATAACGCTAGCATTTTGGCTTCAAATCATTTTAATGCTTTCCAACAGGGATGGCATTTCATCGATACACTGAAACGTTCACCCAATCTGCACACAGATCTGGAGGTTATATCCCTTGCCAGCTGTACCCACACAGCCTTGGTTTCTTTGGCAGGCCTCTTCCTCCGAGATGAGTGGAAGAGCACCTCCCTGCTAGCTGTCACCCCCTCCAACAACATTTGCAGCGCCTCATCCGAGAGCCTCGAGTAGGCCCTTGCCTTGGAATTGGACATAGTGGTTTCTCAAAAGATGTTGGAGGTGGTGCAGGAGATGCAGAAATGCTGTGGAATGAGCCAAGGGAGCAAGAATCCATAAAATCAGACTGGAAAAGTGGTGTCAACAGAGGCGAGTTTCAGTCCGAAAACACTAATTGAGCAAGGGCATCCCACACCTCTGAAATCAAGTGGCCAATCATGGGAAAAATCACTAATTTTTTTAACCTATCAGTGGAGGCGAGTTTCAAACCCACCCAAGCTGAAACCCGCCTCCATCTCGCCTCCAGTGGGAAATTCGCCCCCTGCGTGTCTCAGTGAGGATACGTCAATCTGATTGGTTGAAGAGCCTTGCTGTTGTTTTACCTGCTCACACATGCCACAGATGTTCTGTAGAGGGCGCCACGCTGGATCAGACACCGGATTGGAGCAAGTCTGCGTTCTAAAGCCCGCAAAAACTTTGTGGGCAGCTGTCAGCGAGGTGAATGGCAGGCGCCGTTCTTTCGTCACTGATTGCAAAATCTGGGCCAATATATATTACACAGCAGAGTTGCTGGTAATCTAATGTAAAACACAATATCGTTATTCATGTTTCTGAATCACTGCCAGCATCATTTGTAATTGTAGCAGTGCTGAGGGTGTACCTTTGTGATAATGCTAATCAACACTGCTGTGTCAATCTGCTCATAGTAACGCCAACAAAAAAATTCCTCAGAATTACACAAATAGTGACAGCAAAGGAAAACTTTATGTTCAGAAAAGTGAACTTTTGTTGTCCCTTTAACTACCGATTGTTTGAATGCTGCAGATCCCCACCTTAATTGTCTTTCGGATAAGACATCAAACTGTAAAAGATCCCACGCCACAAGTTCAAAGCAGAGCAGGAGAGTAATCCTCGATGTCCTGAGCCAATATTTATCCCTGAACCAACATCACTAAAAAACAAATGAATCTGGTCATTATCACATTGCTGTTTCTGGGAGCTTGCTGTGCGCAACTTGGCTGCCACATTTCCCACATTACAACAGCGACTACACTTCAAAAGTATTTCATTTGGTGTGAAGTGCTTTGGGACGGCCTGCGGTCATAAAATGTGCTGTATAAATGCAAGTCGTTTATTTAATCTCGGGCACTGGAAGTGTACAAGATCTGTACAGGCTAATGATGGGAAACCAAATAGTTGGCCTGTATAGATAAATACCCACAGCTAGGAAAACTAGTTGGCTGCGAAGGTAGTGCTTAATTTGTTCTTTCCGGACCAATTCCTCTGGAGCCACCGAACAAAGCCACCGCTTCAGATGCTATTAAAAAAACTGGAAATCCAAAGTGTGCAGTAACTGAAGTTGAGCTTCCACACCAATAGCAGTAGTGCCACAGTAGATGTGCTAAACAGTAAATGCACCAATAGTGGCTATTGGTTGAGAAGAGTACACAATAGCCTGGCACCCAGCCCCTGTTTGCTCTATCAGCCTGGATGGTACATGTCACATCGAAAAGAGGAAAAAAAATATTAAATGAAAAAAAAATTGAATATGACAGAAAATAAATTACTCGAATAGCTTGGATGCATATTGAATCGAATAACAAACTATGCATGATTCATATTATGCCAAACTGCCTGTTATTTTTTTGTTCAGATTAACATCAAACCTTTTAAAAGTTTCAAGCCAAAGGGAAAGTAATTGTTTGTACTACAGCCAGTTTCAACATTTTTTCAACAATTAACTGTGTGCAGGATTAGATTTACCAATAACAAAAGAAAGAGAAAACCTTAGGGGAAGCATTTTCCCCAGTGTTCACTTAATTCATTAGCAATTGCTTAGTGCAGTCATATTTTTAGAATACTAATACGCGAACGGTGATGGGTTCAAATGGAAATTCGAGAAGGTTTGAGTCTGCACTGCCACCGTTCATCATCACTTCTGCCTACAACAACAACAGCTTGCATTTATATAGCTAAGATTCGAATGCGCTACTCTCTTAAAGTCGCATTAGACAATGGGTTGACAAGGGTTCTGGAATGTACTCAAGAAAGAGGGATTGCTCCAAAAATGCTGCCCAATGGGTGGTAATGATCATTCCATGGGCCAAGGACAATTGTAACTAACTGCAGTGGAAATCGATAACTTACTGCAGTTAATTGCCACTTAATGGTACAAAGCCAAGCAAGCGATTTTAGAACATATCAATAATGCAGTATTTTTTTTCTCTTCTGAAAGAAGATCACAATTGTTTGATTGCCCCCCATCCTTCCCAACTCTCAATGAATTGATGGGCAAATGCGCACATGGGTATATTTTCCTCCATTATTTAATGTTAATGAAAATGTTGGCTTTGAGTATAAACCTGCTTAATACACACACTTTTTTGCTTACATTAGCAGATCTCCTGCAATGTTACGGGTAGTCTGGAACACAGTTGTGGGGGGAAAAATTCAGTTGCTTCGCGCTAACGGGGGGCGCAAAGCCCCTAGTGCCTGGGCGCGGCGCCGCTAACGCCTCCCGCAAAATTCAGCGGGAGGTTAGCGGCAGTGGTAGCCGGTAGCACCCCGCGGCACTGCGACCCCGGCGATGATGTCATCGCCGTGCGTAGTGCCCCGCTCGCACCCCGGCCGCAAACTTGGCTCACGCCCCCGACCTATCGCCGGACACTATGTCCGACAGGGTCAGGGGGGCATTTTTGCAGCCGAGGCGGCGTAAATTAAAGGGCAGGTGCCGGGCGGCCATTTCCTTTTGAGCTGCCTGCCAGCACCTGCCCCCTCTGGGCTCCTGCTGTGGGGTGCCGGCCGCGATTGGTCAGCCCGGCGCTCCTCTTGAGTGCCGGGCTCTTTTGCTGGCACCCCGCTCCCCGGTGGTGCAGCAGGGCTCCAGTGCATGCTGCGCTAGGCCCCTCCCCTTTAACCAGGCGAGGGAGGCCTGCAGTACCGTGGTGCCGACGCAGGTGACGCTGCTGCACGTAGCGCCGCGATATTCAATGGGAGCACCCCAAGAGGGAGGGGGAGCACTTCCCGTAACACCCCGCCTCTTGCTCGGAGCGCTATCATTCAATTTCGGGTGCCGGTGTGCCAACTTCTTTGGGGCGATAAAAGTAGCACCCCGGGGAAGTTATCGCCCCAAAGGGGGCGCGAGCCAATTTTTGCCCCGTAATGTTTAACTGCTAAGATGGAGCTGTGTTTAACCTGTCCTGTCCATTTAAGGCCATTGTTCACGTATTTCCTGTAGGGAAGTGGTCTAAATAAGCCAATGTATACTAACTATCCTTTGTTGGAAGGTTCGGTTAATCAATGGAAAATCACAGTCCGGAGCTGTGCAATTTCCCAGTGCAGTTCTGCATCGGGAGCACTGAATTGGAAAATCTCCCTTTAATTTTTAAGTGGCAAGTGATCTTATCGGGGAGGACCTCCTGCTTATTATTGCATTGTTTTGTGCCCACAGCTGACCTCATACAGAGCCATGCATCTCTCTTTCTGGAAAGTTCTAACGCACCCACATCTCCCAACACCCTCCTGACACAATTACAACGAGGGATCCGGAGAGGCAGTCAAACCAGCATAACCAGCGAGGTGTCAGGATCTTCAGAGAGTTTCTTTGCAGCCAATATCGCCAGCAGTAAGTAAACTATTAAAGCTGTTCCATGTTTGCTTGGATTTCTATCTAAGCCATACCAAGAATCTACTTATGCTGACAGCCACTCTGTGTGGTAAAACTATGAAGTGCTAATTATTGATTCAATATATAAATGAAAAGACTATATTTCTTGTCACATGTTAATATGCTCCAGTTGTTGCGAATACAGATATTTCGTGCTGTTCAACCTTGTTTCCTGGGATATGCCAACGAGGCAAGGGGCCCAAAATTCAATCCTCCTAAAGAGCGAGCTGCCTATGGAAGCGCGAGAGTCTCACCCGGAATATTGAGATGAGGCCCAAGGCCCAATTTCAGGCCGGCCTCAAGCCTCCCGGTTCGGGCGTCTGGGTCCAGAAGTGAGATATTAAATTGAGAGCCTGGTCAGGTAGACATAAAAAGTCCCAGGCCCCTATTTTAAGAAGACGAGCGTTCTCCCAGTGCCCTTGCCATCATTTATCCCTCAATTACACCATCCAAACAGGTGAACTGGCTCTTTATCTCATCAGTCAGCCGTGGCTCAGTGGGCAGCACCCTCGCCTCGGAGTCAGAAGGTTGTGCGTTCAAGTCCCACTCCAGAGACTGGAGCACAAAAATCTAGGCTGACACTCCCAGTGCAGTGCTGAGAGTGTGCTGCACTGTCGGAGGGGCCGTCTTTTAATGAGACGTTAAACCGAGGCCCCATCTGCTCTCTCAGGTGGACATAAAAGATCCCATGGCACTACTTCGAAGAAGAGCAGGGGAGTTATCCCCGGTGTCCTGGCCAATATTTATCCCTCAATCAACAAAACAAAAACAGATTGGCCTAGAAATTCAGTGGCCTGCGCCACCAGTTTGCGCCCAAAGAGGGCTTTTGCGCCACTGTGCAAACCTACCGCGATATTTAGCGGGGCGCTAATGGCGGCGTTAGCCATTAGCGCTGCGCCGCCACCGATGATGTCATCGGTGTGCGCAGCGCCCCGCTATCGCCCCGCTGGCCATATTTAGTTGCTGCCGCCTCCCCCGCGCCGGCCGCAAACAGCGACCGGTACACGGGGCCTACCTGTGCCGGTAGTGGGGCGAGTTAAGGTGGAGGTGCGGCCGGCCGCTTTTTCGGCGGCCGCCTGCCCGCACCTCCATCCCCGGCCTCCTACACACCCCCCCCCCCCGCGGCATTGCCGGCTGTTTCCAGAGAGCCCGGCACTTCTCCTTGGTGCCGGGCTCATTTGCCGGCACTCGCGAGCGGGGATCACGCTGTTGCAGGCACCTCCCCCTTAAGACTGAGAGGAAGGCCTGCAGTACCGCAGGCTGCCGTGCCGCAGCGGGTGGCGCTGCGGCACTTTACACGCCGAGATTCAGTTTCAGCGCCCCAAGCGGGGCGCCGAAACCCTTGTTTAGCGGCCAGCTTCCACTTGGGGCGCTGAAACTGAATTTCCCGCTGGCGCAAGTGGCTCCGCGCGCAGCGGTAATTCCGGCGCCCAGGCGAGCTGGGCACCCCTAACTGAATTTCTAGCCCATTATCTTTGCTGTTTGTGGGTGCTTGCTGTGCGCAAATTGGCTGCTGCGTTTCCCACATTACAACAGTGACTACACTTCAAAAGTACTTCATTGGCTGTAAAGCGCTTTGAGACGACCGGTGGTCGTGAAAGGTGCTATATAAATGCAAGTCTTTCTTTAGTGTTTGTTGCTGCCAATTGTTGGTTGTTAGCAAAATTTGAAATGAGTGTAGTATTCTATTTCTGAAACAATGTTATAGTCTCAGAAACAATCCCTACACTTAGCAGCTACAATTGTGGCGGTGTGAGTATATTCTAAGTACAGCACACCAGTATGATGTACCACACTGTTCTTCATGACTATTCTCCTGGAATTCCATTAAGAGCAGCAGATAGTGGAAAAGATAAGATTGATTCCTGCTAGCCTGTTCTTCACAGCTGTTAAGAATAGCCCTGGCACCCGATCAGAATGCCAAAGTAACAAAAGATATAAATCATTCTGATTGTTAGGAATGTAGAGCAGTGTCTGCGCTCTGTAAAAGATAACAATCACACAGCCCGTCGCCATTGGAACATTAGGTCTCCACTACAATTAATCAACATGCATAATGTGCAACAATATTTAGGCCTAAAGAACTTCCTTTTATAATGTCTGGTTTGTCGCTGTGGACTTGTATGGACGCTGTAACAAGCGCACCCCTCTGTGTTTGTCTTTATGTATTCTTCTCCGAGGTATTATGAGGCTGCAGGTGTAACTAATGCTGATAGGGAGAGTGTGCATTAATGGATGACTGGGGCATGATATTTCATGCTTGTGATAAAACAGAAAGATGCAGAAGTAGGAAAGAGGAACACTATCAACATTTTGGCTCTCTTTTTATATTGCCCTTGTATATGCAATTTTCTGCTTGCTGATGGCAATGTTGCTGTTTATTCCTTTTTAATGAACATTGTAATTAATGTTTTATAGGTATGTGGAATGTAATTCAATTTCAACGGTCAGTAATGTGCTGTAATTGGACTCTTCATAGCATACAGCAGGCAATTTAATCTGTATTTCTTTAGTCTTTATATGGAACCTTGGATCTAAATATTCATAGTTGTTTCATGACTCATTCATCAACAAATTTATATCTTTGGCTGAAATAGCCCCATAAATGTAATACTTACCCCAAGTTCAGGGAGTTTTCAAGATGGCGGTTAATTCTGTTTGGCGAAAAACTAACATCAGACAATATTAATCATAACATCACAAGATAGATACAGATGAGAAAGGCCATTCACCCCATTTTACCTCATACATCCAGAAAGACCCTACAGTCTCCCAATCATGACATCCAATTATTTTGAAAGGATTCCAGAGCTTTTTCCTCAGTCTTTATCCAGAAGTCCATTCCCTGTCCAGTTCACTCTTTCTTTGTGCGAAGAAATTCCTGACATCAGTTCTAAATTTACCGTTTATTAGTTTGTCCACTTGACCAAGTGTCACAATTTGGTTCGAAATAGCATTCTAGATTTACCCTTTTTATACCATTTACTATTTTATATACCTCTATGAAGTCACCTTTCAGTCAACTTTTAGAAGAATAAGAGGGTATCTCATTGAAACGTATAAAATTCTGACAGGGCTAGACAGACTGGATGCAGGGAGGATGTTTCCCCTGGTTGGGGTGTCTAGAACGAGGAGTCACAGTCTCAGGATACGGGGTAGGACATTTAGGACTGAGATGAGGAGAAATTTCTTCACTCAGAGGGTGGTGATCCTGTGGAATTTTCTATCACAGCAGGCTGTGGAGGCCAAGTCACTGAATATATTTAAGAAGGAGATAGATAGATTTCTAGACACAAAAGGCATCAAGGGGTATGGGGAGAGAGCGGGAATATGGTATTGAGAGAGAGGATCAGTCATGATCATATTGAATGGTGGAGCAGGCTCGAAGGGCCGAATGGCCTATTCCTGCTCCTATTTTTTAATGTTTCTTTTCAAGATTCAAAATCCCAATTTCTCCAGTTGTCCCTTGTAACTCAGTCCTCTGACACTATGGGTCAGTTTTATCATTCTGCCATCTCTAGGTTCTACCTTACATTAAGGTGACCAGAATGAAGGTAATACTCAAGAAGTGGTCTGAGCAGAGGGCTATACTGTTTGAGCATGTCTTCCTCCAATTTGTACTCTACTGTTTTGGCTATATAGTTGCATCTTTTGCATTTGTAGTAATCCCCATTAAAAGTAAGTTTGTTTTTTAATTAAAAAGGAAAAAAAAGTGGCATTTTCTCCACATAATTGGGGATACTGGAATGTCCTTGCAGAGGAAACCTTTAATAACTCACTGATGACTTTGTCACTCATGAATTATTAGCCTAAATTTTCCAAGTCTGCACCGGCATTGATGGACCTCAGCTGCCATCAAATAAACTGGTCTGATTTTCCAATGCACACGGGCAGCAGTGGTACCTCACTCCTCGCTGCAGCTTAGAAAATTTACCATGTTAAAGTCTTTTTCACTTAAGGAACAAACTACATGTATGCTGACGACACCCAGCTCTACCTCACCACCACCTCTCTCAATCCCTCCACTGTCTCTGATTTGTCACACCGCTTGTCCGACATCCAGTAATAGGTGAGCAGAAATTTCCTCTAACTAACTATTGGGAAGACTAAAGCCATTGGGCTCAAATTTCCAAGCCCCGTGAAGGCGGGTTTGGAGGCGGGAGTGGGGAGAAAATTGCAGAATCGGGGGGCACGAACCTTCCCGCCCCCAACCCGCCTCCATGCCCATTTCCCAGGAGGCGGGTACCCGACCTGTGCTGGGAGCCGCCTCCCCAAGGCGGGAAGGGGATTAGTGCCAATTAACTGCCTGTTAACAGGTAGTTAACAGGCAGTTTTTGGCCTAATCCCTATTTTTAGCCCTGAAGTGTGGGCTGCCCGATGGCTCCAAACCACGCCAAGTTAGCGAGGTGGACCGTCGGGCTGAAGGGCTTGGAGGGTTTGAGATGTCAGGTGTTCAGGTGAGTGATGGGTGCATGCGTGCAGAGGTAAGTGTGTTTGGTGTGTGTAAAGTTTAAATAAGTTTTACTTACCTTTACTTACTAATGCAGGCTTCCTTCCTTTAGGTCTCGGGAGTCCCTCATCTCACCGGCACAGAAAGCAGAATGGCCGCGAGCTGTCAAAAGTTGCAGCATTCTGCTTTCTGTTCTGGAGAGATTTCTAACTGAGTCTGTGGAGAAGGACTCAAGTTAGAAGTCAGATTGTCAGTGTTTGACAGCTTCACAGAGCTGTCAAATGCTGATATTTCATCTGTCAAAAGCTTTTGACAGATGAAGTGTCAATCCCTGACGTCACCTGTAACTGGGTGTCCCTTAATTGGCCTGCTGAGCCCACTGGGTGGACTCAACAAGGTCAATCAAGGGAAAATCGCGTGGGTTAGCCACAAATCGATGGAGGCAGGACTACAACCCAAAAAGTGGGAGTGCCGCCTCCATCACGTCCCCATTGACAAAATCCAGCCCATTGTCTTCAGTCCATGCCACAAACTCCATTCACAACCTTGGTGTCGTATTTGACCCCGAAATGAGCTTCCGACCATATATCCACTCCATCAACAAGACTGCCTACTTCCACCTCCGGAACATCGCCCGACTCCGCCCCTGCCTCAGTTCATCTGCTGATGAACCCCTCAACCATGCCTTTGTTATCTCTAGACTTGCTCTCCTGGCCGACCTTCCTTATTCCGCCCTACAGAAACCTGAGCTCATCCAAAACTCTGCTGCCTGTAACCTAGCTCACACCAAGTCCCGTTCACCCATCACCCCTGTGCTCGCTGACCGACATTGGCTCCCAGTCTGGCAATGCCTCGGTTTTAAAATTCTCATCCTTGTTTTCGAATCCCTCTATGGCCTCACTCCTTCCTGTCTCTGTAGCCTCCTCCAGCCCTACAAGCCTTTGAGATCTCTGCGCTCCTCCAATTCGGCCCTCTTGCGCATCCCCGATTTTAATCAGATAGCAAAATACTGCAGATGCTGGAAATCCGAAATAACAACAGAAAATGCTGGAAAAACTCAGCAGGCCAGGCAACATCCATGGAGAGAAATTAGAGTCAACGTTTCGGGTCGAAACCCTTTTTCAAAACTGGAAAGGAAATGAAATAGATCGAAAGGCAGGGCTGGGGAGGGAACAAGAGAAGTGAAGAGACATTAAGAGGTATTCAAAACGAGACGAGATGGTGAAGGGACTAGTAAAGAGACAAAAGACGGCTCAGCTTAGGTGTGAAATGTACTGGCAGAATGGGAGACAGCTGCCCTGTAAAAAAAAGAGGCAAGGTGGGGGGAGGGAAAACCCAAAACAAAGGGGTGGAAAAAAATATATAAGTAAAAATGTAATCGGGACCGAGGTTATGATCTGAAATTGTTGAACTCGATATTGAGTCCGGAAGGCTGCAGAGTGTCTAATCGGAAGATGAACAGCACCTCATCATCCGATTAGACACTCTGCAGCCTTCCGGACTCAATATCGAGTTCAACAATTTCAGATCATAACCTCGGTCCCGATTACATTTTTACTTATATATTTTTTTCCACCCCTTTGTTTTGGGTTTTCCCTCCCCCCACTCCCCCCCACCTTTCCTCTTTTTTTTACAGGGCAGCTGTCTCCCATTCTGCCAGTACATTTCACACCTAAGCTGAGCCGTCTTTTGTCTCTTTACTAGTCCCTTCACCATCTCGGCTGGTTTTGAATACCTCTTAATGTCTCTTCACTTCTCTTGTTCCCTCCCCAGCCCTGCCTTTCGATCTATTTCATTTCCTTTCCAGTTTTGAAAAAGGGTTTCGACCTGAAACGTTGGCTCTATTTTCTCTCCACGGATGTTGCCTGGCCTGCTGAGTTTTTCCAGTATTTTCTGTTGTTATTCCCGATTTTAATCACTCCACCCTCGGCGGCCGTGCCTTCAGCTGCCTAGACCCTAAGCTCTGGAATTCCCTCCTTAAACCTCTCCGCCTCTCTACCTCCCTCTTCTCCTTTAAGACATTCCTTAAAACTTACCTCTTTGACCAAGCTTTTGATCATCTGTCTTAGTATCTCCTTATGTGGCTTGGTGTCCTGTGAAGTGCTTTGGAATATTTTAGTATGTTAAAGGCACTGTATAAATGCAAGTTGTTGTTGTTGCACTATGCCCTGTTGTGTAGCCGCCACATAACATATTTTGACTCTCATTTTTTAATAACCAGCTTTTGTAGTGATTCCATCCCAGATATTGGAATATCTCTTTGGCTTTACCGCCTGGGTGTAATTCATTGCCTGGATGGAGCACAGAGAGAAAATCGGGAGGTGAGGATCGCATGTCCGTAACCATGTCCACCTGAACTTCCACTAATTTAAATGGAAAGAAGATTGGACGGGCTCCGTTATTGGGTGTATGATCCTGCCTGCCTGATTTTCCTCACTGTGCTCCACTCGGGCTATACTTCAGAGAAGTCCAGGGGCCAATATTCGATCGCTGTGGAGTTCGTAGCTCTCAGCCAAGCCAATGATTGCGGCACTTGGCCTCAGTACCTTTGGGCTCAGTGGGAAAAAAATTCTCCAGCTATCCAGTGACCTCTGCTGAAATGACACATATGCACACTGAGTGAGGATGGAATTGGGTTCTGCAGTGATGTTCTTACAGTCGAACAGCCTGCCAACATGCACTGTTGGAGTTTATGCATGAATAATAATGATTTGGGCGAGGCAGTGGAAGGCAAGTGGTGAGGTTGAAAGCCAACAGATTCAATGGTTTCTGGAGGAAAGGGAAGAAAATCGGAAAGAAAGGGTCGGGGATAATTTTAGTCCAACCCATCTGGTGGCAAACTGACCGGATTGGCTCGGATTCCTGTTTTACACCTTATTGGAAAGTAAAATCAGGCAGAATATAAAATGGGTGGCTGATCCGATCCTGTCAGTTTCCTGTTGGGCCGGTTAGCCTAAAATTACTTCCATTTTTTCAACTATTATAAAACAGAATTGCTACTCGAGTGATTCGGAGGCTGTATTGTCATTTGTGGGCATTTGGGAGACGGTTATGAGTGACTTAACGCTGCAACCTTCCAATTTATAACGTAATTGCATTGTAATTACTCCCAGCTACTCCTCCTCAGAACCACATCATTTTTTTTTGGCTAAAATAAAACCAAGTCTTCAGTTACGTGGATAGACTGGAGAAACTGGGGTTGTTCTCCTTGGAGCAGAGAAGATTGGGAGGAGATTTGATGGAGGTGTTCAAAATCATGAGGGGTCTGGACAGAGTAGATAGAGGGAAACTGTTCCCATTGGCGGAAAGGTCGCGAACCAGAGGACACAGAGTTAAGGTGATTGGCAAAAGAACCAAAGGCAACATGAGGAAAAACTTTTTTACACAGGGAGTGGTTATGATCGGAAATGCACTGCCTGAAAGGGTGGTGGAGGCAGACTCAATCGTGGCTTTCAAAAGGGAGTTGGATAAGTAGCTGAAGGAAAAGAATTTGCAGGGCTATGGGGAAAGGGCAGCCAAATGGTCTCCTTCTGTGCTGTAACCATTCTATGATTCTAAGTCAGTCAAATTATTAAAAAAGATAGATATAGCTGAAATGTCGAACTGCATATGCTGTGAGTGAATAACAGTGGTAGCCTTTATCTGCACAGTTTGGCTGATCTGAAGATTGACTGAGACAACCTTCAGCCTCATCCCTTTATCATCTACTCAGCCCCAGCCAGCAGGACAGTATATGGTGCCATCAATTATTTAGTGTCCTTACATGCTCCAACCATCTTGTAATTATTTTTAGCAACAATAAATTTGTTAACATCTGTTAGTAGCATGACCTCATTGGACATGATACACCTGTATATCATGTTTGTATAGCTTTGGGAGATATTATAACATGATAATTTTTTGGCACCAATTCAATCATTAAACATTATCATTCTTATGTATACCCATTTCTATTCTGAGCTCATTTAAAAAATATATAATTTCCTTCTTACAGGAAGGTAATTCAATCTCGGGTCAGTTTTAAAAACCGTGCCCAGAATCAGCCATTCTTTATGCTCCAATGTTAAACTGTGAGCTTTCTCTTCAATGCACAGAACTTTTCCTAAGATGGGCAACATAGTCCTCTAGTGTCAGCTGTGGCTCAGTGGCTAGCACTGAGTCAGCAGGTTGTGGGTTCAAGTCCCACTCCAGAGACTTGAGCACATGAAGCTAGGCTGACCCTCCAGTGCAGTGCTGGGGGAGTGCTGCACTGTCGGAGGTGTCGTCTTTCAGATGAGACATTAAACCAAGGCCCTGTCTGCTCTCTCCAGTGGACATAAAAGATCTCATGACACTATTTCGAAGAAGAGCAGGGAAGTTATCTCCCCTGTCCTGGCCAATATTTATCCCTCAACCAACATAACAAAAACAGGTTATCTGGTCATTATCACATTGCTGTTTGTGGGAGCTTGCTGTGCGCAAATTGGCTGCCATGTTTCCCACATTACAACAGTGACTACATTCCAAAAGTACTTCATTGGCTGTAAGGCGCTTTGAGACATCCGGTGGTCGTTAAAGGCGCTATATAAATGCAAGTCTCTTTTTCTTTCTCTACAACATTTACAATAACGCTATTACCAATGTGGTGAACTAGTCTGAGACTTCCAACTAAAAAGACCCATATGAAGGCAGTGAACCATTTAGTTACCCACCTCTGACCTGCGTACAAATGCAGAATTCGGAAATGACACTGGTTTCCCGAGAAGGAAGCCTAGATTTTCTGCTCCGTGCTTCCTTTTTTACCAGTGAAAACTGAGCAGTCAAGAGCGGGAAATGGCCGAGAGTTCCGTTCCACTGGAACTCAGTTAATTTTACGCTATGACGTAGATGGGGCCAGCAACATCGGAAGCATCGCTTCAGAAAGGTGGGATATTAATTTGAGGCTGGAGATGTACTGCACACCATATTCCAACATTCTGCCTTTGGATGTAAATCAGACCATGTGAAATGGGTATTGAGGGTGTTGGGTTCAGGGTAATCCTTATCCTTCATGCTTACTGCAAGTACCCAAGAGATAGAGAGAGGTCTGATTAGTAATCTTTATTAATAAGCACACTAATACAACCCATTACGTGCAGTGTTCATGAGACCGATGTCACTTATACTCACAGATGTATTCTCCTTTAGATATTTATTGCAGGGAGACTTATTCTCTTTTCATACTCCCCTGCTGTTTCCCAGATGCTCTAGCGCACATCTAGCAATTAATATTCCATTCTCGCACCAGCCTACACTTCACTACTGGGACTTGTATCTTTGTGTGCCTGGATTATGATTTAATCCAATTTAACTCTTATCATTATTATAATGTAACCATCTATCTAATGCTAGCTATTCTACTTTGATTATTGCTCTTACTGAGGGTTGCTAGGCAAAGGTAAGCATATGGAAAGTCATGGAAAGTGCACAGTAATGCATTTCAGCCATTCCTTAACTGTCTTCCTTCACTTTATTTCCTAGTTTTTTTTCCTGCAGGTATTAGGTTCTCTTTGTGCCAATTATACATGTTCTTGTTGTTGCTCCCAGCATCAATGGGTTTCCCAATGTCAATCTCCCAATCTGAGGTGTTTGGTACAAGAGGAGGTCCAACAATGAGTTTCCCAATGTCAGTCTCCCAATCTGAGATGTTTGGTACAAGAGGAGGTCCAACAATGAGTTTCCCAATGTCAGTCTCCCAATCTGAGATGTTTGGTACAAGAGGAGGTCCAACAATGAGTTTCCCAATGTCAATCTCCCAATCTGAGATGTTTGGTACAAGAGGAGGCCCAACAATGAGTTTCCCAATGTCAGTCTCCCAATCTGAGATGTTTGGTACAAGAGGAGGTCCAACAATGGGTTTCCCAATGTCAGTCTCCCAATCTGAGATGTTTGGTACAAGAGGAGGTCCAACAATGGGTTTCCCAATGTCAGTCTCCCAATCTGAGATGTTTGGTACAAGAGGAGGTCCAACAATGGGTTTCCCAATGTCAGTCTCCCAATCTGAGATGTTTGGTACAAGAGGAGGTCCAACAATGGGTTTCCCAATGTCAGTCTCCCAATCTGAGATGTTTGGTGCAAGAGGAGGTCCAACAATGGGTTTCCCAATGTCAGTCTCCCAATCTGAGGTGTTTGGTACAAGAGGAGGTCCAACAATGAGTTTCCCAATGTCAGTCTCCCAATCTGAGATGTTTGGTGCAAGAGGAGGTCCAACAATGGGTTTCCCAATGTCAGTCTCCCAATCTGAGATGTTTGGTACAAGAGGAGGTCCAACAATGGGTTTCCAATGTCAGTCTCCCAATCTGAGATGTTTGGTACAAGAGGAGGTCCAACAATGGGTTGCCCAGCAGGTCAGGGTGGACAAGAGGTGCTCTGTGCCCACTCGCTCATATCTGCAAACCTGTAACTGGTGACTAAAGGTGCACCTACCTTGCTTTGGCAAATGATTACTGCATGCTGGAGCTCCTCTTCCCAAAGAAGGTTGGGCCAGAAGACTTGATGGCATCACTAAGATGCGTGAATGCCTGACTCGCCTATCTCCAGTTCACTGTTGCCATATTTTGAGGTGATGCACAGTAGCACCTGATGATAGACTAGGACTATTGCCCTTGCATTCAATAAACTGTTTGTTTCGTTATGTCCACCTAAGAATAATCAAAATGATTAATTGCTGTTATGATAGGATTGAGTTTAGGTTAGAATAATGTCATGGATGTTAAGCAAAGGAAAGACCATATTTGCTTCTATTCCACAGTTACTACAAAATGGTGGGGAACAAAGAGGATAGACTACGCACTGTACTGCCCTGATGCATTAACAACGTTCCCAACTGTGGCACTACCACACCTGTTCCATGCCAGCTACTGGGAATCAACTGATGTGTTGGCATTTGTTTTACGGCAGGTAACGCTAACAGTATGTACATTTTTCAGTATTAATTCCAGTGGAGTCACTTTGAAGCATTTAGTTTAGTAACATAATATTACAGGGTAAGGTTGGCAAGGCAAGGCAAAATTGGGCCTACTGTGTTAAATCTGCTACTCATACTCCTGGGCATTGAGGCTCCACACTGCCCAGCCTTGTCTCTCAAAATCTGCTCTAATGTCTTAATCCAAATGTACACTCTCGGGAGCCGCAAGCCTACATTTCATTGTACTGCACTTGTGCACTAACAATGACAATAAAAGTTGATTTGATTTGATTTGATTTGTTTCAAGTAGTAGCATGTACAGAATGATGGGTAGTTGTGGAGTCCAGTCATTCACCTTGACTTGGGGCCAGTTTGAGCATGAGAAGTCCAGTCACAAGTCACACACAAGCCCCCATGCAGGCTTTTAATTTGCCGCCTCAGCAACCTATTAAATTGTCCAATATAAATAACACATAATAAAGGCTATCATACCTCAGGGCAAGATGACCAGAGATGTTAAATGGAGTCCACTGGCAATGAACAATAGTGGACATCCATCCACTGACTGAAATATACAGATCAAATATTGCAAGAGAGTCTGTCATCTGACATTGGAGATGGACAAAAGAGAAGACTGAGGGGTGACCTGATAGAGGTCTTTAAGATTATGAAAGGGTTTGATAGGGTAGACGTAGAGAAGATATTTTCACTTGTGGGTGAGACCATAACTAGGGGTCATAAATATAAGATAGTCACTAATAAATCCAATAGGGAATTCAGGAGAAACTTCTTTACTCTGAGTGGTTAGAATGTGGAACTTGCTACCACAAGGAATAGTTGAGGTGAATAGCACAGATGCATTTAAGGGGAAGCTAGATACATACACACATGAGGGAGAGATGAATAGAAGGATATGTTGATGGGGTTAGATGATGGGAGGAGGCTCGTGTGGAGCATAAAGACTGGCATGGACCTGCTGTGCCAAATGGCCTGTTTCTGTTCTGTAAAGACTGTGGGGGAGAAATTCAGTAGCGCTAACTTTTGAGAAGTTGAAAATTTAGCACCAGGCGCTAATCAACCTTGCTGCCCGCTAAATTCAGTCTCAGCGCTCAAAGAATGCTAAATCAGGCACTACTGGCGTAGGTGAGTGGCATTAGGCTCCAAGTGATAACGAATATGAGGTGTATAAGCGCCTTCCAGCCATTAAAGGGGAGGGTCACTGGAGTCTGTACACCAGCCCTCAATGATTCGGGGAGTGCGGAACGGCGATATGCTGTGAGATGAAATACAAAGAGCTTTGACGACCCGCAACACTCCGGGGACTAAGCCGCCTTTATTTGGCTGCAGACACATCCTGTGCTCTCTGCCACTCATAACTGACCTTTCGAATGGAAGTTCCTTGACAGCTGGGGCGCATCCCTTTAAGTAGCGCTCCCTGGCACTGTGGGCGCGAGGCGGTAAGGCAGGGGGCGCTACTGAAGTTTGCAGATCGGGCGCCCAGCGAGCGTTGCACACTCGCTGACATCACGATCTGCATGGCGAAAGGGACCGAGGCGGTAACTGTTATCGCCAGCGCTACAGGGCCAGTAAACACCCCCCGCCAGGCACAAACTGGGGGCACTAAGCTACTGAATTTCACCCCCTATGTAATACTGTGTATGTAACATACATGTTCAGAAATAGAAACATAACGATGACAGTCTATTATCTGTGTGGCACCTGCACTGAGAAGTCCATCTAAAGAGGAGGAACTCCAAGCTAGGACACACAGCAATTCCTCTCCATCATCCCTAAGTTAGTGTCTATGCACAGCAATGTAAAGAGAGAGAACTGCTTCATTGCAACTCATAACCTCCCCACCAGTGTGACCTGCACAGCCCCGGCAATTACACCTGCCTCTTGCTGACCAAATGGGGGGAATTTTAACTTAACCAGCTGGCTGGGAAACGCCTGCTATCGGGTCGGTGGCCCGTTTTTACCATTGAAGTCAATGGAGAATAAAACCGGGCGGGGTGTAAAACCGGGCGGAGTGTAAAGCAGGCGGAGTGTAATACTGGGTGGAGTGTAAAACCTGGCGGAGTGTAAAACTGGGCGGAGTGTAATACTGGACGGAGTGTAAAACCTGGCGGAGTGTAATACCGGGCGGGGTGTAATACCGGGCGGAGTGTAATACCGGGTGGAGTGTAATACCGGGCGGGGTGTAATACCGGGCGGAGTGTAATACCGGGCGGGGTGTAATACCGGGCGGAGTGTAATATCGGGCGGGGTGTAATACCGGGCGGAGTGTAATATCGGGCGGAGTGTAAAGCAGGCGGAGTGTAATACCGGGCGGGGTGTAATACCGGGCGGAGTGTAATACCGGGCGGAGTGTAATACCGGGCGGAGTGTAAAACTGGACGGAGTGTAAAACCTGGCGGAGTGTAATACCGGGCGGGGTGTAATACCGGGCGGAGTGTAATACCGGACGGAGTGTAATACCGGGCGGGGTGTAAAACTGGGCGGAGTGTAATACCGGACGGAGTGTAATACCGGGCGGGGTGTAAAACTGGGCGGAGTGTAATACCGGGCGGGGTGTAAAACCTGGCGGAGTGTAATACCGGGCGGAGTGTAATACCGGGCGGGGTGTAATACCGGGTGGAGTGTAAAACCTGGCGGAGTGTAAAACTGGGCGGAGTGTAATACCGGACGGAGTGTAAAACCTGGCGGGGTGTAATACCGGGCGGAGTGTAATATCGGGCGGAGTGTAAAACCGGGCGGGGTGTAATACCGGGCGGAGTGTAAAACTGGGCGGAGTGTAAAACCTGGTGGAGTGTAAAGCAGGCGGCCGACCCGATCCAGTCAACATGTCGCCCAGTGGGTTAGGTTAACATTTCCCCCAGTGCGTCTTGCAGTCTATTCCCCCCCTCCCCCACCAGCTGTATTCAAAAACATGAATGAAGCACAAGTCAGTCAACATCTTCCTGCTGAAGCTCCACTTCACAAATGTTATTGCCCATGGAGTCCCACACACGGACCCGTCAAGCGACTGTTAATGAGTCGGATATAATCATCTGGCAACAGGTTTGTAACCTGATGGCATTGCACCCTCACCTTGAATTAGCACCTTCTCCACAGCTTCCTGTAAGGCAGGATTTATGAATGTAGCTCTGTCATTTCCAAGGGGATTTTTCCAATCGTACAGGCACATTATGAATGCAGCACTGGCAGAATACAACCAAGTACTTGAATTAGAAAGAATGTTTTATTATTTATGTTCTGTTCACATATTATAAAAGTGTTAATCTTGTCATATTAAATGCTGACAACATGAATAGATGTTCCAGCATTCTAATGATTAGGAATGATTTACATACTCAAAGTTGATAAAGAGAGCCTTATTGTAACAGTACTTTGATTCATCGACCCCAGTGCATTTTAAAATAAAGATGACGGTTTTCAATGAAAAATGAATGTGGTACAGTATAACCATTTTCATTTCAAAAGCACTTCTTTTGCATTTTTTTTGTTTCTATTTTTGCTTCCTGATGTAGCTAATTTTTTTGTTTATTCAATTAGCTTGTCTGGTCAACTTGGCGTGGCCTGCAAAGGAAAATTAAATGCAGTTCATCCATTTTGTGCAATCAGTTTAGCCTGCAGGAATTATGTGATTGCCAAATCAACCAGTTATTGGTCTTGATAATCTCTTTTTATTGGCTGTTGCTATCATCTTCCCATCAGTTGCTGCTAACAGTGTTCCTGTCATCCAGCAGCTCCACCTGATTCCACGTGTAGCAACGACCGCTCCTGAATCAACTCCACGCCCAAGACTCCCCACTCCCAGTCTGACCAATGCTGCACAGCCATAGCTGACAGACCTCAACTCTGGGCCCCCCCCCAGCCCAGCTTGGTTCCTTCCCTGGATTTGTTGCACTGACACACAATCCAGGGGCTGGCCTTAGGCTGAATCTCAGCCCCAGACTGCAGCAGCCCCATCCAAACCAACCCCTTGCAGGCACCAAGCTTCAGTCTTAGCCTAGGTCTATGTCTTTTCCTTCCTCTTCTTAGGCAGTCCCTCGGAACCGAGGATGACTTGCTTCCACATTAAAAATGAGTTCTCAGGTGACTGATGAGTCCCATGCGGGACCTACAGTCTCTGTCACAGGTGGGGCAGACAGTGGTTGAAGGGGCGGGAGGCTGGGGTGCTTGGGTTGACGTGCGCTCCTTGCGCTGCCTGGGCTTGGCTTCCGCTTGCTCCCGGCGAAGAGACTCGAGGTGTTCGGCACCTACCCGGATGCTTCTCCTCCACTTTGTGTGGTCTTGGGCCAGGGATTCCCAGGTGTCAGTGGGGATGTTGCACTTTTTCAAGGGGGCTTTGAGGGTGTCCTTGAAGTGTTTCCTCTGCCCACCTGGGGCCCTCTTGCTGTGTCGGAGCTCCAAGTAGAGCGTTTGTTTTGGGAGTTTCGTATCGGGTATGCGGACAATGTGACCCGTCCATCGGAGCTGATCGAGCGTCGTCAAAGCTTCGATGTTGGGGATGTTGGCCTGAGCCAGAACACTGATGTTGGTGCGCCTATCCCGCCAATGGATTTGCAGGATCTTGCGGAGGCAGCGTTGGTGGTACCTCTCCAGTGCTTTGAGGTGCCTGCTGTACATGGTCCATGTCTCTGAGGCATACAGCAGGGCAGGTATCACTGCTGCCCTGTAGACCATGAGCTTGGTGCTGGGTTTGAGGTCCTGGTCTTCAAACACTCTCTTCCTCAGGCGACCGAAGGCTGCACTGGCACACATGTCTTATCCACAGCTACCTCATCTACAGTGCCCTTATGATTAAGGAGAAGAAAATCAGTCAACGTTCCTGTTCCTGATTCCTATCCAGTGGCCTGGTAAATCTGGGGCAATGGATGGAATGTGATACTAGCCTGGGAAAGCTGGGGCAATGGATGGAATGTGATACTAGCTTGGGAAAACTGGGGCAATGAATGGAATGTGATACTAGCTTGGGAAAGCTGGGGCAATGGATGGAATGTGATACTAGCTTGGGAAAACTGGGGCGATGGATGGAATGTGATACTAGCCTGGGAAAGCTGGGGCAATGGATGGAATGTGATACTAGCTTGGGAAAACTGGGGCAATGGATGGAATGTGATACTAGCTTGGGAAAACTGGGGCGATGGATGGAATGTGATACTTGCCTGGGAAAGCTGGGGCAATGGATGGAATGTGATACTAGCTTGGGAAAGCTGGGGCAATGGATGGAATGTGATACTAGCTTGGGAAAACTGGGGCGATGGATGGAATGTGATACTTGCCTGGGAAAGCTGGGGCAATGGATGGAATGTGATACTAGCTTGGGAAAGCTGGGGCAATAGATGGAATGTGATACTAGCTTGGGAAAACTGGGGCGATGGATGGAATGTGATACTAGCTTGGGAAAACTGGGGCAATGGATGGAATGTGATACTAGCTTGGGAAAACTGGGGCAATAGATGGAATGTGATACTAGCTTGGGAAAACTGGGGCAATGGATGGAATGTGATACTAGCTTGGGAAAGCTGGGGCAATAGATGGAATGTGATACTAGCTTGGGAAAACTGGGGCAATGGATGGAATGTGATACTAGCCTGGGAAAGCTGGGGCAATAGATGGAATGTGATACTAGCTTGGGAAAACTGGGGCGATGGATGGAATGTGATACTTGCCTGGGAAAGCTGGGGCAATGGATGGAATGTGATACTAGCTTGGGAAAACTGGGGCAATGGATGGAATGTGATACTAGCTTGGGAAAACTGGGGCGATGGATGGAATGTGATACTAGCTTGGGAAAACTGGGGCAATGAATGGAATGTGATACTAGCTTGGGAAAACTGGGGCAATAGATGGAATGTGATACTAGCTTGGGAAAACTGGGGCAATGGATGGAATGTGATACTAGCTTGGGAAAACTGGGGCAATGGATGGAATGTGATACTAGCTTGGGAAAACTGGGGCAATGGATGGAATGTGATACTAGCTTGGGAAAACTGGGGCAATGAATGGAATGTGATACTAGCTTGGGAAAACTGGGGCAATGGATGGAATGTGATACTAGCTTGGGAAAACTGGGGCAATGGATGGAATGTGATACTAGCTTGGGAAAACTGGGGCAATGGATGGAATGTGATACTAGCTTGGGAAAACTGGGGCAATGAATGGAATGTGATACTAGCTTGGGAAAACTGGGGCGATGGATGGAATGTGATACTAGCCTGGGAAAGCTGGGGCAATGGATGGAATGTGATACTAGCTTGGGAAAACTGGGGCGATGGATGGAATGTGATACTTGCCTGGGAAAGCTGGGGCAATGGATGGAATGTGATACTAGCTTGGGAAAACTGGGGCAATGGAGGGAATGTGATACTAGCTTGGGAAAGCTGGGGCAATGGATGGAATGTGATACTAGCCTGGGAAAGCTGGGGCAATGGAGGGAATATATCTGTTTAGGTATTTGCTTGTTGGAGGCAACCAGGTAGCAACTATACTGATATAGGACACCCATTTTTGTAAGTTCATGAAGGTCTGCTGCAATGGCATTATGATCAGGTGCTCTGTGCCAGTGGGCTAGTACCATTCAAAATGCCACTGGAATAGAGTATTAAACAAGAGTCAATTGATTGATTTATAAAAGATAGTCCATAATACATTTTTAAAGTATTCATGATATATTTTGTGCTATAAACAATAAATGATTTATATGTTTCTAAATAAAATGGTTCGTGCTCACAGTCTATGCAGTCCCATTAATGGTATGCTCATCCTCAGTTGCATATTTTATTATAATATAACAAATTTGACTTGGAAAATTGTAACTGAATTAATTCGAGCAGTTTAAGCCCTTCTTTTGGTAAAAGATTGTCCACTCACTCTCTATCAGGCTATCTTTTGGACCCGTAGAAAAGGCATATTGCACCAGCCGTCTGTATGGTTTCACTGTAAGGGAGTTCTAGGTAATGTGCGCTATATTAGAGATTGTGCTCTATCACAGTGTGTTATAGTGAGATTGGTGTATTTATAGCTGAAACTTTTCCAATTACAGGTAATGAGGTATGAAAGTGTGAATATAAAGGAGAACGACAGCAAGGATCCATCCACATGCAACGAATCAAGCCCTCGGGAGAAATGGCTTCGCAGACGCACACACGTGAAACTTAGGGTTTGTGTCGATTGTGTTTGAATGTATAAAGAGCTGGATGAGAAAATGACAGCCTTTTAGTAGGGATGGCATTTGTGGCTTGCTGTAAATTGTGTTCGGAAATGTCGGTGTTTATATGGTTATCGCAGCTTCTTTTTAAACAAAATGCAATACTGCCACTTTATGGTCAAAAGCAGAATTGAAGAGATTGCTTCAATTTATTTTAAAATCAGGTCCTCACTGTGCACATTGACAAAAGCGCTCTTTGCACACCCACCCCAGGAATGAATACAAAAGCCTAGTTAGAACACTTTTTTCACCATTCAACCCCCCAATGTGCAAACAGAAGTAAAGTCTCAAATGGGCTTGGAGGAGACTGCTTGCAACTCAAGATCGGGGCATCCCCGTTCTACTTTAGTTAAATGGATGTTCTGTACCTGGAGAACATCCATTTATAAAGTGTGTTATTTGTGCACTTTTGTGAATTTGTTTTCAAAGAAAATGAAGTATATTTGTTTTTGCAAAGATAAACGTTAAAAAAAAAAACATTTGGAATGAGCTGTTCATTCCACCATCAATGACATGATTTAAATATATATCACTAAGGGCTCGATTTTAATGAAGGAGGCGGATTGACGGCGGGCCCGCTGCTCGGCGTCTTCCGGACCTGCTCCCAGTTGGCCTCGTTAAGGCCGACGTGCGGGTCCCTCCAG
This sequence comes from Somniosus microcephalus, assembly GCF_052327205.1. Lineage (NCBI taxonomy): Eukaryota > Metazoa > Chordata > Chondrichthyes > Squaliformes > Somniosidae > Somniosus > Somniosus microcephalus. Next base: position 72,767,911 of record NC_141008.1, on the reverse strand, counting down.
GCAATTGCTTACAGAGTGTCAGATGCTCGCCTCTGATGACGCGTTGTTTCACTAAAGATTTAACGGGGCCATGTCCCCTTTGCAGAAGCATTCGCTTTTTTCTGTTAAAAGTGCTGGCTGCTGCAGGAGTGGCAGCCCCAAAAACTAGTGCTGCACCCAGGTTGAATGAGGGCTCCCGCCATGCTCTTGTTGAGGGAGTTAGGGGACATCAGGAGCTCCTCTTCCCTGGAAACGGAAGGAGGCGGCCTCCTCAGCAAACCAAGGCAGCTTGGCTGCAAATTGCTGCGGAGGTGAGCTCGAGGTCTGTGTGCAGACATACATGGGTTCAGTGTGGGAAAAGGTTTAATGATCTGCTGAGATCACCTAGTGTGTGGCCTCTGTGTTCTGGGAAATGGAAGTTCAAGGGTGAGGGCTCGGGGCGATTTCCATGTAGAATGTTGGTGGTGACACTGAGCACAAACCACCGTTTATTGGACAGATGATGCCTGGGGTTTGAGAATGTCGAACTTATATTCATCTCCATTTGCCAGCCACCTGTGGTTGAAGCGTAAGCTTACTTGAATCTGGCATGGCTGAGTGCATCCCTTGCCTGACGGCCAGCAATGTGATCGCCTGCTGCTGGATTGGCCGCAAGGCATCGCTCCTCGTCCTCCTCCTCTTCCTCTTCCTCCGAGGAGGCTGTGTGCTGGGCCACTTGTTCATCCGGCAGCACTAAGCCACGACGATCCTGGACACCCTGGCTGGTGCAACTGCAAGGCTCCTCCAGACCTGTCCAGGCAATGGAAGTGCATTTTGAGCAAGCTGATGGCTTGCTCGATGATGCTTCTGGTGGAAACGTGACTCACATTGTACCGTCCCTCAGCTTCATCGGTGTCATGAGCCACTTTTTCAGGGGATAGCCCTTGTCGCCAAGAAGCCATCCGGAAAGTTGGTTGGTGGATGGAAGAGCTGGGGCACAGTAGACTGGCGCAGGATGAAGGAGTCATGGCAACTGCCAGGGTGCTTTGCGTAAACGTGCAGGATGATCTTCCTGTGGTTACACACCAGCTGGACGTTCAGGGAGTGGAATCCCTTGTGGTTGACAAATACAGCTGGGTTATGATAGGGGGCCCTAATGGCTACATGTGTGCAGCCGATGACGCCCTGCACCATTGGCAAGTCTGACATATTGGCAAAGCCAACCGCCCGTGTAGTTACACTTGGGCCATCTGTGGAGAAGTGGATGTAATTGTGCGCCTTTGCAAAGAGGGCATCGGTGACCTGCGTGATGCAGGTGTGTGCGGCCGACTGGGAGATGCCGCTGATGTCTGCAGCTGATCCCTGGAAGGACCCTGAAGCAAAGAAGTTGAATGCGGTGCTGACTTTGACAGCCACTGGTAAGGAGTGTCCACACGCTCCTCTGGGCTCCAGGTGTTGGTGCAGCATTGCGCAGATGTCAGCGACTACCTCTCTCGAAAGTCTGAGCCTCCTTTGGCACTGCTGCTCAGTCATGCTGAGGAAGCTGATCATCTGCCTGTAAACCCGGTATTGGGGGTATCTCCTGCGGCGAGGTGCAGCCCTGCGCTGAGGCCCTCCGCCCTGTGCAGCATCAGGTGGGTGAGGAGGAGGTTGGCGCTCCTGGTGCTGGTGCTGCTGTTGTAGCTGGTTGTGGAGCTGCCACGGCTACCCTTCCTCCGAATCTCACGACCAGGATGAGAGGATATAAATGTTTCGTATCCCGTAGCTATAGATTTCAGATGAGGCAAGAGCTTACAAGCGGACACTCAAAGTGGCCTGAAATTATTCCAATCAGGTCACACTGCAGATGGCTGTCAGCTTGAACAGCCACAAGGTCTTATTCAAATCTCCAACAGCAAAGTTGTTGCATTTGAATGCCAGCCACGTTACAGGAACGCTTTTAAAGTGCTGCACCAATAATGACTACAGATCATGTCCTCGAGAAACTCATCTCCTTGCAGCCGGTGTGTTTCTGGCAAGACGGGAAACAGAAGCCAGAAGCACGAAAAGCAGAAACAACTATAAAAATGGGATTAGCAAGGCAGTTAACAGGCTGTTAACTGCCTTAACTACCTGTGCCACCGGTTCCCGTCGGGTCAGTCTGGGAGCGGCTCATGAAAATCGCGTGGGGGCGGGATGGCGGCGGGTTCACAGCCCAACGCCATTTTTTCTGATTTTCGCTGCCGACCCGTCTCCTCAGGGCTATTAAAATCGAGCCCTAAGTGTCCACTGTCTTACGGAAAATCACTATTTTTCTCAGATGCACAAGTAGTGAGATCATTGGAATTATACACTGCGCTTTCTGCTTCCTCCAAGCTAGCGCCAGAATATTTATTTTTAAAGCTGTCTCTCCAGGAGTGATTTAATATTTTCGAATTGTGCTCTGTTTATTCTAATATAGTAATGTTACAAAATCTGTTTTAGCAGGTTTTTAAATTCATTTTTACTTTCCTTTTGCCAATTTCAAGCCACCTCACATAATGTTGTAGTGCACATCAAGCCTATTGCAGCTGGACTGTTAAGCCCACCACAGGTGGTGCAAAGCCATTAAGTATGAATTCACTTAAGCTCTCTAACGTACTTTGATATTATATAAATACTTTGGAGACCAGTAATTTTACAAAAGGAAGTGCGCTTCCTGTCACCTGTGACTTGCAATGGTTTCTTTTGTAAATCACCAGCCCACAATGTGTATTCTCAGTTTTTTTTAATAAATGAAATTTTGCTGTTCTTTAGATTGAAATACGGGCTGCAAAAGAAATACTGTATTTAGCAGGGTGAACACAGACTGCTGTCTTACCCAGTAGGCATAACATCAGCATCGCCACACATGGCCCAACTATTCCAATCAAATTGCAATGAGAGTCCTTCACCCTCCAAATAACCCAAACAACAAGATCATTAAAATGCACTCTGCTCCTGGACAAGTATAGCATGGATTCCCCATCCACTCTATCCTCTAAATCTATATATATAAAAGGATATGTCTATCTGTCTGTCTCTCTGTCTGTCTCTCTGTCTGTCTCTCTGTCTCTCTGGCCGGCTATATAATCAAAAGTTATAGAGCGTACCTACGCATATGTTATATCAAAAGAAAGCTCATCATTAGGGGACTCTTGTAGGCGTATTTACTTTTTGCTCCGACAACAAAAATTGTGCCGACGGTATCCAAAAAACGTTCAAAATTCCTCTCATTATCCGCTCATTTGCATCGAGTGGGGGCGGGTTCATTGTGTGTGCGGGTGGGCCATCCTACAGTTGAGTGACGTGATGATTGACCAATCCTACAGTTCAGTGACCTGACAGCTGACCAATCGGTGCATGTGTGGGCTGGGGGTGGGGCGGGGCTCGTGAGATCGGGCCTCGGGAGATCGGGGGGGGGGGCGAGCCTCGGGAGATCGGGGGGGCGGGGCTCAGGAGATCAGAGATCGGGCCTCGGGAGATCGGCGCTCGGGAGATCGGGGGGCGGGGCTCGGGAGATCAGGCCTCGTGAGATCGGGCCGCGGGGGGCGGGGCTCGGGACATCGGGGGGCGGTGCTCGCGACATCGGGAGATCGGGGGCGGGACATCGGGGGATCGGGGGGCGGGACATCGGGAGATCGGGGGCGGGGCTCGGGGACTCCCCCCCCCTTCCCTCCTGTCCCCCTCCTTCCCCCTTCCCCCCCATTGCCGGCAGAGGGAGAGGGTCTGCTGGCTCCCCCCTCCTTCCCACCCTCCCCTCCCCCTCTCCCCTCCCCCCTCTACCCCCTCCCCCTCCTCTCCCCCCCCGCCCCCTCCTCTCCCCCCCTCCCCCCCTCCCCTCCCCTCTCCCCTCCCCTCCCTCCCCTGCCCCCTCCTCCCCCCTCTCCCCCTCCTCCTCCCCTCTCCCACTCCTCCCCCCCACCCCCTACACCCCCCCTCCCCCTCCTGCCCCCCTCCTCCTCCTCCCCTCCTCCCTCTCACCCCCTCCACCCCCTCCCCCTCCTCGCCCCCTCCCTCCTCCTCCCCCCCACTCCCCCTCCCCCTCCTCCCCTCCCCCTCCTCCTCCCCCAACCCCCTCCACCCCCCTCCCCTTCCCCCCACCCCCTTCCCCCTCCCCCCTTCCCCCTCCTTCCCCCCTCCCCCCTTCCCCCGTCGCGCTCTCTCTTCCCCTGTCGCTCTCTCTCTTCCCCCCAGTCGCGCTCTCTCTTCCCCCCAGTCACGCTCTCTCTTCGCCCCAGTCGCGCTCTCTCTTCCCCCCAGTCGCTCTCTCTCTCGCTCTCTTCCAACAACAACATCCCCTCAAAAATCCCTCGGCACCGCCGGGCACTTCAGCTAGTATGAAATAAATAAGAATGAAAGCTTCTCTGTAACCACACAGTTCAACCTGATTTCAAGGGGTCTTTGTTGATAAATAGTTTCCCAACACAGATTCGAATTGGAATCGTTAGTTATCATTAGAGCAGAATTTAGGGCCCTGGTGTCATAGAGTCATAGGGCTCGATTTTCGTGGAGCCATCAGACGGGGTTTCAGGCATGTGGGGGGGGGGAAATCCCGAATTTGGGGGCCCCGACACCATCCTGCCCAAAACCCCGCTCCATGCAACTTTCAGAGGCGGCGGGTACCCGCCCCGCACTGGGACCCGCCGAAACTAGGCGGGAAGGGATTAGTGCCAATTAACTGCCTGTTAACAGGTAGTTAACAGGCAGTTTTTACCCTAATCCCTAATTTGAGGGGTTTCGTGTGGGATTCCCGACGGCTCCAAACCACGCCAGGTTAGAGCAGGCGGGCCGTCGGGTTGAAGGAGTTGGAGGGGTCGCGATGTTGGTGTTCAGGTGAGTGATGGGTGCATGAGTGCAAAGGTAAGTGTGTTTGGTGTGTCTAAAGTGTGTAAAGAACTTTTACTTACCTGTACTTACCTTAACAGCCTTTCTTCCTGCAGGTGTCGGGAGTTCATCACTCAGCCGGCACTTAAAGCTGAATGGCTGCGAACTGTGAAAAGTGACAGCCTTCAGCTTTGAGTGCTGCTGAGAGTTCTAACTGAGTCTGTGCAGAATGACTCAGGTTAGAACTCAGACTGTCAGTGTTTCACAGCTTCAAACAGCTGTGAAACACTGATATTTCATCTGTCAAGAACTCTTGACAGATGAAATTGCAGTCTGTGACATCACCTGTTACCGGGTGGCCCTTAATTGGCTGGCTGAGCCCACTGGGTGGGCTCAACAAGGTCAATCAAGGGAAAATCGCACGGATTGGCCGGACGTCGATGTAGGCGGGTCAAAAACCCGAACGTTGCAGTCCCGCCTTCTTCCCGACAGCTTCGGGAAAATTGACCCCATAGAGTTATACAGCACAGAAAGAGGCCCATCGTGTCCATGCCGGCCATCAAGCCCTGTTTATTCTAATCCCATTTTCCAGCACTTGGTCCATAGTCTTGTATGCTATGGCATTTCAAGTGCTCATCTAAATGTTTCTTGAATGTTGTGAGGGTTCCTGCCTCTACCACCCTTTCAGGCAGTGAGTTCCAGATTCCAACCACCCTCTGGGTGAAAAAGTTTTTCCTCAAATCCCCTCTAAACCTCCTGCCCCTTACCTTGAAACTATGGCCCCTGGTTATTGACCCCTGTACTAAGGGGAAAAGTTCCTTTCTATCTATCCTATCTATGCTCCTCATAATTTTGTACACCTCAATCGGGTCCCCCCTCAGCCTTCTCTGCTCTAAGGAAAACAACCCCAGCCTGTCCAGTCTCTCTTCATAGCTGAAGCACTCCAGTCCAGGTAACATCCTGGTGAACCTCCTCTGCATCCTCTCCAATGCAATCACATCCTTCCTATAGTGTGGCGACCAGAACTGCACACAGTATTCCAGCTGTGGCTTAACTAGCGTTTTGTACAGCTCCATCATAACCTCCCTGCTCTTATATTCTATGCCTCGGCTAATGAAGGCAAGTATCTTCAGCAGAGCGGAACTTGTGCTTGCCCTTTGCCTATGTCCATGACTCTGCCCCATTACATATGAAGGGCAAGCACCAGGGCCACCAGTCTCAGGTTAGGGGAGGAAATTGCTGCAAGATCAGTGAACAGCAGTGCCACTGAGGAAAAAAATATTACATTTTCTAGCTTGACTAAGCCAGCCAATTGCTCTGTGACTGATTGTCTCACGCCCCTTTAAATTTTAATTCCTTCCCACACCAGCGTTTCTTGTGCCCAGCATTACTAGGGTGTAAGTGATGGAAAGTAGGTTATCTTATCCTGTCATTGTGTCTTCTTGTAATGCATCTGCAGCTATCTGGGTAGATACACAGCCAGTATCACAAAGGTGGAATAACAGTGAACTCAATGAGTGAGCACAGAGTACTCTGATCAAAGGGATAAGGAACAACTGAGAAATATTGACACTACAGTAAAAAGAGTGAGAAATGGAACAAACTGGCCAATTTCTTTGACAGTTCACTCGTCTTTAAATACTGGTAAAAGCACAGTCCCAGTAGATGGATATTGTTTGAACCTTTTGTTTCTGTTGCATTTAAATACAAGAGGCTCATCATAATTGTATCATTTCAAACTGTAGCTATCCTGTTTGTTTGTGTACTTGTCTTTATTCCTGGCTACTTTGGTAGCAGTGCCCTAAGATGTTCATGCATTGAACAAGTTTTGCAGAACTTTAAGCACCATTACTCAAATAGCTAGTAGGGACAGAGGAAAGGACAATCAAATATTTTAATTATTTCTATTTATAATATATCTAATTAGCTACATGTTTATATTTTTTCTGCGGACTACATACAATTTCCCATGTCATTAACTGTGTCTAACTCGGCCAATCTCCTAGGCGAGGTGGGAGGGTGAGGGGTTAACCTCCAACAAAATAAAAGCGCAGTGATATTTCTCACTGACCCCCGAAGTCATTGAGTAAATCTCTGGGAGATTAATCCCACGCTGTTCGACTCTGCTCAGTTGCATTCCACAGATGATACATCCTCGTGCTCCGAGAACCATTGAGTTCCACAGAGCATTTGATCAATTTTGTCAATCTTTTTTGGTGACATTTGCTAACAATGGCCAGGCACTAAACAATCTTCTTCCTAATGCTGTGTTGCTTCTTTAGATAATGATGTTTTCATAACGTCACCATGATTCTGGTCTTGGCTCTTCTCTCTTGGGTTTGACTGTGATTGACAGGTACCAAAGAGCACAGATTCTCAGTGTCAGTGCACAAATCACATCTTCAGAAACTGATCTCAGCTTAACAGATGGAGCTGGGAAGATAATTGGGCTTCTATTCTTCCTATTTGTACTTTAGGGAAAATATTGTGACAACTGAGGGGCTTTGCAGCTCTAATCAGTCTGAGCACACTGAGATATATTTTGAACATGACATTGAAAATCTATTAGGAAGGGAATAATGAAGTTTGCCCTCCTCGCCACCCCACAATGGGTCCACATGGTGTGATGCTCATCCAAGCAGGCCTGGCAGGTCCAAGGAGGGATGTCTAGTTGGCTGTGTTTGCCAATTCAGGCAGAATGCTAGTAGGGATGCTGCAGTTGACCTCAACGTCTCTGGGCTTGGAAGAGGAAAGGGAAAAAAATGCCAATATTCCTGCTCCTGATTGTTAACCAGGAATCCCCGGTGGAAGGGCACACATGTGGATACCAAGTAAAGACAGGGCTGAGTTCAACTGTGCTAGCTGCCCTCGGTTCAATAGCCTGAATACACTCAACTCAGGCTCTCTCCTAATTAGCAGCAACTGGGGCAGTTTACCAAATGGCTGCGGCCTTTACAGCTGGATTCCTTTAGCAGCATAAGTCAGTGCCTTCAGGACAGGAGGGAGAGTTGGAGGAGGAAAATGACAAGAAAAAGAGAAGAAAAATCAAAAAGGGGTTTGTGTTTGATTTCCAAATGACGAGCAAACAGGTGTACAGTTCTTTGAACGATCAGCGCGTGATAACACTCTCAAATTCTGTTTCCTTTCTAAGAACGTAACAGCCAATCACCGAGCCAATGATGTCATCATAGCAGAAGGTGCCCCTCAGATGCTGGTGGGGAGATTTATGTACGGTCCCCTGGACATGGTCACACTGACTGGAGAAAAGGTACAGAAACATCTTACTGCTGAGATATCAATCGTGACCTCTTGATGATGGGAAGCACTCCCTTCAGAATTAAAAATAAACGTACGTGTGAAAAATAAGTGAAAACAGTGGGAAGGAAGCAACAATTAAACTAAATGTAGTAAGTAAAATGATTGCACTGCTGGGTGTAGTGGGTTAGACTTCGGGTTTTCACATAGTGGATGAGTATTCAAATTCAGCCACAATTGATGGGACGGAAGTCTTTCCTGTCTGCTCACTGTAAGGATTGCAAGAGGCTGCTCGATGGCTGATACCAGCAATGGAAAATGAGCACATCTGCTCTTTTTGAGGTGAGGACGCAAAAGTTTCTATGCAGAGTGGTCCCGTGTGATCGCTCTCTGAGCACGGCCCGTGTGATCACTGTCACAGCACGGTCCCGTGTGATCGCCCTCTGAGCACGGCCCGTGTGATCGCTCTCTGAGCACGGCCCGTGTGATCACTGTCACAGCACGGCCCCGTGTGATCGCTCTCTGAGCACGGCCCCGTGTGATCGCTCTCTGAGCACGGCCCGTGTGATCACTGTCACAGCACGGCCCCGTGTGATCGCTCTCTGAGCACGGCCCCGTGTGATCGCTCTCTGAGCACGGCCCGTGTGATCACTGTCACAGCACGGCCCCGTGTGATCGCTCTCTGAGCACGGCCCCGTGTGATCGCTCTCTGAGCACGGCCCCGTGTGATCGCTCTCTGAGCACGGCCCGTGTGATCACTGTCACAGCACGGCCCCGTGTGATCGCTCTCTGAGCACGGCCCCGTGTGATCACTGTCACAGCACAGCCCCGTGAGATCACTCTCTGAGCACGGCCCATGTGATCACTCTCTGAGCACGGCCCCGTGTGATCACTCTCTGAGCACGGCCCATGTGATCACTCTCTGAGCACGGCCCCGTGTGATCGCTCTCTGAGCACGGCCCCGTGTGATCACTCTCTGAGCACGGCCCCGTGTGATCGCTCTCTGAGCACGGCCCCGTGTGATCGCTCTCTGAGCACGGCCCCATGTGATCGCTTTCTGAGCACGGCCCGTGTGATCACTCTCTGAGCACGGCCCCGTGTGATCACTCTCTGAGCACGGCCCCGTGTGATCACTCTCTGAGCACGGCCCCGTGTGATCGCTCTCTGAGCACGGCCCCGTGTGATCGCTCTCTGAGCACGGCCCCGTGTGATCACTCTCTGAGCACGGCCCCGTGTGATCACTCTCTGAGCACGGCCCCGTGTGATCGCTCTCTGAGCACGGCCCCGTGTGATCACTCTCTGAGCACGGCCCCGTGTGATCACTCTCTGAGCACGGCCCCGTGTGATCGCTCTCTGAGCACGGCCCATGTGATCACTGTCACAGCACGGCCCCGTGTGATCGCTCTCTGAGCGCGGCCCATGTGATCACTGTCACAGCACGGCCCGTGTGATCACTCTCTGAGCACGGCCCCGTGTGATCACTCTCTGAGCACGGCCCGTGTGATCACTGTCACAGCACGGTCCCGTGTGATCGCCCTCTGAGCACGGCCCGTGTGATCACTGTCACAGCACGGCCCCGTGTGATCGCTCTCTGAGCACGGCCCCGTGTGATCGCTCTCTGAGCACGGCCCATGTGATCACTGTCACAGCACGGCCCCGTGTGATCGCTCTCTGAGCGCGGCCCATGTGATCACTGTCACAGCACGGCCCCGTGTGATCACTCTCTGAGCACGGCCCGTGTGATCACTGTCACAGCACGGCCCCGTGTGATCGCTCTCTGAGCACGGCCCCGTGTGATCGCTCTCTGAGCACGGCCCCGTGTGATCGCTCTCTGAGCACGGCCCCGTGTGATCGCTCTCTGAGCACGGCCCCGTGTGATCGCTCTCTGAGCACGGCCCCGTGTGATCACTCTCTGAGCACGGCCCTGTGTGATCACTCTCTGAGCACGGCCCTGTGTGATCACTCTCTGAGCACGGCCCGTGTGATCACTCTCTGAGCACGGCCCCGTGTGATCGCTCTCTGAGCACGGCCCCGTGTGATCACTCTCTGAGCACGGCCCCGTGTGATCGCTCTCTGAGCACGGCCCCGTGTGATCACTCTCTGAGCACGGCCCTGTGTGATCACTCTCTGAGCACGGCCCGTGTGATCACTCTCTGAGCACGGCCCCGTGTGATCGCTCTCTGAGCACGGCCCCGTGTGATCGCTCTCTGAGCACGGCCCCGTGTGATCGCTCTCTGAGCACAGCCCGTGTGATCGCTCTCTGAGCGCGGCCCCGTGTGATCACTCTCTGAGCACGGTCCCGCGTGATCACTCTCTGAGCACGGCCCCGTGTGATCACTGTCACATCACGGCCCCGCGTGATCACTCTCTGAGCACGGTCCCGCGTGATCACTCTCTGAGCACGGCCCGTGTGATCACTGTCACAGCACGGCCCCGCGTGATCACTGTCACAGCACGGTCCCGTGTGATCACTCTCTGAGCACGGTCCCGTGTGATCGCTCTCTGAGCACGGCCCCGTGTGATCGCTCTCTGAGCACGGCCCTGTGTGATCGCTCTCTGAGCACGGCCCCGTGTGATCGCTCTCTGAGCACAGCCCGTGTGATCGCTCTCTGAGCACGGCCCCGTGTGATCGCTCTCTGAGCACGGCCCTGTGTGATCGCTCTCTGAGCACGGCCCTGTGTGATCGCTCTCTGAGCACGGCCCCGTGTGATCACTCTCTGAGCACGGCCCTGTGTGATCGCTCTCTGAGCACGGCCCCGTGTGATCGCTCTCTGAGCACAGCCCGTGTGATCGCTCTCTGAGCACGGCCCCGTGTGATCGCTCTCTGAGCACGGCCCTGTGTGATCGCTCTCTGAGCACGGCCCCGTGTGATCGCTCTCTGAGCACGGCCCTGTGTGATCGCTCTCTGAGCACGGTCCCGTGTGATCACTCTCTGAGCACGGTCCCGCGTGATCACTCTCTGAGCACGGTCCCGTGTGATCGCTCTCTGAGCACGGCCCGTGTGATCACTGTCACAGCACGGCCCCGTGTGATCGCTCTCTGAGCACGGCCCCGTGTGATCACTCTCTGAGCACGGCCCGTGTGATCGCTCTCTGAGCACGGCCCCGTGTGATCACTGTCACAGCACGGCCCCGTGTGATCGCTCTCTGAGCACGGCCCCGTGTGATCACTGTCACAGCACAGCCCCGTGTGATCGCTCTCTGAGCACGGCCCGTGTGATCACTGTCACAGCACGGCCCCGTGTGATCACTGTCACAGCACGGCCCCGTGTGATCGCTCTCTGAGCACGGCCCGTGTGATCACTGTCACAGCACGGCCCCGTGTGATCGCTCTCTGAGCACGGCCCCATGTGATCACTGTCACAGCACGGCCCCGTGTGATCGCTCTCTGAGCACGGCCCGTGTGATCACTCTCTGAGCACGGCCCGTGTGATCGCTCTCTGAGCACGGCCCGTGTGATCACTGTCACAGCACGGCCCCGTGTGATCGCTCTCTGAGCACGGCCCATGTGATCACTGTCACAGCACGGCCCCGTGTGATCGCTCTCTGAGCACGGCCCCGTGTGATCGCTCTCTGAGCACGGTCCCGTGTGATCACTCTCTGAGCACGGCCCCGTGTGATCGCTCTCTGAGCACGGCCCGTGTGATCACTGTCACAGCACGGCCCCGTGTGATCGCTCTCTGAGCACGGCCCGTGTGATCACTGTCACAGCACGGCCCCGTGTGATCGCTCTCTGAGCACGGCCCGTGTGATCACTCTCTGAGCACGGCCCGTGTGATCACTGTCACAGCACGGTCCCGTGTGATCACTGTCACAGCACGGCCCCGTGTGATCGCTCTCTGAGCACGGCCCGTGTGATCACTGTCTGAGCACAGCCCCGTGTGATCACTCTCTGAGCACGGTCCCGTGTGATCACTGTCTGAGCACGGTCCTGTGTGATCGCTCTCTGAGCACGGTCCCGTGTGATCGCTCTCTGAGCACGGCCCGTGTGATCACTGTCACATCACGGCCCCGTGTGATCGCTCTCTGAGCACGGCCCCGTGTGATCACTGCCTGAGCACGGCCCCGTGTGATCACTCTCTGAGCACGGTCCCGTGTGATCTCTGTCACATCACGGCCCCGTGTGATCGCTCTCTGAGCACGGCCCCGTGTGATCGCTCTCTGAGCACGGCCCCGTGTGATCACTCTCTGAGCACGGTCCCGTGTGATCGCTCTCTGAGCACGGCCCCGTGTGATCGCTCTCTGAGCACGGCCCCGTGTGATCACTCTCTGAGCATGGTCCCGTGTGATCGCTCTCTGAGCACGGCCCCGTGTGATCACTCTCTGAGCACGGCCCGTGTGATCGCTCTCTGAGCACGGCCCCGTGTGATCGCTCTCTGAGCACGGCCCCGTGTGATCACTCTCTGAGCACGGCCCTGTGTGATCGCTCTCTGAGCACGGCCCGTGTGATCACTGTCACAGCACGGCCCGTGTGATCACTCTCTGAGCATGGTCCCGTGTGATCGCTCTCTGAGCACGGCCCCGTGTGATCGCTCTCTGAGCACGGCCCCATGTGATCACTCTCTGAGCACGGCCCCATGTGATCACTGTCACAGCAAAGCCCCATGTGATCGCTCTCTGAGCACGGCCCCATGTGATCGCTCTCTGAGCACGGCCCCGTGTGATCGCTCTCTGAGCACGGCCCCATGTGATCGCTCTCTGAGCACGGCCCCGTGTGATCGCTCTCTGAGCACGGCCCCGTGTGATCGCTCTCTGAGCACGGCCCCGTGTGATCGCTCTCTGAGCACGGCCCCGTGTGATCGCTCTCTGTGCACTGCCCCGTGTGATCGCTTTCTGAGCACGGCCCCGTGTGATCACTGTCTGAGCACGGCCCCGTGTGATCACTGTCACAGCACGGCCCGTGTGATCGCTCTCTGAGCACGGCCCGTGTGATCACTGTCACAGCACAGCCCCGTGTGATCGCTCTCTGAGCACGGCCCCGTGTGATCACTGTCACAGCACAGCCCCATGTGATCACTCTCTGAGCACGGCCCCATGTGATCACTGTCACAGCACAGCCCCGTGTGATCGCTCTCTGAGCACGGCCCGTGTGATCGCTCTCTGAGCACGGCCCCATGTGATCGCTCTCTGAGCAAGGCCCCGTGTGATCGCTCTCTGAGCACGGCCCCATGTGATCACTGTCTGAGCACGGCCCCGTGTGATCGCTCTCTGAGCACGGCCCCGTGTGATCGCTCTCTGAGCACGGCCCCGTGTGATCGCTCTCTGAGCACGGCCCCGTGTGATCACTCTCTGAGCACGGCCCCGTGTGATCGCTCTCTGAGCACGGCCCGTGTGATCACTGTCTGAGCACGGCCCCGTGTGATCACTGTCACAGCACGGCCCGTGTGATCGCTCTCTGAGCACGGCCCCGTGTGATCGCTCTCTGAGCACGGCCCGTGTGATCACTGTCTGAGCACGGCCCCGTGTGATCACTGTCACAGCACGGCCCGTGTGATCGCTCTCTGAGCACGGCCCCGTGTGATCACTGTCTGAGCACGGCCCCGTGTGATCACTGTCACAGCACGGCCCGTGTGATCGCTCTCTGAGCACGGCCCGTGTGATCGCTCTCTGAGCACGGCCCCGTGTGATCACTGTCACAGCACAGCCCCGTGTGATCGCTCTCTGAGCACGGCCCCGTGTGATCACTGTCACAGCACGGCCCCGTGTGATCGCTCTCTGAGCACGGCCCCGTGTGATCGCTCTCTGAGCACGGCCCCGTGTGATCGCTCTCTGAGCACGGCCCGTGTGATCACTGTCACAGCACGGCCCCGTGTGATCGCTCTCTGAGCACGGCCCCGTGTGATCACTCTCTGAGCACGGCCCCGTGTGATCACTCTCTGAGCACGGCCCGTGTGATCGCTCTCTGAGCACGGCCCTGTGTGATCGCTCTCTGAGCACGGCCCCGTGTGATCGCTCTCTGAGCACGGCCCCGTGTGATCGCTCTCTGAGCACGGCCCCGTGTGATCGCTCTCTGAGCACGGCCCCGTGTGATCGCTCTCTGAGCATGGCCCCGTGTGATCACTGTCTGAGCACGGCCCTGTGTGATCGCTCTCTGAGCACGGCCCCGTGTGATCACTGTCACATCACGGCCCCGTGTGATCACTCTCTGAGCACGGCCCCATGTGATCACTGTCTGAGCACGGCCCGTGTGATCGCTCTCTGAGCACGGCCCCGTGTGATCACTGTCACAGCACGGCCCGTGTGATCGCTCTCTGAGCACGGCCCGTGTGATCACTGTCACAGCACGGCCCGTGTGATCGCTCTCTGAGCACGGCCCGTGTGATCACTGTCTGAGCACGGCCCTGTGTGATCGCTCTCTGAGCACGGCCCCATGTGATCACTGTCTGAGCACGGCCCTGTGTGATCGCTCTCTGAGCACGGCCCCGTGTGATCACTGTCTGAGCACGGCCCGTGTGATCACTCTCTGAGCACGGCCCCGTGTGATCACTCTCTGAGCACGGCCCCATGTGATCACTGTCTGAGCACGGCCCGTGTGATCGCTCTCTGAGCACGGCCCCGTGTGATCACTCTCTGAGCACAGCCCGTGTGATCGCTCTCTGAGCACGGCCCTGTGTGATCGCTCTCTGAGCATGGCCCCGTGTGATCACTTTCTGAGCACGGCCCCGTGTGATCACTCTCTGAGCACGGCCCCGTGTGATCGCTCTCTGAGCACGGCCCCGTGTGATCGCTCTCTGAGCACGGCCCCGTGTGATCACTCTCTGAGCACGGCCCCGTGTGATCACTTTCTGAGCACGGCCCCGTGTGATCACTCTCTGAGCACGGCCCTGTGTGATCGCTCTCTGAGCACGGCCCCGTGTGATCGCTCTCTGAGCACGGTCCCGTGTGATCGCTCTCTGAGCACGGCCCCGTGTGATCACTCTCTGAGCACGGCCCCGTGTGATCGCTCTCTGAGCACGGCCCCGTGTGATCACTCTCTGAGCACGGCCCCGTGTGATCACTGTCTGAGCACGGCCCCGTGTGATCACTCTCTGAGCACGGCCCCGTGTGATCACTCTCTGAGCACGGCCCCGTGTGATCACTCTCTGAGCACGGCCCCGTGTGATCACTCTCTGAGCACGGCCCCGTGTGATCACTCTCTGAGCACGGCCCCGTGTGATCACTCTCTGAGCACGGCCCCGTGTGATCACTCTCTGAGCACGGCCCCGTGTGATCACTCTCTGAGCACGGCCCCGTGTGATCACTTTCTGAGCACGGCCCTGTGATCGCTCTCTGAGCACGGCCCTGTGTGATCACTTTCTGAGCACGGCCCCGTGTGATCGCTCTCTGAGCACGGCCCCGTGTGATCACTCTCTGAGCACGGCCTCATGTGCTCACTGTCGGAGCACGGCCCCGCGTGATCACTGTCACAGCACGGCCCCGTGTGATCACTCTCTGAGCACGGCCCCATGTGATCGCTCTCTGAGCACGGCCCGTGTGATTACTCTCTGAGCACGGCCCCATGTGCTCACTGTCGGAGCACGGTCCCGCGTGATCACTGTCGGAGAGTGGAAGTCTTACTGCTTTGGAAATGCACTCCAGCTGACATGTTAACCTCTTTTGACTGACACCCTCTTTATTGTTTTCAAATTAATTACACCATCAGAGTATTGCTGTGTCCTTCTGTTTCTGTGTAATAATCTTACTTGTAAATAAATCCCACTTTAATTTTAGCCAGTACACAAGTCTGACAGTGTGATACTTACTTACTGACAGTAGACAGGAGAAAGTGCTGGGCCTCTCACATCGTTTTCAGTGCATTTTTATACAATTAAGGTGTAATTATTAGTCCTGTATCATGTTATCCCATTCAGAAGGCTCATCAGTACTCAGTCTGCCTTTAGAAACTCTATTTTTGCTGTGAACACAATTTTAAAGCGTGAGACAGAAACCCAGAACCACAACATTTCATTCCATTGCTTTGTGGATTTAGACAAAGGCATTTTGTTGCAGTTCAGAAAAAAAATCTATTGACTTGAGCCAACTAATCTGAGAAAAGCATTAATGTTACTTGATTAGTGCACAGTTTTTGGTGAATCTCAGTAGACTTTTTATAACTGGCAGCGCAACCAAAATGTTAATGAGCCATTACCAAAGTGCACTGCAAGGAAGGGAGTTTATTATTACAGCAAATTCTTATTGCAATGTTGTTCTTTAAGGATGTCTCCAAGGGAAATGTTATCGTGTGGGTGTAGTAATCATAGAACAGTGAAGGCTTGTTTTTTGGCTTTGCTGCTTCCTCATCACTGTCTTGGCTGACATATTGAACGTAGGATTACTCCTCATGGTGGGCGACACAAACCAAACGTCTGACCTCAATCAGAAGCAATATTGAGACTTCAATTTTTTTTGTAGTTTCCAAGCAATGCATTTCAAGTTTACAAACAACTTTTGTTGGAACTAATAATGCACACAATACATAGGTGTAATCGCTGGGAATTTCCTTGGTTGGGGTGGGGGGTGGGGGCGATGTTGCCTGATCAGCCACTGTAGCTTTGGCAGGAGATCGCCAGAAACCCCAGATAAACAGAGTTTCCGCTGATCTTCCACCAACGTTACGGTGGCCAATCAGGAAATTCCCGCAATTGTGTCTTTTACGGGTGGAAGTCAATTTGCATGAAGAGTCCAAAGAAACTCAAATTGAGTTTCAGGCTTGTTCAGAAAGAGCGGAACTTAACCCCATTTGAGTCAATTGACATTTGAACATTACTCTCCCTTCTAAATGATAGCATGCTGCTCAATAGGACCATTTTCCTCTACCCAAATATATTGGAAAATGTTCTGCCATCAAGGTGGGATGTAGCCGACATCTGTGACTGGAGATACTATAACATGGGGGCATAGGAACAGGAGTAGGCCATTCAGCCCCTCGAGCCTGTTCCGCCACTCTATCGCATCTTGGCCGTGTTGTACCTCCACTCCATTTACCCACCTTCTCTCTATATCCCTTGAACCCTTGCCTGATAAAAATCTATCGATCTCAGTCTTGAAAATTTCAATTGACCCAGCATCCACAGCCTTTTGGGGGAGAGAGATCCAGATTTCCATTGCTCATTGTGTGAAAATAGTGCTTCCTAATTTCACTCCGAAATGTCCTAGCTCTAATGTTAAGATTATGCCCACTAGTTCTGGATTCCCCACGAGAGGAAATAGTTTCTCTGGGCTGGATTTTACCAGCCCTGAGGAGGCGGGTGTGGAAGCGGGACTGCTGGGAAAATCGGGGACCCGACTCCCGGGAAGATTGGATGGAGGCGGGTCCCAAACCCGCTCCCAACCTGCCTCCATCCAATCTTCCTGGGAGTCGGGTCCCCGATTTGCACAGGGTCCCAACTCCTAGAGGTGGGAAGAGGATTACAGCCACTTTACTGCCTGGTTTTAGGTAGTTAACAGGCAGTTAAGAGACTTTTTCCCATTTTTCCACTGCTGCTGCGGGTTTCCCGATGTCAGGGAACCACGCCAGGGTAAGTGAGGTGTGATTTGGGTCTACTGTAATTTTTGTGTATATATGACAGCTGCAGAAGTAGTTTAAATGATTCAATGGGACACTGGTTAGTATCAGAGGTCAGGATATGTTGTGAAAGTAATGGTTAATGTGTTTAGAGGTTTCTGCAGGTGACAAGCTGTGAAGTGTTTGTGTAGCCTCATCTCATCGGGAGAAGTGACAGATGGCTTCTGCAATCTCAGCTGCAGCTGCCACCTGTTTCATCCTAAGGAGAGAGTAACTGGAGAGTCTGGATGCAAGGGCTCACCTTTAGACAGTGATTGTCAGTGTCTGACAGCATCTCAATGTTGTCAAAAACTGTCAAATCATCTGTCAAACAAGCGTGGTGCATATGCCTTTAAGAAAACCGGCAGATGAAGCATCATCAAGTGACGTCATCTGATACCGGCTTTCCCTTAATTGGCCGGCAAGCCCAACAAGGCCAATCAGGGGAAAATAGCGTCATCTCGTCAGACGTCGCTGGGGGCGGGACTAGAACCCCAAAGGCAGCAGTACCGCCCCCAACGCGCCTCTTCAGGTAAGTTCCTGGCCTCTGTATCTATCCTATTGAAATCCTATTAGCATTTTAAATCCCTTGATTAGATCACCCCACCCCTCTAAATTCAAGGGAATACAGGCCAAGTTTATGCAACCTGTCCTCATAATTTCAGCCTCTAAGCCCTGGTATCATTCTAGTGACTCTGCGCTGCACCCCTTCCAATGCCAATCTATCTTTCCTGAGGTGCGGTGCCCAGAACTGAAGGCAGTGTCCAGATGGGGTCTGACCAAGGCTGAAGCATCACTTGTTCTCTGAATTCCAGTTCCCTTGATATAAAGGACAACGTTCCATTAGCCTTTTGATTACTTTGTGTGCCTGTGCACTCGTAAAGACACAATTCCAAAATCTAGAGAGCCTTGGAAAATGATGATGAGCGCACCTGTAATTTCCTCATCTATTTTTTTTAATATTCTGAATTAAACCATCCAGCTCTGGAGATGTGTCTTTCTCAAGCCCCATTATATTCTCCTTTACCAGTTTTTACGATTAAATCCACTAGGTTCCTCCACTTGACTTATTTTTAGGTTCCCTTGTATCACTGGTATTTTGCCCTCTTCCTCTACTGTGAAAACGAAAACGATGCTTTTGTGACTGGAAGCCTGTGTCCAGTGGGGTACCTCAGGGATCAGTGCTGGGTCCCTTGTTGTTTGTGATCTACATAAATGATTTGGATGAGAATGTAAAAGGTATGATCAGTAAGTTCGCAGATGACACGAAAATTGGTGGGGTGGTAAATTGCGAGGAGGAAAGCCTCAGGCTACAGGACGATATAAATGGGTTGGTCAGATGGGCGGAAAAGTGGCAAATGGAATTTAACCCTGAAAAGTGCGAGGTGATGCATTTTGGACGGACAAATAAGGCAAGGGAATACACAATGAGTGGTAGGACCCTAGGAAGTACAGAGGGTCAGAGGGACCTTGGTGTACATGTACATAGATCTCTGAAGGCAGCGGAACAGGTAGATAAGGTGGTTAAAAAGGCATATGGGATACTTGCCTTCATTAGCCGAGGCATAGAATATAAGAGCAGGGAGGTTATGATGGAGCTGTACAAAACGCTGGTGAGGCCACAGCTGGAGTACTGTGTGCAGTTCTGGTCGCCTCACTATAGGAAGGATGTGATTGCTTTGGAGAGGGTGCAGAGAAGATTCACCAGGATGTTACCTGGGATGGAGCGCCTCCGCTATGAAGAAAGACTAAACAGGCTGGGGTTGTTTTCCTTGGAGCAAAGAAGGCTGAGGGGGGACCTGATTGAGGTGTACAAAATGATGAGGGGCATAGATAGGGTAGATAAAGAGGAACTTTTCCCCTTAGTAGGGGGGTCAATAACAAGGGGGCATAGATTCAGGGTAAGGGGCAGGAGATTTAGAGGGGATTTGAGGAGGAACTTTTTCACCCAGAGGGTGGTTGGAATCTGGAACTCACTGCCTGAAAGGGTGGTAGAGGCAGGAACCCTCACAACATTCAAGAAGCATTTGGATGAGCACTTGAAATGCCATAGCATACAAGGCTATGGACCAAATGCTGGAAAATGGGATTAGACTGGACAGGGATTGATGGGCGGCGCAGACACGATGGGCCGAAGGGTCTCTTTCTGTGCTGTAAAACTCTATGGCCTAGAAATTGAGTGCCCTTAGCGCCGATTTTGCGGCGCTAGAGGGCCTAGCGCTGCAATTGGCGCCGGCGCCGAAATTGCCTGGGGCCCTTCCGCCGCGGTAGACCGGTAGCGCTGCGCCGGCACCGATGACGTCATCGGTGTGCGCAGCGTCCCGGTTGCCGTGGTAACCCGGCCCCAAGCCGAAATTCAGTTGCGGCCGCCTCGCCAGTGGCAGCCGCAACTAAGACTCCGGCAAACGAGTGCTGCCGGAGTCTGCGCCGGCGCTTTAAGGAGGCGCGGCGGCCGGCCGCTTTCCCGCCGGCCGCCTGCCCGCAGCTCCCTCCCCGGACTTCTCCCCCCCCCCCGCCGGAACAGATGCAAGCCCGGCACTTGTCCGAGGTGCCGGTCTCATTTTTGAGGAGATTTGCGCGGGCCGCGGCCGGGTGCAGGCAGCTCCTCCTTAACGGAAGGAGGAGGCCTGCACTTCCCCAGCCTGCCGCACCGCATCGGGTGCCGCAGCGCCGGAATTGCGGCGCGAAACGGCAGTTAGCGCCCTTTTCCAGGCGCTAGGACCCTTCAGTAGCGCCGGCAGCCGTTTGGGCGCGGCGCCACTGAATTTTTGGCGCGCGCAGGGGACTTAGCGCCGGCACTAATTTCCGGCGCTAAAGCCCTGGCTAAGCCAAAACCCAATTTCTAGGCCTATGACTCTATGACTCTATGACAAAGTATTCATTTAACAAGTCTGCCATTTCCTTCTTATCCATTATAGTATCACATGTATCCGTCTTTAATGGGCCCATGTTCCCCTTTACCACTCTCTCTTAATATATTTATAAAAATGTTTGCTGTTAGCTTTGATATCTCTTGCAACTCTTTTTCCATATTCCCCTTCTGCTCTTCTTACTTACTTTGCATTCCTTTGTTGCTTTTTCTAGCTCTCTCAGTCTGCTGGATTTCCACTTTCCCTTGCATTCCTGTGAGCCTTTTCTTTTAGCTTAATAGTGTTTCATACCTCATTTGTTGACCATGGCTGCTTAGCTACACAAGTGGAGCTTTTGCTTTTTAGGGGTATATACTAGTTTTGTATCGAATCGAATACATCGTTGAATACTTCCCACTGTTTGGCTGTAGGTTTACCCATTCATTGTCGGACCAGTTTGCGGTGATCAATTTATTTCTCATTCTTTTGACGATTGCCTTACAAACCTTGGTTTGTGACTCTTCCCACCTCATAGAGTCATAGAGTTATACACCTCCCTCTCAAACCTAATATCAAATTCAATCATAATCATAATTTTAACAAATATACCCTTTCCTTCTGCAGCCAATGTGTTTCCTTACCAGATGACCTTGCTAATTGCACGCTGATGATTGCCTGTTTCAATCAGCACCAACGCCAAAAGTGGCATGTCAAATATCACCAGTATTGATGAGTGAAGCGAATACTGAACGGGACTGTAGGCTGATTCGCTTGAACTGTAAAATGTTGAATATTTTAAGTACCTTATTCACCTGAATTGAAATGATTGCTACACGCAGCTACTGTGCTAGTGTAAACACAGAAAATGCTGGAAATACTCAGCACCTCTGGAGAGAGAGAGAGAGTTAACATTTCAACTTGATAACTTTTCATCAGAACTGGAAGAAATTAGAGATGTTACAGTTTTTAAACAAGTACAGAGGCTGGGAAAGGCGGGGGTGCTGCAAGAGGGGGGGAGGAAAGAACAAAAGGGAAGGTCTGTGATAGGGTGGAAGGCAGGAGAGATGAAATGACAAAAGGGATGATGGTTCAAAGCAAAAGGGGGTGGTAATGGGACAAGTAAAGAAACGAAAGATGGGGCTAGAGGAGCTGGAAATGGCAACAGCAGAACCATCACCAGCACCTGCTGTCTGAAAAAATAGGAGCAATGGTTATGATCTGAAGTTACTGAACTCCGTGTTGAGTCCGGAGGGTTATAAAGTGCCTAATTGAAAGATGAGATGCTGTTCCTCGAGCTTCCGTTGAGCTTCTTTGGAACAGTGTGGGAGGCCGAGGTCAGAGTGGGAGTGGGATGGAGAATTAAAATGGCAGATTTCCAGCATCTGCCGTATTTTGCTCTTGTTTTACTGTACTAGTGGAAAGTTTGAGCAGGCATTTATCTCGTGTGTTATGCAGTGAGCAGTAGAGTGACTTCCAAAAGCATTTTGGTAAGGTAGCTAATCAGATTACTGGGGAAGGTGAGGTGGAATCGGGGGAGGGGGTTGTAGTGTCCGTGTGTTGATAAAGACACTGAAGACAGGAGTTGGTTCATAGGTATTTACTAAGCAAAGTCTGGGGGGGGTTCTAACGGATATACACAATATACAGGCTTATATAGCCCGAGTGGCAATTACCAGCATCACAGCACACCTGGGGCTCTTAAAGGCACATGCACCACAATTCCTCCCCTTTTAGCTACCCAGCACATCATATTTTAAGTAATTATTAATTACATGTTATAAACAAAATAATATACATTGCTGTAGTTAATTAATTATAAGTCAGTCTCTCAGGAGGCTTCCTGACTCGGTCCGGATAACACCTCGGGGGTGTAGTAGTTTCTGGTGGTGTAGTAGGTTCTTCTGGCAAGGCTGATTCAGCTTGAATGCCAGTGTCGGGTTCATCGGGTTCCAGTATCCCGGGTTTTGGTACCACCGGATCGGAGGTAGATATGGGTATCTCTACTTCATCGTTAGATGAATAGAGTTGTGGTGTAGGTTGTCCCTTTTCGGATGACTTTATGATTTGGTCAGCATGGCGCCTTATTATGCTTTCTCCGATGTCCGCGGTATACATCAGTGGTCCTAGTCGTGTGCAGATAGTTCCAGGCTGCCATTTCTCGGTACGGTAGTCCCGGGCCAAAACTTGTTGACCTATCTGGAAGGTTCTAGTTGGCCTTTCATTCATGCCTTGAAACTGCCGGTTCTCCACATCCCTTCTGATGTTGGGCTTGACCAAATCCAGCCGGCATCTTAGGTTTCTATTGAAGAACATCATGGCGGGAGTTTGGTTGGTAACCATATGTGTTGCATTCCTGTATGCGAATAAGAAGTTATCCACCTTGTGCTGAAGTTTTATGTCTTCATTACCCATGGCTTTTATGGCCTTCTTGAAGGTCTGGACAAACCTTTCAGCCAATCCATTGGTGGCGGGATGGTATGGGGCGGACGTGTAGTGCTTAACCCCATTGTTTTTAAGAACTTTCTGAATTCTTCGGACACAAATTGCGGTCCATTATCAGAACATATCTGTTCCGGCAGCCCATTCCTGGCAAATATGGTCCTTAATACTGTGATGGTTTTTTCCGTGGTGGTGGAGGACATCTTTATTACCTCTGGCCACTTGGAGTGTGCATCAACCGCGATTAAGAACATTGAGTCCATAAATGGACCAGCAAAGTCGATGTGCACCCTTTGCCAGGGAGATGAGGGCCACTCCCATGGATGTAGAGGGGCTTGTGGTGGAGCGTTTTGGACCTTCTGGCATCCTAGGCAGTTCTTGGTCATTTCTTCGATGTCTCCATCGATACCTGGCCACCATACAAACGCCCTAGCTAGGTTCTTCATTTTCACTCCACCCAGATGCCCCTCGTGAAGCTCCTTTAGCACTTTATCCTGGAGTTTGGGTGGAATCACCACTCTGGATCCACACATCAAAGTTCCTCGGCACACTGACAGCTGTTCTCTTCTTTGCGAGAATGCTGGCAACAGTGGTTCACCATGTGCTGGCCATCCCTTCACTGTTAAATCGTAGACCCGTGAGAGAGTCGGGTCATTTCTCGTCTCCCTTTCAATGGCAGAATTTGTCACTGGTAGACATTCCACTATGGTAGAGTGGAACATCTCTACTGGGTCTACTGTAGGTGCCTCTTCTACCGTTGACAACGGTAGGCGCGATAAACCGTCAGCATTCCCATGCTGTTTTGACCCTTTGTATTCTATGTTGTATTGGTGTGCCCCTAGAAAAAGGGACCACCGCTGTAGCCTTTGCGCTGTCAGAATGGGAACACCTTTTTTAGGGTTGAATATGGAGATGAGGGGTTGATGGTCAGTCAACAAGGTAAATTTTTGTCCGTGTAGGTAATGGTTGAATTTCTTCACTCCCCATACCAGGCTGAGTGCTTCCCTGTCGATTTGGGCATAGTTACGCTCAGCTGAGTTTAATGAGCGTGATGCAAAAGCTATCGGCCGTTCTGAGCCATCAGGGAATTTATGGGATAATACTGCTCCTATGCCGTAAGGGGATGCATCGCACGCCAGTCTGATTGGCAGTGATGGGTTGTAATGAGCCAAAACTTCTTCGGATGTGATTAAGTCTTTGCATTTATGGAAGGCACGTTTACAGTCTTTGTTCCATTTCCAAATCACTCCTGTTTGTAGAAGTTCATTAAGAGGGTGTAGAAGAGTTGATAAGTTCGGTAAAAATTTATGATAGTAATTTATTAATCCCAGGAACGACCTTAATTGTGAAACATTTTCAGGTGCTGGGGCTTTTATGACCGCTTCAATTTTTTCAGGTGACTTATGCAACCCTTCCTTATTAATTATGTGGCCACAATATGATATCTGATTTTGGAAAAATTCGCACTTGGGGCGATTCGCTCGTAGGCCCCGTTCTTTCAGCCTAGTGAGCACCTGCTCCAAATTGGCAAGGTGCTCATTGTCGTTTTCTCCTGTTACAAGGATGTCGTCTAGGTAGCATTGAGTCCCCGGAATCCCTTGCAGGACTTGCTCCATAGCTCTTTGCCAGATAGCTGGAGCTGATGCTACTCCAAAAACCAGTCGATTGTACTGGTACAGACCTTTGTGTGTGTTTATCATGAGATACTTTTTAGAGGCCTCCTCAACCTCCATCTGTAGATATGCCTGTGCCAAGTCAATTTTGGTGAAACGTTTCCCTCCGGATAGTGAGGCGAAAATATCTTCTATCCTCGGAAGAGGATACTGTACCGTGTGAAGGACCGGGTTTACAGTCACCTTAAAGTCTCCACAGATGTGAATTTTTCTCTGTTCTTCAGATTTATCATTATTCAATGCTTTTTTCATGACTGGGACGATGGGTGTTGCCCACTCGCTCCAATCTATTTTGGATAATACGCCTGCTTTTTCCAAATTCTCCAGCTCTGCCTCGACTGCTGGACGTATTGCGTATGGCACTGGTCTTGCCTTAAAAAATTTTGGAATTGCTGCATCTTCCACTTTTATTGAGGCGGTGATGCCTTTCAAGGTTCCTAGTTTCTCTTGAAACACTTCTTTGGCGTTGGCCAAGATGTCTTTTAATCGTTCAGGTATGATGTCATCATTGTTTTTTTCCTTACTGGTCACCGTTAGTGCCTGAATGGAGTGCCAGTCTAAACGTATTTTCCTGATCCATTCACGTCCCAACAATGGTGGACCACCATCTTGTAGAATGTATAAATACAACTTTTGTATTTCTTTGCCGTTGTATACAACAGGCACCCTTATTTTTCCTTTGGGGTATACTTTCTGCCCCGTATATGTTTTTAAGATAATGGATGTGTCTTTTAGAGGTATATGCGAAAATAGCCTCTCGTAATCCTGTTGATTTATTACGGTTAGAGCTGATCCTGTATCTAGCTCCATTTTAACTGGGGACCCTGCTATTGTGAGGGTAACCCAAATGGTTTGGTAATCATCTTTGGCAAGTACATTATGTAATTTGAGACAGCTTAGTCTCTTGTTTTCAAAGTCGCTAT
Organism: Somniosus microcephalus; assembly: GCF_052327205.1. Classification (NCBI taxonomy): domain Eukaryota; kingdom Metazoa; phylum Chordata; class Chondrichthyes; order Squaliformes; family Somniosidae; genus Somniosus; species Somniosus microcephalus. Next base: position 72,742,468 of record NC_141008.1, on the reverse strand, counting down.
CGCTCTTCTGGTCTTTGGAGCTACTGTCCGTCATCATTTGTACCTTCCTGTACTTTTCTTTATTGATTTTTTTTTTTCTGTCTGTGGATTTATTTTGTCCAGATCGGCATACCTGTGCAATGTGTCCAATCTTTCCGCATTGCCTGCATGCTTTGTCCTTGAACCAGCAGCCCCTCTGGTCATGGGTGGATCTGCCGCAGCGATAACATCTTTCGAAACCCTGTGTCATTTCATGGGTGCCGAAGTCCTGTGTCTTTTGTTGTATCTCTGCAGCTCCTTTTGCTGCTGCTTCGTATGATACAGCCATACTGAAAGCTTTGTCCAATGTTAAATCTTTTTCAGAAAGCAGCCTTTTTTGTGTCCCTTCACTTAAGAGACCGCAAACGAATTTGTCTCGAAGATAATCTGATAGTCCTGCCCCGAATTGGCAGTACTTTGATAGCTTTCTTAATTCGGTTAGGTAATCAGCGTTACTTTCATTCTTATGTTGATTTCTCTTGAAGAACTTGAATCGTTCCGCTATCAGCAGCGGTGTTGGGCTTAAGTGCTCCTGCAGGGTATCAACAATTTCTTTAAAATTCTTGTCCTTTGGTTTGGCTGGAGTGATTACATTTCATAACAGCCCGTATGTCTTTGCGCCCATTAAGTTCAGAAGTACTGAAGCTTTTTTTTCACCTTCTATTCCATTTGCAGTGCAATATACCTCTACTCTTTCCACGTATGTGGTCCAATCCTCTATTTCGCTATCAAAAGCATCAATATTGCCAGACTTAGGCATTTCAGAAAAGATATGGCGCTTCCCGCGCTTTTTTTTTCTTTTCTGTAGCAAAGATATGGTGCTTCCCACGCTTTCCCGCCGCTGCTGCCGATAACAATGCTGTTTACTGCGGTTTCCGTTCTCTTTCCTTTTTAAAAATGTATTTACTGTTGGAGACTAGTTCCCGCCGGAGGTCTGAACGCTGACCTGCTTGCCGCGCCGGCCGTCTCCCGAGTGCTCCCTCCCAGTCCGTTATTGCTTGCCTCCGATTTTGCTGCCTGTCTCAGCTGTAGAGCCAGCCGCTGGAGCCCCAGCCTGATGCCCAGGAAGGATTAGCGCAGTACCTGTCACCAGCTTGGCCTGCTGGTGAAACCACAGCTTCTCTCACTTCCTTGAGTCTTCTGGACGCCTGAAGAATCGATGTCCTTGAGGTACTGCCGAATTGCAGGTAAGTCCGTTTCCACTTCGTCGCCACTGTAGTGTCCGTGTGTAGATAAAGACACTGAAGACAGGAGTTGGTTCATAGGTATTTACTAAGCAAAGTCTGGGGGGGGGTTCTAATGGATATACACAATATACAGGCTTATATAGCCCGAGTGGCAATTACCGGCATCACAGCACACCTGGGGCTCTTAAAGGCACATACACCACAGGGGTGAAGTGAATATGATTGAAATTTGATTGTGAAATGGGCGAGAGCAGGTAATCGAGAAATCAGGGAACAGTGCGGTGCTCTGTGGATCAGTCATTGGATCTGAAGATACAAAACTTAGCAGCAGCTCCGTAATTGGTCTCATTTGTCCAATGGGGTGCTGTCTTTCATGATCTCTGACTACGCCTCCACGGAAGGGTCTTGGATGACTTTAAAGGGAACCTAGATAAACACAGGGAGAAAAGAATAGAAGGTTATGCTGATAGGGTTAGATAGGATGGGAGTAGACTCCCATGGAGCACAAACAGCAGCATGGCCCAGTTGGGCCAAATGGCCTGTTTTTGTGCTGTACATTCTATGTAATGATGTGGTCACTGTTCGCAAGATGGCCCCTCACCGTCAGATTGTCAACTCAAAAGGAACACATCAGAATAGTTACAGCAAAACACAGATCGGGCCCTTTGGTGAATAGCTTTTGATCCAACATTGTCCTTATCCTGGCAGCGATTAAGGCTGGAGCTGATTTGTGATTCGACTCCAGTGGTCACTATAATGAGTTTATTCACCACAGACACGTGTAAAGAGCTTTTAATCAATAATGCTGTGTTAGAATTTCGTGAGCTCCCGAGAGGATGCTTTTCTGAAAAGACTTTTTGTTCACTGTCAGGATAACATGGCAGATATCTTTCATTACATCTTTTTTTTAGAAAAGAAACAATCGTTTTCTGTCCAAATTTAATATAGAACATATAAAGAGTTGAGCCTGTTTGATGCCGGTGACAGATATGTAGTGGCACTGTGCTTCTGTTAAATCAGCTTGGCAACTTTCAATATTTCTTCATAATTGCTACATATTACAAATGTTCCACATAAGTTGTTACAAGAAAATACTTTTTAGAATGCAGTTGCTGCTGGTTAACTTCAATTTGTAAGTAATTGATGTAATGTTATCCCACACATAAAGCCCATTTAAAAGGTGTCGAGCAGGATATAAACTATTAGTAGGAAAGGTGATATGAGAAAGAACAGAGAATGCTAGAAAACCTTTACGAACTTTGGACTTTCTGGTCTATGTGTTTTCGACCACAAAGCACCATGTAGTTACTCACCAAGCCACTGGGGGGTGGTAAATACAATGCCTGTTGAAAATGGTGCCAAATAGACCGGACCATAGATCTCATAGTCATCAGAAAAACTATCAATGTACTCAAACAGCCTCAAAGTTACACATTATCATTGCAGCAAAAGCATAATAAAAAGTTAAACGCAAGACCTCGTGCACAGCTACGTACACAGAAGTATTGTAACAATTACAAATCCATGAGGCAAAAAAATGTACCTGGGGTGTAGGAAAACTGCATAAGACCTAGGAAATAGTCACCGAATGCGATAGATACTGATTGGCGCCAATATCCAATTTGTGAAAAATAATGAATTTTAATTTTTTCAAATTGATTAAAAACAAACAAATCACAAACCACTATCTGATTAGCGCAAATGCCTTATTTATTACAAACCGCTATCTGTGTGTTAAATAAAAATCTAATTCAAAAACGGAGCTAATGAACAACAAGCCACCAGCCAATCAAATGTCTGGAATCATTGTTTGCCAAGTCTTTGAGTGGCTATGTTGGTTTCCCACCAATTCCACTAAATACAACTAAAAGTAACAGTCATAATAAAATTAAGCTGTTTAAAAAAAAATCAGAATAAATGACAATGGCCACCTATAGAGTTACAACCTCTCCTCCGATAATATGCTGCTCTTACAGTAGTCTGGCGCTTGTGTTCTGCCTCCTTCCTTGGCAGTTGCTTTGCTGAACCTTGACCTGACTCGATGACTTTTGACTGCCATCTGCGTATGGTCAACCTCAGTCCCGCCTGCTCATCTCTCATGCGCGGCGCCAGTTCCAGATGGACCTCGAGCTTTTGTGCTTATAAAAGAGCATTTAAAATGGAAATAATGCTTTTCTTTCCTGGCGATCGTTGAGCAAAGTCCCAGTAATAAGATGAGGAAAGCAATGTGACTGCACTGTGATATTGGCAGTAAGCAAACTCTAGTCCATGAAATTTACTACAATCATAATCAGCTCAAAGCATCAGCTGCACCAGCCGCACGACCTTCTACAGAGAGTAGCTGCCAGTCATTTCACGAGTCGTCATGAGAGAGAATGAAATGGTATTAATTCTAATTTTGAAGTTAGTTAACATTTGTTCTGTAATAGCTGCAGGTCAGAACAAAGTAGATGAAATTTGAAATGGTCTGTAATTTGACTGCACTTATCCTAAAGCTTTTTTTTAAATTATTTTTTCTCCCATTTTGTACAATGAAAACTGAAATGGTATCTTGTCAGACCACTGGAAACCTAGCAACGTACCACAACAACATTGCACATCGAGCCATGTCCTTGGATTGAGCCCCGTTCCATTCAGTCTCCACAGAAGCAAGTGAAATTGCTGTCATTTCTCTGCAATTTCATTGATCAGTTAGTGAGACTGAGAGGCGAAAGTGGCACCCTAGTTATCAAGATGTATTCGGTCTGGTGAACAACTGTGGGGGGTGGGGGGGGGAAACCAATCACAACAGCATCCATCAACAGGCCCCCTACATAATCTGCAGCAAAGTTATTCTCTGTATTAATCAGGACAGCAAATCCTGATATTCCTTCCAGCATTATCATATGATACAGCACCATATAGCTGTATCCTGCCAGAACTAGGTTTTTAAGGCTCAGGCACCTTTGATCCCCCAGGCCGGTCTGAAATACTGCATTAATGAATAGAGCCACTATTAGACATATGCGGGCCATCCCATAATATGCACAATCAAAGTGGCTGACGGTTGCATTCGCTATAATGGGCGTCCACAGGAGGGGGAATTAATTACTTAAAGATATTTCTTACCCGGTTAGATTCAAATTAGTCATGTGTTTAGACAGATGGGGAGGAATTTTGTACTAAACAAACTTCCTTCTCTAAAAGTAGTGTTGATATTATAGTGATTGAAGACGATATGGAAGCTTTTATATGTTGTTCTGCAGTAATCGTAGTGACTGGATTCTCAGAAGAGTGTGCAATAGAGCATACTGAATAGGTCTCAGTGCTATTTATAGCTCCCAGTGGAGGTTTACATCATAAGCCAAGAATCAAACCTTGACCAGTTTGCTTTTCGAGTGAACCCGAGAATGTATCCCTGCCTGTAATTCAGAACCACTGCCTTGCGTGAAGCATTGCTCCAGTGTGTGTAGCAAGATCAAAAAAGCATTGGAAAAGAGTGTGTGTTTATGAGGCTGTAACACACAGTGACCATAGCAACTTATCCCCCAGGGTTGTTGATGTTAAGGGCAGTGAGCTTTAGATTTTTAAATTATCAAATAGTTTTTACATTGAGCAGCTTCGACAATGGGCTGTTTGCTGTCGGACATGACAAGATGTTGGGTCTGTGATAGGGTGCCTCACGGGGAATTGGGTTATTTTGGCTAGTGAGTCTGTTATTTTAGATTTGCTCTGTTCAATATTGCCGCCATCAAAAGCTGCTCAATGCTTCCTGTCAACCACGGTATGAAGCAGCTCCCATCCACGGGGAGACATGTCAACTATATAAAAAGCAAAGATTGCTTGTTTTTATTTCCTCCAAAGCAACTGATGAATTCTGCCTCCCAAGGCGGCACTTTTACATTCTGCTGTTTTCCATGCTGTGCAGGTTGACGTTCTCCTCATGACACAGCCACCTGCCGGGAGGTGGGCGTACTTCGACACTGAGATCACCAGCAACAGTGGTAGGATCCTATACACCATTCCAGATGGAAAGAAGCTCAGTGTTGGAGTTTACCCTGTGAAAATGGTTGTAAGGTAAAACTGTAAATACTCTTGTTATCAGCTATGTCAGTTTAAGCCCACACAGTTGCACTTTTGATTGTTGAAAGTTCAGGCTGCTTTGAAGCTACAAAGTGAATTACCTTCCTGCGGCATCATTTTAAAATCATCTCATTAGGTTCTCCACCAGTGTTACTCACTAAAAGCTAGTGCACAGGTTCAAAAGCAATCAAACAGGCTAATGGGAAGTTGGTCTCTATCTCAAGGGGATTGGAATACAAGAGTGAGGGAACGATGCTTCAGATGTACAGAGCCGTGGTCAGACCAATTTCAACTTTGGACACTGCACCTCAGGAAAGATATCTTGACCTTTCACCAGAATTCACCAGAATACCAGGGCTTAAAAGGTTGAATTATAAGGACAGGTTGCATAAACTTTGTTTGTATTCCATTGAGTTCAGAGGTTTGGGGTGATCTAATTGAGGTGTTTATGGGATTTGATAGGATGGATACAGAAAAACTTATTTCCTTTGGTGGGGAAATCCAGAACAAGGGGCAAAATCTTAAAATTAGAGCCAGGCCGTTCAGGAGTGAAATCAGGAAGTACTTTTTCACACAAAGAGTAGTGGGAATCTAGAACTCACTCCCCCAAAATGCTGTGGATGCTGGGACAATTGAAAACAATAGACTTTCGTTAGGTAGTTGTATTAAGGGATATAGAGATAAGGTGGGTAAATGGAGTTGTGATGCAGATTGGCCAAGAACTAATAAAGTGGAGGAGCAGGCTCGAGGGGCTGAATGGCCTACTTCTGTTTAGCACTACAATAGGGTGACCATACAATCCTGTTTCCCAGGGACAGTCCCCGGTGTTGAATCTCAAGAGTTTAATAACCTTGCTTGTATAACAATGAAAAGAGTACGCAGGAGACAGAGTTCAGTTAACAGCCAACCTTTCCAGAGAATCTTCTCAACTAAATGCACTCTATTTCCCATAGTGCATTGCACATCACAACTACAGTAAGCTATGTGGGACAATTCACATACAACATTCAAAATACACAACACCCGGATGAGGTACTGTGTCCCGGGCAAACAATGTCCCTGGAAAAGTCCCTGGTTCACGAAACTCGTCCCCGAGTTTTATCTGAATAAGCTCCATTCACCCTAACTGCAACTCGCTTAAGTCTGCGCTTACACTCTGACTCAGGCGGTCCAATCGACAGGTCCCACTGTTGATTGACAGATTCTCTGCCCATTGGCAGCCGTGGACCAATGAAAGGGCGGATCACCGTTTGTTGTCTGCTGAATTGCTTTGACTGGATTGGCTTTGGTTTGGGCCAATGGAAGGGCGGCTCACGTTTTTGTGACAACAGTTTGGCTTTGACCGAATTGGCTTCACTTTTGACCAATGAAAAGTCAGAGTGGGGGAGTGGGTGCTGGCCAATGGGGCGGCTGTGTTTGCGCGGGAGGTGTGATGGCGGTGTTGTCTGTGTGAGCCGGAGCCCGGAGACAGAGTAACACATCTCATTGGCTGGTGATGTGAAAACACGAATCTGATTGGTCGATGCTGGTTTGCTCCAGGACCACCCCTCACTGGGCGGGCTTCCCCATTTACCGCGGGGTGTGGCGGGGGATAAATATAAAACGCGTCAAAAATAAAGGGGAAATTAGCGAAGCACTCCACAAACCCGCTACCGCCTCAAGGGACTGAAGCACAAACACCGGCCATCAAATAAAAGTCTTGGCCTAGAACCTGGGAATTGCAAGATCACCCGAATCACTGTGGCTGGAACCGAGTAGACTAGTCCACGGACCGCGAGCCTGAGGACAGTCTCTGCCTCACGAGCCTGTAATTCGGGTCTTTCCTGGACTGGGCCACATTGCAGAGTCTCAGGCTGCTTCTGGCCAAGAGTTGGTTGGGGTAAGTGAGCCTGAAGGGCCGAGAGGCACTGACATCGGTCTCCGGCCGATAACAGCGCCATCGGGAGCGGCCTTCGAGGTCGGGCTGCGGGGAGGATCATGGGGCCAAGGGAGAAACAAATGAACAGCGGGTCAGCCAGTCAGCGCTGGGAATAAACAGCGGGTCGGCCAGTCAGCGCTGGGAATAAACAGCGGGTCAGCCATTCAACACTGGGAATAAACAGCGGGTCAGCCAGTCAGCGCTGGGAATAAACAGCGGGTCAGCCATTCAACACTGGGAATAAACAGCGGGTCAGCCAGTCAGCGCTGGGAATAAACAGCGGGTCGGCCAGTCAGCGCTGGGAATAAACAGCGGGTCGGCAAGTCAACGCTGGGAATAAACGGCGGGCCCGGGAAAGGAAAGCACGGTTCCGTGTTTGCTGTGGGACCTTTCCCAGAACTGAATAATGTTCCCGGGGACTTCCGGTGCGGGGAGTGGGGAATCCGCTCTTTACATTGAAGTTATAACATGGATCAGGCCATTTGGCCCAACCTGTCCCTGCCAGCATTTACCCTACACTGAGAAAACACTGAGCTCCCCCCACAACCCCCTTCCCAAATCTCATGGTGGTTCACAGAATCATAATTTAAAAAATGGACACTGAGCCAAAGAAGGTGATATTGTGAGGAATGATAAAACATTTGGTCAAAGAGGAATTTCATGGAGAGGCGTAAAGGAAAGGGAGGGAAATAAAAGACTTGGGCAGAGGTGTGAAGAAAGGGAGTTTCTGGATAGGCTGCACAGACAGTGGATATGAAAAACTGGCGTTCCTGAAAAGTGTTATTGTATTATTTATAAACGCTGTCTGAATGCACTTCAATAGTGTGATGTCACATCTGTGGTAATTATATGCACATTTGTTTTGCATTTGTAGTGTTTATGTGCAACTGTTAAAATATAGGCTGCTGAAAAATGTTGCCTCGCTACGCTGCACAACATACATTTTCTGTCCGGGCTACTTTGCTGTGCTCCCATCCTGTGTGTCCCCAGATTCGGTTTAGAAAATATGGTCACCCTACACTACAAACGTATATTGGTTGCTACATGTGTGCTGATGTGATTCAAATCTATGTATGGATTTCTGTTCGTGAATTGGTTAAAGTTGCAGTATTTTTAGTTGATCTTCACAGACCCTTCTCTTCACAGATGAGGCAGATGGAATGGGGGGAGATTTACGTGGAGTATCAGCACCAGCACCGACTATTTGGGCCGAATGGCCTGTTTCTTTGCTGTGTATTCTATGTAACTCCGTGCAAAAATATTGGTTGGGTTCATCTTTACACATCTGCCAAACTCATTTCTAGAAATGTAAAATTCTGTTGCCACTAACACACGGAAATATACCTGGAAATATTGCAAATGAAATTTGAACCAATTCAAAAAGGAATTGTCGGCCCCTTGAACTCATGTCATGGTGCCTGAAATGTAGCTCTCAAATCAGTTCTCATACAACTCTGGATGGCACTTGCACCCACTTCGCGCAGCAGAATATTATTTTAACGTGCGTGGAAATATTTAAAGAGTTTCTATTGGAGCAGGAAATTAACCATTTGAAGCTATCTCAAAGGAAATACAATGTAACTGGAATCTACTTTGAGATCGTCCAAACATCTCGAGATATAATAAAAAATGAATTGCGATATTTGTAAAGCTGTTTTGAAATATCCTGTCTGCTTTCATGTCCTTGGGTATGGAGGGGAAACATCAGCCGGGGTTGTTGCTTCTGCGGCTAATGGGCTCTGCTGCAGAATCAGCATGTGTGAACACCAACAAGGGCAGAACCGGGAATGGCTGTGGTGCATTCACACCCTTTGATTAGTCTGTTGACCCTCCGGTGCCTTAGGTGCACACATTAACAACACTTGTGCAAGGTAGCAAAGGGCTGCTCCAAACTATGGAACCAGACCCCATGAGATTTTCTACTTGCTGCATAGGTGTATAACTAGCATTAATACAAAAAGAAAATACTGCAGATGCTGGAAATCTGAAATAAAAACAGAAAATGCTGGAGATACTCAGCAGGTCAGGCAGCATCTGTGAAGAGAGAAACAGAGTTCACAGATACCTGTTTTTTGACATGCTGCTGACTATATTAAATTCATCATTGCAACAAGAGCAGGAGAGACACATAGGGGGCCCAAAAAGTCAATGGGCCTGACAACCCAATGCAAGTGCTGGGATGTCCTCACCAGTGACCTCTCGTAGACATCCCCTCATTTTAATATTTAAGTGTGTGATCATGCCACCGGGGGTGCATAACAAGTGTCTACCAGAGGGGAAAGGCTACAAAATGTGGTGGAGGGTCCGGCTGGTACATCTCCTTTCACTTGGCATACTAACCTGTCGCTGTCTCTCTAGGCTGGGAATGTGGAGCTTCTGACCTAGGAGTCGCCTGCCCTGGACATGGCTCCTTTCACAATTGTTTCCTTGTTTGGGGTAGACAGAATCCCCCATTCATGTTCCTGAATTATCCTATAGGATATGGGGCGGTGGGGGGGGGCGGGCGCAAGGAATGGGATGGCATTAGGATAGACAGATCCAGCTGAAGAGCTAAAACTGGCAGAGGCATAAAAAGAAAATGGCTTCCTTCTGGTTCTCTACTTTCTATGATTCTACCCATGGCTTATAGCTGGCTACGTGAGATCTGTATCATGAAGTATCTCAGCAGGTACCAAGATGATGCTAGGCTTCCATTCAGAAAAAGCCAGCTCTGCTCCGGCCCTCATCTCTGCTCCTTTCACACTCACGTGAAGTGACTTGTCCTGTGCCGCTTCCTCTAAATCTGTGAAACTCTCCGATGTGTGTCTTTGAGCTGGTGCCTACTTTAGATGATGATAATGACACCGTGCGGTGATGAGGCCTTGTGCCGAGAGAGCCCACCTTACCGCTCTTGTGTCTCTGGCATATCTGTATCCCCCCAAAAAAATGCCTGCGTCAAAATGCATAGTTAGGTATGCTGTGGTTACACAAACAACACACAGTACAATCTGCAGCACATCACCTGCTGTATTTCACATCTGCAGCACATCACCTGCTGTATTTCACATCTGCAGCACATCACCTGCTGTATTTCACATCTGCAGCACATCACCTGCTGTATTTCACATCTGCAGCACATCACCTGCTGTATTTCACATCTGCAGCACATCACCTGCTGTATTTCACATCTGCTGAAGCACGTTTGCTCAAATAAAGTGTATGATTTCAGTTGTACAAACTGGAACTATGTTCCTTTGCTTCAGCTTGCAAACCAGCCACATGATATACTGCATCCCAACAAGTGACCACTTTGAGGGACACAAAGGTTTTGGGCTACTGAGAACCTCTGCCCATCTGCACCTGGTGCAGGAAAGAAGCAGTATTTTAGGCTGCAGCACAATTATTATAACTGATTGTAAAGTACGTTGCCTGCAGAATGTTTGAGTGCTGGCTGAGTGCATTGTAATTCTCAGCTGTATGTGAATAATTATAGTCAGTTTTTGATTTTTTGTTCGTGGCAGCTTTCTACGTGATAATTTTTTGGTCTGCGAAATTAAGTTACATTGCTTCTTAACCTTCTTAATTGCCTTCCTTCATGCTGCAATTGCAGCAGATTACTGAATCATTTCAGATTACTAAAGCATTCAAGCAAACTCAGCCGCCGCCTGTGACCGACTCTGATTATCAGGCGCTACTATATATTTAGCAGGCTATGTTCCTTCACAATCTTCATTTCTCACACTTGACACTTACCTCCAGGTCAGACAATTTACTTCCAAATGTCCCTCCAGCTTGAGACAGGACCTTAATCTTTTGGCCAGTGCAGTGGGTTTCCATGCCTGCTTTAACTGACATTATATTGTGTGGTTCTCCCTGCCCGTACCATTGATAGAATCATAGAATGGTTATAGCACAGAAAGAGGCCATTCAGCCCGTCGAGCCCGTGCCGGCTCTCTGCAAGAGCACTTCAGCTAGTCCCACCCACCCGCCCTTTCCCCGTAGCCCTGCAAATTATTTTCCTTCAGGTACTTATCCAACTCCCTTTTGAAAGCCACGATTGAATCTGTCTCCACCACCCTTTCAGTCAGTGCATTCCAGATCCTAACCACTCGCTGTGTAAAAAAGCTTTTCCTCGTGTTGCCTTTGGTTCTTTTGCCAATCACCTTAAATCTGTGTCCTCTGGTTCTTGACCCTTCTGCCAATGGGAACAGTGTCCCATTATCTACTTTGTCTAGACCGTTCATTATTTTGAACACCTCCATCAAATCTCCTCTCAATCTTCTCTGATTTAAGGAGAACAACCCCAGCTTCTCCAGACTAGCCATGTAACTGAAGTCCCTCATCCCTGGAACCATTCTTGTAAATCTTTTCTGCACCTACTCTAAGGCCTTCACATCCTTCCTAAAGTGGGGTGCCCAGAATTGGACACAATGCTCCAGTTGAGGTCAGACCAATGTTTTGTAAAGGTTCATCATAACTTCCTTGCTTTTGTACTCTATGCTTCTATTTATGAAGCCCAGGATCCCGTATGCTTTTTTTAACCGCTTTCTCAACCTGCCCTGCCACCTTCAACGATTTGTGCACATATACCCCCAGGTCTCTCTGTTCATGCACCCCTTTAGAATTGTACCCATTAGTTTATATTGCCTCTCCTCGATCTTCCTATCAAAATGTATCACTTCACATTTTTCTGCATTAAATTTCATCTGCCATGTGTCTGCCCATTTCACCAGCCAGTCTATGTCTTCTTGAAGTCTATTACTATCCTCCTCGCTGTTCACTATACTTTTGAAATTGTGCCCTGTACACCCAAGTCCACGTCATTAATATATATCAAGAAAAACAGTGGTCCTAGTACCAACCCCTGGGGTATATCACTGTATACCTTCCTCCAGTCCGATAAACAACTGTTCACCACTACTCTCTGTTTCCTATCACTTAGCCAATTTTATATCCATGCTGCCACTGTCCCTTTTATTCCATGGGCTTCAACTTTGCTGGCAAGCCTATTATGTGGCACTTTATCAAACGCCTTTTGGAAATCCATGTACACCACATCAACCTCATTGCCCTCATCAACCCTCTCTGTTACCTCATCAAAAAACTCAATCAAGTTAGTTAAACACGATTTGTCTTTAACAAATCTGTGCCGGCTTTCCTTAATTAAGCCACACTTGTCCAAGTGACTGTTAATTTTGTCCCAGATTATCATTTCTAAAAGCTTCCCCACTACCGAGGTTAAACTGACTGGTCTGTAGTTGCTGGGTTTATCCTTACACCCTTTTTTGAACAAGGGTGTAACATTTGCAATTCTCCACTCCTCTGACACCACCCCCATATCTAAGGAGGATTAGAAGATTATGGCCAGTACCTCCGCAATTTCCACCTTTACTTCCCTAAATTTCATCCCATCTAGTCCTGGTGACTTATCTACTTTAAGTACAGCCAGCCTTTCTAGTACCTCCTCTTTATCAATTTTTATCCCATCCAGTATCTCAACTACCTCCTCTATGACTTTGGCAGCATCTTCTTCCTTGGGAAAGACAGATGCAAAGTATTCATTTAGTACCTCAGCCATGCCCTCTGCCTCCATGCGTAGGTCTCCTTTTTGGTCCCTAATTGGCTCCTCTTACTACCTGTTTACTATTAATATGCCAATAGAAGACTTTTGGATTCCCTTTTATGTTAGCTGCCAGTCTATTCTCATACTCTCTCTTTGCCCCTCTTATTTCCTTTTTCACTTCCCCTCTGAACTTTCTACATTCAGCCTGGTTCTCAACCTGAGATCTGTCATATGCCCCTTTTTCTGCTTCATCTTACTCTCTATCACTTTTGTCACCCAGGGAGCTCTGGTTTTGGTTGCCGTGGTTTCTGCTGTCTGTGCTGTTCCTCCCTGAAATGTTGACCACAACTGGTTTGGCTCAAAGACAGCTATTAATACTGGTTATATAGCTGTTTGACCAATTGAGCAGAATTCTTGCAGTTTCCTTGAGACTGACCACTCAGTTAGACGTTACTTTTAGCGCATCTTCGCACACCCCCAGAGCAAAGTAATGCATTCCTGTAAGTGAGCTGTAGAAGAAGAATTAAAAAAGTAACTCCTATTTAATACACTAAGAGGAATTACACACCCATAATGGCTTCAATTCTCATCTAGAGAGGAGTTTTGGTCCAGGGTTCATACTTTACTGACTTGGTTGGGTTTCTACAGTCAATTAAAAGTTCAGCTGAAACCAAAAGTTTGCCTGCTTCAGATTATTTGTTTAATCAGGATTTCTGATAAAGATTACAGAGATCCATCATTAACTGTAATCTTCTTTGGATGGACAATGTCATTAACCATAAATTAAAGTTCTCATTGTTTTTTTTATTAAAGGCAATATTACAATGCTTTGGTGCATTTAGAGAAGCTTTTGTTTATTTATTAATTGCTTCTTATTTTTCTAGAGTTGAAAAGAATGAGATTAGAAAAATATCATATGGGAGTTAAAAGATATGTTAGATAGGAAATGTTACTTAATGCTGGCTAATAGAGGCTTTCCTCTATAGGGGACATTTTCTCAGCTGAACCCCAGTCGAACTAACCCATGCTGAGGGATAGCTGAGTTCATGGTGATTATCTGGTGAAATTACACTAGGACATCCCAACCAGCACAACTTTCATTATTACGTACATCCAGCAAGCTTGATTGTACTCAAGTTTAAAGAATGGTAATGTCTAACCCTCGTTTTATAACTTTATCTAGAGGTGACCAGACTTTTGCAGAGAGCTACCTTACAGTGCTGCCAAAGGGAATGGAATGTGTCGTCTTCAGCATCGATGGTTCTTTTGCTGCTAGCGTCTCTATCATGGGCAGCGACCCTAAGGTCAGAGCAGGAGCTGTGGATGTGGTCAGGTACTGTGTGCACACGGTTTCACGTTATTCGTGTTTATGCTTGTCACATTTTGAAATGATAGATTCTTAAGAATCTTGCGTAGGATGCAGACTTCCTTCCCACCATCACAATGTTTGATCGAGCTTTTCTGTTTGCATTTGCCATTGTACGTTGCAATGTTCGACAATTCCCATTCAATTTTCCTATGTCAACTGTCACAATGCAGTTGCAGGCTTTGGGCACTAGGTGGTTCCATGGCACCAGTTTCTGAAGTCTCTCTCCCGATGCCAACACCACCTTGTGAATATATAAATAAAATTTATATTTATCAACTTACCATTGGCAATGACATAGGCAATTTACTAGTGGAATGGATAAATGCATAAATTCCAGCAAGTGGTTTCATGCTGGATTTTAAACTCAGAAATCAATGATTCACAGGATGTTCATAAGTAGTATTAAGAATGACTATGTAGATGGAATCTGAATCCAGAAAACTGTTGTTCAGATCTCTGAGTCTCAAATTTGGATTTACGTATTGGAAAGTACAGGTACTATTTAATCCAACACCTACTGCTACAGGTTTTTGTATTCCTTTTTCTCTTTGAACAGTTTCACAGTAGTTTCCATTCGTAGATCTTGTCTCCTATGATCTGGAAGTTGCACCTTTTTTCGATATTATACCCTTGGATGGTAGGATTAACAGTTACTCTATTTTCAGGAATCTACGTATAGGATTAACCCGAGACTCACACTATGATGGAATGTCTGGTGAATTGACAAAATATCACATGCAGACCAGGGATCGTTTTTAAGGCTAAAGTGATGAAAATATTTATTTACAATTATATAGAAGAACAAAAATGTGCAAGAACTTAACTGATGCCGACAAATGCAAAATTAAATGTCATTGTCCTGAAAGATTTAATTACACTTTCTAGTGAAATTTTCCTAAAATTATTGACAGGGAACTAAAGCACTCAGATCTTACACTTTAATGGTCATTAGAAAAATACTGGGGTAGATATTCAACTTGCTGCTTGGGTGTAAAACTGAGGTTGTAGATTGGCCGCGGTTGTAGAGACCGCACAATATTAATTTCTATTGAAACATAGAAACATAGAAGATAGTGTAAGGGGGGCATCTTTTAACTGGTTTATGGTAATTTACCTGGCCAGCAGCCTTTGCCTCTGAGCTCTGACCAATTCCAACCTTTTACCTGGTTTACGGTAATTCACCTGGTCAGCAGCCTTTCGCTGCTGCACTCTAAACCAATTTACAAGCAGCGGTTTCGAATCGCTACCCCTCCTTCAGTTCTGAGTGGAGGAACTTATAATTAATGATATTAAAACGGACAAGTGGTTTGGATGAGAGAAAAATCAAGTTTTATTACCAAAATAAACTACAATCAAAAGAATAAACTATACCACACGAACACAGTAATTAGAGTAAAACTATATAACAGGGGGTTGCAGACGGCGAAAACGAGGGATAAAATGGCTCCAATGTTACTTAAACAATCTTAGCAATTCCCTTAAATCATCACCCCAAACTCCTGCTAGGTTGCCTTGTTGAGTCAGAACACCCTGCTCACCTGTGGTCCAGCGAAGTAAAGAGAGAGAGATAGCTTCTCAGCAGCTATCTTTATACCTGGTGAGGTCCTGCCGTTCTGCCTTGCAAGGGCTGTGTGCAAAATTCCCTGCCCAAAGGGTCCAATACACAAGAGAAAGCTGTGATTGGCTAACTCAGAGTGGTTGGACCGGGTTAATGTGTCTTCCGGAGCTCCCTGGGCTGAAACAAAAGGGAAATACAACTGCTCTATTGTCCAGAATGCTAGGTGATTTAGACCCATTCAGTTCTTAAACGGTTCCCATTCAAGATACAAAAGTCTCTTCTGCAGTTTAGATGTATCCACTCGATATACAAACAAATGCTAATAGCATTCAATTGCTTTGTAAACAAAGCATTGTCCTGTGGTCATCTGGAACCACAATTGATTGACAGTCTTGAGTGCTTAGCAAACAAAGTTCCTTTGTTCATGCTGGCAGTTTCAAGCACTCGATCTTAGAGTCAACATTGTAGAATGTTTTGTAAACAGGCATCGATTGTCCTGCTGCAGGGGGGGTGGGGACACCCCTTTGATTGGCAGTTCCATTGAACCTTACTTCCAGACACAGAAAGCTGCTTTCCAAGTCCTTTGTCTTCGGCCATGTGGTGTGTCAGCCATTTTTATCCCTGGAAATTTAAAAGCACAACGCCCAGGGATTCTTTAATCAAAAAAATTAATCTTCAGGACTGTAAATTATTGCGAATTCTCACAGTCCGCCCTTGGATACTTCCAGCTTGCTTGTCGTATCCTCTTGAAGAAATGAGCAATAATTTCTGACCCTTCACAAACAACCATCCCCTGTATTTACCTAATAGCTATCTGCCACTGATCCCCGTCCCATCTATTCCCCTTAAATTCAAGAAAAAAAACCATGGTACGGTAGGCATCTTACAGATACTTCAGTTTTCAATAAGGGGTCTCATACCCCTACACGCTTGTAAAATTATACAATGCAATCCAAATTTACAAACTTTTTACATTATAACTTATTACAAAATGTAATCAAAATGATCCCAAGCACGGAGAGGATCCTATGCCTCTGCTCAACTTGGGGCTGTCACAAAATGATCCCAAGCACGGAGAGGATCCTACGCCTCTGCTCAACTTGGGGCTGTAACACAAAATACAAAAAAACATTAAACACTTGAAACAACATGCTTAAATAAAACCCTGACCATCACGTGCCGATGATGGGTCGCGAAATTCGAGTGGGTATTGCTCCACCCACCCGGGCAGTAAAAGTACCTTCCACCCCCCTTTGATCGTCTTAAACTTTAAAACAGGCAGAATGGATTTACAGACCAGCCTGCTCCGCCAGCCCCAAGCCATTCCCTTGTCCTTTTGTGGAGGCGGGGTACCCCTCATGTATAAAATTACCTTGGCACAGACCGAGACCGGGGAGTATGGCATCATGACTCCCAGTCCCTCCCCCTCCCATCTTCCCTCGACTGGCTGCAGAAAAATGATGGGTACCTGTGTGGCAGCACTCCCTGGCCCCACACAAACTTGGATCCCAGATCCGGCCACCCACTCATCCTTCCCAGCCACACTTACCCTCTAACTTTGCCCGTGGGCCCCCGGGTGAGTTCCTCCCTTCCCCGAACGCACCCACGCGACTCTTGGGTCTCCCCCTCCCTATGAAATCTTTCCCGGGCCATCACCACCCACCCCCAGGGAACGCATCCCTATCTGACAAGGCGCCCGCGCTTCCCCATCATGACTCCTCAACAGCAAGGTCTCCCGCAAGTGAACTTCGGTCAGGATAGTGCTGGGTTGGGGGCCGTGCCCCACCCAGCTGGGGCCATCTCCTCCCCGTATGAGGAGTAGGCGAGTTCCTCCGGACCCTGTCCGGTTTTTCCCGAAGATCGCTGCGGGGTCTCCTGGATTCGTTCAGTGGCGAGGGGATTCCCAACATTCCGTATTCGTATCTTCATTCGATGCCCAGCTCGGGCTGGGCGAACATGGCTGCTTCATTTTCCAATCTCCTGCAAAAACTTAAAAGGACATGCAGCCAGGTCTCACTGACCTGCTGCCTTAGGTGGAGACATGGTCGGGTCCCTTGACCTCGGACCAAAATGCAAACATTTGGCACACATGTAAACTTAAACTCTTTAAACTTAAACTTAAAAACTAGTTATATCTACAAAACTTAAAATACACCTTAAAAGCACGCTATATTCACGCACATAGCTATAATACAAATGCCGCCCGTCTCCGGACGGCCAGGCTAATCTCTGGCACTGTCGCAGATTGCTGCTGGCTGCAGCGAAGCTGGACTGCCTCCTGTCTCTGGTCCCTCGCAGCTTATGGCTGTTGAGTGGGGGCCTCTGTTCTCTGGCTTCTCCCTGGCTCAGGAGACCGCCCTACTCCACTGTAAAGTGGGTGACCATGCTTTCTTAGGCTGGGGCACCCACTGAGACCTTCTGAGGGGTGTCTCTATGGGGGAAACTTTGGCTGGCGGACCCTGAGCTTGGGTCACAGCCCCAGCTGGCTGGGAACCTTCTCCCCCATGTCCAAATAGCCCGCACTGTAATGTACCTGGCAGCCTGCCGGTGCAAATCTCTCTCTGGGTTTGTCTGCTCTTCCCTGCCCACTCCTGTGCTGGGGGCAGGTATACTCTCACCACCCGCTGCTGGTGGCTGGAAATTTTCCTCCCCATGTTTAAAACCTGGTGTCAGCTCCCTTCCTATGTCTCCTGCAAGAGGGATTGCTATCCCTGCCCCCCCAGGGTCCCACATCATGGGGGGGACCACTCTAGAAGCGGGCTGGGAAGCTGGTCCCTTTAAACAGGCCACTGCACCTGCGTGAATCTGCTGTTCGGAAGACTGGGGGGATTCCTGTCTCCAGACCAGCGCCTGCACATGCGCGGGCAGTTTCAGTGAATGAATGGGCAGCAGCCTGCTGATTTCTAATCCCAGGCTGCTGTTTCTTTGTTTCTGAGCCACCTAACTTGCTCAAATTTAAACTTTGGTTCGAATTTAAGCTTTTGCCAAAATTTAGGTCCCACTGGGGTGGGGAAGTGTCCCAATTTGTGGGCAGGACAACCTGTCCCTGGAAGCAAGCCACATTGCCTGTCTTTGTAGGCTGTGAACTTGAACTTGCATGGACAGCAAACTCATGTTCCCTCACCCAGGTGGCTTTAAATGGGGAATTTTGGACCTGCCTTTCATCTGGGGCCAAAACTATCCCCTGTGTGCCTCCCTTGTCCTGGATTTCTGCTACTGGATCTGCTCTACAGGGGCCATGATCTACTTCCTCAATCCTTAGGTCCCAGGCCAGCTTATAAGCTGCCTTTACCTCCCTAACCTTCTCCTCCTGCTCTGTTACTTCTGAGGTGAGGCGGGCACTCTCTCCCCGCAGTCTCATCTCGCTCCTCTTTTACTCCTATAATTTGGTACTTTAGGAATTCTATCTCGTTCCTTGCATGGCTTTTTCCCTCGCTAGCTTCTTGGGTGAGGTGTGCGATTTCCTCCTGTAGCCTCATCTCACAGTCCCTTGCCTCTGTGACTTCCTGCACAAGGCGCTCTATAAATGCCTGGCATTTCATGACCTCTAGTGTGAGGTGTGCATTCTCCCGCACTCTCATACCACTAGCTCTGGCCTCATACACCTCTCTGAGGCGTTCTACCTCCGCCTGGCATTTTTCAAGCTGGGACTCCCGATTCTTGGCATCTTTAACCTCCTTCTGCACCCTCTTCTCACCCTTCCTAACCCAGCCACCTATACCATGATAGGTCAGCCTACACGCTGCTGCTAACATCCGCAGGGCTACCCACATACTGAAAATGAGAGAAACTATAACTGATGCTTTCTCCAGATCCAGACAACTTATTAAATCAAAAGCTGCCTCCACTCCTACCTGGCTTGCCATTTGTAAGGGGGGCATCTTTTAACTGGTTTATGGTAATTTACCTGGCCAGCAGCCTTTTGCTGCTGCACTCTAAACCAATTTACAAGCAGCGGTTTTGAATCGCTACCCCTCCTTCAGTTCTGAGTGGAGGAACTTATAATTAATGATATTAAAATGGACAAGTGGTTTGGATGAGAGAAAAATCAAGTTTTATTACCTAAATAAACTACAATCAAAAGAATAAACTATACCACACGAACACAGTAATTACAGTAAAACTATATAATGGGGGGTTGCAGACGGCGAAAACGAGGGATACAATGGCTACAATGTTATTTAAACAATCTTAGCAATTCCCTCAAATCACCACCCCAAACTCCTGCTAGGTTGCCTTGCCGAGGAGTCAGAACACCCTGCTCACCTGTGGTCCAGCGAAGTAAAGAGAGAGAGATAGCTTCTCAGCCACTATCTTTATACCTGGCGAGGCCCCTGCCGTTCTGCCTTGCAAGGGCTGTGTGCAAAATTCCCCGCCCAAAGGGTCCAATACACAAGAGAAAGCTGTGATTGGCTAACTCAGAGTGGTTGCACTGGGTTAATGTGTCTTCCGGAGCTCCCTGGGCTGAAACAAAAGGGAAATACAACTGCTCTATTGTCCAGAATGCTAGGTGATTTAAGCCCATTCAGTTCTTAAACGGTTCCCATTCAAGATACAAAAGTCTCTTCAGCAGTTTAGATGTATCCACTCTGTTGTGTATGTAACTTTAAGGGAATAACTGGTCTTAAACTGCAGTACCGGCAGTGACCACCCCTGTATAAAAGGCCCTAGCAGGCTTCTGTAGTTTCAGTTTCAAGCTGCCTCTTGTTCAGTAAAGTACCTGTTAAACTGTTTTCCCGAAGTCCGTGTATTATTGAGGCGCGGACTTTACAGTGGCGATGAGTAAGTTCGAACTCACCTGCAGTGTGGCATCATCTCACGGGGATCTCGCCTGAAAGGAAGGTCCTGGAAGGTCGTAGTCTGAGCAACGGGAGTCGACCGAGGGCAACCGCCCAAAGAATCCATCGGTGTGTGGAGAATTGCGGGAGAGACTGTGGTTCCAGCGAATCGTGCTGGTAGCAGGTAGCTCGCTGACCCTTCCGGACTGCGGCGGGCTCAAGCTCGATCGAGCGGCTCTACAAATCGGGCCGCACAGCGTCGCCGGGAAAAGAAAACAAGAGAGAGAGGGTGGAGCGCACAGGGCGCCGTCGGTGCTCGAGAACAAGACAGCGGAGAGAAACTAAACGGGGGGGAAGGAAAGCGAGACGCGCCGAAGCTGCGGGTCGCCGCCATTACCCCGTAGAATGCTAGGAGCAGCGTGGCAGTAAGGGGAAGAAGCAAAAGCACGGGAGGCGCCATTTTATACCATTGGGGAAGAAGCAAAAGCGCGGGAGGCGCCATTTAAAATCGCCCAAGATGCCGAAAAGTGGCAGTGTCACTGCTTTCGACAACGAGGTAGAAGACTGGACCACGTATGTGGAAAGAATTGCAGTGTACTGCAAGGCAAATGAGGTGGCTGATGGAAAGAGGGCGTCGGTATTATTAAATCTGATGGGTGCGAGTATGTACGGCCTATTGCAGAATTTAATTACCCCAGCTAAACCAATGGAGAAAAGTTTTGAGGAGATTGTTCATATCTTACAGGAACATCTAAGCCGTACACCACTGCTGATAGCAGAAAGATTCAAGTTCCATAAAAGAAACCAGCACAAAGATGAGAGCAATGCTGACTATCTTACGGAACTACGCAAGTTATCGAAGCACTGCCAGTTCGGAGCAGGACTGGCAGACACCTTACGGGATGAGTTTGTCTGCGAGCTCCAGAGTGAAGGAACCCAGAAACGACTACTTTCAGACTTTCAGAACAGGCTTTCAGCGTGGCAGTATCCTACGAAGCAGCAGCACGGGGAGCTGCGGAAATACAACAGAAACCACAAGAATACAGCGCTAACGAAATGGCGTATGGAGCCCAAAAGTGCTATCGCTGCGGCAGAGCAACCCATGAGCAGAAGGACTGCTGGTTTAAAGACAAAATATGCAGGCAATGCG
Source organism: Somniosus microcephalus (assembly GCF_052327205.1). Lineage (NCBI taxonomy): Eukaryota > Metazoa > Chordata > Chondrichthyes > Squaliformes > Somniosidae > Somniosus > Somniosus microcephalus. The sequence continues at coordinate 72,720,886 of NC_141008.1, read as the reverse complement.
GGAAAATGGGACATATAGCAAGAGTCTGCAGGTCGGGAAAGAAGACCAACACAACAAGAACTACTAAGGAACAGTACAGGAAAGTAAAGAAACTGACAGATAGCAGTTCAGAAGATCAGGAGAGTGATAAGGACTCCGGGAGCAGGCGACTAAGTTGTTTAAAGTTACACAACGTGATTGCAAAAGATCACCGAACCATTTGGGTCACCCTCATGATAGCAGGGTCCCCAGTGAAGATGGAATTGGACACAGGATCAGCCCTAACTGTCATGAATCGATGAGACTATGAGCGGCTATTCTCACACATACCCTTAAAGGACACGTCCATTGTATTGAAGACATACACGGGGCAAAAGGTCTACCCCAGAGGAAAAATAAGGGTGCCAGTTGAATATAACGGAAAGGAAACACAGAAACTATACATGTATATACTACGAGATGGAGGACCACCATTATTGGGACGTGAATGGATTCGAAGACTACAATTGGATTGGCATTCCATTCTGGCACTAACTGTGACTGACAAAAAAGATGACGTCGCACCTGGACGTCTGTCACAAATTCTATCTGACGCGGAAGAGGTGTTCCAACAAGGACTTGGGACTCTAAAAGGAGTAAAGGCAACAATAAAGAAATCGAGGATATGACCAAGAGATGCACAGGATGCCAGAAGGTCCAAAACGCTCCACCACAGGCCCCGCTACATCCATGGGAGTGGCCCTCACCTCCATGGCAATGGGTATACATTGATTTCGCTGGTCCATTTATGGACTCAATGTTTCTAATCGCTATGGACGCCCATTCGAAATGGCTAGAGGTCATTAAAATGTCCTCCACCACCACGGAGAAAACTATTGCAGTCCTAAGGACCATCTTCGCCAGGAATGGGTTGCCAGAACAGATCTGTTCCGACAATGGCCCACAGTTTGTGTCTGAGGATTTCCGGAGGTTCCTGAAGAATAATGGGGTGAAACATTACACATCTGCCCCATATCATCCAGCCACAAATGGATTGGCTGAGAGGTTTGTTCAGACCTTTAAAAAGGCCATAAAGGCAATGTATAATGACGACATACCACTGCAACATAAGGTGGATAACTTCCTGTTTGCTTACCGGAATGCGACACATGCAGTAACCAACCAAACTCCAGCCGTACTGTTTTTCAACTGGAGACTAAGATGTCGCTTGGATTTGCTCAAACCAAACATAAGATGAGATGTTGAGGATAAGCAGCTCCAGCACATAAATGAGAAGCCAACCAGGAGCTTCAAGATAGGGCAACCAGCCTTGGCCCGCGACTACCGAACAGAAAAATGGCAGCCAGGCACGATATGCACACAGCAGGGACCACTAATGTACACAGTGGACGTTGGAGAGAGCATCGTGAGACGCCATGCTGACCAGATTCTAGAGTCACAGGAACAAGCCAAACCTGTACCACAAGCATGTGCACCTGGTAATGAGCCCGAAGTACAGATTGCGTCTACCTCAGAAGCAGGGGTATTGGAAGCTGACGAACCAACCAATGACAATGAGCCAGAATTGACTCCACCGCCAGAACAGGATACTCGAGAAAGGCGCTATCCAGTCCGGATCAGGAAGCCTCCTCAAAGACTGAACTTATAAATGACTATTTCAGTTGATGCATATATTACTGAGAAAATTGTAACTGTAATTAGTTATTATTTAGTTGTTAAATGAATGTTATGTACTGTTTATCTAAAAGGGGAGGAATTGTTGTGTATGTACCTTTAAGGGAATAACTGGTCTTAGACTGCAGTACCGGCAGTGACCACCCCTGTATAAAAGGCCCTAGCAGGCTTCTGTAGTTTCAGTTTCAAGCTGCCTCTTGTTCAGTAAAGTACCTGTTAAACTGTTCTCCCGAAGCCCGTGTATTATTGAGGCGCGGAATTTACACACTCGATATACAAACAAATGCTAATAGCATTCAATTGCTTTTTAAACAAAGCATTGTCCTGTGGTCATCTGGAACCACAATTGATTGACAGTCTTGAGTGCTTAGCAAACAAAGTTCCTTTGTTCATGCTGGCAGTTTCAAGCACTCGATCTTAGAGTCAACATTGTAGAACGTTTTGTAAACAGGCATCGATTGTCCTGCTGCATGGGGGGTGGGGACACCCCTTTGATTGGCAGCTCCATTGAACCTTACTTCCAGACACAGAAAGCTGCTTTCCAAGTCCTTTGCCTTCGGCCATTTGGTGTGTCAGCCATTTTTATCCCTGGAAATTTAAAAGCACAACGCCCAGGGATTCTTTAATCAAAAAAATTAATCTTCAGAACTGTAAATTATTGCGAATTCTTACAATAGGAGCGGGAGTAGGCCATTCAGCCTCTCGAGCCTGCTCCGCCATTCAATGGGGATCATGGCTGATCATCCAAATTCAGTACCCTGTCCCTGCCTTCTCCCCATATCCCTTGATCCCTTTAGCCTTAAGAAATATATCTAACTCCTTCTTGAATATATTTAATGAATTGGCCTCCACTGCCTTCTGTGGTAGAGAATTCCACAGGTTCACCACTCTCTGGGTGAAGTAATTCCTCCTCATCTCTGTCCTAAATGGCTTACCCCTTATCCTTAGACTGTGACCCCTGGTTCTGGACTCCCCGACCATCGGGAACATCCTTCCTGCATCTAGTCTGTCTAGTCCTGTTAGAATTTTATAAGTTTCAATGAGATCCCCTCTCATTCTTCTAAACTCCAGCGAGTATAAGTCCAATCGACCTAATCTCTCCTCATACGTCATTCCTGCCATCCTGAAATCTCCCTTTATTACATACAACGCAACGTTATTCCCACACATTCTTCCTTTGGTGACGCCAATGTCGGGAATGTGAAAACCACTGAAAATATCTGGAAAGAATACACCGAATTATTTTCCTTCAGTAACAACTGTTGCATTGCTGTCTCATTTGTTGTGCTGTAATTCTCTCCGTGCAAAGATGTCACTTTAAATGAAAGTTTCTTCTTTTTCAAAGACACTGGCAGGACCTGGGCTACCTCATCATTTACATCACCGGACGCCCAGACATGCAGAAGCAGCGGGTGGTGTCCTGGCTGGCTCAGCATAACTTCCCCCAGGGCATGATATTCTTCTCCGAAGGCCTGGTCCATGATCCCCTGCGGCAAAAAACAATCTTCTTGCGCAATCTGGTGCAAGAGGTAAGCTTCGCGAAGGTGCTGAGTATGACTACTATTTAGAAGGCAGTTGTAAAACAGTAAAGGATGCAAAAGTCTAGTTTACCTCAGATGAAGCTGATGTTTTCAGGCTGATGCAGGAAAAGGGTTCCAAGTGAAAGGTAGGGTCTTACGTGAAACGAGTTGGCGTCACCTCAGCTCAGTTCCTAGTGGGCACAGAATTGCTTGTAATTTGACACGAATCGAGACTAAATTGACAGTCTCACTCAGAGATGCCACAGAGATGGCTGGTGTGGGAAGTAGAAAAGGCCGCACTGATGAACTAGGGATTGTCAGGCATGCTGTAAGGAAACTATAACTTCTTAGAATTAAAAGCTAGAAGTAACTATAACTTCTTAGAATTAAAATTAGTGGGAAATAAGTTTGTCTCTGATCCTTGTTTAGGAATGTCGAACCCTGATAAGGCAGGAACTGTAAAACTAATAAGCTGGTCTTTTGTCCTTGCTTAAGATAAGGCAGGACAGACAGATGGGATGAGGTAAACACTCCTGTCCAGAGCAGGAACAGATAAATTAGCCCACGAATGCTGTAAAGATGGGTTTCAGTGAACCATTCAGCAACCTCCCTGATAAGGGGCATCGAATGGACACAGCCCTTCGCCTATTCTGTAGACCAATCAATGATCGTAGAAGGGGGTGCACGAGGGGTGCACGCCTCAAGTTAGGGTATAATTGCTGTACGTATTTCATACTCGGTGGAAGAATCCTGTCTCTGGGATGAGACTGAGATTTTCCCCATGCATATACATGAATAAAGATCGTGAAACTTATCCAAGGTGTCCGTCTGGTGAATTTGTGGTTGCTATAGGGCAAGTGCTGACCCCTTATCTCAGGGGGTCCGCTTGAGAGGAGGGATGACTTCTCTTTTACCCCAACACATGCTGTGAGGGAAGAGTAGAGAGAGGTAGCTTTATGACACGAAAATGCTCAATACTGATGGTGGTCAAAAAGGAGAAGAGTTTCATCCTCCATCACTTCCTCAGACATTATATAGTGGTTGCTTAATGATAATTGGATTGATAAGCAGGACATGTTCCAGAGGGTTGCTCCTATTGTGAGGTTTCCACTGTATTATGAAAAGGGCTGCAGTTTTTAACCAGGAGGAAATGGCGCTCCAACGCCCTGAACCCCACAGGGTCACAGACAGATTTTGCCGCTGTTACTTATCTGCTAGGTATAAATCTCGGCTGTGCTGTCATGGGGTAGGAAGAGTTTACCCATAGTGTGGAAAGATAAATCAGAGGACAGCCCTGGTAACACCTTCTGCTATAGAATGACATTGGCAGGGCTGTCTGTTTGCCTGCCCTTTTGGCACATCGAAACCATAAGCAACCTTAAACATGAAAAAATGAAGAAATTATTGTTTTTAATAAAAATCCTACACTGAAAATATTGTTTATATGTGTCCTCTGTGGTTGATGAATGAAAAGTACAAATTAAAATCCCACCGATTCCATCACTGTACAAATCTTACAGGAGTAAATGCTTGTTATATGCAAGACAACCTTTATTGAATACAGCATGATCTGACACAGTTATTATCAGGGAAAGGTCAGTACCTGCAAGTTTGGTTGTACATGCTGTTTTCTGGTCCAGCCCAAACTAACTGTATATAACTGCAGATCTTAAAATCTAAAAGTCCAAACAGGAAATCAATGTTATGTAAGTCTTAAAGTTGTAGATCCATCTATTTTTGTGAAGCTTCAGTTCTCCCTGGTCTGTGGTTGCTTTTTAATAATGTATAGCTTTGCTAATTTGATCTCCCTGCAGTCCCATATCAAGATCTCTGCTGCCTATGGCTCAATGAAAGACATTTCAGTGTACAACGTGCTGGGATTGTCACCTTCTCAAATCTACATCGTTGGACGCCCATCAAAGAAGTATCAGAACCAATGTCAGGTAATGTGCCTCTGTAGTCCATGATAGAGCATGCAACTACAAGAAGGAGTTAAAAAAAGTTCTTACCTTAAAAAAATGACAAATAAAAGTGTCAAATGCTCCAGAGAGATACCAGAATCATTAGGCTGTCAAATTTAGCCAATTGGTTCTCATCAACTAATGTTCACATTCTTTGCATTTTTCTCCAATTCTCTTATTTCCGAGCTCTTTTGCTCTCTTATTGTTTTGTTATGTATGTCCTTGCTTCCTTGTGCCTGATATCTTCCTCCATTTCACAGTATGATTCCAACAACTTTAACTATCGTTGCAAATTTGCCTCTCCTCCCACCTGCAGCTTTGTGCTTCTGTTTAGTAAAAAAAAATCAGCGTGTGGGAAAGGGTTGTACTTTTAACCTGCTTCTGACATTTTATTACACTTCTGAAAGGCATACACTGGGGAGTTAAACGCCAAGGATGATGAGGCAGGATGGGCCTGGAAGTTGGAGAATCGGCTGGATGGAAGCCAGCACAGCTGTGGCAAACAATGGGTGGGATCATTCTTTTCAATCAAAGTGGTCTTGGGTGACATGAGAAGCTGCAAAGAAATATATTTTGTTCTCAATATCTTACTCGATATTTTTCTGTTCCAACATTAACTCTTACAGCTTCCCTGATGGCTCATTTAGGGAAGGGCCCAGGTTCAGTTATATCCGTGTGTGTGTGTGGGAGAAAATGCAAAATAGCCACCAGAGGGCGATAAATAACAGTAACAATCAGGACGGCAAAGGATTCAACGCAATTAGTCTTAGGGTTTCTCATTTTATGATATTCAGAAGCATTTTACTCTGCATTTATTTAAATCACAATAGAAAATCTACCAACATTGACACTTAAGCACATTGATCAGGTGGATAGTATCAAATTGGCCATGACTTTGTCTCAATGTACAAAACCACAACCATTCCCTACTATGGACGGACAATGTAAATTAAGCCCTGTATTTTATCAACAATTTAGACCATTGTATCAATTGTCAGTTGGTTAAGATCATTCCCTTCGTATTCAACAGCATCATATTCACACATCACACAAGGGCCTTGACATTGCACTAAGATTATTAACAGACAAATGCTTAACACGCTTTTGTGAAATCCCTCTGTCCGCTATTTTAAAAAGGAAGCTAACTTATTTATTTCAAACTGATTATTTAAAAAAAAGAGTTAATTCCTTCATTAAGAAAGCTGGAAATTTTAAATGAAAGCATTAAGCATTTGTACTGTAACGTTCACAACAACGTAATGTCAAGCCCGTAGTCTTAACATACTCTCTCAAGTGGAGGAGGGTTACAGTCGCACCTTCCGACACTCGAGGACCAATAATATGATGGTGGGCACAGTATTATCGGGTGAGGAGGCCTGAGGCGGTTAGCAAACCCTAATGCAGCAAAGAGTGAGTAGGGCACTAGGAACCTGTGCACAAGGCTCATTAACACCTAGTTGGAACAGGTACTGTAGGGAAGTCCCTAGTGGGTTAATAAGATTCCTCTGCCTGCACCTCCCCATGCCCACTCCCCATGCCCACTCCCCATGCCCACACCCCATGCCCACTCCCCATGCCCACACCCCATGCCCACTCCCCATGCCCACACCCCATGCCCACTCCCCATGCCCACACCCCATGCCCACTCCCCATGTCCACACCCCATGTCCACTCCCCATGCCCACTCCCCATGCCCACTCCCCATGCCCACACACCATGCCCACTCCCCATGCCCACACCCCATGCCCACTCCCCATGTCCACACCCCATGCCCACTCCCCATGCCCACACCCCATGCCCACTCCACATGCCACTCCATTCTCCCATGCCACCCCGCCCCAGCTGCCCACCTGACCCCTTTCTTCCAGGAGAACGACACCAGTGCTTGATTACGCTTCTGTAAAGCGTCTTGGGATGTGTTTCTACGTTAAAGGTACAATTTGAATGCAAGTTGTTGTTAACTGGCTGCTGGCAGCTGAAATTCTAGTCCCAGCCTCAATGTTATACACACAGTGCCGGAGTGATATAAATGATGTTAATAAGCTGACCTTACTTTATGAGGGACGGTAGCAGATAGCACTCCTGTGCTGCACAGCTGGGAGCTTATAGTCGGACTCCAGATGTCCCTGGCATGTTCTGTAAATAGTGTACACAGCATGCTATTTATCTGGTCATGAGCCACATCTAGTGGTGGAACATCAGTACTGCATCAACCTTTACATTTTTTAGCCAATATTGTTCTCACGATTAAACCTTACTTAGCGTCTCTTTTTCTCCGTCTTCAGTAGTTTTAAATTATTTTAATGGGCCTCCATTATTTTTCCTGTGCTTTTTTTAGATTTTTTTTTAAATCGGAAGGTTGTGTGAAATGGGAACAATAAAAACTGAATAATCAAAAACCTGGCACAGGCACGCTGGGCCGAATGGCCACTTTCTGTGCTGTATGATTCTACGATTGTGTAAAAGACCGGGAACAGACCAAAGGATTACGTTGCTCGTAACACTGTAGGCCTCAGGAAATAACTTCATTGTTAAAATCTCAGAATCCTTAAAGGCCAAAAGGGTTAAATAATGAGGACAAGTTGCATAGACTAGGCTTGTATTCCCTTGAATATCGAAGATTAAGGTGTTTAATTGAGGTGTTTAGGATCACTAAAGGATTTCATAGGGTAGATAGAGATAAACTATTTCCTCTGGTGGGGAGTCCAGAACAAAGGGGCAGAACCTTTAACTAGGCCGTTCAGGGGTGACGTCAGGAAGCACTTTTTTGCACAAAGGGTGGTAGAAATTTGGAACATTCTCCCCCAAAAGGCTGTGGATGCTGGTATAATGGGAGTTGTCAAGACTGAGAGCATTAGATTTTTGTTGGGTGAGGGCATTGAGGGATACGGAGCAAAGGCAGGAACATGGAGTCGAGGTGCAGATCAGCCCTGATCTAACACAATGGCGGAGCAGGCCCGAGTTGCTGAAAGGCCTACTCTGTCCAGAATGTTCCTAAAATTACATTAAAACAGTAAAAATCGGAATGAGAATTCGGACACCGAATGACTCAGTGACTAGTAGCTTCCCTCTGCTTCACAGTAAATGTTATTTCTTTCCCCGCAGTTTCTCTCTGAAGGTTACGCTGCTCACCTGGCCCAGCTGGAGTTCAGCCATCGTTCCCGGCCAAAGAAGAACAACCCCCGAATGATTTTACGGAAGGGGAGCTTCGGCCTTTCTGCTCAGCCGGACTTTCTTCGAAAAAGAAACCATTTGCGGCGGACTATGTCGGTGCAGCAACCCGAGCCGCCATCCTGCAATCCCAAGCCGGAGCGAGCCCAGAGCCAGCCAGAGTCAGATAAGGATGACAGACACCCCCACAGCATCGCCTGGGCCCGTAGCGGAGGCTCCAAATCTGAACCAAGCGTGTGAGCAATGTATCATAGGCAACAGAGAGTTCCAGGCTTTATCTAGAGTCTGAAGGTACACTGAAAGAGGTATTTTGGAGCAGGTTGTACACTGTGGTGACCATTCTTGTTCCAAAAGGTATTGGGCTGGAATTTCCTCTTCGATCCAATCAATGGCGGAAGTGACCTGGCACCGACCCCGGCAAATCTTCACAGGTCAACCTCACGTAAATAATATAGACGGGCTCCCCGAGGTATTGAAAGGCAGTCCACCGCAGGGGGAGAAGCTTTTCCCTCCAGGAGTGTATATTGGGAAATCACAGATGGAAGATCACAAGGAGCGTGCCCGCAGTTTCCCAACATGCGCTCCCAGCGGGCCAGACTCCCCACCGGGAGCATGCATTCACAAACTCAGCTGAATGTCTCACCAGTGATCGTGGCCTTTCAGGCACTTACTGAAGTTATAGCTCAGTCACACCTACAGCACAGGCGAGCTACGAGTCCTTCAAACATGTTAAAGACGACTGCAACTCTCTGTTGCCAATGAGACACCCTCGGATCATTCGTGCATATTTTTATACATGTTCCTTGTATTAAGCTGAGACATAGAATAACACAATGTAATATTGGAAGAACCATTGACGAGGACTGAATATTTAGCAGTTCTCTCAAAAAGTGCTCTCGGTCTTTGCTGTTCAGAACTGTAACAGGAACCTTGATGTCAGACACCCAGTATCAAATGTGAACGTCGGCAGGGGAGGGAGTCCCTGCTTTTATTGCTAAGTTCTTGGATTGGTTAAGGTCAGGCAGACTTCACTGCACTTTGGTTCACTCACTCGCTTAAATGATAAAGCGGCTCTGAGCTCCAAGATCAACTTGACAAACAAAAAAAGACTCAAGCAATTCACAAGACATAAGCATAAAGCCAGGCTGTCTGAACAATCACGTGTAACCCAGCCTCCTGTTAGCAGCGGTTATACCGTGCAAAAAGTTCCAGCACTATTTGTACAACTAAAAGGACTCGACTACCCACCAGCTGATGGATGGGGAAAAATGAAAACTTCTGGCTAACTAGATTTGCTTTGATTAAGTTGTTACGCAGATCAGCAAACAAAATCAGTTTTTTTTAATCCTGCTGATTTGTAATTATTCAGATTTGTATTCAGTCACATGGAGGCAAGCTTCCTCTTTGTGGCCATACTTGAATTTTTTTAAAGTTAACCCTGTCCTATCTGTTCTTGCAGGCTGGTTCCCCTAAAGACAAATCCTTTGGCATATTGAGGAGTTAATGTTTCATTGAGGACCGTTTGATGAAGGGAAGGGTCCACACCCAAACGTTACCTCCTCTGTTCTCTGCTGCCTGATCTGAGTGTTTCCAACATCTTTGTTTCTGTTTCAGATTCCAGTAGCTGCCTTTTTTGTGTTCCTTTTCAGTACAGGAAACTCTCGTTTAAACGGCACCTAAATATCCAGAATTCTCTATTAACCGGCAAAATTCATACTCCGAAAACACCACCTCAATAACCGGCAATGTTGCCGAGTCCGAGTCCAAGTCTCCCACAGTGGCTGAGTTAGTCAGTGGGGGTAGTTCTCCAAACTGCCACTACTCGGCTTCTTGGCGCTGTCGGAGGTCCGAACACCTCAATAACAGGAGTCTGACTCTTTGTTTGTTAAAAATAGCCTCGGTAGATAACCCTCTTCGTCATCCGGAATTTTTAATCAACCGGCACCATCCCGGTCCCGTCGGTGCCGGATACCAAAGAGTTTCCTGTATTTGTTTGTTTGCAAGAAAGGAATTCACTATTTTACAAACATGGAAACTATCTGAAGAAGTCATTGCACATCGCCAGGATTTAAAGAGCCGCGGTGGCACCTATTTGCCAATTTTTAAAATGATTTAAAGGGGCAACTCACCAAGATGTTAATGGTGGGGGTGGGAGGGGGTCTCAGCAATGGTGGAGCCGCTGATGGTCAGGTGGTGGTGGCTGGGCTTTTTATTGTTGGATATGGTTATTACGTGGCACAACTGTTACCAGCCACTTGTTAGCCCAGGCCTGACTGTTGTCCAAGTCTAGGGTGGCATTATGGACGAGTTGTGAATGGAACTGAACACTGGAATCATCAGCAAACAGCCCCACTCCTGATCTTATGACAGAGGAATGGTCCTTGATGAGCTGAAGATGATTAGGCCAAGGAAGCTGCCCTGAAGAACTCCTGCAGCAATGTCCTGGAGCTGTGATGATTGGCCTCTGACAATTATGACCACCTTCCTTTGTGTTGGGAATTACCAGTGCAGGGTTTTCTCCTTGAGCTCCATTGCTATACTTGATCAGAAACTGCCTTGATATCAAGGACAGCTACTCTCATCTACCTTTGACATTCAACACTTGTATCCATGTCTGAATCAAGGCTATGATGAGGTGTAGAGCTGAATGATGCTGGTGGAACCCGAACTGAGCTTTGGTCACCAGGATATTGATGAGTAGCTGCTGTTTGATGGCTCCTGCCATCACTATTGATGAATGAGGGAAGGATGATAGTTGCAGTAATTGACTGGTTTAGAATTATTAGGGTAGAATTTCTGCAGGGATTCTCCCGATCTCCTGCCGTAACTTTGGTAATCCCAGGGAAATGGTGTAAATAGCTGTTTACGTCAATTCTGTGGTCTTTCCACTGAAGTTACTGCAAGATATTAGAACCACTGCAATAATTCTACCCCAGCCGGTTTGTGTGGTAAGATGTTCCTGGACAATTTTCTCTAGTATCGGGTAGATGCCAATGTCATAGCTGCATTGGAGCAGTTTGGCTAAGAGGCACCTTCTGGCGCTACGTCTTCAATATTAAAGCCAGGATGTTATTAGGATAGCCTTCAGTATGTCCAGTACACTCAACCATTTCTTAATGTCACGTCGAGTGAACCAAATTAGCCAGATACTGGCATCGATGACAGCAGGGACTCGGGAGGAAGCCAGGTAGGGTTGTCCACGTGGCATTTTTGGCTGAAGATGCTTGCAAAGAATTTAGTCTTGTCTCTTGCACTCACATAATGGGCTCCAAAATGATTAAAAATAGAGATGTTTATGCAGCCTCTTCCTCCTGTTAGTTGCCTGATGACCCACCACCATTCTGGACTGGTGGTAGGTTAGAAGTCTTTGTTCTCATCTGTTAGGTGTGGGACCACGTAGCTCTTTCTATGACCTTCTGCTTTAGATGTTTAGCATGCACGTAGTCCTGTGTTGTAGTTTCAGTCTAAGGTACACCAGATGCTGCTCCTGTCACACTCTTCTGCGCTCCCTGATGAACCAGGGTTGGTCTCCTGAGCTAATGTTGATGGAGGAGTGGGGGATGTTCTGTGTTATGTGGTTACAGATTGTGGTTGTGTACAATTTATTGCTGCTGATGTCCCACAGCACTTTGTGGATGTCCCACTTTTATACTGCCAGATCTGTCCTTAGTTAGTCCACTAAACAATGGAGGGGATCCTCATTCTGGGGATAAGACTTTCAGTCTCGAGGATTGTGCAGTGGTCACTCCTACTAATGCCAATGTGGACAAACTTGTCTGTGACAGGTAGGTTGGTGAGAGCACAGTTAGGACTGAACCAGACCACTTGACTTGTACTTGATTCAACTTCAACCAAAATAGTTGAGTTTCAATGCTGACATATTACTGTCCTCTTCAGCCTGTCACACTATGTTTGCCCCCATCCCACCATGACCTTTCTCACCTCCACAACATCAATTTTGAGGGCCACAAGCTTGAACACAGTTAGCTCCTGAATGGCCTGGTTGTCCACCATCATATCTGGCTGAACCACCTCAAGCAAAAGTGCCTTTCCTTCTCTCCAGCCAAATCGTCATCCGACTCAATGATTATCTTCAAGGTTGGGGACAATACTGGATCCCTCAAAAATAAACTGCTTCCTTCAGTCTCCTTTTCTTTGCCAAGTGTGAGAAGCCCATTTTGTCTTAATTGAGAACATTCACTCAGCTGCCTCAGTCTCGTCCTCCCCCTCCTGGCTCATCCCCGACACTTCAGCCATGAATCACGCTGAAGCTTCTCCCTGCAGCCTTTACCAGGCTCATTTTCTCCAAATACCCACTTCCTACTCGAGTCAACTCCTGATAAAACAACCTTTTATTTCCCAGTACTTGTTGACCCAGTTAACTTTGCACAGCTGTCTCCCTCAACACCACCCCTCGCTCCTCCCCAAAAGCCTACCTTTCCCTTCCTCCTCTCCAACTACCACTCCATTTGTAACCTCCCTTTCTCTCTTACGGGTTCCTGAATGCATAATTACTATTGAAGTCTGCACTCAACTTTCCTACCAATCCTTGGTGAAACCCTTTAGTCTGGTTTCTACTCTACCCACAACACCAAGCCTGTTCTGTTCAAAGTCACCAATTGCATAATGTCTATAATCATGACGTACACTCCCTCCTCAGTCTGCACCCAACATTTGAAATGGTCGATCACCGCCTGTCCTGCTTGGGACTGACATAGTTCCAGTCCTATTTATCCCAACATAGCCAGCACATTTCTAGCAATGACTTCTCTCATCCCTGCATTATCACCTTGGATCACCCAAGTTTCCATCCTTGACCTCGCATTTGCATGTTGGCCTTTAGTGACCTTGTCCAGACACAAAATCAGCTTCCAGTTATATGCTGATGAATGACACTTAACTCTACCTCTCTAATACCACCCTCAACTCCCTGACCACTACTGTTCTGTCTGGATGTCTTATATCGACATAGATGGACCACAACTTTTTACTGTTTAACAGTGGCAAGACTGAATCTACCCTACTCATCTCCCATCAAAATGTCACATCCTAAACCCCCTCTCCCCAGCTTCATCCATCGCCCCACTGCCTACTCAGACTGAACCCAACCGGCAGTGAACTTCAAACCCCAATATCCCTGCATCACCAAGGCCCTTCACTACCACCTCTGCAACGTCATCCAGCTCTACCCTTACCTCACCCCCACTGCCACTGAAACCATTGTCCATTATTACCTCAAGGCTTGCCTGCTCTCCTCACCTTTAAAAAAAAACATTTTTATTAATAAAAGGCACCATCATCAAAATGGCTTCAAAACTGCCTGCTCGCAAATTAGCTTCCGTTCTTTTGACCTTGCTCAAAGTGCATTCAAAAAGTAGCCAGACAAACCAACACTTGATTTCCACCCTACATAAACTACAACTTGTCCAAATACTGCCACCTGCATCCTGTCCCACAATAAGTGGCAGGAGGACACTCACCAAGTCAACTGCAACTGCTCGAAGAAAGCTAGTAGATGTAAGTGAGGGGGAGAGGATTTCCAATTTATCATTCACCAACTATGCATACTGCCCGTACACAAATGTCTTCAGCTGATTGTGGTTCTGTACAGTAGGCCACTATGGAGCAAACAGATATAGCCAAGCAGCCCAGCATCCAGACTGCAGTTGTTCATTTGCTTCGAACTTCAAATTGGATAATGGCTCAGCCCAAAGGTGAGAGAGAGTCTTTGACCGGGCCAGGGTACCGAGAGCTTGGAAAATAATTAGCATTCCAAACTGTCTGCCTTCAGCAGATGAGCTGCTGCCTATTTGCCAGAGGGTTTGTGACAAGATAGCTTCCCTTCTGTGCATGAAAATCCTCCTTTGAAAAGCCAGACCTGCTCTTACCTCCTGAGGGAGCCATTTTGTGTTTGGGTCGCAACATGATCAGCCATGTAAGTGGCCAGGGCGAAGGAGCAGAACAAAATTCTAGGAGTAAAAAAAATATGAAAAGGATGGAGATGACAAAGGCCCTCATTAAACTGTACATACAGCTGAGCAACCTTTACAGGCCTACGAAGAGTAGTGTGGAACATTTCCTTCCTCAGATTAAGTATGTTAAATATTTGTTATTTCACTTTAGTGTTTTTGAACTGATCACAGTAGTTGTTCACAAATGTTTAAAGATAATGTCTGACTGTTTCACTATATTAAAAGACTGCAGTGTTTCACAGTTGCATACCTGCTTGACCAAAGTAGCTCATCTCTTGCTGTTACAAAGTGCAATGTGTTGAGTATTTAATAACTTATTTTTGTATCGGGTACATGGTGTAAAATTGTAAAATTAAGTGTGTTGCTTGCGCTCCTTTGTGATATGACAGAACGATGCTGTACCTTGTGTATCAGTTGGTCTAGATTTTTATGTGTACAGTTTTGCATTGCTTGTACTTGAGATGAAAAGCCAGCTGTACGATGACGGTGCAGTTTCCAAGAGAATGGTTTTATTTGTTTAAATGATTTGGAACACACTTATTTATTAATTAAAGTTACAATGTGGTTTTGTACAGAAGTATTATGGAATATGGTTTCTAAGTCCTCACCAAATTAGGAATTAAAGATTGGGGTTATTTTTGGAAGGGGGTAGAGGAGATGGACAGAATTAATGAAAATGACCAGCAAATTTGCAAGAATGTCTCATTAGAATCCTAATTTATTTTGCACTATTCCAAGTAAAATGGATAATCACCATCAGTAGTGTAAAATTTTAAACGTTTTAGGGGGGAAAATTCAGTTGTTAGCGCCTTAAGAGAGCGCTAATGGGGCGCAAAGCAACTAGCGCCCAGCCGCGGCGATGTTTGCACCACTCGCGAAATTAACTAGACATTTTGCGGTGGCGCTAAACACTACCGCCACGATCTCCTGCTCTGGCAGATTGTGACGTCAGTCGAGTGCGCAACACCCCGGTAGCGCCCCGGACTGGATATTGAGTGGCGCCCCCTGCCTTACCGCCTGCCGCTAGCAACGACAGCTTGAGGGGAGCGTTTTGCAGTCAGGAAGGGACTGGGGGAGCGCTATTTAAAGGTGACCGCTTCCTGCCTTTTTTTGTTGGTGACATTTTTGCACCACGCATTCTGAGAGAGAGAGAGAGAGAGAGAGACTTCTGGAGAGATTCAATGCTGTGTGAAGGAGTTTTGGGTACTGAGCAGCACTTTGCAGGTTCATTTTGATTTGCCCATGTATCGATTTAGAAGAGACTGTGGGGTCTGAGCTCTTTCCCTGGGTCTCTCCATTGTTCTTTCCAGCAGATTTGATGTACAGGTCTCTCCAGGCCGAGATTCAAGGCTGCAATGAGCAGAATGTGGATGGAGAGCAAGATCGACCCTCCCCTTTAAAGATAAAAACAGAAAATGCTGGAGAGACTCAGCAGGTCAGGCAGCATCTGTGAAGAGAGAAACAGAGTTAACGTTTCAGGTTGATGACCTTTCATCAGAACTCCCCTTTATGAACTGGCCGGCGCCAGTGTGTCTGTGTTCCATTGCTGACTGACATCACATGAGCTTCGCCAGCACTCTGAGGTAGCGCCTCGCTCCTCAGCCTTTGCGCCTTAAGACAGGTGTGAAGCGCCTGATTTAGCGCTCCAATCACCTCCAGGGGCGATAAAAGCCAAGTTTGTCGTTGGAGGCGATAATTAGCGCCAGGCGCTAAACTTTGTGCATGGCCAATAATGGCGCCCCAAACAGGGCGATACTGAATTTTTCTCCTTTAGTCTTTGACATATCTCAGAGTAGACATTTTCAACAGCTTAGTGCAATAGTTCAGGCAACATGAGGAGCATCATTTAGTATAAATCAAATGAAGGGTCAACCTTACTGAAGACAGTTTGGAGATTTGTGATTCCATGACTGGGTAACAGAAGCCACCAGCATTCCACACGGCAGACTTCCTCAACCCATTTCCTTCCCTGGATTTCTCCAGCTTCGCCTTTTAGCATCCATGGAGGAAAGATAGACAGAAAATCTCTTCCCAGGCTTCTGCTTTTGGTTCTTCACTCTGCGTAACCTTAAATTGGCCTTTCAGTGGGGAACTGCCCAGTCCCTGCGTGCATCTTTAGGTAACCCAGCTACAGATCTACACTCAAACTTTCCAATCTCATGGTACCTCTTCTAACCAAGATTTTACTTTTTTGTTTAATTCAATGGATGGCTACCAAAAATCATCTGTAAGCCTTTCCTTATTAACTGGCAGATAGTGAAATATAGACTTACTTTCTTTTACAATAAGTTAAGTTTTAATATTCTAATGGCCAGCTTGCATTCAAGGTTCTCTTCAGCCATTCCTTAGTTTTGATTACTAATTTCTGATGGAGGGAAGGTCATTGATGAAGCAGCTGAAGATGTTTGGGCCTCGGACACTGTCCTGAGGAACTCCTGCAGCGATGTCCTGCGGCTGAGATGCTTGACCTCCAACAACCACAACCATCTTCCCTTGTGCTTGGAATGACTCCAGCTAGTGGAGAGTTTCCCCCCGATTCCCATTGACTTCAATTTTACTTGGGCTCCTTGATGCCACTCAATCAAATGCTGCCTTGATGTCAAGGGCAGTCACTCTCACCTCACCTCTGGAATTCAGCTCTTTGGTCTGTATTTGGACCAAGGCCATTAAGATGCCAGGATCCGAGTGGTCCTGGCGGAACCCAAACTGAGCATCAGTGAGCAGGTTATTGGTAAGTGCTGCTTGATTGCACGGTTGATGACACCTTCCATCACTTTGCTGATGATTGAGAGTAAACTGATGGGACAGTAATTGGCCAGATTGGATTTGTTCTGCTTTTTTGTGGACAGGGCATACCTGGGCAGTTTTCCACATTGTAGGGTAGATGCCAGTGTTGTAGCTGTACTGGAACAACTTGGCTAGAGGTGCAGCTAGTTCTGGAGCACAAGTCTTCAGCATGACAGCCGGGATGTTGTCGGGGCCCACAGCCTTTGCTGTATCCAGTGCGCTGAGCCGTTTCTTGATATCACGTGGAGTGAATCGAATTGGCTGAAGACTGGCTTCTGTGATGGTGGGGACTTCAGGAGGAGGCCAATATGGATCATCCACGCTGCCTTTCTGGCTGAAGATGGTTGCAAACGCTTCAGCCTTGTCATTTTCACTCGCGTGCTGGGCTCCGCCATCATTGAGAATGGGGATATTCCTGGAGCCTCCACCTCCCGTGAGTTGTTTAATTGTCCACCACCATTCACGACTGGATGTGGCAGGACTGCAGAGCTTTGCGCTGATCCGTTGATTGTGGGATCACTTAGCTGTTTATAGCATGCTGCTTTCCGTTTAGCCTGCATGTAGTCCTGTGTTGCAGCGTCCCCAGGTTGGCACCTCATTTTTAGGTAGGCCTGATGCTGCTCTTCTGCACTCCTTATTGAACCAGGGTTGATCCCCTGGCTTAATGTTAATGGTAGAGTGAGGGTTAGGGTTAGAGACTGTGGTGGAATACAATTCTGCTGCTGCTGATGGCCCACGGCACCTCATGGATGCCCAGTTTTGAGTTGTTCTGAATCTATCCCATTTAGCACGGTGGTAGCGCCACACAACACGATGGAGGGTGTCCTCAGTGTGAAGACGGGACTTCATCTCCACAATGAGAAGTGCAGTGGTCACTGCTACCAATGCTGTCATGGACAGATGCATCTGCGACAGGTAGATTGGTGAGGATGAGGTCAAGTAAGTTTTTCCCTTGTGTTGGTTCTCTCGCCACCTGCCGCATGCCTAGTCTGGCAGCTACGTCCTTCAAGACTCGGCCAGCTCGGTCGTAGTGGTTCTACCGAGCAACTCTTGGTGATGGACATTGAAATCCCCCACCCAGAGTACATTCAGTGCTTCTTCCAAGTGGTGTTCAACATAGAGTACTGATTCATCAGCTGAGGGAGGGCAGTATGTGGTAATCAGCAAGCGGTTTCCTTGCCTATGCTTGACCTGAACCCATGAGACTTCATGGGGTCCAGAGCCAATGTTGAGGACTCCCAGGGCCACTCCTTCCCGACTGTATACCACTGCACCGCCACCTCTGGTGGGTCTGTCCTGCCGGTGGGACAGGACATACCCAGGGACGGTGATGGAGGAATCTGGGACATTGGCTGAAAGGTATGATTCTGTGAGTATGACTACGTCAGGCTGTTGCTTGACTAGTCTGTGGGACAGCTCTCCCAATTTTGGCACAAGTCCCCAGATGTTAGTGAGGAGCACTTTGCAAGATTGACTGGGCTGGGTGTACTGTTATCGACTCCAAAGTCAGTGCCGGGTGGTCCGTCTGGTTTTATTCTTGTTACAATGGAATGGCTTGCTAGGCCATTTCAGAGGGCAGTTAAGAATCAACCACATTGCTGTGGGTCTGGAGTCACATTTAGGCCAAACCGGGTAAGCAGTTTAGAATGAATAGCAGCTGAAAGAATCGTTTGCCAATTGTTATGGGTTACTAATCCTATACTCAAGTCCTTGGTTCATCTGTGCTATAAGTTTGTTTTAAGATTCATTAAAAACAGCCATCATTGAAGGGCATAGTCTGCAATGACAAAGTGACCCATTGTGCAAGATTATCATATCGACACGCTAAGATTAAATCACTCTTCAGATAAGCCACCTCAATAGGGACTCAATGAAGTCACTTTAAAATAGATCTAAAGAGTTTGTTATCCAGGTAGCAAGGACCCAATGGTAAATACTTCAGCGAGAGTCAGGTGTCTTCAGCATAGCAAGGTACCTAACAAATTCTGCTAGGTACCAAACAAAAGCAATTACAGGAAACTCTCGATTTACCGGCACCTAAATAACCGGAAATCTCTTAACTGGCAAAATTCAGGAGTAGGTTCAGGTAAGTTTTACTTCATATTAGTGGCCGTGTAACCGGGGTTCCTGCACCCGTTGCCATGCAACAGGGATGCCTGGGCCTGTGGTGGTGTACGGGGCTCTCGTACTTTAGTAAGTATACCTCTCTGTAATCCGGACTTTTTGATAAAAAAAAAGTTTCCCGTAGTACTGTCCCTAACTTGCACATCTGCAGTTAGACTGTGTGAAAGAAAATAAATCCAAGAGGGGTCAACTGACTAGAGCAACTGATTGCAGTAACAGAAAATGCTGGAAATACTCAGCAGGCCAGACAGCATCCGGGGAGAGAGAAACAGAGTTAACGTTTCAGGTCTGGGACCCTTCATCCGCAGTATTTTGCTATTGTATAACTGATTGCAGTGTGGGATTGGAGATGGTTGAGAAGTTAGTACATCTTCCACCAAGATGGAAAAGAAGAAAAAAATGGAACCACCAACTTTTCATTGGGAGAAAGCAAATACCTTTTTTTAGTGTTTTGACCATTCCACTTAGTAATTTAAGTATCTAATTTACTTGATATCTTGAATCATTTTACTACTTTGATATAATTAGCAATGGGAAGATTTATAGATTTATACCACAAAACACCAATTGCCCAAATCGGATTTCTGATTCGCAGGGAAAGCAAAACAGATTTCATAATCAATCTCTGCACCTCCCCACTTTTTGTGTGAATCAAAATAATGAATATTCTCACCCTGAACAAGCAGCAAACTATTTATGGTTTACTAAAATATTATGAAGGACACAAATGTAATTATTGCACAAATAATATTTAATCATTTCCTTAGGCATTCATGTTTGAATTCCAGTCAATTATAAAGGGCAAGGAAGTTCTCAGGCATGAGATGTCAGATATGGTTTTGCCCCAAAAAACTACTCCAATTGCTTTGTTACAGCCAACATGAATATTTAATCAAATGCCATGATCAAGTGACAATACATTTTCAAAAGGTACAATACTTTACTGAAATAAACAGTCAAAGTGAATACACTAATATCTAATGTATCTAGATAGCATATGGTACTTTGTACAGAAACACCACTGCACTGAAATGGGGTCCTTTAGACTATGGTCTATTCCTTTATTCGTAATATAATGTCACATCATTACTTGGTTGCGAAGTTTCACGTTCGGAGCAGAGCCTTGCAAAACTACCCCTATTTAATCATCATAGACCAGTGGTCTCAGCGATAGGGAACAGGGTGATTGGGAACAGCAAGATCTTTGTAGAATAGAGAGTCAAGGCCACTCGTTTCCCAGAATAGCAGAATGTGATCCCTAAAATGGCAGCAAAAATTCTGGAATCTCATGGAATAATACGGCATTAGAACATTAAAAAACTTCAAATAGATATTTGTCTATTAAACATCTACAAAGCTCAAGGGTGAGATTTTTTCAAATCTAAAAAAAGATAGTCTTGCACTTCATTATTCCAGGAGCAAAGATTCCAATACTGTAAAAATACTCTAGTTACAATTATAAAAAGGTGCACATTTTCTAGATACACTATCGCAAGAGACAGCAACGTTATGTGCAAAAAGCCATTAACAAAGCTATCAGAGCCCTCAAAACACATGACTTAAGATAACGCGCATTAACAGTCTAGCCATCAGCAGAGCCATAACATTGAACAGTTAATGTCAATTAAAGAATACATATATTAACTTGACAAAATTAAAAGCCTTCATATATAATGAGTGAGCACATACAATAAGGTGAGAACACAAACCAGCTTCACTCAAGTACTTTGAGTGTACCCCGCACTAACATTCAAAGTTCATCAACCAAACTCAAATCTAGTGAGTGAGCAAATGAAAGTCTACACTAAACTGACAGAGGTCCAAAGATGAGGTTTTGTAAATTGTTGAATTTCCAATCTCATTAGCCCAATATTCCCGTAATCCATTATAGGTCACATGGCAATAAATAATATTCAATCCTTATTCTCTTTACACTCCCCCAACCCCAATAAAAAAAATTCAAATCCATTTTTAAAAAAAAAGAGCATGCTGCACCTTTAAGGCAACATTCTCCTTAATTGTCAGACAGAACTCAAATAATTTAAATCTACAATTCCACATCAGCAATTGTTACTTCCAATTAATGACCGCAAAATAGAAGTCTGTATGTTGGAACCAGAGAATTGATCGGAAATGTCCATGGTTTTAATTAATTTTTGCACTGCGGTAATATTACATTGAAATTGAGCATTAGCTACAAAAATAAGCTTTAAACCAAAAAAAGTCACTGCACAGAATCAAAGTAACAAAAGAATCACAGCACATTACTGCCTATGAATTCAACTACAGGAAACTTTCGATTTACTGGCACCGAAATAACCGGAAATGTCGGTTAACCGGCAAAATTCAGGAGTCGGTTCAGGTAACTTTTATTACTTGCACAGCAACAAATGGAGGAAGGCAAGGGTGTGGCTGCAGCTGTTCCTAAGCTACAGAGGCGCTTGCAACTTGTGGCCATTGTTTAGAACCTGTTGCTAAGCAACAGGGTTTGTTGCTTTATACGGAGCTCTCAGCTCCGTATCTTTTACTATAGCTTTCGGTTATCCGGAATTTTTGATGAGCCGACACCACGTCGGTCCCATCCATGCCGGATAAAAAAAAGTTTCCTGTACTTAAACATACACTCACTCTAAACACATAACCTCCCCACAACTGCACGGGTAACAGCACCACTTGGATGCACTTAAACAACATGCTAAAATGTGGACAGTTGTGGTGTTTATATTTGGTTAAAAGGAACCATAATTCTTGATCAAGGGAGACATGTCAATTTTTTTTTTCTAAATTCTAAACATTCTTCACCAACACTTAGATGGCAGTCTGGTAACTCCTTGAAGCACGCAAATGAATTCTCCTGTCTGCTATTTTAAAGCTTCTGTTTGAAATTGTGTCGTATAAATTAGTAAAAAAAAAAGGATTTCGGAGTATCTGCCAAAAACAAAATCTATCCATTCATTTAGTGATCAGTTTCTTTAATGTGTTAGTCTTTGTAACTCGCACTGCTCGAATGTCACATTTACAATAGTTCTCATGCGGACAGGTTTTTTGGATCCAATCATTTAACTAATTTAAGCAGCTGAGAAACAATGTTATACAATATTGCATTTGGAAATTAAATGTCAGACACCGAGACATTGGGCTGTGTAGAACGCATCTGCCCCCACACTAATTGCTGCTGGGACAACAGTAGCAGGTTTAAAATCCTCTGCATTCATCACTGGCCCTCACCAGTCACCACCAGCAGCACCTTTTCTAAACGTTTGGCCCTGGATGGAGTGAACAGCTTGACTCAGCTGGCCAGAATCCCAAACAAGAGGAAAGTGATATTTTACCTCACACATACAATAAATGAGAACACTTCATTCAAGTACTTTGCCGTACCGTGCACTAAAATTCAAAGTGCTTGCAGGCCAAACCAAAACTAGTTGCCATTATAAGATAGTCACCAATACAGCAAGTTAGCATCACGGCCCTCGTCATACTGTCAATCGTATTCATGCTTAGAATAACAGAACAAAAAAAGAGACATGGACTAACAAAACCAGTGAGGCAGAAAAGGCATCAGTTGTTTTTTTTTTGAATACCTCTCGGCAGAATTCCAAGTAAAAGCAATAGCAGACGGTCTTGGCTCTCAGTTCAAGGCCTTGCCCCACTCCGCAATGCTTGCCAAAGCCTCATCTGCTTACGGTCGAGCAAAGCCTTTTTGCTTTTCTTCTAATGGAAGACGACAACAATTTCCGAGCCTGAATCTTAGACATCCGCAAGTTTTCTGACATGATATGATGGTAGTTTTCAATCGCCCGCTCTCTTGAAGGAAGAAGGGAAGAAATAGTTTACTTGGTGGGCGGGGGGGGGGGGCGATTTAAGCATTTCTAAACAAAACATGATCAAGTTGAAGCATGCTGCAATGTGCCATCAACAGCCTGTCTTGTGAATAGAGTAACAAGTATTAGTCGTGCAGCGAGCATTTTAAAACAAACACATGCATATGTTGAAAGACACTTTAATAAATTGTTAACTCTGGGGTCTGCAAGGACAAGCTGCAGTGAAGCCAAAAAATACATTAAAAAAGTGGCCTGGGAAAACCACATAATATGCAAATGCTCAGAGCTGTAAATGAAGACAGACGCTTGACTGGACCAGTTAGTATTTCTACATAGCTCATCAAAAAAATTCACAGCTTTCCAAGATGCTCCCATTTTATCAAAGGCATTGAAAGGTAACCAAATTGGGCAGCGGGGAACAGGATGCCTCTTCTTGCACACGCTAGATGCTTCTGGCTAGAACAGTGAGCATGCCAAGAAGACAGTAATTGTTAAAAAGGATTAAAAATCAAACATATTAAAACACAAACTGGGCAATTTTACAAGTGGGATACTGAATCACTGGTGATATAGCAAGAACTAGTTTCAAATGGTCATATGTATTTAGGATTAAAAAATGGATTCTGAAAAGGGAAGTGTAATGGGATATTTAACCCATGATGTTTTGATGTATTAATTTCTATACTGCAACTGTTGAGGTCGCCCTATTCAATATCCCCACCTCACTGAGTGTCTGGCATCTTGTGGAGACCATCCAGCCACCCACAGTCATTGCCCTTTTAAACAACACACTGCCTTATGATATGCAGACTTTACCTCACTTCCATTTTCTTCAGTCATCAATTAGAGAAAGAGTCATGTCACTGACGGTGAATAAAAGATTAATAATGAATTAGCAGCATGTATACAGAATTCACTTTCTTAAACTGCATATGAAGTGTCCACTAAAATGAAGAGACGAGGATTTAGGCATTCACTTCAGAACTAAAACAGCTCTTCGACCACCCCTATACAGTAGTTACATGCAGAAGTTTTTTTTCTGATGCTGTGAATGGAACAACCTCCATTATCTTTCATACAGTATTAGCAATTGTACTAAAGTCAAAAGTTTTTTTAAAAATATATAAAAAGCTTGCTCTTTACTTAAGAATCTCAGATGGAAGCTCTCCATAAATCAGCAGTATACATAAAAAATAACAAATTAAAAGGGCCGTAGACAGGCTCAGGTGCCAGAAAAGGAACATGCAGAAGAACAAGAACAAATACTCCTGAACGATTTCCAGTGGCCAAGTAGTTTTAACTGATACCAGAGCAGAGGTTCTACCGATCAGGAATGATTGAACAGGCTAGAGCGCCTTTCTTTAGAAGAGAAAAGGCCGACCCGACGTGGAGATGATGTTTCCATTTGCAGGCAAGACCAAAACTAGGGGCCATCATTAAATAATCACCAATAAATCCAGTAGGGAATTCAGGAGAAACCGCTCTATCCAGAGAGTGGTTAAAATGTGGAACTCACTTCCACAAGGAGTAGTTGAGGCAAATAGCATAGATGAATTTAAGGGGCAGCTAGATAAACACACGAGGGAGAAAGGAATAGAAAGTTATCCTGATAGGCTTGTGTGGTGCATAAACACCGGTTTAGACCTGTTGCGCTGAATGGCCTGTTTCCGTGCTGTACATTCGATGTGACTCACACAGTCGACATGGTCTTTCCATCTATCGGGATAGGCAGGAGAATACGGCTGGCATCTCGCATAGTCTTCAGTGAATGATATACTGGGACTAGAGGGTTAATCGTTAAACCTCAGCATGCAAACCCACACATGGCAAGTATAAAAAAGGTACAGGTTTTGACTCAGAAGATTGTCTGCTTATGGAAACACTTATTTCAGAAAGGAGAAGACAAAAAACACTGGGAAATGGCCCTGAATCGTAAGTTTCATAAACCAAAAACACCCACTCATTGATTATAACAATCTAGGAAATGGGGTAATTTATAACTGAAATATACAGGGAAAGTGTGTTGACTTCAAAATTTGAATCAAAAAAAGTTTAACAAACAGTGATAAGGATTGTTACAAGATTGTAAGAAATTTGAACATTTGAAGGCCCAATTAAATAAGACCTGAAACTCAGCAATTTCCATTCTCGCTCTTTTGAGGTATACAAGAGTAAAATTTATTTGATTGATTTATAGAAATTGAATCTCAGGCATCAGTTTAAAAAAACTGGAAGGAAGAGATAGATTTTCACCCTGCTAGTACAGGGCAGACAGATTTAAATGGTAGTGGCAGGAGGGATGGGGCTGGGTTCCTGCCACATTGATTTCCTCCCCCACCCCAGCTTAGCTCACCTTAAAACAGGTACGGGAGGGCTGCCCACCCCAGGTGGTGGGAGGGGCTAATTTATATTTAAAAGTTATGGCCCGATTGTAGTGTATGTAACTGTTCTACCTTTAAGAGAACTATTGTATGTAACCGTCCACCTGTAAGAGAACTATTTTAGGTGTGGCACTACTTTATCTTGGCTGCTGTATACTGTAATACCGACGGTGACCACACCGGTATATAAGTGCTGTGTCAGGATTTATTGGGCAGATTCGCCCTGACCTTCGAATAGTAAAGTCCTGTTAAAGTTACTCTTGTAGTCTGTGTATTAATTCGCCATAATACCTACAGACTTTACAGTGGCGACGGGTTCGATCTTACCCTGCGGCAACAATACTTCCGAAGCAGTTAACGAGCGTCGAGAAGAGGCACCCGCCCTCGTCGTTCTGCTGAGAGAAAACTCGAGTCTGCAGAGCAAGGAAGAAGGAAGAATTCAGACACGAAGCCTTCCATCAGCAACAGGCACTGATTGTCCCTTCTGCCATGGTGGTGAGTGAGCCGATCAGCACGAGAAGCAAGTCGGCCACGGTGACTGTGAGTAAAGGGAAAATAAAAAAATAAAAAAACGGAGGATAAGGGCGGTGAACTTGACCACGGTCGGGGGAAAGGAGCCGGACAGAAGTCGGGCCCAGAGGCGCTGAGACTGGGGCAGCGTGGAGCACGGAAGCCGCGGTACAAGCGGGCTGGGAGACGCAACGGCGTCGTGAGACAGCTAGACCGCGACCGGCGAAAAGGGCCGGGCAGCTACCGAGGCCACGAGGCGCTGCGACCGGGATCGTAAGGCGCGGGAAGATATAAAAATAAATAAACCGCGGTGAACTCAGCCGCAGCCGGGGAGGAAAGCACCGGACTGCGAGAGGGCTGGGAGGCGCGATTGGAGTGAAAAAGGCCGGGCAGCGACCGAGGCCACGAAGCGCTGCGACCGGGATCGTAAGGCGCGGGAAGATATAAAAATAAATAAATCGCGGAGAACTCAGCCGCAGCCGGGGAGGAAAGCACCGGACTGCGAGAGGGCTGGGAGGCGCGATTGGAAGCCGCTGAGGGAGAGACAGAGCCCGAGCGAGCGGGAGAGACAGAGCCCGAGCGAGGGAGACTGAGCGAGATCCAGCCCAGCGGCTGAAACTGTTCGCCGTCAACGGGTTGTACCCAGCGCCGGTTGCCCTGCCGAGAAAAGGGAACAAGGAACGCACTGAAGCTGACGCGCAGGCTGCGAACCCCGAAAGCCAGCGGTCGTCGCCCGAGGGAAAAGCTTACCCCTCCCGCCAGGGGAAGAAATGCGGGAAGCCGCCAGTAGGCGGGGAAGAAGACAGAAGCGGGAAACCGCCATTTTGAAAGTGGGCGGGGAAAGAAGACAAGCGCGGGAAACCGCCATTTTGAAAAAAAAAGTTAAAGAAATATTTAGTTGTTGTTTCTCAGGAAGAGTGTGAAGATGCCTAAGCGTAATAACATCAACGGTTTCGATTCCGATGTGGAAGATTGGGCCACGTATGTAGAACGCATCGAGATATATTGTAAGGTCAATAAGATAGCAAATTATGACAAAGCTCTAACCTTACTAAACTCAATGGGTGCGAAGACATACGGGTTATTGAAGCATCTTCTATCACCAGCTAAACCTGCGGATCAGTCTTTCGCTAATATTGTTGCTGTCCTGAAGGATCATTTTAACCCCGCACCGCTGACGTTAGCGGAACAATCTAAATTTTACGTGAGAACGCAACGAAAAGAGGAAAGCAACGCGGAGTACCTGGTTGAACTGCATAGGCTAGCAAAATACTGTCAGTTTGGGGTAAATCTGACAGAGGCACTGAGAGACAAGTTCGTGTGCGGGATGTCGAAGGAAGGAACACAAAAACGACTGCTCGAAGAGAACGATCTTACACTTGATAAGGCTGTCCTTATTGCAGCATCGCACGAAGCCGCAGCGAGAGGCACGGCGGAAATGCAGCGGAAGACAGCGGTACTCAGTGTGGATCAAATGACTTCGGGTACAACGAAATGTTATCGTTGTGGGAAGACAACACACGACCAGAACCAATGCTGGTTTAAAAACCAGGAATGTAGAAAATGTGGCAAGCTTGGTCACATAGCTAAGGTATGCCGGTCAGGAAAGAAGACCAGCAATAATAAGTCACCGCAGAAGAAGTACAGAAAGGTACATAAGGTGACTGGGAAGAGTCCAGATGAACAGAATTCGGACTCAGACTCCAACAGCAAGGAACTGGGTAGTCTGAGGATTCACAATGTGAGTAAAGAAGCTGACCGACAAACTATCTGGGTCACACTACAGATTACAAAAGTCCAAGTGAAGATGGAAGTGGACACCGGATCGGTGTTGACGGTCATGAATAAGCAAGATTACAAAAAGTTATTCAAACATATTCCCCTACGGGATACGGAGATAGTATTGCAGACATACACGGGGCACAGAGTATACCCCATCGGAAAGATAAAAGTCACGGTGAGGTACAAGGACAAAGATCACCAAGGGATGGACATGTATGTGCTGCCCAAGGGAGGTCCACCACTTCTGGGACGGGAGTGGATCAGGAAAATAAAGATAGACTGGCATTCACTAAACACAATGATGGTAGATTCCGGAAAGGAAGATGTCAAACCTGAACGGTTGTCCAGAATATTGGACGAAGCTAAAGAGGTATTCCAGCAAGGACTGGGAACACCGAGAGGAATTAAAGCAAAAATCAAGATTGCAGAACATGCAAGCCCAAAATTTTTCAAAGCCAGATCGGTACCTTACGCGATACGACCTGCTGTGGAGGCAGAACTGGAAGAGCTTGAACGTTCAGGGGTACTGTCTAAGGCGGACTGGAGTGAGTGGGCCACGCCCATTGTTCCCGTCATGAAGTCTTCATCAAGTAACAAGCCAGGGGGACTGGGAAAGGTCCGCATCTGCGGAGACTTCAAGATCACAGTTAATCCGGTGCTTCACACGGTACAATACCCGCTTCCGCGGATTGAGGATATCTTTGCTTCATTGTCTGGCGGGAAACACTTCACCAAGATAGACCTGGCACAAGCATACTTACAAATGGAAGTCGAGGAAGAGTCGCGCCAGTATCTCACAATCAACACGCACAGAGGCTTGTATCGTTATAATAGACTGGTTTTTGGAGTAGCTTCGGCTCCAGCAATTTGGCAGAGGGCCATGGAGCAGGTCTTACAGGGTATTCCAAGCACGCAGTGTTACTTGGACGATATCCTGATTACGGGAGAAGACGAGGAGGAACACCTCACAAATTTGAAACTGGTGCTCACCAGGTTGAAGGAATATGGCCTTCGAGTTAATCGCCAGAAATGTGAGTTCTTCCAGAAACGGATCTCGTACTGCGGTCATGTCATTGACCAAGAGGGGCTGCACAAGTCACCTGACAAGATAGAAGCTGTCGTGAAGGCCCCCGCTCCGGAAAATGTATCACAGTTGAGATCGTTTCTGGGGTTGATTAATTATTACCACAAGTTTCTGCCAAATCTATCCACGGTGCTGCATCCGCTGAATGCTCTGTTGCGGAAAGAAGTACCATGGAAGTGGAGCGAGGACTGTAAGAAGGCCTTTCGCAGAAGCAAGGCGTTGATTACCTCTGAGGAAGTGTTGGCTCATTTCAACCCAACGTTACCTCTTCGTCTAGCTTGTGATGCTTCCCCTTATGGAATTGGAGCAGTACTTTCACACAAGTTACCAAATGGCTCGGAAAGGCCAGTCGCATTTGCGTCCCAATCATTGACCTCCGCTGAGCGAAATTATGCTCAGATAGATAGGGAGGCCCTCAGCCTTGTGTGGGGAGTAAAGAAATTCAATCATTACCTGCAGGGCAAGAAGTTCACATTACTGACAGACCACCAGCCGTTGGTGTCCATATTCAACCCTAACAAGGCCGTTTCCACTATGACAGCGCAAAGGCTACAGAGGTGGTCCGTGTTACTTGGGGCACACCAATATGACATCGAATACAAAAGGTCCAAACAGCATGGAAATGCTGATGGGTTATCGCGCCTACCGTTGCCAGTAGTAGAAGAGGCGGCTACAGTGGACCCGGTAGAGATGTTCCACTCATCCATAGTGGAATGTCTACCAGTAACAAATTCGATGATCGAAAATGAAACAAGAAATGATCTGACTCTCTCACGAGTCTACGATTTAACAGTGGAGGGATGGCCAGCACATGGCGAACCAACGCTGCCCGCATTTTCGCAAAGAAAAGAACAGCTGTCAGTGTGCCGAGGAACCTTGATGTGTGCATCTAGAGTGGTGATTCCACCCAAACTTCAGCATAAGGTGCTAAAGGAGCTTCACGAGGGGCATCTGGGTGGAGTGAAAATGAAGAACCTAGCAAGAGCGTTTGTGTGGTGGCCAGGTATTGATGAAGACATCGAAGAAATAACCAAGAGCTGTCTAGGATGCCAGAAGGTCCAAAGCGCGCCACCACAAGCTCCTCTGCATCCATGGGAGTGGCCCTCATCTCCTTGGCAAAGGGTACACGTCGACTTTGCTGGTCCATTTATGGACTCAATGTTTCTAATCGCGGTGGATGCACACTCCAAGTGGCCGGAGGTAATAAAGATGTCCTCCACCACCACGGAAAAAACCATCACAGTATTAAGGACCATATTTGCCAGGAATGGGCTGCCGGAACAGATCTGTCCTGATAATGGACCGCAATTTGTGTCCGAAGAATTCAGGAAGTTCTTAAAAAGGAATGGGGTCAAGCACTACACGTCAGCCCCATACCATCCCGCCACCAATGGATTAGCTGAAAGGTTTGTCCAGACGTTCAAGAAGGCCACAAAGGCCATGGGTAATGAAGACATCAACCTACAACATAAGGTAGATAACTTCTTGTTGCCGTACAGGAATGCAACACATGCGGTCACAAACCAAACTCCCGCCATGATGTTTTTCAATAGAAGACTAAGATGCCGGCTGGATTTGATTAAGCCAAACGTCAGAAGGGACGTAGAGAACCGGCAATTTCAGGGCATGAATGAAAGGCCAACTAGATCCTTTCAGATAGGTCAACAAGTTTTGGCCCGGGACTACCGTACCGAGAAATGGCAGCCTGGAACTATTGGGAAAAGGCTAGGGCCGCTGATGTATACCGTGGACATTGGTGACAGCATAATAAGGCGCCATGTTGACCAGATCATAGGGTCATCCGCAAAGGACCAACCTACTCCACAACCTTACACGGCTAATGTTGAAGCAGAGATACCCAGAGCACCTACCCGGTCCGATCTGGTAATACTGGAATCAGATGAACCTGACACTGTCCTTCAAGCCGAATCGACCTTGCCAGAAGAACCTACTACCCCGCCGAAAACTACTACACCACCGAGGCGTTATCCAGACAGAGTCAGGAAGCCTCCAGAGAGACTGAATCTGTGAACTGTTTTGCATAAGTTGTATATATGTTATGATGTTATGTTAATGGGGAATAAGTATGTTGTAAGCTAAAAAGGGAGGATTGTAGTGTATGTAACTGTTCTACCTTTAAGAGAACTATTGTATGTAACCGTCCACCTGTAAGAGAACTATTTTAGGTGTGGCACTACTTTATCTTGGCTGCTGTATACTGTAATACCGACGGTGACCACACCGGTATATAAGTGCTGTGTCAGGATTTATTGGGCAGATTCGCCCTGACCTTCGAATAGTAAAGTCCTGTTAAAGTTACTCTTGTAGTCTGTGTATTAATTCGCCATAATACCTACAGACTTTACACCGATGACTTCATTGGCACCATGGCACCATTTTAACTAAATTCAGGAGGCCTGCACGGGGACAAACCAGACAGGCCAGAAGAGGCACCAGCAAGTCTCTTTATTTAGCTTGGAGGATTCCTTGTGGGCCAGGAAAAAAAGAGTGCTCCCTTAGGCCCCACATCATCATTGGGCCTCCCAGCCCAGGCCTTGCCTCTCCCTCCCAGCGCTGACATCTCCAGTCAACCTCGATCCTTCCAAAAGATTATTATCTCTCAGCAACACAAACCTGGGGCGATAGCTCACAGCTTCCGTTCTTTTTAATGTGTGCCAAGTATGCTACTGCACTTGGAAAAAGTTTGTGTGTGAAGTACGGAAATGTGAAAGATGCTATGTAAATGCAAGTGTAAACATGTCCTGCAAGCATCCACTGGGATCACTTACTGTAATGGTATTTAGGAATTACTAGCGTGGCAGCCTTCCCAATAACCAGCTCCCACTATACAAGTATAGTACGAAGGGGAGCTTTATCACACTGCACGTAAATCATAAGCTTTAGGGTTTAAGATCAATTGATGCAGATGAAGAAATTTAGCAAGAAACAAAATGTTCTGCCATAATATGCAAGCAGAATTTTACCCATAGAAAGAAAGACTCAAGTTATCATGTAAAAAGGTCAAGAGCTAGCAGGAACTAGAAAACATTCAAAGATAACGGCATTGTTCCCATGGGAAGTGATTAGTCATCCACTTCCTATTATTATAGATTATAAACTAGCAAAAAAAAAATTCAAATTGGAGGAAACCAAATCTGGAATGCTCTCAACACACATACACAAAGTTATGTGGCTTTCTGCCACTTGTGTGATCAATAAGGAGGTGTGGAGGAAGTTGCAGATGATTTCTAGGTTAGAAGTTAGCATGAAAAGGCAGAAAAATATAAAGGCTGTATCTCAATAGTTAAAATGTTGAAACTACTGCAGATGGTTAGCTGCAGTAGACAACATGACTAGAAACATGTTGACTGTTTCTGGTTAGTTAACCCCCACCCCGCCTTAAACAGACTACAGTTGAACGTTTCATAACTGTTCTACCCAATCCCAGAGGAAGTGCCTCCAAGTATTCCAGGAATGAGCTTTAATTTTGAGATAATACAATCTGTGTCTGCATTTAGCCCGAGGCAGTCTCTGTCTCTAGCCTCCAGGGTGCGAGGGCCTGTAAGTACTGTAGTCGGCTAGAGATTTGCTTCTAACCGTTACTTATTTCCAGACATGGGAAACAGCAGTTTGACTGTTTGAGTTAATTGCGCCATCACTGTACAACGGCAGTGTCCTCTAATCTAATTGGTAGATTTTGAATTCTCAAATTTTTGGAACACTTTCATTATAAAACAAAGATAAATTGTTCTGCTCAACTTCAAAAGGCAATCTATTTTAATAAAAAAATTCATATAATTCCTGTCCATCACACTTGTATATGCACATTTCTTGACTTGATTTGTGAATACAAAATTCAAACCAAACAGCAACAAATATCAAACAGAAACACAGTAGGGAACATATGAATCAAACACAAGGAAAGTAGGAAGGATCTCATCCAGTGATTAATAAGCACGCACGAAAGCAATACATTGAAGTCGAGAGGAAACTCTCCCTATAAAAGAAACAGGACGAACCAAATGACTCCAAATATTTCAGCCACCTTCTTGAATTCCCCTCACCCCACTTAAAAAATGTTACCAGCTGAAAATGATTCACCCCGCCACTCCCAGAATCACCCTCTATACTTGGATTATAAATCTCTGAAACATTTCTGCTGAGGCCTACTCCTGGGTCAACAGCCTAGCTAAAGCTCTTCAATTTAGCTTTGACACTGTTTTTCCACCCCCCACCCCCCCCTCTCCACAAAATGCCTCAATGTGTGCTCACTTCCATTCATCACAAAAGCCCATCTCGCTGCCCCTCCCAATGCTGTCTTGGTGCTGATAATGCTAACCATCTAATCTATACATGCGTGCTCCACGTGATTTCATTCTCAGTGTGCAGTAACTTTCAAATTTAATTTGTTTATTGCTCCTTTTTCATTTCATTCAGCAAAGTTAATTGTTTTAAACAAATCAAGGGATGTGGGAATAGTGCAGGGAGGTAGAAAATCAGCCATGATCTTATTGAATGGCAGAGCAGGCTCGAAGGGCCTACTCCTGCTCCTATTTCTTATGTTCTTATGTCATTATATTGGGTCATGTTGTATGCATTACAATGTACATTTTTCAGTGCGGTTATAGTTGCTTCCAAAATGCAATATAATTTGCAGCCTAAATGGAACGATCTTTTCTGTATGTAATAGAAACATAGAAGATAGGAGCAGGAGTAGGCCATTCGGCCCCTCGAGCCTGCTCCGCCATTCAATGAGATCATGGCTGATCATCCAAATTCAGTACCCTGTCCCTGCCTTCTCCCCGTATCCCGTGATCCCTTTAGCCTTAAGAAATATATCGAACGCCTTCTTGAATATATTTAATGAATTGGCCTATACGGCCTTCTGTGGTAGAGAATTCCACAGGTTCACCACTCTCTGGGTGAAGAAATTCCTCCTCATCTCTGTCCTAAATGGCTTACCCCTTACCCAAGACTACATATGTTTTCTCCAACTTACTATGAGCAATGCCAAGGGAGATCTGCTGGAAATTTACATTATATTTTAACAAGAAAGTACATCATAGGTCCAAACGTCAGCACATAACCTAGACTGGCACTCATGCAGTACTGTTGGAGCTGCAGGCTTTTAGATGAGTCGCTAAACTGAGGTCCTGCCTACCCTCAAGTGGACATAAAAGATCCTACTTCATTATTTGAAGAGCCGATGAGATCTCCTCCTCGCAAGGTCAACATTAATCCCTCAACCAACATCACAAACAGGTTGCCTGGTCATTTATGTCATGGCTGTTTGTGGGACCTTGCTATGTGTAAATTGGCTGCTGCATTTTCCTACACTACAATAGTGCCTACACTTCATAACCAGTAAAGTGCTTTGGGATGTCTTGAGATCATAAGAGGATGTATACAAATGACAGTTCTTTCTTTCTGCGAGAGCACCATTTGGTATTGTCCCCCTACCTTTTAAATCTACCGTCACCTCGCTCTTCCTCAAAAAGGAACACTCTTGACCCCTCTGTCCTTGTAAACTACCTTGTGGAAAAGGACAAGGAGCAGTCTAGAGTAAAAATACTTAATTGGAGGAGGGCCAATTTCAGTGGGTTGAGAACCGATCTGACCCGGGTAAATTGGAATCAAAGATTGGCAGGCAAAACTGTAATTGAACAATGGGCTGCCTTTAAAGAGGAGATGGTTCGGGTACAGTCGAGGTACATTCTCACGAGGGGGAAAGGTAGGGCAACGAAAGCCAGAGCTCCCTGGATGACGAAAGAGACAGAGAGCAAGGTGAAGTAGGAAAAGGGGCGTGCGACAGATGTCAGGTTGAGAATACAAGTGAGAACCAGGCTGAGTATAGAAAGTTCAGAGGGGAAGTGAAAAAGGAAGTAAGAGGGGCTAAGAGAGAGTATGAGAATAGACGGGCAGCTAACAAAGGGGAATCCAAAAATCTTCTATAGGCATATGAATAGTAAATGGGTAGCAAGAGAAGGAGTGGGGCTGATTAGGGACCAAAAGACCTACACATGGAGGCAGAGGATATGGCTGAGGTACTAAATGAGTACTTTGCATCTGTCTTTACCAAGGAAAACGATGCTGCCAAAGTCATAGTGAAAGAGGAGGTAGTTGAGATGTTGGATGGGATAAAAATTGATAAAAGGAGGTACTAGAATGGCTGGCTGTACTTAAAGTAGATAAGTCACCAGGACCGGATGGGATGCATCCTAGGATGCTGAGGGAAGTAAAGGTAGAAATTGCAGAGGTACTGGCCATAATCTTCCAATCCTCCTTAGATACAGGGTTGGTGCCAGAGGAGTGGAGAATTGCAAATGTTACATCCTTGTTCAAAAAAGGGTGTAAAGATAAACCCAGCAACTACAGGCCAGTCAGGTTAATCTCGGTAGTGGGGAAACTTTTAGAAACGATAATTCGGATCAAAATTAACAGTCACTTGGACAAGTGTGGATTAATTAAGGAAAGCCAGCACGGATTTGTTAAAGGCAAATCGTGTTTAACTAAATTGATTGAGTTTTTTGATGAGGTAACAGAGAGGGTTGATGAGGGCAATGAGGTTGATGTGATGTACATGGATTTCCAAAAGGCGTTCGACAAAGTGCCACATAATAGGCTTGCCAGCAAAGTTGAAGCCCATGGAATAAAAGGGACAGTGGCAGCATGGATACAAAATTGGCTAAGTGACAGGAAGCAGATAGTGCTGAATGGTTATTTTTCAGACTGGAGGAAGGTATACAGTGGTGTTCCCTAGGGGTCGGTACTAGGACCACTGTTTTTCCTCGATATATATTAATGACGTGGACTTGGGTGTACAGGGCACAATTTCAAAATGTGCAGATGACACAAAACTTGGAAGTATAGTAAACAGTGAGGAGGATAGTGATAGACTTCAAGAGGACATCGACAGGCTGGTGAAATGGGCAGACATGTGGCAGATGAAATTTAACGCAAAATAGTGCGAAGTGATACATACGAGGAGTGGCAATATAAACTAAAGGGTACAATCCTAAAGGGGGTGCATGAACAGAGCGACCTGGGGGTATATGTGTACAAACCGTTGAAGGTGGCAGGGCAGGTTGAGAAAGCGGTTAATAAAAACCCCATACGGGATTCTGGGCTTCATAGAGGCAGTGTACGTTATGATGAACCTTTATAAAACACTGGTTCGGCCTCAGCTGGAGTATTGCGTCCAATTCTGGGCACCCACCGCACTTTAGGAAGGATGTGAAGACCTTAAGGGTGCAGAAAAGATTTACAAGAATGGTTCCAGGGATGAGGGATTTGGTTGAGAGGAGATTTGATAGAGGTGTTCAAAATCATGAGGAGTCTAGACAGAGTAGATAGAGAGAAACTGTTCCCATTGGCAGAAGGGTCAAGAACCAGAGGAAATAGATTGAAGATGACTGGCAGAAGGACCAAAGGCGACATGGAGGAAAACTTTTTTATGCAGCAAGTGGTTATGATCTGGAATACACTGCCTGAAAGGGTGGTGGAGGCTTTCAAAAGGGAATTGGATAAGTACCTGAAGGAAAAAAAATTGCAGGGAAAGGGACTAGCTGAAGTGCTCCTGCAGAGAGCCAGCACGGACTCGACAGGCCAAATGGCCTCCTTCTGTGCTGTAACCATTCTATGATTCTACCGACCCATCTCCAACCTCCCTTTCGTTAGGTCAAAGCATACAATATAGGGAAACCGTCCAGTTGGGAAAAAAAAGATGGACATCACATGATGAGAAACAGGGAGGGGACAAGAAAATCACATGTCTCTCAAGACTAAAGCTGCTAAAAAGGATACTATTGCAGTATTTTTTCCCCTCATCCATTTGATTTCCCGATACACGCAAGAGAATAAACAAAAAAAATCCAATTCCGACACGTCAGTTTTTCTATTTGAATCTAATGCAAACAGATTCTGCCAGCAGAACTGAAAGCCCATTACAGAGAGTTCTCATTTTATTAAATCACTGCAGTCAAGAGACAGGAAATTCAACTTCCGTTTTAAGCAGAGCCCAGTCAAGGCACGAGGCCCCTGTAGGGGCTTTCAGGATTGAATCATACATTTAGCAATAGTTACTTCAAGTCAAAAGGAATAAAAGTTCTCGGTATTTCTTTGAATATGTGAATTGGATAGAATGCATGCAATGGGATAGATAGAGCATCCTACTCCAAGTTAGATAAATGAAAGGACCAACATCACAGTGGATCTACAATCTATATGGTGGTGGTTGGAAGTGATGCAATACTTTTTACTTCAATATTCTCCCCCTTCCCTTCATAAAGATGCCAATCCATGGAGTAAGGAATTACAGTTGCACATGTCGTCCTAGTCCCCCAGTACCTCACTCAAGTGGTCATTCATGTCCAAGCAAGTACAATGTCAAATGACCAGGTGGGACATCAGGATAGGGGGAAGGTGGAGAAGAGGAGAGGAGGAGAGGATTTGCAAACAGCTCCGTTTAAATATGAATTTTATTTTTATGCTTAAAATAGTACCGGACCCTCATTTTATGATTAAATAAAAAGGCACTTCTAGCAGGAGATTGCTGATGGTCATTAGGAGCAGACACCTGGGCAATTGCTCACCAACCTCCATACCGGGAATACTGAAGCCAATCGCAACTGCTGAAATTAACCAACTTAGTACTGATTAGTGATCAAACCAGAGTTATCCTGCTTTGTACGATTACCTTGTTCTGGGTAGTCAGGGGGAGAAATGCATCAAAGAAGCCAAGATAACTGGTAGAAGAACCGGAGGGGAGATGAGGAGAATTTTTTGACGCAGTGAGTTGTGATCTGGAATGAATTGCCCGAAAGGGTGGTGGAAGCAGATTCGATAGTAATTACCAAAACAGAAGTGGACGCATACGTGAAAAAGAAAAAAATGGCAGGGCTATGGGGAAGAGCATGCCAAACTGATCGCTCTTTCAAAGAGCTGGCACAAGCACGATGGGCCGAAAGGCCTCCTCGATTCCAAATCACTAAAATGCTCCCTAAAGAGTATTACAAAACTTGTGCTATAGTGAAAGGCGTGCTGTATTAAAAAAAATTCTATCAAATGCTCACTTCTGAATAAAGTTATTTGAATTGAATACATGTACCCATTATGTTCAAGACATTTTGTAACCTAAGGACATAGTACGACACCTAATATATAAATACAATTCGGCTAGCTTTTAAACTCTTCATAATGGCACGGAGCCTCACCCCATCCCAAGATAATTTAATAGTACAATTGACTTGTAACGTTGAGATTTAAAAAGAAATGTTGCTGAAGGCCATCTTAGAATTCCATTCAGCTCAATGTGAACACCAACTCAATTCCATGCTTAGAAAATGCTTACAAATATATAGGAAAGTGAATTAAATAGTTGGAGCTTTTAGTTATGGGCAACCTGCCCATCCCTCGATTCCAGACATTCCCGCAGGAAGTGTCCCATAATGATGGCAGCTTAAATCTGTCACAGAACGAAACACGCTCACACACAGGCGGACACACAAGCACACCCATTTCCCCATCCCCACCTCCTCTGCTCAAATACACTGAAGCCGGTCAGCCCCGTTGGCTAACCTCAGTACAGTGTAGGGATCTTTTTTTTTGAGATTCAGTACATCAGGCTGTGCATCTATCCACTGAATCAGCAGGGGAAGCCCAGACGCACATTGCTTTAAAACGCCTCCTAAAGCACATTAGCACATGTTACAGTAACTAGTGGCCCAAGTAACAAATACAAAAACAAAGTTTACATTCCCTTCTCAGACTCCAAGTCTGCCACAAAAGAAAATTTGTTCAGACAAGCAACCGTGGTATTAAAATTGGTCACATTAATGCCAAGGAGTTTGGTGTGACCACCACCTCCACGCTCTGGAAAGCTCACTCAATCTTCTGCCTCTGCTGTTGTAGATTTTAAACCCAGTGGACTAGTTAAACACTGAAAAAAAAAGCTGACAACACACCAGCTGTGTTAGATACGCAAGTGGGGTAATTTGCACTAATTTCAACTCAATTTAAATGTGGGCATTTTCTGGTCTTTTAAGTCATTAGAATTAAATGGCAATGGGAGTTGCTAAAATGTTAAAAAAAAAACCTATTAAAACAGAAAATGCCCTCCCACTGTTGGAAACACACTGTAGGTATTAGAAGTATAACAAAGCTTCGAGGTTCCTAGGTTATGGTCTCTTGAAGTCTTGAAATTCGATTTACAATGGCAGCTGTCCAGGAGAGGGATTACAACCAGTGGACTGAAAAATGCAAACCAGAAAAAGAATGGTGTTGAGCCGCAAAGATTATTTTCTGGCTTTGAAACCCAACAGAACATTACACCCTCTAGACAAACACTCAATTCACAGACAGGACAAGATCAGGGCAGGAGAGAAAATAAATGTTTTCAAATGGAAGAAATTGTGATTTACAGCAGCCCTTTCAATATAACCACCCCACACGACAGCAAGCTCCTCCCGGACCATGTCCGGTGTACAATATCAATCTTCCTCCCCAGCTTCTGCCAAGTTTTATCTAAATACCTTAATGTTGACTTTTATGTAAAAAAAATGTTGCACAATAAAGTGTTCATTTTTATTCAATCATCTTCCATTTCTTAATCATTGGCATTTGGTTCCCACAGTAACAGCCCAGGAATCAGCAGGTTTCTAATCACATCTAAAGAAAAGAACAGGTTGAAATTCTCAAAGTTAAATGCCCTATCTTTTCACCTCACTACATAAGAAGTAGGAGCAGGAGTAGGCCATACGGCCCCTCGGGCCTGCTCCGCCATTCAATAGGATCATGGCTGATCCGAACCTAGACTCACGTCCACTTCCCTGCCCTCTCCCCGTAACCCCTAATTCCTTTATCAGCTAGGAAACTGTCTATCTCCGTTTTAAATTTATTTAATGTTGCAGCTTCCACAGCTCTCTGAGGT
Organism: Somniosus microcephalus; assembly: GCF_052327205.1. Classification (NCBI taxonomy): domain Eukaryota; kingdom Metazoa; phylum Chordata; class Chondrichthyes; order Squaliformes; family Somniosidae; genus Somniosus; species Somniosus microcephalus. The sequence goes on along the minus strand of NC_141008.1, from coordinate 72,681,190 downwards.
AGCAAATTCCATAGATTTACTACCCTCTGAGTGAAGAAGTTTCTCCTCATCTCAGTTTTGAAAGGGTAGCCCCTTATTCTAAGATTATGCCCCCTAGTTCTAGTCTCACCCATCAGTGGAAACATCCTCACCGCATCCACCCGATCAAGCCCCCTCACAATCTTATATGTTTCGATAAGATCGCCTCTCATTCTTCTGAATTCCACTTTCCTGCATTATTCCCATATCCCTTGATTCCCTTAATATTCAGAAATCTATCGATCTCTGTCTTGAATATACTCAACGACTGAGCCTCCACAGCCCTCTGGGGTAGAGAATTCCAAAGATTCACCACCCTCTGAGTGAAGAAATTTCTCATCTCAGTCTTAAATGGCTGACCCCTTATTCCGAGACTGTGACCCCTGTTCTAGACACCCCAGCCAGGGGAAACATCCTCCCTGCATCTACCCTGTCAAGCCCTATAAGAATCTTGTATGTTTCAATGAGATCACCTCTCATTCTTCTAAACTCTTAGAGAATATAGGCCTAGTCTACTCGATCTCTCCTCATAGGACAATCCCCCCATCCCAGGAACCAGTCTGGTGGCATAGTGGTTAGCACTGTTGCCTCACAGCGCCAGGGACCCGGGTTCGAATCCGACCTCGGGTGACTGCCTGTGTGGAGTTTGCACATTCTCCCCGTGTTTGCGTGGGTTTCCTCCGGGTGCTCCGGTTTCCTCCCACAGTCCAAAGATGTGCGGGTTAGGATGATTGGCTATGATAAATTGACCCTTAGTGTTAGGAGGATTAAATACGTGGGGTTACAGGGATCGGGTGAGATGTGTCGGTGCAAGCTCGATGGGCCGAAATGGCCTCTATCTGCACTGTGGGGTTTCTGTGATTCCCTCTACGGCAAGTATATCCTCCCTTAGGTAGGGAGACCAGGGGGCAATTTTGCCAGCCTTGGGGAGGCGGGACTGCCGGGAAAATGGCAGAATTTGGGGGCGGGTACCCAACCCGCCTCCATGCCATCTTCCCAGAAGGCGGGTAGCTGTCCCGCGTCGGGTCCCGTCTTCTTGGAGGCGGGAAGGGATTAAAGCATATTAACTGCCTGTTAACAGGCAGAAAATAGGATTATCCCATTTGTACCCTCAAGTGCGGGCTTCCTAAAGGCTCCGAAGCACACCAGCTCAGCGAGGGGAGTACTGGGTCTGCGGGGGTCGGGATGCAAAAGTGTGGTGTGAAGGTAAGTGATGGGTGCAAGAGTGGAGAGGTGAGTATCTGAGGTAAGTGCAAAGTGTTTTTTAAAGTGTACTTGCCTTTGTTTCTTCCTGCAGGCTTCAGTCAGTTTGTATGCGGAGAGTCTCGGACCTCCGTGTTGCAGATGAGAGATGGCCGTTGCATTCTCAGATGCAACAACCATCTCATTTCTGTAAAAGGTTGAGGAGGTCTTGTATCAAACTGCAGAGATTGTCACTGTTTGACAGCTTCAGAGCTGTCAAACGATGACAATTCAGCTGTCAAAATTTTTTGGCAGATGGAACTTCATACGTTGACGTTCTCTGCAACCGGCTTTCCCTTGTTTGGCCTGCTAAGCCCACTGGGCGGGCTTACAAGGTCAATCAAGGGAAAATAGCATGGGATGGCCACAAATCGATGGAAGTGGGACATCGACCCGACAAGCAGCAGTCCTGCCTCCAACGTGCCCCCAGTCAAAAAAAAACGCCCCCCAAAACTGTACACAATACTCCAGGTGTGGTCTCACCAGGGCCCGATAGAATTGCAGCAAAATGTCTTCACTCTTACACTCATATCCTCTTGCAATAAAGGCCAACATACCATTTGCTTTCCCAATTACTTGCTCTACCTGCATGTTAACTTTCAGTGATTTGTGTACAAGGACACCCAGGTCCCTCTGAACACCAACATTTCCCAATTTCTCACCATTTAAAAAATACTGGGTATTATGTCCGTGTATAATTGAGACACGGACTGCAGGAGTTGGTTTAACAAGTCTTTACTGAATGGAGAAAACCTGGAAACTGAAACTACAGAAGCCTGCTAGGGCCTTTTATACAGGGGTGGTCACTGCCGGTACTGCAGTCTGACACCAGTTATTCCCTTAAAGGTACATACACAACAATTCCTCCCCTTTTAGATAAACAGTGCATAACATTCATTTAACAACTAAATAATAACTAATTACAATTACGGTTGCTAGATACATTGGTTGAAGTTAAGCAATTATAAGTTCAGTCTTTGAGGAGGCTTCCTGATTCTGTCTGGATAACGCCTCTTTGGGATATCAGGTTCTTCTGGCAAGGTTGAGTCAGGATCAATGTCGTTGTTTGGTTCGTCTGCTTCCAATATCACCGATTCTGCGGTAGATGCAATTGGAACTTCGGTTTCATCGCCAGGTGTATCAGATCGTGGTGTGGAGTTGACGTTTTCCAGTGACTCTAGAATCTGGTCAGCATGGCGTCTTACAATGCTCTCTCCAACGTCCACGGTATACATTAGAGGTCCTTGCCATGTACAGATCCTTCCTGGCTGCCATTTCTCTGTGCGGTAGTCCTGGGCCAAAACTCGTTGACCTATCTTAAAACTCCTGGTCGGCCTTTCATTCATATTCTGAAACTACCTGTTCTCCACATCTCTTCTGACGTTTGGCTTAACCAAATCCAAGCAGCATCGTAGTCTTCGATTGAAGAACATCATGGCTGGAGTTTGGTTGGTAACCGCATGTGTCGCATTCCGGTAGGCAAACAAGAAGTTATCCACCTTGTGTTGTAGGGGTATATCTTCATTACACATTGTCTTGATAGCCTTCTTGAATGTTTGAACAAACCTCTCGGCCAATCCATTAGTGGCTGGATGATATGGGGCGGATGTGTACTGCTTAACACCATTGTTCTTTAAGAACCTCCGGAACTCTTCAGACACAAACTGTGGTCCATTGTCAGAACAAATCTGTTCAGGCAGCCCATTCCTGGCGAATATGGTTCGTAAGACTGTGATAGTTTTTTCTGTGGTGGTTGAGGACATTTTTATTACCTCTGGCCACTTTGAATGTGCATCCACCGCAATTAAAAACATCAAGTCCATAAAGGGACCAGCAAAATCAATGTGCACCCTTTGCCATGGAGATGAGGGCCACTCCCATGGATGTAGAGGGGCTTGTGGTGGGGCGTTTTGGACCTTCTGGCATCCTGTACAGCTCTTGGTCATCTCTTCGATTTCTCTATTGATTCCTGGCCACCACACAAACGCTCTGGCTAAGTTCTTCATTTTTACCCCCCCAAAAGACCCTCATGAAGCTCATTGAGCACTCTATCCTTCAATTTGGGTGGAATTACTACTCTGGATCCACACATCAAGGTTCCTCTGCACACTGACAGCTGTTCTCTTCTCGGCGAGAATGCTGGCAGCAGTGGTTTGCCATGTGCTGGCCATCCCTTCACCGTTAAATCATAGACCCAGGAGTGTGTCGGGTCATTTCGTGTTTCCTTTTCTATGTTTGTATTCGTCACAAGGAGACATTCGACTATAGTCGAGTGGAATAACTCCACTGGATCCACTGCCAGTTCTTCTTCCACCGTCGGCAACGGTAGGCGCGACAATCCATCAGCATTCCCATGCTGTTTAGTTCCTTTGTACTCGATGTCATATTGGTGTGCCCCTAGGAAAAGGGACCACCTCTGTAGCCATTGTGCCGTCATTATCGGTACGCCCTTCTGAGGGTTGAAAATGGAGACGAGAGGTTGATGATCAGTTAGTAGAGTAAATTTCTGACCGTGCAGGTAGTGATTGAACTTCTTCACCCCCCACACCAGGCTGAGGGCCTCTGTCAATCTGGGCATAGTTACGCTCGGCTGAAGTCAACAAGCCTGACGCAAAAGCTATCGGCCTCTCTGAACCATCAAGGAATTTATGTGACAGTACCGCCCCAGTGCCGTAGGGAGACGCATCACACGCCAGTCTTATCGGTAGTGATGGGTTGTAGTGAGCCAATACTTCTCTTGAAGTGATTAGGTCCTTACTCTTCTGAAAGGCCCGCTTACATTCATCGCTCCATTTCCATGCTACTCCCGTTCGTAGTAGGGCATTCAGTGGATGCAGAATTGTGGACAAATTCGGCAAAAACTTATGGTAGTAATTCACCAATCCGAGGAATGACCTCAGTTGCGACACATTTTCAGGCACTGGAGCCTTAACTACCGCTTCAATTTTGTCAGGGGACTTATGCAACCCCTCTTCATCAATCACGTGGCCACAATACGATATCTGTTTCTTAAAAAACTCGCACTTGGGGCGATTGGCTCGTAGCCCATGTTCACGTAGTCTAGTGAGCACCTGCTCCAGGTTGGCAAGGTGTTCACTGTCATCTTCACCTGTCACTAGGATGTCGACCAAGTAACACGGAGTCCCCGGAATCCCTTGCAGGACTTGTTCCATTGCTCTTTGCCATATCGCCGGAGCTGATGCTACTCCGAATACCAGTCGATTATACTGGTAAAGACCTTTGTGAGTGCTTATCGTGAGATACTTCCTAGAGGATTCTTCAACCTCCATCTGCAAATATGCTTGTGCTAGGTCAATTTTTGTAAAACGCTTCCCTCCAGATAGTGAGGCGAAGATATCTTCTATCGTTGGAAGAGGATATTGTACTGTGTGAAGGACTGGGTTCACCGTCACCTTGAAGTCCCCACAGATGCGAACCTTCCTTGGCTCCTCAGACTTATTGTTTAACGTTTTCTTCATGACAGGAACGATGGGTGTTGCCCACTCGCTCCAGTCTACCTTAGATAACACGCCTGCATTCTCCAGATCTGCCTCAACGGCTGGGCGAATTGCATATGGTACCGGTCTTGCTTTGAAAAACTTGGGAATTGCATTCTCCTCTATTTTTATCGAGGCGGTTACGCCTTTAAGAGTGCCCAGTTCTTGTTGAAATACCTCTTTGGCGTCAGCTAAGATTGTTGACAATCGTCCAGGAGTGACGTCGTCATCCTTTTTACCAGCCACCGTCAGTGCCTGAATGGAGTGCCAGTCTAAACTTATCGTTCTGATCCATTCACGTCCCAATAACGGTGGTCCACCATCTTGCAGAATGTAGAGATACAATTTCCGTATTTTCTTGCCGTTGTATTCGACAGGCACCCTTATTTTTCCTCTGGGGTATACTTTTTGCCCCGTATACGTCCTCAAGACAATGGATGTCTCTCTCAAGGGTATGTGTGAGAATAGCCGCTCGTAGTCTCGTCGATTCATGACGGTTAGAGCTGATCCTGTATCCAATTCCATTTTGACTTGGGACCCTGCTATCGTGAGGGTGACCCAAATGGTTCGGTGATCCTCTTTTGCGATTACGTTGTGAAGTTTGAGACAGCTTAGTCTCTTGTTCCCGGATTTACTATCGCTCATCTGGTCTTCGGAACTACTGTCCGTCATCTTTTGAACTTTCCTGTACGGTTCCTTAGTAGCCTTTTTTGTTGTCGTTGGTCTTCTTCCCAGACCTGCAAACTCGTGCAATGTGTCCCATCTTTCCGCATTGCCTGCATATTTTGTCCTTGGACCAGCAGTCCTTCTGGTCATGGTTTGTTCTGCTGCAGCGATAACATTTTGCAAATCCCCGTGTCATTTCGTGGGTGCCGTATTCCTGTGGCTTTTGTTGTATTTCCGCAGCTCCCCTTGCTGCTGCTTCGTACGATACTGCCACGCTGAAAGCCTTATCTAGCGTCAGCTCTTTCTCAGAGTAACCTCTTCTGGGTTCCTTCACTCAAGAGTCCACAGACAAATTTGTCCCGTAAGGTATCTGCCAGTCCTGCTCCAAACTGGCAGTGCTTTGATAGCTTGCGTAGTTCAGTAAGGTAATTAGCATTGCTCTCATTTTTATGCTGATTTCTCCTGTGGAATTTAAATCTTTCTGCTATCAGCAGCGGTGTAGGATTTAGGTGTTCCTGTAGGATAGCAACAATTTCGTTAAAACTCTTAGCCTTCAGTTTGGCGGGAGTAATCAGGTCCCGCAATAGGCCATACGTTCTTGCGCCCATTAAATTTAGCAATACCGATGCCTTTTTCTCATCGGCTATTTCGTTTGCCTCGCAATATACCTCGACTCTTTCCACATACGTGGTCCAGTCTTCTATTGCATTATCGAAGGCAGTGATATCACCAGTCTTTGGCATCTTGAAAATCTAAGATGGCGCCTCCCGCACTTTGCCTTCGTCCCCGATGGATCAAAATGGCGCCTCCCGCGCTTTTCCTTCTTCCCCGCCGAGTTAAGATGGCGCCTCCCGCGCTTTCCCGCCGCTGCCAACGCTGTTGCTGGCGATTATATTTATTTTACTATCCTGTAATGGCGACGCCCTATGGTCTTCGCGCCTCCCCGATTGCTGCTGCCAACGCCGCTCTCCGCGGTATTTTTATTTTTCTATCGCGCTTCAATATTTGCTCCGTTAATTGAAGAACCGTTCCCGTCGTGGAGCAGACCCTCTGGGGCACTTCCCTCCCTCTTCTTAGGTCTGAACGCTGCCCGGCTTCGAAGCACCGGCCGCGCCCTGTGTGCTCCACCCTCTCTCTCTCTTTGCTTCCCGACTCGCTGCCCGGCCCCGTTGCAGAGCCACCCGATCGAGCTCTATCCCGCCGCAGCCCAGGAAGGATCAGTGCACTACCTGCCACCAGCCCGATTAGCTGGGAAACCACAGACTGGAGAACCAAGCCTGGCTCTCGACAGTCTCTCCTGCACTTTTCAATTCGATGATTTGGAGGGCGGTTGCCCACGGTCGACACCCGTTTCTCGAGTTTCTTTGGATTATTTTTTTAAATTTTTCTTTCTTCTGGCTTCGACCTTCAATAACGTCGTCTGAGGTGCTGCCGAGTTGCAGGTAAGTTAGTTTCTTACTCGTCGCCAGTATTATGTCCGTGTATAATTGAGACACGGACTGCAGGAGTTGATTATAACAAGTCTTTACTGAATGGAGACAACCTGGAAACTGAAACTACAGAAGCCTGCTAGGGCCTTTTATACAGGGGTGGTCACTGCCGGTACTGCAGTCTGAGACCAGTTATTCCCTTAAAAGGTACATACACAACACTTGGCTTTTCTATTTTTCCTACCAAAGTGGATAACTTCACCTTGTATTCCATTTGTCATGTTCTTGCCCACTCACTTATCCTGTCTATATCCCCTTGAAGCCTCTTTGCATCCTCCTCACAATTTACATTCCCACCTAGCTTTGTATCATCAGCAAAGTTGGATATATTACATTTGGTCTCCTCATCCAAATCATATCATTGCTGAGGCCCAAGCACTGATCCTTGCGGTACCCCACTAGTTACAGCCTGCCAACCCAAAAATGACCCGTTTATTCCTACTCTCTGTTTTCTGTCCATTAACCAATCCTCAATCCATGCTAATATATTACCCCCAATCCCATGAGCCCTAATTTTGTTTACTAACCTCTTGTGTGGCACCTTATCGAATGCCTTCTGAAAATCCAAATACACATCCATTGGTTCCCCCTTATCTATTCTGCTAGTTACAACCTCAAAAAACTCTAACAGATTCGCCAAACACGATTTCCCTTTCATAAATCAGTGTTGACTCTGCCCAATCCTATTATTATTTTCTAAGTGCCCTGTTACCACGTCCTTAATAATAAATTCTAGCATTTTCCCTACTACTGATGTCAGGCTAACTGGTCTGTAGTTCCCAGTTTTCACTCTCCCTCCTTTCTTAAATAAATATTGGGGTTACATTTGCTACCTTCCAATCCGCAGGAACTGTTCCAGAATCTATGGAATTTTGGAAGATGACAACCAACCAATGCATCCACTATCTCTATAGCCACCTCTTTCAAAACCCTAGGATGTAGGCCATCAGGTCCAGGGGATTTACCGGCTTTCAGTCCCATTAATTTCTCCAGTACTACTTTATTTTTTTACTAACGCTAAATTTCTTTCAGTTCCTCATTCTCGCTAGACCCTTGGTTCTCCACTATTTCCGTGAGGTTTTTTGGCGTCCTCTTCCGTGAATGCAGACACAAAGTATTTGTTTAATTTCTCTGCCATTTCCTTATTCCACATTATAATTTCTTCTCTCTCAGCCTGTAAGGGACCCATGTTTATTTTCGCTAATCTTCATCTTTTTACATACCTATAGAAGCTTCACGGTCTGTTTTTATGTCTCTCGCTAGTTTACTCTCATATTCCATCTTCCCTTTCTTTTTCAATTTCTTGGTCCTCCTTTGCCAAATTCTAAAATCCTCCCAATCCTCAGGCTTACTACTCTTTTGGCAACATTATAACACTCTTCCTTTAATCTAATACTATCTTTAATTTCTCTCGTTAGCCACGGTTATACCATTTTTCCTGTGGTGTTTTTATTCCTTAAGGGAATGTATATTCGTTGCGAATTATAAATTATTTCTTTAAATGTTTGCCATTGCTTTTCTACTGTTCTACCTTTTAAATGTAGTTTTCCAACCTACCTTAGCCAACTTGCCTCTCATACTTACGTAATTTGCTTTGTTCATGTTTAGGACCCTAGTTTTGGACTTAACTAAATCACTCTCAAACTCAACATAATATTCTATCATATTATGATCACTGCTCTCCAGAGGCTCCTTCACTACAAGGTTATTGCTCAGTACTAGATCGAAAATAGCCAATTCCCTCAAAGGCTCCTTGACATACTGATCTAGAAAACGATCTTGAATACATTCCATGAACTCTTCCTCTGCCCTATTTCTGCAAATTTGGTTTGCCCAGTCTATATGAAAGTTAAAGTCCTCTATGATTACTGTATTACCCTTGTTACATGCATCTCTAATTTCCTGATTTATACTCTGCCCGACACTACAACCACTGGTAGTGGGCCTACAGACTACTCCCACTAGTGTTCTCTGCCCCTTGTTGTTTCTTAGCTCCACCCAAACGGATTCTACATTTTGTTTTTCCGAGCAAAGATCCTTTCTCTTTACCGTCTTTATTCCCTCCTTTATTATCAGGACTACCCCATCTCCTTTTCCATTCTGCCCGTCAAATATCCTGGAATATTTAGTTCCCAACTTTGGTCACTCTGCAATCACGTCTATGTAATGGCTATTACATCAAACTAATTTATTTCTATCTGCACTATTAATTCATCCAATTTGTTGCAAAGGTTTTGTGCATTCAGATATAGTACTTTTAGCTTTAACTTTCTGTTTTTCCCTGACGTCACTTTACTCACTAATGCCCTATTACCTTTATTAATCTTTCTGTCCCTTCCTGACCCACTCTGCTTATCTTTACCCACATTACTACTCTGCTCTACAGCCTTGACATTTCTCTTACTGCTTTTGAATTTACCCTTCCCCGAATCCTCCCACCCTCTCCTTCATTAGTTTAAAGCCCTATCTACCACCCTAGTTATTCGATTCGCCAGGACACTGGTCCCAGCCCAGTTTAAGTGGAGCCTATCCCCACAGAACAGCTCCCTCTTTCCCCAGTACTGGTGCCAGTGCCCCATGAATTGAAACCCCTGCCTCCCACACCACTCTTTGAGCCACGCATTTAAACCTCTAATCTGTTCGTCCTTATGGCAATTTGCGCGTGGCTCAGGTAACAATCCAGAGATTATTACCTGTGAGGTTCTGTGTTTTAATTTCAACACTAGCTCCTCAAACTCTCTCAGCAGAACTTCATTCCTAGTTCTACCTAGGTCGTTGGTTCCTACATGGACCACTCCCACTAGACCCCCCCCCCACTCCCACTGGATCCTCTCCCCCCGCCCCCCACTGGATCCTCTCCCGCCGCCCCCCCCCCACTCCCACTGGATCCTCTCCCCGCGCCCCCACTGGATCCTCTCCCCCCGCCCCCGCTCAATCCTCTCTTCCCCCCCCCCCCGCTCGATCCTCTCCCCCCCGCTCGATCCTCCTCCCCCCCCGCTCGATCCTACTCCCCCCCCCTCGATCCTCCTCCCCCCCCGCTCGATCCTACTCCCCCCCCTCGATCCCCTCCCCCCCCGCTCGATCCTCTCTCTCCCCCCCCGCTCGATCCTCTCCCCCCCCCCGCTCGATCCTCTCCCCCCCGCTCGATCCTCTGCCCCCCGCTCGATCCTCTGCCCCCCGCTCGATCCTCTCTCCTCCCGCTCGATCCTCTCCCCCCCCCCCCGCTCCTCTCCCCCCCCCCTGCTCGATCCTCTCCCCCCCCCCCCGCTGGATCCTCCCCCCACTCCCACTGGATCCTCTCCCTCCCCCCCCCCCACAATCCCACTGGATCCTCCCCCCCCCACAATCCCACTGGAACCTCCCCCCACCCCACTCCCACTGGATCCTCCCCCCCCCACTCCCACTGGATCCTCTCCCCCACCACTCCCACTGGATCCTCTCCCCCCCCACTCCCACTGGATCCTCTCCACCCCCACTCCCACTGGATCCTCTCCCCCCCCACTCCCACTGGATCCTCTCCCCCCCCCCACTCCCACTGGATCCTCTCCCCCCCCACTCCCACTGGATTCTCTCCCCCCCCACTCCCACTGGATTCTCTCCCCCCCCGCTCCCACTGGATTCTCTCCCCCCCCCACTCCCGCTGGATCCTCTCCCCCCCCCCACTCCCGCTGGATCCTCTCCCCCCCCCACTCCCACTGGATCCTCCCCCCCCACTCCCACTGGATCCTCCCCCCCCACTCCATCCTGCCCCCCCCCACTCCCACTGGATCCTCCCCCCCACTCCCACTGGATCCTCCCCCCCCACTCCCACTGGATCCTCCCTCCCCCCCACTCCCACTGGATCCTCCCTCCCCCCCACTCCCACTGGATCCTCCCTCCCCCCCACTCCCACTGGGTCCTCCCTCCCCCCCACTCCCACTGGATCCTCCCTCCCCCCCACTCCCACTGGATCCTCCCCCCCCCACTCCCACTGGATCCACTCTCCCCCCCCCCACTGGATCCTCCCCCCCCCACTCCCACTGGATCCTCCCCCCCACTCCCACTGGATCCTCCCCCCCCCACTCCCACTGGATCCTCCCCCCCACTCCCACTGGATCCTCCCTCCCCCCCACTCCCACTGGGTCCTCCCTCCCCCCCACTCCCACTGGATCCTCCCTCCCCCCCACTCCCACTGGATCCTCCCCCCCCACTGGATCCACTCTCCCCCCCCCCCACTGGATCCTCCCCCCCCCACTCCCACTGGATCCTCCCCCCCACTCCCACTGGATCCTCCCCCCCCCCACTCCCACTGGATCCTCCCCCCCACTCCCACTGGATCCTCCCTCCCCCCCACTCCCACTGGATCCTCCCCCCCCCCCACTCCCACTGGATCCTCCCCCCCCCACTCCCACTGGATCCTCCCTCCCCCCCACTCCCACTGGATCCCCCCCCCACTCCCACTGGATCCTCTCTCCCCCCCACTGGATCCTCCCCCCCCACTCCCACTGGATCCTCCCCCCCCCACTCCCACTGGATCCTCCCCCCCCACTCCCACTGGATCCTCTCCCCCCCACTCCCACTGGATCCTCTCCCCCCCACAATCCCACTGGATCCTCCCCCCCCCACAATCCCACTGGATCCTCCCCCCCCACAATCCCACTGGATCCTCCCCCCCCACAATCCCACTGGATCCTCCCCCCCCACAATCCCACTGGATCCTCCCCCCCCACTCCCACTGGATCCTCTCCCCCCCCACTCCCACTGGATCCTCTCCCCCCCCCACTCCCACTGGATCCTCTCCCCCCCCACTCCCACTGGATCCTCTCCCCCCCCACTCCCACTGGATTCTCTCCCCCCCACTCCCGCTGGATCCTCTCCCCCCCGCACTCCCACTGGATCCTCTCCCCCCCCCACTCCCACTGGATCCTCTCCCCACCCACTCCCACTGGATCCTCTCCCCCCCGCTCAATCCTCCCCCCCCCACTCCCACTGGATCCTCCCCCCCACTCCATCCTCCCCCCCCACTCCCACTGGATCCTCCCCCCCCACTCCCACTGGATCCTCCCCCCCCCCCCACTCCCACTGGATCCTCCCTCCCCCCCCCACTCCCACTGGATCCCCCCCCACTCCCACTGGATCCTCTCCCCCCACTCCCACTGGATCCTCCCCCCCCCACTCCCACTGGATCCTCCCCCCCCCACTCCCACTGGATCCTCTCTCCCCCCCCACTCGATCCTCCCCCCCCACTCCCACTGGATCCTCCCCCCCCACTCCCACTGGATCCTCCCCCCCCCACTCCCACTGGATCCTCCCCCCCCCACTCCCACTGGATCCTCTCCCCCCCCCACTCCCACTGGATCCTCCCCCCCCACTGGATCCTCTCCCCCCCCCACTCCCACTGGATCCTCTCCCCCCCCCCACTGGATCCTCTCCCCCCTCCAACTGGACCCCCCCCACTGGATCCTCTCCCCCCCACTCCCACTGGATCCTCTCCCCCCCACTCCCACTGGATCCTCCCCCCACTGGATCCTCTCCCCCCCCCACTGGATCCTCTCCCCCCCCCGCCACTGGATCCCCTCCCCCCGCACTGGATACCATCTCCCACCCTCCCACTGGATCCTCCCCCCCACTCCCACTGGATCCTCTCCCCCCCCACTCCCACTGGATCCCCCCCCACTGGATCCTCCCCCCCCCCACTGGATCCTCTCCCCCCCCACTCCCACTGGATCCTCTCCCCCCCCACTCGATCCTCTCCCCCCCACTGGATCCTCCCCCCCACTGGATCCTGCCCCCCCCACTGGATCCTCCCCCCACTGGATCCCCTCCCCCCCCTCCCACTGGATCCTCCCCCCCCCGCTGGATCCTCCCCCCCTCCCACTGGATCCTCTCCCCCCCCACTCCCACTGGATCCTCCCCCCCCCCCACTCCCACTGGATCCTCCCCCCCCCCACTCCCACTGGATCCTCCCCCCCCACTGGATCCTCTTCCCCCCCCCACCGGATCCTCTCCACCCCCCCCACCCCCACTGGATCCTCTCCACCCCCCCACTCCCACTGGATCCTTTCCACCCCCCCACTCCCACTGGATCCTTTCCACCCCCCCACTCCCACTGGATCCTTTCCACCACCCCCACTCCCACTGGATCCTTTCCACCACCCCACTCCCACTGGATCCTTTCCACCCCCCCACTCCCACTGGATCCTCTCCACCACCCCCACTCCATCCTCTCGGACCCCCCCGCACTCCCACTGGATCCCCCCACTCCCACTGGATCCCCCCACTCCCACTGGATTGGATCCCCCACTCCCACTGGATCCGATCCCCCCACTCCCACTGGATCCCCTCCCCCCACTGGATTCCCCTCCCCCACTGGATTCCCCTCCCCCCACTGAATCTCCCCCCCACCCACTGGATCTCCCCCCCACCCACTGGACCCCCCACTGGATCGCTCCCCCCCACACCCACTGGATCTCTCCCCCCACACCCACTGGATCCCCCCACTCCCACTGGATCTCCCCCCACCCACTGGATCCCCTCCCCCCACTCCCACTGGATTCCCCCCACTGGACCCCCCCCCACTCCCACTGGATCCCCCCCCACTCCCACTGGACCCCCCCCCACTCCCACTGGATTCCCCCCCCACTCCCACTGGACCCCCCCTCCCCCACTGGATCCCCCCCACTCCCACTGGACCCCCCCCCACTCCCATTGCCCCCCCCCCACTCCCACTGGACCCCCCCCCACTCCCACTGGACACCCCCCCCCCACTCCCACTGGACACCCCCCCCCCACTCCCACTGGACACCCCCCCCCACTCCCACTGGACCCCCCCCCCCACTCCCACTGGACCCCCCCCCCCACTCCCACTGGAACCCCCCCCCCCACTCCCACTGGAACCCCCCCGCTCCCACTGGATCCCCCCCCCCCACTGCTGGTGGTAGGACAGTGCATGGTCAGGATTGCTGCCTAAAACTTTGTAAAGTCATCAAGGTGCCTGCTGAGCAGATCCCTTTCTTACACACATGTCCCAAGCATTCAGAGACTAATGCAGTGAATCGGCTCCCAGTGTGGACTGAAGAGAAATATGTACATTAATCATGCAGTACCTTTCTTCCTTGGTGATGGCTTCATCAAATACCTGGGACAGGCGCTTTAACTGCCCAATTCCAAGAGACACGGATTCCAGATCTCGGTCAAACTGCCTGTTAACGTACACAATGAATACTCAGAGAGAGAGAGAGAGTTCGGCTACGTTTGGAGCAAAGAGAATATCTTTATACCTCTTAATAGGTCACCAGATCACCACACACCAGCAAAAGAAAAAAAAATAGCAGTTTGGAATTAATTTACAGCCTCTCACTAATAGATCGAATTTTTTTTTTTTTTTTTTTTTTTTAAAAAGGAAGATTCATTTTTCCTGCTGCCAACCCCTCCCTCTCCAGATTAGATGCAACAACCTTCAGAGAGATTTCAATGCAGGATGGAGAATTCCTGCCGTAGGCATCCTGGAATTCAGCAATTGATCTGTATCTCATAGCAGGAATGAGGATAGAGAGAAGCACTGCCTGAAAGGGCAATGGAAACTCTTTCTTTCTCTGCAGACAGCATTTTCTAAATGCATACTTTAGGAGATTCAGACACTTTTGCAAGGAAATAGGCTGCAATATCTTCATCTTTCCCTCCTAGTGACTACTTAAGTCGAATATTCTTACAGAATAGTCACCAACATTGTACATTAGAGACTGTACAGGCCATTCACTAGTTTCAGATACTGCCCATAGCACCAGTTACCTCTATTTGAAGGAACTGCTCCTCAATTTCTAGCTGCACTTCAGTCCCAGGCTCCTGATTTTCTGGCTACCTGGTGCGGAGGGGGGTTGGGCAAGTCGGAGGACCTCTTTGTGGGTCTGCTCCTGTGCCTGGCCAAGGTGGTTATCCACATCCACGGGTCCAGGTTAGACATGGCCAGTGGTTGTTCGCTCCGGCTGCCTGCCTTTCCTCCGTGGCCATGTCCACGCTCAGGTGGCCTTGAAGAAGGAACACACGGTGCCCACCGGCACGCTTGAGGCCCTTGCGGGACTGGAGTGTTGGAGTGTATTGTAGATACAGAAGATAATATTCTTATTTAATGTGATAAGTTTCCTTTGTTTTATTTAGAATTTCAGTGTTTATTGTTTGCGTCCCTTTAAAAAAGGTGGCATTTTTGTTAGATTAATTTTACTTTGTTAGAGGTCACTGGGACAACCCAGCGTCGTCCTAATTGGCCAATCAGAAGAGTAAAGCACCAGTTAATTTTCTGTAATAGGTCTTCAACCACCACCCTAAATATGCCCCTCCCCATCCCAGAAGAAACAAGTCAACATTTCAGCTACCAGTCCTGGAGGACCAGCACCATCATGGACTTGTGACTGGGAGCTACCTGCAACGAGAGGATTAATTAAATTCCTAGCATTCACTAAAATGGAGGGGCACCCCAGCAGAAAACCAAGAGTCCCCAAATTACACCAATTTTGAAATGCTCCTTCGCTCCGCATCCATTCACCCCAACCTTCTGTCGGAGCAATAAAGTGGAGTGCGGCGGTCAACACGATCAGTGGGGGCCTACAAGTGACCTACTTGCTCACAGCTCCCACAAATATCAGTGTACAACTCCAAACCTGCTACAGACTCCAAGACAGCCAGCCAAAGATTCTTGCAAACCAGAGCCCCACTAGCTCCAGAGCAGAGTACTAAAGCCATATGCACTTACCTCCAGTAACCCCCATCGGCACAGTTCACAGCAGAGCCGCTGATGGGATTGCTGGGGACGAATGCATACCACCTTTAGTGCTCATCTCTGCACCACGGTTGGTGCAGCAGGGGCCATATTTTTAGCTGGCTCTATTGGATCTAGGGCAGAGCTAGCAGCTGAAGTCACATGGGTGCAGCTCCCACCAGCGAATGCAGATCTCGACTCTTGAAGGGCCACTGTTGGAGCTGTTAATCCAGACAAAGGAAATAAATGCTGGCAGCCCAACTCCCATGAAAATTCACACAGATTATCAAGAACACAAATAAAACAGAGTACAGGTGAGGATAAGAGGCTCTACTCTAATTAAAATAGACAGAAAAGAGATATTCCAACTGCACCCAAATTCTACAAGTGCAGAATTGACATATTGCTTGCCTGCACACAAGTTTGACTGCTTGACTAATGCAGATTGGTAGAAGATGCATTCCTCTGGGGGGCATGCAGCAAGCTTAAAATTAAAATTATCCCCGCCCCGCTGCGAGATGAATTATTGAGTGGTCCCATCAGTTGGCTTCCCCTCCTGCACTACAAACACCTAATAAATTCATCCTATACAAAAACCATTGATTTTAGGGTTTGACAGGTTTTAAAAATCCAATTCCTTTAGATCCATCAAGTTTGATCCATCCATGAATCTAATTCTTCCTGCAATCAACAGGCTTTCAAAACCCAATTTCAGCATTACTGTAGCACCAATTGTTGATTTATTCCATCTTCTCTTCTACTGTTGTTAGCCCCTATTAAAAAGTACAATGAGGTTGTTCAATTGCTGTACCTCCTCCTGCTAATTCCTGTGGGCGAGGCAAAGGGACTCTTCAATGCAGCAGACCTAACCGATCTTCTCAGAGGAAGACCGTCCTTGCCAAACAGGTGAGCAACTTCCCTCCACTTGCCCTTGGGACTCCTGGGGGTGCGTTTCCCACTGGAGGGGGTGCTGCGGATCCTTGCCTCCCTGCTGCGATGGGTTTTAGGGGGAGGGCTTTTCTTTGAGGCCGAACCACCCCTGCGTCTCTGGGGAGTTTGGGGCTTTGAAGGAGTGATCACCAGACAGTCGCTGCGCCTCTGTCGCCTCTTCTGGAGTTTCTGCAGAAAGAATCACAATAATTAGGGCACAAGGCCAAAAATCAACACATTTTTTGGACCAGCAGTGGAATCCTTCTCCTCTCCTTGACCCTTCCCCTCCCCCAATACATCAGACAAAACTAGCAGTGATGTCACTGGGCGGATTTAGTGCAACAGTACAAATACATCACAGGAAATATAGTCCCCAAGCCAATAGGCTGTGATGTGCCAAGATGCTTCTTCTGCGATACCGTTAACCAGCTCAATATTACTGCCAGTGAACCTTGCAAGAATCAGTATTTCACTCTAGTGTTACAGACGTCGATGACGAAGTCCAACACTGCCTTCAGTGTGCCAGTGCAGCCTTCGGTCGCCTGAGGAAGTGTGTTTGAAGACCAGGACCTCAAACCCAGCACTAAGCTCATGGTCTACAGAGCAGTAGTAATGCCCGCCCTCCTGTATGCTTCAGAGACATGGACCATGTACAGCAGGCACCTCAAAGCACTGGCGAGGTACCACCAACGCTGCCTCTGCAAGATCCTGCAAATCCATTGGCAGGATAGGCGCACCAACGTCAAGTGTACTCGCTCAGGCCAACATCCCCAGCATCGAAGCTTTGACCACGCTTGATCAGCTCCGATGGACGGGCCACATCGTTCGCATGCCCGATACGAGACTCCCAAAGCAAGCGCTCTATTCGGAGCTCCAACACGACAAGAGAGCCCCAGGTGGGCAGAGGAAATGCTTCAAGGACACCCTCAAAGCCTCCTTGAAAAAGTGCAACATCCCCACCGACACCTGGGAATCCCTGGCCCAAGACCGCACAAAGTGGTGAAGTGAAGGCGCCGAACACCGAGTCTCTTCGCCGGGAGCAAGCGGAAGCCAAGCGCAAACAGCGGAAGGAGCGCACATCAACCCACCCCTTCAAGCACCATCTGCCCCACTTGTGACAGAGACTGTAGGTCCTGCATTGGACTCATCAGTCACCCGAGAACTCATTTTTAGTGTGGAAGCAAGTCATCCTCGGTTCCGAGGGACTGCCTAAGAAGACGACATACAACTCAATGATCGCTCCAAGTAATGTTTGGGGTGGAACACCCAGCAGTACAATTGTACAATTTATCCATCCAGTCAAGTGCGAAAATTTCACACATCCACCATTACACTTGACTGAAATCTTAGTGACAATACTGATTAGATGTGTTGAGAGAAATGACTAGACCACCACTACCTAAATTTATTCTGGGTAGATTACCCAAGTATATACACATGTGGGTTTGACCAGTTACAAGTTTTATTGGGAATTTATCAGCATTTGATTTGCAGCTAGTTTATTTTACGTGTTATTTATTGATAGCCTCATGTATTTTAAATTTAACCAGCAACTTCTTTCCTTAAAGTCCTCTCCCACAACCTTTCTCCTCCTCTTCTCTTTCTCCCCCCTCCCCACCAGTACAAACTATCCTGGAACAATGTACCAAAGGTGCCAATATCTGTGGAATCATATCCCAGTAACCCTTAGATACAACGACGTTTACTTATATAGTGCCTTTAACCTGGTTAAAACATCCCAGGGCACTTCACAGCAGCGTTATAAACAAAATTTGACACCGAGCCACATAAGGAGATTTTAGGGCAGGTGACCAAAAGCTTGGTCAAAGAGGTAGGTTTTAAAGAGCGTGTTAAAGGAGGAAAGAAAGGTAGAGGGGTTCAGGGAGGGAATTCCAGAGCTTAGGCCCTTGGCAGCTGAAGGCACGACCACCAATGCTGGAGCGATTAAAATCAGGGATCAAGAGACCAGAATTAGAAGAGCGCAGATATCTCAAAGGGTTGTAGGGCTGGAGGAGGTTACAGAGATAGGGAGGGGAGAGGCCATGGAGGGATCAGAAAACAAGGATGAGAATTCTAAAAAGCTTAACCGGGAGTCAATATAGGTCAGTGAGCATAGGGGTGATGAGTGAACGGGACCTCAAGTTTACAGAGAGTAGAAAGTGGGAGGCCAGCCAGGAGTGAATTGGAATAGTCAAGTCTAGAAGTAATAAAGGCATGATGAGGGTTTCAGCAGATGAGCCTGGGCGGAGTTGGGTGATGTTACGGGGGAGGAAATAGGCGGTCTTAGTGATGGCACGATGTGTGGTCAGAAGCTCAGTTCAGTCAAATATGACACCAAGCATGATAAATATGGCAGAAATGCATACTATATACTGTAAAAGAATCCATGTGGTGTGGAGAGTTAATAATAAACTGCATATTCAAACAAATTAAAAATCATATGAAAATGATACTAATAAGCAGCCACTTCAGGATATATTGACTCCATTCTCCTAATCTCTGGATCATGCTTTGCTTTGCTCCACCAAGTATGTTGGCTTCAGCAGCTGTTAACCATCAGCCTTTTGCTTACAACAGCTAAACCATATAGACTCTCATCTAGACTCATCCTCCAGTGATTCACCCTATTCCCACCCAGAAAATCATCATCATCATCATCATCCAGCTGGATGAAAATCCATTCAATAAACACTCCTCGATAAAGTACATCTTCCGATTTCTGAGTCCCAGTACTTTCCAAACCATTTCTTCCACCCTTGGAACGATTTAATTTCATAATGGTACTGTTTTAATTTGGACTTCAAGAAACCAGTGTTTGCAAGGCAACGCCCAGCATTTGTGCTGCTAAATCCATCTCTTATTCTGGTAGCTGATTCATTCTTTCATAGATCGAGAGGTTTTCTGCCCTGGTACACATTATAGGAATTCTTGTGTGTTCCTCTCTCGTATCTCGTATGTCAATTAAAAGCCAAATGTGTGCTCACAAACTAGCTAAAAACACACTCTATAGACTGTAAGGGCACAAATATACAATCCTCGTCTCACATAAGTGGTTGTGGGGCACACGGAGGCATCACAAGTCCATCTCAGGTCCCAAACTGGCACTAGAGAAGAACGAACAAACTTGCATTTATATAGTGCCTTTCACGACCACAGGAAATCCCAAAGCGCTTCACAGCCAATGAAGAACATAAGACGCAAGAGCAGTAGGTCGGCCATTCGGCCCCTCGAGCCTGCTCCGCCATTCAATAAGATCATGGCTGATCTGATCTTGGCCTCAACTCCACTTCCCTGCCCGCTCCCCATAATCCTTCACTCCCTTACCATTCAAAAATCTGTCTATCTCCACCTTAAATATATTCAATGACTCCGCCTCCACAGCTCTCTGGGGAAGAGAATTCCAAAGATTCACGATCCTCAGAGAAGAAATTCCTCCTCATTTCCGATTTAAATGGGCGACCCCTTATTCTGAACTTATGCCCCCTAGTTCTAGATTCCCCCCTTTTGAAGTGTAGTCACTGTCATAATGTAGGAAATGTGGCAGCCAATGTGCACACAGCAAGCTCCCACAAACAACAATGAAATAATGACCAGATAACCCATTTTACTGATGCTGGTTGAGGGATAAATATTGTCCAGGACACCGGGGAGAACTCCCTGCTCTAGTTCAAAATAGCACCACGGGATCGCATCCAAAAGACGGACCCCAGACAGTGCAGCACTCCCTCACTACTGCATTGGAGCGTCAGCCTAGATTTTATGCTCTCTGAAGTGAGACTTGAACCTATGACCTTCTGACTCAGGAGGCGAGAGTGCTACCAATGGAGCCGCGGCGGACATTAGAGAGCACCAAATTAGAGCACGACGCACTCCTCATTTTTTAAACTGTTTGCAGCTTAACTGTACGTTGCAGTTGGCTTCGATTGGAACATGGAGCGCAACCACAGCCTAAATCAAATACTGCAGAAACTCTGCAATAAAATCGCCCCAGAAACCTACAATACAAGCAAGATTGTTAGACTAGATGGCAAAAACAATTCATTAGATTAGTATTCAAAAGGTGAGAAGGGATACAGATTACACAACACACTCTGGAGACTGACCTCAAGAGGAGGGAAAAAGGGGTAAATGAAGGAAATTTACCAAACTGTCTGATAGGACACTATATATTCAGGAAAAATCACATTTCCCATCTTATTCTTGGCAGCATACTATTAGTCATACAAAATACATGTGACATTTAGCTTCACAGCTATTTGTCAAGAATTGGTTAATAAATGAAAGATTTAAGTCAACAACTCTATTTATAGTGGGGAAAAATCTTACAAGACAAGTTTATTGGTTTCATTTAGCCAACAACACAGTTCATCAATTTATAACCAAATGTTTTTGTACAAAAAAAGCTACCAGTTTCCACCTATTCCAGGCGAACGAGAGGAACCAATTCACCAATTAGTGCAGTGTTGGTTAATATTCACCCAGTAAAAATCAATGCGATACAATCTGCAGAACAGGGGAAAAACTCCAGACTGATGTCACACCTCAACAGCCAACTAGAAGACCACGTCGAGATTGAAGTGTCACAAATCACTGATTATTTAATAGTAATTGACAAACATGGAAAATATTTATTTCTCATCGATCACTTTTAATTAAAACAAGATCGAGTCAGAACTGCTAGCAGGATGGGCAGACAAGTGGCAGATGGAATTTAATACAGAGAAGTGTGAGGTGATGCATTTTGGCAGAAGGGATAAGGAGAGGCAATATAGACTTAATGGCACAGTTCTAAAGAGTGTTGAGGAACCTGGGGGTTCATGTGCATAGATCTTTGAAAGTGGCAGAACATATTGAGAGAGTAGTTAGCAAAGCACATGGGATCTTGGGCTCCATAAATAAAAAGGTATGGAGTACAAAAGCAGGGAAGTTATGCTGAACCTTTATAAAGCTCTGGTTAGGCCACAACTAGAGTATTGCGTCCAGTTCTGGTCACCACACTTTGGGAAGGATGTGAAGGTCCTCGAGAGGGAGGAGGGATTTTAGCTACAAGGTTAGGTTGGAGAAGCTGGGGTTGTTCTCCTTTGAGCAAAGGAGGTTGAGGGGAGATTTGATAGAGGTGTAGAAGATTATGACGAGTTTGGATAAGGTAGACAGAAAAAGGCTGTTCCCATTAGCTGGTGGTAAAAGGACTAGGGGACACAGATTTAAGGTTTTGGGCAAGAGATAGAGGGGGGAACGTGAGGAAGAACTTTTTTCACGCAGCGAGTGGTGAGGACCTGGAACTCGCTGTCATCGAGGGTGGTGGAAGCGGAGACACTCAATGATTTCAAGGGGAGACTGGATAGGCACTTGAGGGAAATAAACTGGCAGGACTACGGGGATAGAGCGGGGGAATGGGACTGACGGGATTGTTCTAGAGAGCCGGCATGGACTCGGTGGGCCGAATGGCCGCCTTCTGTGCCGTTATGACTCTATGCTGATCCAAAAAAAGCCACAACCTGTCTGCTGCCTTATCTGGGGCCACGCGAAGGACACGTCTGCTACAGATAACAACACTTTTGAAATAAATCAATAGGTGAAAATAAAGGGAACCCAAACTGCTCAAAGGGTGCCTTCCATGTGTAAGCGATGGAAGCAACAGTTCCACATATGTAATTACACACACTTTCTTGATAACTCTCTTCTGATTTAATTCAGCCAATTGCCACATCAGCTCATTTCAGCTGAACCAGCCGCACAAGTTTATTAAACTACAATGTACACAGAGAACACAACGGCCCGGGTCACTACCTTATACATACAAGGCACAAATTCCTTCTTTCCCCCAACTGCTTTCCAAGCGCTGAACAATCCTCTAGGGGATACTATTGCCTCTCCAACTGCTTTTAGGTTATTCTTTTAATTTGAATCCCGGAGTTCATGAGCGGCTCCTGACGTTTATGGTTTCAAATAGCAGTTCTTAAATTATGAAACCTTGACGCTTTGAATTCAAAACTAACTAACGCGAGCCACGGTCCTACGGGAGACGGTAGTCCGTGTGAGTAAAGGCACCTTTACCTGAGAGACGTTGCCCCAGGTGTTCCTCGCAGCCCGACCCAGACTTTGCATCGGGTTCGGCTTCTTCCTGAGCTCCAGACTCTCCCAGCTCGGGGTGTCGTCGATGTTAAAGTCCAGCTGTTTGAGAGGCAGCCTCTTCCTCAGGGACATGCGGAGGGTATTGAGGGAGCTGGACGAGGGCATCTTCCTGAAGACATGGGCTGCCGGGCTGTCGCCTTCCTCCCGCAGGATCTGGTGTGTCTTCCTCCAGCTTGTAGTCACAGCCTCCATGATTCTGCGCCGCTCCCGCTATCTCTCAGCAATCTCTTCCCCTCCCAATTTTTCTTTATTGTTTTTGAATTTGGCGCAACTTTGTAGCCGGGCGGAATTCCCGCGATCTGATTGGTGAAACTTACAAGATCGCGAGGTCTGCCCCCTCACCGATTGGCTGCCGGTTACATCACTCCCTGTGTAACGCTTGGAATTGTTTCCCTGGCCGGGGATTAACTAACGCGCTGCTTTGTGTTCAGTCCTTTGCTTTCACGGATCTTTTTGCCGAACTAATAAAAGAAACAATGTGTCTTTATTTTTTTTATAATGGGCTGATTGAAATTACCTTTGCATTCTTGCGAATCCAGCGCCCTCTGGTGATGTGATGGTCACAGGCTGAAATTCTCACCCCAGCCACTGATGCAGTTGTGTTCATTAAACCTGCGAAGCAAATCCTTGGTACATACAGAAAGATGGTAAGATATCTTCCTGCATCACCAAGGATTTGCATCACAGGTTTTAAAGCACTGAGCTTTCTGCGTGAGTTTGACAATATAGGGAGCAATCGGTTCCAAAATTATCGTTTAAATGACGGTCACACATTTTGTCGTTTGAACAGGCCGTCTGTTTGTTTTTCCTTCCGACCGTGAGGGGGGGGAGGGGATTTGCACATTGCCACCCTGGAACAATTCGGGACAAAGGAGAGTGAGCTGGGGGAGGGTGATGAAACACGTTTGTTGCCTCGCTGAGATTCATTAAAAGGTTAACTGATCAGCTTGGGCTTCAGAAACCTGACAATCTGGATATTTGTGTTGCCAAAGTAGTTCAAATGGAGCTTAACTCTTTTCTACACCACAACAACACAAATGAACACACAACTTCAGGGTTTAACACACACTAATCATTAGAGTGCAAACTATAAAGTATATAGCCAACACAAGACTGGAAGCATTAGACACAGTTTTTATCATTAACCTGCTAAACCCACTGGCAAATAAACAGATTTTACACTTAAGAATCAGCAGGGCAGGAACAGATCAGATCAGGTTCTCCTGTGCCTGTGTCCCCCCATGCCCACCTCAATCTTCCAGCCTCGGGCACAGATACAATGAGCGAATGATACTCTTCTGTGCTGCAAACTGCTTGTGTTCTTAGAGCAGAGAAGGCTAAGAGGAGATTTGAGAGAGGTGTTTAAAATCATGAAGGGTTTTGGTAGAGTAAATGGAGAGAAACTCTTTCCAATGACTGAAGGGTCGATACCCAGACGGCACAGATTTAAGGTGATTGGCAAAAGAACCAGTGGCGACATAAAGAAAAACTTTTTTACGCAACGAGTGGTTAGGATTAGGAATGCTCTGCCTGATAGGGCGGTGGATACAGATTCAATAAAAACATAAGAACATAAGAAATAGGAGCAGGAGTAGGCCAATCGGCCCCTCGAGCCTGCTCCACCATTCAATAAGATCATGGCTGATCTGATCCTAACCTCAAATCTTCTATCACTCTCCATCCCACCCGAACCCATGTGATCTCCTGGGAGAGACGAAAAAGTAGATAAAAAACCCAATGGCCAATTTGGGAGAAAAAATCTGGGAAATTCCTCTCTGACCCATCTAGGCGATCGAAACTCGTCCAGGAGATCACTCTGTCCCTATATTTTCTACAGTACTTACCTTCTGTAAAGGCGATCTCCACCCCAGCCAGGAACAGGAATAAAACCATCTCCTGAAATCTAACACAGAATTAGAACACAAGAAGTAGGAACAGAACCAGGCTACATGGCCCCTGGGCCCGCTCCACTACCCACAGGGCCATGACCATTCCAAACCTAGACTCATGTCCAATTTCCTGCCAGCTCCCCGTAACCCTTAATTCCCTTTACTTCTAGGAAACTATCTGTGG
This sequence comes from Somniosus microcephalus, assembly GCF_052327205.1. Classification (NCBI taxonomy): domain Eukaryota; kingdom Metazoa; phylum Chordata; class Chondrichthyes; order Squaliformes; family Somniosidae; genus Somniosus; species Somniosus microcephalus. Next base: position 72,656,405 of record NC_141008.1, on the reverse strand, counting down.
TAAACCACTGCTAACTCTGTACATGTCTGTGTGGTAAACCACTGTTAACTCTGTACAGGTCCAGGCATGTCTCCGCCCCTGGCTCCACCCCTAAGCCCGGGTATAAAGGTGACTCACCACCCTTCCCCCGGGAGCTCTTAGGATGGATCCACCAGCAGAGGCATGCTCCAGTTCTTAGTCAATAAAAGCCTACTTCGTATAAGTTCAACTCCATGGGCTAGATTTTCAGTATAGGCAGTTTTGGGGCGCTAACCTTAGCGCCTGCCCGAAGTTAGCGCCCGCCCCAAAGTAGCGCCCCGTTGCTGGAAATTCAGTGGCTTCGCCCTAAGAGGTTGGTGGAGCGCTAAAAGACGCGTTCCACTACTATCTTTAGGCGCTAATCCGGCGGTCCAGAGGTATAGCGCCCAGGCAGGGCGCAGCGCGGTTGCGGTCATTTTTGGACTGACAGCAGACCCCGTGGCGCCGACCAGCTCTTAAAGGGGGAAGGGACGAATTGGTCTGCTGCCACGCCCTGCACACTGCAGCCTGGCAAAGAGGCCTCAACACTGCTGCTCAGACCCAGGGAGTCATGGCAACGCCAGAGAAGGCCCGTCAGCGTGCCCTGCGCTTCTCAGAGGGTGATCTGGACATAATGGTCACAGCTCTGGAGGTGAGGCGCAAGATCTTGTTCCCAGAGAGTGGAAGGAATCCAACCCACCACGACTACACCAAAGCCTGGAAGCAGATCGCCCAGAGGGTGACGTTCACCGGCGATGCCCCCAGGACCCACAAACAATGTCGTAAAAAATACAACGACCTGATCAGGATTGTCAGGGTGAGTACCCTTTCCAGTCTCCTCCTCATTCTTGCACGTACACCTGACATGATGGGCAAAGGGAGCTGAAAGTCCTATTGGCCAGCCCTCAGCCAGCAGCATTGGGACAGCCATGAGCATCAATTGGCCATTCGGCACTCTACACTCTGGCCAAGCTATTCCACCATGGGAGGCTGTGCACACTACATCAGGGCTTCACTCTGTCCAAGCTATTCCACCATGGGAGGCAGTGCACACTACATCAGGGCTTCACTCTGGCCAAGCTATTCCACCATGGGAGGCAGTGCACACTACATCAGGGCTACACTGCGCACTTACAGCCCGTCCTTTCTCTTGCAGGCTAAAGTAGCCTTTAATCGCCAGGCCCGTGCCAGGGGTGGCCGCACCAAGCTGCAGAAGCTCACTCGGCTGGAGGAGCGCGTGTGTGTGCTCATGGGAGCCTGTGTGCTCGTCCCCACAGCGTGCGGAGTAGCCGACCCTCCACTGCCCGGCAATGGTAAGGACCTCGCCTTTTGGCCCTCTCGCGTTGCACTGGCCCATCCGAGCTACCTCCTTTGCCACTGTCCCACCAATGCGCTGAATGCCACCAGTCCTAACTCCCTCGCTGACGCCGTCTCCTCACTCTGAAGCTACTCTTGTGCATTCCTGCTTTCAGCTGGTGACGACCAGGACCCTGAAGCTGCCAGTGACAGCACCTCCGAGCAGGAGGAGGAGGAGGAGCAAGCCGGACCATCGGGGGAACAGTCACGTCCCGCAGGAGAGGAGGAAATGCTTGACACCTCCTCACTGGATGAGTGCCTGGAGGAACTGTCGCAGGGCAATGCAGCTTCTGGGACCAGTGGCGTCCAGCCACCCAGGAGCCGTGCGCGTAGCCCGCGGCCTTCCCACCAAAGGGGGCAAGGATCAGAGGGGAGTGCTGCTGATCGGCACACTCGCCGCCACCAACGTGGCAAGGGTCGCCTAGTTCGGCCCCCTCCTCCCCAGCGGGAGAGTCGCGACTCCAGTCCGGACACCTTCACCTCGGAGGAGGTTCGGAAGCTGGATAAGATGGCCGAGGATTCGGACCGGCGCCACACGGAGCTCATGAGCATGGTGGGGCACATGCCTGAGGCCATCGAGTCGCTGGCGACCAGTGTGCGCGAGTTCGGGGCAGCAACTGCCGCGAGTGGCGGCATGCTGACTGATGCCGTCAAGACCCTGGCGGATGTGATGTGGGCACACACCAGGACAACAGGGGCACTCACTGCTGCCACATGCGCTGTCTCAGGCAGGCATCGCCAGGGCAGCCGCCGCGCTGGACCATCCCAGCAAGCCGCCCCTCGGCTGATTGTTGCGGATCCTGCAGTGCGGGCCCGGCCGAGTGTCACCGCGCCACAGCACCAGCCAGCGCATCCCAGACGCCAGCTGGGCCACATTGCGCCATCCGTCGCCGCCATTCCCCCACTGGGGCGTCAAGGCAAGCGGCTGCAGCTGATGGTGGCCAGGCTCAGGTGCGCCACTCAGCAGACGGCCCCTCGAGGCCCAAACGCCGTGTAGGCCGCCCCCCAGCGGCATCTGGCGGAAGGGCATCTGAGCCTCAGGCGCCTTCCCCCAGCCTCGCAGCAGCCACTGGGCAGAGCTTGCGAAGGAGCAGCAGACCGGGCAGGGGAGGCAAAAGGCTGGGCAAGGTCTCGCCCTCGCGGGCCACTCAGTAGAGGGTGTGGCCAGCTTTCCTTTTATATGGCAGTGGCCATCTTTATTTTGCCCATGGTTGTATTGTTGGAGGGCTTATTTTTCGCGTTAGGCCGACGTTGAGGCCCGGTGTAAAGAAATGTGGAGTGACTCCTCCCCAGTTTGTGGGAGTGAGTCGTTTGTTGGGCTTTTTGTGGGGCCCGTTTATTGTTTATGGGGATTCATGTGGGAAGGGCTTTTCATTTTTGTGTAATAAATAATTATCTTTATTCATGCAGTCTCCATGGTTGTTCTTCTTAGTGTTTGTTGGCTTCGCCGGCTGAGGGCTTGTGGAGCGGCTGCATTCATCTTCCCTCATGGCCCCTGGCCATTCCCTGACAGGGGGCTTAGAAGTACCATGTAATAAGGTGGCGTCGTGCGGCCATTGGCCCTGGTCGCTCCCTCCTGGGAACGTACTCCTGCTCCTCCTCCTCCTCCTCATGCTCCTCCTGCTCCTCCTCCTGAGGTGCTGGTCCAACGTCAGGTGGCAGTTCCTGAGTCCTGCGGATAGCCAGGTTGTGTAGCATGCAGTAAACCACCACAAATTGGGAGACACGGTCCGGCGAATACTGGAGAGCTCCTCCGGAGCGATCAAGGCAGCGGAACCGCTGCTTGAGGACCACAATAGTTTGCTCGATGATGTTGCGGGTCGTTTGATGGCTCTCGTTGTAGGCCTCTTCAGCAGCGGTCCTGGGCGCGCGGAGCGGGGTCATGAGCCAGGTGCACAAAGGATAGCCTTTGTCCCCGAGTAGCCATCCTCTTGGGGGAGGCTGTGCCTGGAACATGTCATGCACAGTACACTGCCACAGGATAAGGCATTGTGGCTGCTGCCTGGGAAGCTGGCATTGACTGCCATGATGTGCTGCTTGTGGTCACACACCAGCTACACATTCAGAGAATGGCAGCCCTTCCTGTTGCGATACTGCTCGCCATGCTCCAGAGGGGCCCACAAAGCCACATGCGTACAGTCAATGGCGCCCTGCACCAAGGGGAATTCCCCGAGTCTGGAAAATCCCAATGCGCGCTGATGCTGTCTCTCCAGGGCCATGGGGAAGGAGATGAATTGGCTTCTCCTTCTGAACAGTGCTTCGGTCACCTGGCAGATGCAGTGGTGTGTGCCGTACTGGGAGATGTTTGCTATGTCCCCAGCAGCGTATTGGAAGGAGCCGGTGGCATTGAAGTTAAATGCCACCGTCACCTTCACTTCCACCGACAGAGATGTCCTGCACCTGAGCTTTGGCCGCAGATCTCGGCGAAGCAGGTGGCAGATCTCTGCAATCACCCCCTTTCGGAATCGGAGCCTTTTAACACATCGCGCGGCTCTCATGTTTAGGTTGGAGCGCTGCTGGCGGTATAGCCTGACTGGATAAGGCCTATGTGGCCGACGCCTGTAGCCCCCTCTGCCTCTAGCCAGGGCTGCCCCTCTCACAATGCGTCTGCGAGCCCTACGGACATGGAGCTGCAGCTTCGCGTTGGCACCCCATGCAACCCCCATCAAATCCTGGCAAACACTCAAATTTCCAAAAGGCCACTTGCAGCGCTCTGGCATGAGTCCAAAAATACCTGAGCTCTTGCTGCTTGAAACCAGTTAGCTATCCTCGTTGTTGTGTCTCCAGAAATGCGTTGCACAAGAGTGTTTTCTGAAAAAAGGCTGGCCTTTATACTGGAGAGCACGTCCCCTTTAATTTGCGCCCCCCAGGGCCCGCGCTGGTTGTGTTGCGTTCCTTTTTCCAAACGCTCTGGCCGCCAGCCGCACAATGGGGCGGTCCGACTGAAGTTTGGAATCGGGGCGCACAAAGGGCGTTGCACGAGGATGTGACGTCATTTTCTGAGCGCGCATCCGGGCGGGCGCTAAACTTTGCGCCGGCGCTAACGGGCAACTTAATTTGGGGTGGGGCGCAAACTGCGCTGCGCACGGGCGCTACACGCATAGCGCCCGAAAATCACTTCTCTTAAGGCGCTAACTGCTGGCGCTATCAACTGAAAATCTAGCCCGTAGTCTTTGGTGTTGTTGATAGTGCATCACTATCTATTTCTGTTTTAAATTTATTTAATGATGTAGCTTCCTCAGCTTTCTGGGGCAGCAAATTCCACAAACCTACCACCCTCTGAGTGAAGAAGTTTCTCCTCATCTCAGTTTTGAAAGAGCAGCCCCTTATTTTAAGATTATGCCCCCTAGTTCTAGTTTCACCCATCATTGGGAACATCCTCACCGCATCCACCCGATCAAGCCCCTTCACAATCTTATATGTTTCAATAAGATCGCCTCTCATTCTTCTGAACTCCAATGAGTAGAATCCCAATCTACTCAACCTCTCCTCATATGACCACCCCCTCATCCCCGGGATTAACCGAGTGAACCTTCTTTGTACTGACTCGAGAGCAAGTATGTCTTTTCTTAAGTATGGACACCAAAACTGTATGCAGTATTCCAGGTGCGGTCTCACCAATACCTTGTATAACTGCAGCAATACCTCCCTGTTTTTATATTCTATCCCCCTAGCAATAAAAGCCAACATTCCATTGGCCTTCTTGATCACTTGCTGCACCTGCATACTAACTTTTTGAGTTTCGTGCACCAGGACCCCCAGATCCCTTTGTATTACAGTACTTTTCAGTTTCTTGCCATTAAGATAATAACTTGCTCTATGATTTTTCCTGCCAAAGTGCATAACCTCACACTTTCCAGTATTGTATTCCATCTGCCAAATCTCTGCCCACTTACTTAGCCTGTCTATGTCACTTTGCAGGTTTTTTATGTCCTCCTCACTCACTACTTTCCCTCCCATCTTTATATCATCTGCAAACTTTGATATGTTACACTCGGTCCCCTCCTCCAAATCGTTAATATAGATTGTAAAGAGTTGGGGACCCAGCACTGACCCCTGCGGAACACCACTAGTTACGGATTGCTAGTCTGAGAATGAACCATTTATCCCAACTCTCTGCTTAGAGAGCCAATTCTCCACCCACGCCAGAATATTACCCCCAATCCCGTGATTTTTTATCTTGAGCAATAATCTTTTGTGTGGCACCTTGTCAAATGCCTTTTGGAAGTCTAAATACACTACATCCACTGGTTCTCCTTTATCCACCCTGTATGTTACTTCCTCAAAGAACTCAAGCAAATTTATCAAACATGACTTCCCCTTCATGAAACCATGCTGAGTTTGTCCTATTAAATTATGTTTATCCAAATGTCCCGTTACTGTCTCCTTAATAATGGACTCTAACATTTTACCAACCACAGATGTTAGGCTAACAGGTCTATAGCTTCCAGCCTTCTGCCTACTACCCTTTTTAAATAAGGGTGTTACATTAGCAGTTTTCCAATCTGCTGGGACCTTTGCTGAGTCCAGGGAGTTTTGGAAAATGATTACCAATGCATCCACAATCCCTACCGCCACTTCCCTCAAGACCCTAGGGTGTAAGCCATCAGGTCCAGGGGATTTATCCGCCTTGAGTCCCATTATTTTACCAAGTACCACTTCCTTAGTGATTTTAATCGTATTTATCTCCTCCCCCCCTAGAGCCCCCTGTTTGTCCAGTGTTGGGATATTCTTAGTATCCTCTACCGTAAAGACTGATACAAAATATTTGTTCAGCGTTTTTGCCATCTCCATATTTCCCACCATTAATTTCCCGGTCTCATCCTCTAAGGGACCAACATTTACTTTAGCCACCCTTTTTCTTTTTATATAACTATAGAAACTTTTGCTATCCGTTTTTATATTTTTTGCTAATTTACTTTCATAATCTATCTTCCCTTTCTTAATCAATCTTTTAGTTATTTTTTGCTGTCTTTTAAAGACTTCCCAATCTTCTATCTTCCACTAGATTTGGCTACCTTATATGCCCTTGTTTTTAGTCGGATACTATCCTTAATTACTTTACTTAGCCACGGATGGCTATCTTTTCTTTTACACCCTTTTTTCCTCAGTGGAATATATATTTTTTGGAAGTTGTAAAATAACTCCTTAAATGTACACCACTGATCATGTACCGTCTTACCCTTTAATCTATTTTCCCAGTCCACTCTAATCAATTCTGCTCTCATACCTTCATAGTCTCCTTTATTCAAGCTCAGCACGCTTGTTTGAGATCCAACCTTCTCACCCTCTACTTGAATATGGAATTCAACCATGTTATGGTCACTCATTCCAAGGGGATCCTTTACTAGGACATTTTTAACTAATCCTGTCTCATTACACAGGACGAAATCTAAGGTTGCTTGCCCCCTGGTCGGTTCAGTTACATACTGCTCAAGAAACCCATCCCTAATACACTCAATGAACTCATCCTCAAGGCTGCTCTGCCCAGTTTGATTTGTCCAGTTAATATGATAGTTAAAATCCCCCATAATTATAGCTGTTCCCTTATTACAAGCTGCTCCTGCTCCTTTGACCCAATATCATTTCTCTGTATTATAGTGATTCCTTCCTTTATTAACATAGCCACCCCACCTCCCCTCCCTTCCTGCCTGTCCTTCCTGATTGTTAAATAACCTGGTATGTTTAATTCCCAGTCATGGTCACCCTTCAGCCATGTTTCTATAATGGCCACAAGATCATACCCATATGTAGTTATTTGTGCCGTTAACTCGTTCATTTTGTTACGAATGCTACGCGCATTCAGATAAAGAACTTTCAAATATGTTTTATGACACTTAGTTCCTGTTTTTTCCCCTTTTACTACTTTACCTTTTACTCCATACCTTCTGTCCCTTCCTGACACGTTCTGTTTTTTAATTTCCCCACTGCTACCTAAGTCTATGACCTTCTCCGTTGTCATTTCTGTTATTTGCTCTCTAGAAACCTCCCCCCCACTAATTAGTTTAAAGCCCTCTCTACAGCCCTAGTTATATGATTCGCCAGGACTCTAGTCCCAGCACTGGCCAAGTGGAGTCCGTCCCAACGGAACAGCTCCCTCCTGTCCCAGTACTGGTGCCAGTGTCCCAAGAAGCAAAACCCATTTCTCCCACACCAGTCTTTGAGCCATGCATTTAACTCTTTAATTTTATTTATCCTAGCCAAATTCGCTTGTGGCTCAGGTAATAACCCAGAGATTATTACCCTTGAGGTTCTGTTTTTTAATTTGACCCCTAGCTGCCCATACTCCTTTAACAGAACCTTCTTCCTTGTCCTATCTACGTTGTTTGTACCAACATGGACCACGACAACTGGATCCTCCCCCTCCCACTCCAAGTTTCTTTCCAGCCCAGAAGAGATGTCCTTAACCCTAGCACCGGGCAGGCAACACTGCCTTCGGGACGCCCGCTCTCGACTGCAGAGAACCCTATCTATACCCCTAATGATACTATCCCCTACCACTATAACATTTCTTTTTACTCCCTCCAATTGAATGGCCCCCTGCACCACGGTGCTATGGCCAGGTTGCTCATCCTCCCTGCAGTCCCCGCTCCTGCCCTCACAGGGAGTAAGAACCTCAATCCTGCTTGACAAGAGCAAGGGCTGCGGCTCCTTCAACACTACATCCTGGATCCCTGTACCTTCCTCACTCGTAGTCACACCGTCCTGTCCCTGACCACGGACTACATCTGCAGTAATTAATTTCATAAGTGTGACCACCTCCTGAAACATAGAGTCCAGGAACTTCTCCCCCTCCCTGATGTGTCGCAGTGTCTGAAGTTCGGTCTCAAGCTCTTTAACATGGAGCTTGAGTTCCTCTAGCAGCAAACACTTATCACAAATGTAATCACCGTGAGCCTCAATGGGGTCCACCAGCTCCCACATTTCACAACAGTGACACATCACCTGTTCACCCATATCTGTGTAATTAATTAAATTTCTTATTATTAATTATGAAGACCCTCTGCCCCGATATAGATGATAATATTACACCACTATTTAATAGGACTTACCAACTTACAGGTATAGAAGAGAAGGAAGAGAACCTACCAACCAGTTGATCACCAACCTCCCTCGTGGAAGCTGTCTGGGGGACCTATCCAGTTGAATTGTCTCACTGCTCCACGTCTGCAGTGTTGGATTAGCCTGAGAGAGAGGGAAGCAAAACAGAGCAACAAGCACCCCCTCACCTCCCACTTGCCCGAACTCTGCCACTTACCAAACTCTACTTACACTCAATGCGACCTCACTCAGCGCTACCACACTAAACCCGCCCCTTTTTATACCTGGATTCTACTTCCGGTTTCAACTCCCCAACAGCTTAATTTACTCTAAAAAATTTAACTTACTTCAAATAATTCACTTATTTACTCACTAAAATTCAGTAAATGCACTTAAAAGACTTTTTCTGCCACTTAGCAAAGTCTGCTTAAGCTCAATGCGATTGCACTTCAAATAGTAGCCTTCAAAAGGAAATTGGATAAATACTTGAAGGAAAAAAATTGCAGGAATATGAGGAAAGAGCGGGGGAGTGAGACTAACTGGATTGCTCTTCGAAAGAGCCGGCGCAGACTCAATGGGCCGAATAGTCTCCTTCTGTGCTGCACTATTCTATGATTCTATGACCAGCTCCTCTTCCCAATGATCCCAGGATTCTCTGCCAATGCTCCCAGATCCAGCAACCACCGCCCCATCCAGTGCTCTCAGACCCATGGACTCCCCTCTTAGTGCTCCGAAGCACTGGTACCCCCAGACCACCAAACCCTGGGATCCCTCCTACCCAGTGCTATCAGACTGTCACCTACCAGTGCTGCTTGCATTGGGAGCCACTGTTTAAGAACATAAGAAATAGGAGCAGGAGCCGGCCATTTGGCCCTTCGAGCCTGCTCCACCATTCAATCAGATGATGGCTGATCTTTTACCTCATCTCCACTTTCCCGTACTATCCACATATCCCTTGATTCCCTTAATATCCAAATATCTATCAATCTCTGTCTTGAATATACTCAATGACTGAGCCTCCACAGCCCTCTGGGGTAGAGAATTCCAAAGATTCACCACCCTCTGAGTGAAGAAATTTCTTCTCATCTCAGTCCTAAATGGCCGACCCCTTATTCTGAGACTGTGACCCCTGGTTCTAGACTCCCCAGCCCGGGGGAAACATCCTCCCTGCATCTACCCCGTCAAGCCCTGTAAGAATTTTGTATGTTTGTTCCTGAGCTGATAAACATTGGAACCTCCCTGATACTGCCAGGCTACAGAACCTCACTCCCCAGTGCTGCCAGACCCTGGTACCTCCCTGTAATGCCAGGACAAGCTGGGAGGCCCGACTGTTCATACCTGGGATTGCCCCCATTATGGCTAAACCCTGATATCTCCCCTCCTCACTACTGCCAGACCCCAGGATTATCCTGTAAACCAAAATCCACTTTTCACCTCCTCCCCCCACCCCCGCCCACAAGATGTCAAATTCCAGATTCCCCCGGCCCATAACAAATACTAAGTTACACAAAGAATCAAAAAATGATACAGCACAGAAGGAGGTCATTCGACCCATCGTGCCTGTATCAGCTCTACTGCAAAACCCTACACACCAACCTCCAAACTGTTACATGTTACCTACTCTCTCCCTTTGCTTTATAAAAGTTTGGAGGTAAAAGTTAGATATTTAGGTGAAGGAAGATACAATAATAATGAAGTCCACTTGTACTGGCCTCGTTAGACGTGCTCCTATCTAGTTATCCAGCAAGTTAAACACTCATTCAAATAATTCCTCGTGAAGCCGTTTCGCTGTTTTGAAGCTTTACTTGAACAAATTTGTGAAACTGTAAACAAAGACAAAGTATGTTTTGTACATAAACTGAGTACTATACATTCGATATTACATAAGATATAAACATATTTACAACAGTAGAATAGACTAATTGTATGACTAACTAACATTTGGACTAACTTCTGTAACTATCAAATATTAACCTTTTATAAACATAGTGTTATCAAAATACTACACTGACAAAGTTGCTATCATGCTAATAGACAAAGATACTCACAGATATTGCGCCTGGCCTAACATATGAGGTCAGATTACATTGGATTGCGAATCCCTCATGGAATTCTCCATTACTCAAGTCAGGTTCTTCCTGGAATTCTACTTCCTGGGATTCTACTTCCTGGGTCACACAGGAAGAAAGGTAGAAAGGTCAAATGACCTCTGCTGCACACAAACACTGCTGACACATAACCACCACCAGAGGGTACTATCTGCATGTAAAATGTCCATAATGTCCAGAACACCACTCCTTTACAGTTTTCACAGAAAGGACAGTATTGTAGGAATTGTCAGGTTCCTAATCAAAAGACTGAGATCGAGTCAGTCTGTTAACTAAACTAAGTTTAATACTGTTTTGCAGAAGTAACAATCAAACGCAGGAGAACTAACAAACAGGTCTATGCTCAATGCTGGCTCCACGCGGACTGAGAGCGAGGGCTCCTCCCTCTGACATCATCACGTTTCCCGCTGTTGGGAACGTCACGTGACCCACATGGTGACGTCATCGCGTTTGGTCTTAACCCTTTAGAGACCGCGCTATTTACATGTAGTAAAACGAATACAGGTACAGATTCATTCTGTTACAGATAATTATGTACATTGATGTAAGAGTCCCTTGGTGGCTCTGCCACAGTATCATAATATTCTATGCCCCGAGGACTGGTAGCAATCTCATAATGCCATGTAATAACTACAGAATTTGACTTATTCAATCACCGCAATTGAGTAGCTCTGATAATAAATTGTACGTTACATGGCGTAGCAAAATAACTTACAATTATATAACACCTTTAACATAGAAAAACAGTTCAAAGTGCTTCACAGAGGCATAAACAGAAAAGGGGGCCAAACCAAGGAAGGAGATATTAGGAAAGAGATGGGATTTCAAGAAGATCTTAAAAGAGGAGCAGGAGGTAGAGCTGTGGAGGGGTTTAGGGAGGGAATTCTGGAACGTGGGACCTAGATGGGGGAAGGCGGACCACCAATGATGATGCGAAGGGAGGGGGGATGCACAAACGGTCCGAGTCTATGGAACACAGAATTCTTGAGGGGAGGGGGCAGGGGGATCTATAGGGCTGTAGGAGGTTCCAGAGATAAGGAGAGGTGAGGCCATGAAGGGCTTTAAACACATGGATAATAATTTTTCAATTGGAGACATTGGAGGACCAAGAGACAATGCAGGTCAACAAGGACAGGGTGAGAGGTAAGCGGGAGGGAGACAGTGCATGAGGAGAGGGAACCATTTACAATGTCAGCTAGCATGGGGATAAGGAAGGAAAGTTGCGTGGTCAGCAGTTCGGTGGGTTTGGAGTCAAGGGAGCAGGAGATGGGTGTACGGACAAGATGAGCTTGGGGAGGGCGTGAGGGGAGATAGGAGAGAAACTAGTGACTAGAGAAAGATGTGAGTTCAGGGTTAGGCAACGGGGAGTACCTGTGTGGAGGTCTGGCCTAGTACGCAAACGGATGAGGGAGAAACAATAGAGGCAGCTGAATGCATGGACTCACAACACCTCTACTGATTTACTATTAGCAATGATGCGCCAGCAATATATTAAAAGTCTTGCATGTAGCGCACAGTACCTTTAAATGTAACACATATTCTGTTAAGATTTCCTGTCATGCTTTTTATGTCACATTCTTTTGTCACACTTTATAATTTTTTAGAGCTATTCTACTACTTACTGCTGTTTGGTTTATTCCCCACTGAATTTATAATGAATTTACGCTAAACAATTTATAATTTATCCAAACTTCTTGCAGTTGATTGGGCAATATACTATACATGTCCATTTCACCGTTAGCAATTTCTTCCAGCTGATGTTCAGTCCCATCCTTGCAGTCCTGCTCAATTACCCTTGTCTTTCCAAACATTGACTCCCAACACTACATCAGCCAGCCTAAACATAACCCCAAGGCACTTGCTCCCTCTCCCTGTACTACTTATGAATAACTCATCCCAGCGGCAGGAAAAATACACGATTCAAACAAGTATATGTCAAATATTCTATTGAAATAACATAAAATACCATAACATCTAATGTACAACTACATGTATTTTACAATAATTTATTTATTTTAAGGCTCAGTCCCCTTTTTTCTAAAGTCCTAAAATGATGTAAAAACCTTTTTATATTCAATTTAATCATGTGTCAATTTCTTTATTCTTGCGAATATTTACTTTATTCCCAATACCAAGAAAAATATAACACAAGAATAATTCTTTCTACATTAGATGATATAATGCTGCTCTCCTTATAAAACAGCACATCCTAGAACTATAGAATCAAGGAATTATAGAATTTTATTGCAGAGGAGGAGGCTATTCGGCCCATCGTCCAGTGCTGGCTCTCTGAAAGAGTTATCCACTTTGTTCCATTATATACAAACATACAAAATTGATGGACAGTAAAAGACCAGCTGGTCTATCAAGCCTGCCCACACTCATGATGGACGGAGCACATCATGACTAAATATTTCCTCTCCCACCATCCCCCCCTGCCCCCCCACCTGCCACCCCCCCCCCCCCCGCAGCAGCCATGTAATCTGCTGGGAGAGGCAACAAAAAGGTGGGAAAATCCCAGGGCCATTAAAGGAAAAAATATCTCTCGGACCTCCTCAGACGATCAAAACCAGATCAGGAGATCACATAGACCAAATGTTATCTATAAAGGCACTTACTTTCTATAAATGCATTCCCGGCCCTTTCCTTTTTTATTTATCGAGTATGTATTCCCTTTTAAAGACTATTTTGAATAATATTTTTATTACTGTTCCTAGCAGGGCATATCCCTACATAACAACATTTTCCTAATGTCTCCCTTTGTCCTATTGGTGATTTTAAATCTATGGACTCTACTTACTGACTCATGGGCCAGCTGAAATAGTTTTTCTCTCATTACCTTATCAAAACACTTCAGAATTTTGGAGATAGCTAACAGATGCCCTCTTTACTTTGTGAAGGATTTTGGACTTGTAAAAGAACCTGAAACAATCGGCTAGAAACCGATGACTTGCTAGCAACAGAGGCTAGAACACAGAACAGTTAAACTTGACGATTCAAGGGTGCTCGATGGTTTTTGCTATGACGTCTGGTTAAAAGTATCTGTCTGTAGCCTTAGTTCAAGATATGGCGCACTTTCCAAGGACAAGGAGAGATAAGGAAACATAACAAGATGGCTGTTTTGTTTTGAACCTTGAGAAAGGGAGAGTGAGGAGGGGAAAAAAACACACCAGTGGCCTGCTTTTGCTAACAGCAAGGAGTGATATAAGATCAGCCATTTTAAACTGAAAGAAGGAGACGGTCCAGGCGACAGAGCAGAAGAGAACCAATTGGGTGTCAATGGAAAATTAACCCCTCAATCTCCCGAAGCAGAAGACTTTGGCCATTCTGAGTTTCGAGTCACACTTCTGACTAAGGTTGTAAGCATCTCTATCTGTAAAACCGTTATGTTTTAAGTGTTAAGATCAATCGAGATTGAGTGACATTAGAGCCTAGTTGGTTAATGCAACTAAAGTAGGAGGTAAAGTAAAACCCGGGGAGATTTTAGCGGTTTTGGAAACAATAGAGAAGTTCAAGGAACTTATAAGGCTCAGGGAATCAGAAACAGGACAAACTCAGGGAGCTTATAGAATTGGAGACTGCCAAACCCCAGGAGGGGAGGAACAATTAGGGAACTCAAGGCAACAAGTAGGTGCAAGATCGGGGAGTTTATAAAAGAGTATGGAGTCTGCCATACAGGGGTACATTAGGGCCAAACTCCCAACGTGGGAGGAACAATTTGGGGACTCAAAGGAGGACACAGACCCTTTTGGAGCTTGTGAGGCTCGGCTCACGGAGCTCAAACAGGGGAAGAAACTCAAGGATAGGCAAACAAAGGCAGCCTGGCTATTAACCATTTCGCTTCAAGTTCAGAAGGAAACCGAGGGCAGGAGAAGAGAAGATTGAGGAATTGATGCAGAAGATAGCAGAGTTAGAGAAAGGGTTGGAGTACGAGAGAAGGGAACGAAGGAATGAAAACAAGCAGGCAGAGAGACAAACTCACTTCATAAAAGGACTTGCAGAGTATTATCAATCACAGGCTGCTGAAAAAGATCGAGAACTGGAACAGTGTAGGTCTAGTTATGCTGAACGCGACCACCAGATGGAAGGATTACGAAGACAGAATAGTGAGCTTCGAGCCTCAGTTAAGGCACAAGCAGTGCTTGCTCGAGAGGCGCAGGGAGATGCAGTCTCCCATGCCAGGTGTGACAGGAAAATAGAGAGATTGGAATGGGCACCAGCAGCGAAGAAGGGGATAATATGCTCCATGCGAGGGGGTGGGGAGGTCGAATACGGGGTCGATAGGGAGGATTTGACCCAGCAGGCAGCCGAATACCATTGTAAAGATCAGGGAATGGGTGGGGAAATGTGTCCCGTGAAAAAGGAAAAATGTGCCATAGATCTAAACACTGGTAACACCCATCTGGCCTCCCAATTCATGGTACAATATACCACCCAATGGCTGCAAGACATGGCAGAAAAGGTACCTAAATTTGACGGGAAGGGGGACGTTATAAAACATTTCAGCGATGTTGCACAGGTGGCTGAGTTTAACAATCTGGGTGAGCCAGAGAAAGCAAGGTTGCTTTTATGGACTTTGGGGCCCACCATTTACAATGCCCTACCAAAGGACCGGCAATGGGAACTGGGGACTGTCACTGACTTGCAAGAGGAGATTCTGCAAGACCTAGGTTTTAATAGAGGTGATATAGTTGAGCTATTGACTACATGTAGACAGTTGCCAGATGAAAACCCCCTTGTCTACGCGGCCCGCTTGTGCCAATACTATGATAGGATGTACGAACCAGGGCTAGTGAGGAATGACCAACCTCAGGCCACCAATGGGGCGCATGTGATTCGGTGGCTAAAAACTCTGATAGGCCACTCACATCCGCACCTCCAGGCAGCCCTGGAAGGACTTGATCCCGAGGATGCGAATCACACGGAGCAGTCGCTGCTGCATAAGATGGTTTTAAAGTGGGAAAATCGGAAGGCAAGCAGGGGAGGTGGTTCAGTGAATGCTGCCACCGAATCACAGAAGAGAGCGTGGAGAAACGAGGGGCCTTCGTTTAAGAAATACATGCCGGTTGTGGGAAAAGGCCAAGGTAGAGGCGGACCTAAATTTGGTCGTGGAAAAGGCCCCTTTACGGGCAACAAGGGAAAATGTTATAGTTGTGGAAAAGGGGGTCATTTTGCGAGGGAGTGTCCCGATCGATCGCAGTCTGACTGGCCTGGTGCGGCTCAAGGCCTGTATCCGGACCTGACTGGATTGACGGAGCAAGTGCTGCAGGTTCAAAGGGCCTTTGAGAAGGTTGTACCTTCAGCGCCTGTCAGTGCCGCATCTGACGTGGGGAATTGGCCTCAGCCACTTTGGCCAAGGCCACGGCCACAATTATGAGTGGTGACCGGACTCGGCAAGCCTGCTTCAGCTTGACCGTTACGGAAGACCACGTTTGCAGATTGCGGTTGGAGGCCACCACAAGGGTTTCCTTGTAGACCCAGGCACATCTCGAATGGTCCTAGCTGAGCGAGAACCCGAGAAACATAGAAACATAGAAACATAGAAGATAGGAGCAGGAGTAGGCCATTCGGCCCCTTGAGCCTGCTCCGCCATTCAATGAGATCATGGCTGATCATCCAAATTCAGTACCCTGTCCCTGCCTTCTCCCCATATCCCTTGATCCCTTTAGCCTCAAGAAATATATCCAACTCCTTCTTGAATATATTTAATGAATTGGCCTCCACTGCCTTCTGTGGTAGAGAATTCCACAGGTTCACCACTCTCTGGGTGAAGAAATACCTCCTCATCTCTGTCCTAAATGGCTTACCCCTTATCCTTAGACTGTGACCCCTGGTTCTGGACTCCCCGGCCATCGGGAACATCCTTCCTGTATCAAGTCTGTCCAGTCCTGTTAGAATTTTATAAGTTTCAATGAGATCCCCTCTCATTCTTCTAAACTCCAGCGAGTACAAGCCCAATCGACCCAATCTCTCCCCATACGTCACAAGGGAAAAGGAAAGTGAAAAAAGGGGGACAATGGCCCCAATTTTAGCTCAGAGGTGGGGAGGGAGCGGTGTGGGGGGCTGTTTTGCAGTCAGAATACCCGGAAGAATGGGTTTCCCTTGGGCCCTGCTAAATTTAATGGCAGGACCTCATTAACACTTTTTGTCTCTATATTGTGGCTGCAGTCTGCCATGTTAAGAGGCTGGCTGTGTGTTCGGCGGGTAAGCCGTCAGCACCAGAATACAGTTGGGGAGCGGAGAGGAGGGAGGGAGGGATCAGAAAAGCCGGATTGGGGGAGGGGGGGGGGTCAGAGGCCTGGAAAATGTACAAGATTGGAGGCCTCGGGGTGGGGGGGGTGTGGAGATGGGAGGCCTCGTGGGACGGAGGGGGGGAAGTGGCGGGAGGTGATTGGAAGGATCGGGGGGAGATCAGAGGCTGCAGCTGGGAGCGCAGAGAAGGGAGGTAGGGATCGGAAAAACCGGGGTGGAAGGTCGTGGGCCAGGGAACTGGGGGGTGGGGGGAGGTCAGCGGGTGTCCAGTCATGGCGGGAGAGGCAGAAGCAGGATCTAACAGGTAACTGGAAAGGCACTTGCCTGCTGGATCCAGCAGTACTCGCCTCCCTTTAGCTGCCGGGTTTTCCAAGGCCTAGGAAACGCGGCTGGCCAGCGTTAAATTTAAAATGGAGAATAAATCTGAGGTACGCAGCCTCATTATAATATTTAAATGACCAACCCGCCTCCTGGGAGCGGATTGGTTGCCCGCCCCTCGTCCCGCCTCCGTTGAAACCAGAAGTGGGCGGGTCCGAGGCGGGTTGAGTTCAGATTTGAGATTTTTAACATTTTAACATCTCACCTGACCCAAACCCACCCATTTTGGGAGGTTAAAATTCCCTTCAATGTTTGTGATGCCCCACATGTGTTGGTATTACACAGTCATTTTCTTTTATCAGTTTCCTCATATTCATTTTAATTTAGTATTAACTTTCGATATATAAGTAAATGTTATATCAGATATTGGATAAAATGAGCAGGCACTGCCTTGATCTTTTGCTTTGTTGCAGGCGAGTGAGGTGTCAATTGAGGATTTTGGGAATTCGATTCTGGCCGCCTATGGCCTCCTCTCATTGTTGGGGGACGTTTGAAAAGGGAGTGCTGGAAACGCAGCATTCAGTATCGGAGGTTACGGAAGGGGAGTCGCTAAGGGTTGTGACTGTTTTTGTTCCGGGTACCACAAGTCGGAATGTGTATTGGAGGGAAAAAATTTCAGCAACAGTTGAAGAACAAAGTCGCCCAGCTTACGACGAGACACTGCTGATCGCTGATTTTACTGTTTGTATTGAGAAAGAGTCCTTTGTTAACAAACCTGACACTCAACCATGCTTCCCAGAGAAGGCTGGGTTCAGGACAATTCTCCAGGTGAGGAAAGGGAGCAAATACCCATACCGGATGCATATCGTTCCCTGAACCCTGACTGAGCATATATTTAACACCAAAGAACCGGCATGAACCTGTTGGGCCGAATGGCTTGTTTCTGTGCTGTAAATACCACGTAAAGAAGCTGATGTATCAGCGTACAGGAAGAACATAATTGGAATAACCCTTCTGAAAAGCAACACTGTGAGTTGAGGCCTATATTGGTGACAGTGAAAGTGAGACCGACGAACAAGGACATTAATACTCCGACATTGCGAACACCAACCGAAACCTTACCAACCAAGGCTACGCTACAATGCCCAATTGCCTTTCCAGGGCCTGCAAGGGGACTGCCTGCCACCCCGATTCTGGAGACTTAATAATCTGCCGTTTATACATGTACCTGTTGCCTTTAATTTTTCAGCTTGGGCTAACACTTGCTGTTTACGCTGTACCCTGAGGCAAATGAATAGTGAATTCCAAAGGTTGGGTACAGCACTTACTCACTGATGGGGAAAGTAGAAGATGATTGCTATTTGACAGGGTGAAGCAGCCCAAGCAGGAATGTGGCAAAATAAGAGTAGATTTAGGGAAATACATTTAAACGTGTTATTTTTCATTATTATTATTTGAAGAGCTTTTGCATAGATGTCACAGTGATTAAGCTTCTTGTAACAACAATGCTTAACCTTATCTGTGGTGAACACAATTCAGATTCAAGGGATGATTGAAGTGAATTGATCAATTTCATTCACTCACTTGAAGAGGAACTGAAGGATTTTGGACTTTTAAGAGAAACTTAAAGGATCGGCTAGAAACTGATGAATCACAACAAAGGCTAGAACACAGAACTGTTAAGCTTGACTGTTCAAGAGTGCACGATGGTTTTTACTCACTGCCTATGATGTCTGGTTAAAAGTATCTGTCTGTAGCCTTAGTTCAAGATATGGCGCACTTTCGAAGGACGGGGAGAGATAAGGAAACATAACAAGATGGCTGTTTTGTTTTGAACCTTGAGAAAGGAAGAGAGAAAAAAAAACACACTGTGGCGTACCGATCACAGAAAGGACACAATCCGCTTTTCGGTCCGTAGACTATAAATCAGGCGTCATGCCTTTAAGAAGGATCGCACCTTTAAGAAACTCGATCTGCAACATAGTTAAGCCCAGAGCGGGGGAGGGGCAGTCTAAGCTGTGGACTGATGAAAGACAGTCAGACTTGGTGTAGTCTCTGACGCCATTTTTGTGTTCAACATGTGGTCTCAACAATTAAACCTTTTCTGTTGAACCTCTCCGAGTTCAGTATATTTTGTTAGGAGTACGTAGACTCCTACATTGGTGACCCCGATGCTCAGGACGACTCCTAAGCATAACCATGGCTGACACAAACGCAGTTTCTGTGAAGCTGCCGGAGTTCTGGGAGAACCTAGCCACCGCCTGGTTCCTTCAAGCCGAATCGCAATTCCGGCTCCGTGGCATCACCACCGGCACAACGATGTACGACTACCTCCTCGCCTCCCTGGGCAGCTCCACAATCGCGAAAGTCTGGACAACACTACAAAACCCTTCGGAGGAAGGCAAGTACGCACATCTCAAGGCCGCGCTCCTTAAAAAATTCACAGCCTCCCAATTCATACGCAACTGCCACCTCCTCGACCTCCCGGGCCTTGGTGACTCCACGCCGTCAGACTTGCTCTCACACGTTTGCTCTGACCGACGAGAAACCGCCTGGCTCCCTCTTCCGCACGCTCTTTATCCGCCAACTACCCCCCAGCATCCGCCCGGCGATCGTGGCGTCCAGCCTCACGGACCTCGAGGACCTGGCCAACGAAGCCGATAAGCTCCTGTCCGCCGGCTCCAACCACGCCGTCACCCCCGACCTGGCCTCCGCAGCGTCGGCGCGCGCACCACCCTCTATCGCGCGGCCACACAGCTCGACCATGCGGCCCCCCAGGCCCCCACGTCCCCCAAGCCCTCTGACCCAGGGCTACTGCTACTTCCATACCCGGTTCGGCGCACGGGCATGCCGCTGCAGCCATCCCTGCACGTTTCCAACCGCCCCCACACCGGCCTACACGATGGCCATGGGGCAAGCAGGCGCGCTGCTGTACATTACGGACAGCGCCTCCGGACGCTGTTTCCTATGCAACACGGGCGCGCAGCGCAGCATCATCCCCGCGTCCGCCCTCGAGATCCAGCGAGGCGGCCGCGGCCCTGCGCTGGCTGCCGCCAACGGCACCGACATCCGGACGTACGGCACCCGCACCGTCACCATCGACCTCGCAGGCCGCCGCTACCACTGGGAGTTTATCACCGCCAAGGTGCTCTCCCCGCTCCTCGGTGCGGATTTCCTGTGCGCCCACGGCCTGTTGGTCGACATGCCTCGGTGCCGCCTCGTGGACATGAACACCATGTCACCTATCCCGGGCGCCATGGCCCCCCCCAACCCGCCGAAATGGCGTGGCAGTGCCGCGCCCGCTCAACGGACGACTACTCAGCACTCCTGGCTGAGTTCCCAGCCCTCACCAACCCGACCTTCTCCGCAAAAGTTGCTAAGCATGGGGTAGAACACTTCATCCCCACCACAGGCCCACCGGTGTATGCCCACGCCTGCAGGCTGGACCCGGCCAAGCTGGAGATCGCGCGGGCCGAGTTCGCCACAATGGAACAGCTCGACATCATCCGCCGCTCCAACAGCCCCTGGGCCTCCCCACTCCACATCGTCACCAAATCCGACGGGGGATGGCGCCCCTGCGGGGACTACCGGCGCCTAAACAACGCCACCACGCCGGATCGGTACCCCATACCGCACATTCAAGACTTCTCGGCTAGACTGGCCAGCCACTCAGTCTTCTCCAAAGTCGACCTGGTGCGCGGTTACCATCAGGTGCCAGTCCACCCCACGGACGTCCCCAAGACGGCCATAATCACCCCTTTTGGGCTATTCGAGTTCCTTTGAATGCCCTTCGGCCTCAAAAACGCAGCCCAGGCCTTCCAGCGGCTCATGGACTCGGTCCTCCGGGACCTGAAGTTCCTCTTTGTCTACCTGGATGACATCCTGGTAGCTAGTTCCTCCAAGCAGGAACACATCGAGCACCTCCGCACCCTGTTCCAGCGGCTCAGTGAGCACGGGCTCATCATCAGCCCAGCCAAGTGCCAATTCGGCCTCAGCAGGATCGAATTCCTTGGCCACCACATCACGCAGGACGGAGCCATTCCCCTGCCCGCCAAGGTGCAAGCCGTCCAGCAGTTCCCCCGGCCTACCACCATCAAAGGCCTCCAGGAGTTCTTGGGTATGATCAACTTTTACAACCGCTTCATTCCCGGAGCGGCCTCCCTCATGCGGCCCCTATACGAAGCCCTCCGGGGTAAGAAAGACAGAATGGCGATCGAGTGGTCGGCTGACATGTTGACCGCTTTCGACTCGACCAAAAAGGCGCTCGCCGACGCCACCATGCTCGCTCACCCACAGCCCAATGCCAGGGTGGCCCTCACCACGGACGCCTCCGACCACGCGGTCGGCGCCGTGTACGAGCAGTGGGTCGACAGGGCCTGGCAACCGCTGGCCTTTTTCAGCTGCCAACTGCGCCCCCCGGAGGCCAAATACAGCGCCTTTGACCGCGAGCTCCTCGCACTGTACCTGGCAGTCCGCCATTTTAGATTTCTTCGGGAGGGCCGCCCCTTCACCATGTTTGTCGACCACAAACCCCTGACATTCGCGATGGCAAAATCTGCGGACCCGTGGTCAGCCAGGCAACAACGCCAGCTCGCCGCGGTGTCCGAATTCACCACGGACATCCGGCACATCTCCGGTCGAGACAACGTGGTGGCCGACTGCCTATCCCGCCCCGCCGTCCACGGCGCCCACCTGGCAGTGGACTATGCTCAACTGGCAGCGGAGCAATGCACCGACCTCGATCTGCTCTCCGCGCCCACAACCCTCCCAGGGCTGCGACTGACCGACGTCGTCTGCGGCCCGTCCGCCGTCACAGTCAAATGCGACACCTCCTTGGTGCAACCCCGCCCCTTAGTCCCGGCGAAAACGGGTGTTCGACATCGTCCACGGCCTCTCACACCCCGGCACCCGCGCGTCCATTAGACTGGTGGCCAACCGATTTGTCTGGCGCGGCCTGCGCAAAGATGTGCGCGTCTGGTCCAGATCCTGCATAGCTTGCCAGCGTGCCAAAATCCACCAGCACGTCAAAGCCCCACTCGAGGAGTTCACCGTGCCAGAAAGAAGGTTTGACCACGTCCACATCGACCTCGTCGGCCCCCTGCCGCCATCACAAGGTCACACGCACCTGCTGACAATCGTGGACCATACCACCCGCTGGCCCGAGGCCATTCCACTGACGTCCACCACCACCGCCGACATCGCGAGGGCGTTCATCGGGACCTGGGTCGCTCGGTTCGGCGTCCCCTCCGACACGACGTCGGATAGAGGCCCGCAGTTCACTTCTGCTCTGTGGGCCGCCATCGCCCGAAACCTCGGGGTGGCCGTTCACCGCACCATGGCTTACCACCCCCAAGCCAACGGACTGTGCGAGCAATTCCACAGGTCCATGAAGGCGTCCCTCCACGCCAGCCTCGAGGACGAGGCTTGGATCGACCGCCTCCCGTGGGTGCTACTTGGCCTACGCTCCGCGGTCAAGGAAGACCTGCAAGCCTCGGCGGCGGAACTCATGTACGGCCAGCCGCTGCGCGTACCCAGAGAGTTCCTGCCCACCGCCACGACCCCCTGGTCGGCTGACCAGCAACGCCGCGCTTTTGCCAACCGAGCACAACAGTTCGCTCCGGTACCCACCGGCCGGCACGGCGAACCAGCAGCCCGCGTACCACCTAGCCTGCACATGGCCAAATTTGTTTTCGTGCGCCATGACACCCACCGAGGACCTCTACGGCCCCCATACGACGGACCCTACAAGGTACTCCAGACGGGGAACAAGTTCTTCCTCCTCCAAGTGGGCGGCAGAACTGACAAGGTGTCGGTCGACCGGCTCAAGCTGGCGCACCTAGAGCCCAACGAACCCGTTCAAGTGGGCCAACCCTCACCGCGGGGCAGACCACCTAAGAACCCGACGCGTCCGACCGCCCCGCTCCCGACACCAACCGCCAAGAGCCGTTCCGGCCGTGCCATCAAGCCGCCACGCTGGTTCGTACACTCCCTACTAGCGGATTCTGGAGGGAGCTGTGTGGCGTACCGATCACAGAAAGGACACAATCCGCTTTTCGGTCCGTAGACTATAAATCAGGCGTCATGTCTTTAAGAAGGATCACACCTTTAAGAAACTCGATCTGCAACATAGTTAAGCCCAGAGCGGGGGAGGGGCAGTCTAAGCTGTGGACTGATGAAAGGCAGTCGGACTTGGTGTAGTCTCTGACGCCATTTTTGTGTTCAACATGTGGTCTCAACAATTAAACCTTTTCTGTTGAACCTCTCCGAGTTCAGTATATTTTGTTAGGAGTACGTAGACTCCTACAACACCAGCGACCTGCTTTTGCTAACAGCAAGGGGTGATATAAGATCAGCCATTTTAAAGTGAAAGAAGGAGACGGTCCAGGAGACAGAGCAGAAGAGAATCAAGCAGGATGTCAACGGAGAGTTAACCTCTCCATCTCCCAAAGCAGAAGGCTTTGACCGTGCTGAGTTTTGAGTCGCATTGCTGAGCAAGGTTGTAAGCATCTCTATTTGTAAAACTCACGTTTTAATGTTAATAAAACCAATCAGTTAGAAAAGTTAAAGCCTCGGTTGATCCTCCCTCTGGGGACTCTAAAGAGTAATGAGAAAGATTTTAAAAAGCCCTACACTTGTTTGCTCTAATAAGAGTAGCAGTGGAGACTTTGGTCTTTACCACCTGGGCTTTAAGCATCTCCTGGGTGGAACACAAGGAAGACCTGGCTGGGAGGATTGCTCATGCCTCACGGAACCCACTGTATTTTTTCTTCCATTCATTTCAATGGATGGAAAATCTGGGGGGTTCTGTTACTGAGAAAAAAAATTGGATAAATATTTGAAACAGAAGAACACAGAAGACTATGGGGACAGGGCACTGAGATGGAATTAGCTCCTATTGAAGCGTTCGCACCAGCACAGGCTCTTTACATTGAACACCCCACAACTCTGTGCTGTAACCTCTATGTTTCTATGGCTATGGCAGATAATGGAGGTTCCACTGTAAATATCAACAGGTAATTTGAAACATACAATCACCTACTTCCTACAACTGGCCAATTTTGAACCCTGCTTGTGTTGAATCTGCCCGAGATTTGAGCTCAATACCTGAACAGCTAAACAATCCCACACATGTGAGACTTACAGATAAATCTCTACATTGTCATTTGTACCGCATACAGAGCTATAACTGTTAACTTCTGCTAACTGACCCATGGCTAACAAAGTTTAACTAAAAAAAAACCTGTTTAACCTGCCACATGTAGGCAGGTACTTCTAGGTGTAATGAAATAACGTATAATTAAGATGTAATGAATGAAATGCCCCACAAACAGAAATGTAGGTAAAGGTCATGTGATGCAATTAATATATTAGAACACAAACCTTTGCTTTCCTCAGTGTTCTCGTAAATAGATTGTGTAATGTAAGGTTCCATCGTATTCTATTATAAATCTGACCAGTTGCTGGAACGTGATAAATGGAGGAGAAAGCTGATGTTCAGGAGACTGACCCAGCCACAAGGTAAATGCAGAAAGGGAAATATGATTTGAACGCTGATTACCCGACGAGTCAAGCATGTAGTTCTATGTCACAAGGAACACCTGGCTTTCAGGTAGCTCTTTGAAATGCTCATTACTGAAAACCAGTAAAGACATTCAATGTTCTTAAATCTGCAGCTGTTACCATCACCTGCTTCTCACCTTACTCGGACATTCATTCTACTGTTCACCAATGGGGAAGTTAGAAGGATATGTTGGGATAAAGCTCGAGTGGAGCATAAACACCAGCACGGACCAGTTGGACCGAATGGCCCATTTCTGAGCTGTAAATTCTATTTAAAATGGCTGAGGAAAACATATAGCAGGCTTTAAACAACCAACACCCCCTCAGAACAAGACTGTCCAGTTCTACTCTGGTAGTTCCACTCATCTTGTCTCAGCAAAATAAAGAAAGGGACACGTAACTCATGTACAGCTGTTTACACCTTTAGCAAAAGTCGCTCACGTCAAAGATAAACAGCTCCATTTTGTAGATTTATTCATGATTTGTTTTGGAATTGCAAAGAGTAAATCAGAAACCAGTAAGCTTATTAAGTTGCCTTGTTATATCGTGTCCAGCTATTAGATTCTACCAGGTACATTGTTAATCAGTCGTCATCACTAACAAAGGTACACTTCTTGTGGTCTATCTGTGAAAAAAGGAGATTGAAATTAGCCAATATGATAATCGATTTTTAGAGATTTGTCAATTCTGCTAGCTCTGAAAGTAAAAGAAAGAAAAGAACTTGCATTTATATCGCGGCTTTCACAACCTCAGGACGTCCCAAAGCGTTTTACAGTCAATGAAGTACTTGTGAAGAGTAGTGACTGTTTTAATAGCTATGTGTTAGCTGGTTAGTCTGGTGCTACTCTTGATCCTTCCCCATCAAGCAAATCTTATACTTTATCGTGACCAGACTATGAGAACAATCAATAGAAGCTTTTATTCTTTTGTGCCAGTTTTTTCCCTCGTCTCCTGATGGTGTTTTTTCCTTGCTGATCACCCTCTGGTACATAAGAACATAAGAAGTAGGAGCAGGAGTAGGCCATACGGCCCCTTGGGCCTGCTCCGCCATTCAATAGGATCATGGCTGATCCGAATCTAGACTCACGTCCACTTCCCTGCCCTCTCCCCATAACCCCTAATTCCCTTATCTGCTAGGAAACTGTCTATATCCATTTTAAATTTATTTAATGTTGCAGCTTCCGCAGCTCTCTGGGGTAGCAAATTCCATAGATTTACTACCCTCTGAGTGAAGAAGTTTCTCCTCATCTCAGTTTTGAAAGGGCAGCCCCTTATTCTTAGATTATGCCCCCTAGTTCTAGTCTCACCCATCAGTGGAAACATCCTCACCGCATCCACCCGATCAAGCCCCCTCACAATCTTATATGTTTCGATAAGATCGCCTCTCATTCTTCTGAACTCCAATGAGTAGAGTCCCAACCTACTCAACCTTTCCTCATACGTCAACCCCCTCATCTCCGGAATCAACCGAGTGAACCTTCTCTGAACCGCCTCGAGAGCAAGTATATCTTTTCTTAAATATGGAAACCAAAACTGCATGCAGTATTCCAGGTGTGGCCCCACCAATACCCTGTATAACTGCAGCAAGACTTCCCTGTTTTTATACTCCATCCCCCTCGCAATAAAAGCCAAGATTCCATTGGCCTTCCTGATCACCTGCTGCAGCTGCATACTAACTTTTTGTGTTTCATGCACCAGGATCCCCAGATCCCTTTATACTGTAGCACTTTGCAGTTTCTCTCCATTTAGCTAATAACTTGCTCTTTGATTTTTTCTGCCAAAGTGCATAACCTCACACTTTCCAACATTATATTGCATCTGCCAAATCTCTGCCCACTCACTTAGCCTGTCTATGTCCTTTTGCAGGTTTTTTATGTCCTCCTCACTCACTGCTTTCCCTCCCATCTTTGTATCGTCGGCAAACTTGGATATGTTGCACTCGGTCCCTTCCTCCAAATCGTTAATATAGATTGTAAAGAGTTGGGGTCCCAGCACTGACCCCTGCGGAACACCACTAGTTACTGATTGCCAGCCCCAGAATGAACCATTTATCCCAACTCTTTGTTTTCTGTTAGATAGCCAATCTTCCACCCATGCCAGTATATTACCCCCAATCCCGTGATTTCTTATCTTGATCAGTAATCTTTTGTGCGGAACCTTGTCAAATGCCTTTTGGAAGTCCAAATACACTACGTCCACTGGTTCCCCTTTATCCACCCTGTATGTTACATCCTCAAAGAATTCGAGCAAATTTGTCAAACATGCCTTCCCCTTCATAAAACCATGCTGACTCTGTCCTATTAAATTATGTTTATCCAAATGCTCTGTTACCGTTTCCTTAATAATGGACTCCAACATTTTGCCAACCACAGATGTTAGGCTAACTGGTCTATAGTTTCCAGCTTTTTGTCTACTTCCCTTCTTAAATAAGGGTGTTACATTAGCAGTTTTCCAATCTGCCTGGACCTTTCCTGAGTCCAGGGAGTTCTGGAAAATGATCACCAATGCATCTACAATCCCTACCGCCACTTCTCTCAAGACCCTAGGATGTAGGCCATCAGGTCCGGGGGATTTATCCGCCTTAAGTCCCATTATTTTACTGAGTACCATCTCCTTAGTGATTTTAATCGTGTTTAGCTCCTCCCCCCCCCATTGCCCCCTGTTTGTCCAGTGTTGGGATATTTTTAGTGTCCTCTACTGTGAAGACTGATACAAAATATTTGTTCAGCATCTTTGCCATCTCCATGTTCCCCACCACTAGTTTCCCGGTCCCATCCTCTAAGGGACCAACGTTCACTTTAGCCACCCTTTTTCTTTTTATATAGCTGTAGAAACTCTTGCTATCTGTTTTTATACTTTGCCCAAATGGCCCTTATTCATGTACAAATTTTGAGAGTAGGTGTTTCAAGGCTATTTGACTATGGGGGCATCACAGCTGAGCCTGATGTCCATAGATCCGCACAGAATTGCTTAACAATCAAGTGTGTTTTTTAGGTCCTTTCACATTGCCGCTCGTTTAGTTGTGCCTGTGGGTTGGTGCCACCTGTGCACTGCCATCTCGTGTTAACACTGCTAACAAAATGGCTCTGAGAGAGTGGATTCTGCTGCCAGGATAAGGGAGTTGGTTCTAGCGGTATAAGGACTGGGTGCTGATGTGTGGATGCCACTCTGCCACAATCTGGACTAAAACCATGCCAATATAACAGTGCCCTTTCACACTTTTCTCCTTATTTAGGAGGGGTACTTTGTGCTCATAGTAGCATTACACTCTTAGGCCTAGAAATTCATTAAGGCGCTGCCAGCTTTGCGCCCAGTTAACGCCTAAAGAGTGATTTTGCGCCAAAAATGAGTTAGTGCAGATATTCAGCGCAGCGGTATTGGCGGCGGTAGCCGTTAGCGCTGCGCCGGCACCGATGACGTCATCAGTGTGCGCAGTGCCCCGGTACCGCCCCGAAACCGGCTCGATCCCCATATTTAGTTGCGGCCGCAAACAGCGACCAGAAAACGGGGCCGTGCTGAATCCTTAGTGGGGCGCTTTAAAGGGGAAGGTGCGGCCGGCCGCTTTTTCGGCGGCCGCCTGCCTGCACCTCCTTCCCCGGCCTCCTCCACCCCCCCCACCCGCGGCATTGCTGGCTGGTTTGCGGGAGCCCGGCACTTCTCCGTTGTGCCGGGCTCTTTTGCCGGCACTCGCGATCGGGGCTCCGGCTGTTGCAGGCACCTCCCCCTTAAGAGAAGGAGGAGGCCTGCAGTACCGCAGCCTGCCGCTCCGCAGCGGCTGGCGCAGCGGTGCCAAGAGCGCTGATATTCAGTGTCAGCGCCCCAAGCGGAGGCGGGCACACCCTGGTATAGCGCCCGCTTCCGAATTGGGGCGCTAACAATGAATATCTGACGATCGCTATAGGCTTCCCGCCCAGCGCTAACTTCTGGGCGCTAGCCAGCTGGCGGGGCCATAGTGAATTTCTAGGCCTTAAAGTTTGTTTTATATTAAATATGTGGAGAGTGGAAATTAGTTAGAAACCCACAAACACTGTACACCGCTCCCCCTTGTTTATGTCACTTCTTGGCTAACAAGCTGCACTCTCACCTCCAACTCTATCTCCCTCCCTGGGTGAATGCTCAGGCGGAACTGAACTGTGTGTAAATTCTAAGCTCCAACTCTTAAGAAACCAATCTTTAGGATCTTCACTATATTTAATTGTGATTAATGAGAAATACTTTCAAACACACTACATGGGTAAGCACGGTGGCATAGTGGTTAGCACTGTTGCCTCACAGCGCCAGAGACCCGGGTTTGAATCCGGCCTCGGGCGACTGTCTGTGTGGAGTTTGCACATTCTCCCCGTGTTTGCGTGGGTTTTCTCCGGGTGCTCCGGTTTCCTCCCACAGTCCAAAGATGTGCGGGTTAGGTTGATTGGCTATGATAAATTGACCCTTAGTGTTAGGGGGATTAAATAGGTGGGGTTACAGGGATCGGGTGGGATATGTGTCGGTGCAGGCTCGATGGGCCGAAATGGCCTCTATCTGCACTGTGGGGTTTCTGTGATTCTGTGATCTGCCAGCGCAAACTATACAACACTAAATGGGGGTAATTTTGACTTTGGGTATAAAATGGGCAATATCTGATCAGCTGCCCGTTAAACATCTCTCCTGATTTTCATTTCCACCGTGTTAAAGGTATTGGATATTCAGATTGGCTGGAACAATGGCCATTTGCCTCCAAAATGTTCTTATCCACCACTTGTATTAAGACCCTTGAGTCACTTATGAATTTTTTTAATGTATTTAAAAAGGGCATAAAAACCCAAAAGGAAAAGTGATCCAACCATGGCTAACAAAAGAAATTAAAGCTAGTATTAAGTCAAAGGAAGCAGCTTATAAAGTTGCCAGAAAAAGCGGTCAGCCTGAGGATTGGGATCCTTTTAGAAATCAGCAAAGGGGACCAAGAAATTGATAAAAAGGGAAAATGGAATATGAGCACAAACTAGAGAAAAATATAAAAACGGATTGTAAAAGCTTCTATAGGTATGTGAAAAGGAAAAGACTGGCGCAGGTAAATGTAGGTCCTTTGTAGGTCACGAAGACACAAAAAACCTCCCAGAAATACGAGAAAACCAAGGGTCTGGCGAGAATGAGGAACTTAAAGAAATTATTATTAGTAAAAAAACAGTACTAGCAAAGTTAATGGGACTAAAAGTCGATAAATCCCAAGGACCGGATGACCTACGTCCTAGGGTTTTGAAAGAGGTGGCCATTGGGATAATGGACGCATTGCTTGTCATCTTCCAAAATTCTATAGATTCTGGAACGGTTCCTGCAGATTGGAGAATTGCAATTGTAACCCCGCTATTTAAGAAAGGAGGGAGAGAGAAAATGGGGAACTACAGACCTGTTAGCCTCACATCAGTAGTTGGGAAAATGCTGGAATCTATTATAAAGGATGCAATAACTGGGCACTTAGAAACTAATAGTAAGATTGGGCAGAGTCAACATGGATTTATGAAAGGGAAATCCTGTTTGACAAACCTATTGGAGTTCTTTGAGGATGTAACTAGTGG
Organism: Somniosus microcephalus; assembly: GCF_052327205.1. Lineage (NCBI taxonomy): Eukaryota > Metazoa > Chordata > Chondrichthyes > Squaliformes > Somniosidae > Somniosus > Somniosus microcephalus. Next base: position 72,626,218 of record NC_141008.1, on the reverse strand, counting down.
AGTAGACAAAGAGGAACCGGTAGATGTGGTGTATTTGGATTTTCAGAAGGCCTTCGATAAGGTCCCACACAAGAGGTTGGTGAACAAAATTAGGGCACCTGGAATTGGGGGTAATATACTAGCATGGATTGAGAATTGGTTAACAGACAGAAAACAAAGAGTAGGGATCCTTTTTCAGGATGGCAGGCTGTGACTAGCAGGGTACTACAAGGATCGGTGCTTGGGCCCCAGCTATTCACAATCTATATCAATGATTTGGATGAGGGGGCTAAATACAACATTTCCAAATTTGCTGATGATACAAAGCTAGGTGGCAGTGTCAGTTGTGAAGAGGCTTCAAGGGGATCTCGACAGGCTCAGTGAGTGGACGAGAACATGGCAGATGGAATATAATGTGGATAAATGTGAAGTTATCCACTTTGGTAGAAAAAACGGAAAGGCAGAGTATTTCCTAAATGGTGAAAGATTGGGGAATGCAGATGCTCAAAGGGACCTGGGTGTCCTTGTACATGAGTCACTGAAAGTGAATGTGCAGGTACAGCAAGCCATTAGGAAGGCAAATGGTATGCTGACCTTCATTACAAGAGGATTTGAGTACAGGAGTAAAGAAGTCTTACTCCAATTATATAGGGCCTTGGTGAGATCACACCTGGAGTACTGTGTACAATTTTGGTCTCCTTGCCTAAGGAAGGATATACTTGCCATAGAGGGAGTGCAACAAAGTTTTACGAGATTGATTTCAGGGATGGTGGGACTGTCGTATGAGAAGAGATTGAGCAAACTAGGCCTGTATTCTCTTGAATTCAGAAGAATGAGAGGGGATCTCATTGAAACATACAAAATTATCACAGGGCTTGATAGGGTGGATGCTGGGAGAATGTTTCCCTTGGCTGGGGAGTCTAGAACCAGGGGCCGCAGCCTCAAGATAAAGGGTAGGCCATTCAGGGCTGAGATGAGAAGAAATTTCTTCACGCAGAGGGTGGTGAATCTTTGGAATTCTCTACCCCAGAGGGCTGTGGAGGCTCAGTCATTGGGTATATTCAAAACAGAAGTCGATACATTTCTGACTAGTAAGGGCATCAAGGGATATGGCGATAGGGCCGGTGAATGGAGCTGAGGCAGAAGATCAGCCATGATCTTATTGAATGGCGGAGCAGGCTCGAAGGGCCGAATGACCTACTCCTGCTCCTATTTCTTATGTTCTTATGTTCTTATTTTTACCATAAATTAGAATACAGTAAGAAAGCATCCACAGTATCAAAAAACACAACCTGCCACTGTGACGTATAAATGCTCCAGTGTGACTTTCTGCAGTGTAAATTAGTGTTTCGGAATTGTGTGAAGCTTCACATTTAATGGTAATAAAGAATAAAATGGGATCTCAACGCAACCTACTTGATACTGACTGATTCACGTTCCTGTGTCTTGTATCAGATCTGCAGCTGAACGGATGGCAAAGCTGAGGATCTGGTTGAATAAGGTAAGAAGCTGTGTACCTGTACTTGGATAGAGAACTGGTTGGCGGACAGAAAGCAAAGAGTTGGAATAAACGGGTCGTTTTCTGAGTGGCAGGCAGTGACTAGTGGGGTACCGCAAGGATCGGTCCCAGGACCCCAGCTGTTCACAATATATATTAATGATCTGGACGAGGGAATTGGATGTAATATCTCCAAATTTGCAGACGACACAAAGCTGGGTGGGAGGGTAAGCTGTGAGGAGGATGTCGTGAAACTCCAGTACGATTTAGACAGGTTGGGTGATTGGGCAGAAACATGGCAAATGCACTATAATGTGGATAAATGTGAGGTTATCCACTTTGGTGGCAAAAACAGGAAGGCAGATTATTATTTGAATGGCAATAGATTGGGAGAAGGGGAAGTGCAAAGAGACCTGGGTGTTCTTGTGCACCAGTCACTGAAGGTAAGCATGCAGGTGCAGCAGGCGGTTAAGAAGGCAAATGGTATGTTGGCCTTCGTAGCGAGAGGGTTCAAGTACAGGAACAAGGATGTCTTGCTGCAGTTGTACAGGGCCTTGGTGAGACTGCACCTTGAGTATTGTGTGCAGTTTTGGTCGCCTTACCTGAGGAAGGACGTTCTTGCCATGGAAGGAGTGCAGCGAAGATTCACCAGGCTGATACCTGGGATGGCAGGAATGACGTATGAGGAGAGATTGGGTCGATTGGGATTATACTCACTGGAGTTTAGAAGATTGAGAGGGGATCTCATCGAAACCTATAAAATTCTGTCAGGCCTGGACAGACTAGATGCAGGAAGGATGTTTATGATGGCCGGGGAGTCCAGAACCAGGGGTCATAGTCTAAGGATAAGGGGTAAGCCATTTAGGACTGAAATGAGGAGGAATTTCTTCACCCAGAGAGTGGTGAACCTGTGGAATTCTCTGCCACAGAGGGCGGTGGAGGCCAGTTCATTAAGTATATTCAAGAATGAGTTGGATATATTTCTTAAGGCTAAAGGGATCAAGGGATATGGGGAGAAGGCAGGGACAGGGTACTGAATTTGGATGATCAGCCATGATCTCATTGAATGGCGGAGCAGGCTCGAAGGGCCGAATGGCCTACTCCTGCTCCTATCTTCTATGTTTCTATGTTTCTATGTCTATATTTCTTATATCAGCGCCTATATTATCAGTTAGCAGGGGCCACAAATACAGAGATATCATGCTTTAGAACTTCACTATAAAATACGCAAGATGTTTGACACTCACCCAGTACAAGCACAATATAGGGGCAGGATTTGTTGTCATCTGACAGTAAGCAGGTTATACCAAGCATCGGATGAACTGAGCGTGATTCTTCTTTCTTTTTGTGTACTGAAAATAGTTTGTGCTTCAAGTGAAGAAGAAAAATCATGTTCCTGAAGAACTCCAGAAAGGACCGATAAAGATCGTCGCTCATTTCTGTAATAAAGAGTACAGCAAAATCTTTATGGATTACAATACACTGGAGGTACAGACTTGTGGTTACTGTGTGATGGAGGGTGAAATGCAAGTGTTAGTTTTAATCTCTGTAGACAGCCTCTGTACTTATTTTAAATAATATTGTTATACACATTACTCGATTTCCGATGCCACTGCTGATTGATACAACATGATACTAGATGTTCCACTGGGTACACCTGCGTGGAATGTGATAACCAATGGTGGGGGTTGATGCCTTTTGTGAACATACTAGACGATTATCTCTGTCCCCGGGAGGAACCAGTGGCCTGGGTCAGTACTGTATCCAGAAACTACAGGAGCTGAGAACAGATGCAGAAGGAGATGGCAATCCCTAAGAAAATTGCCAAGATATGGTTCCCCAAAAGTATCATATATGAGGTAGATGGCGCAAGTGTGAATGACACAAAGAATTGGATTTTCCTAGGAGCGGACTTCCGCCCACCCCTCTGGCACTGCCATGAACCTATTCCATTTTCCTGGTTTGGGTTCATTTACCCATGCAGTGGGCTCCCTGTTGCCAAGCAGGAGCCAGGCAGTGCCACTGAAACTGGCACAAGTAAGTGAGTGGGGGCCAAATTGCAGGGACAGGAGGCCCCTATGGCTCTATCCTCTCTCCATGGTTGCATGTTGGGGTCATTACTGCCTCTACCCTGGGCTTAATGCCACCTTCCACCAGGTGGTTCTGGAAGTGGTAGTAACAGGGGCTGTCAGGAGGGAAATGGGACAAAGGCTAAACTCACATACATGCTGGGAGGCAAAAATTGAAACATTTTCATTTCAAGGTGATCCATAATCAGATTCTAATTTATTTTAGGTTATCTATTATCTATTATCAACGGACCTACACATGTAACTGTGGGCTACAGCTCAACATCAACCCTTGAAACATCAACCTTTTCCCACTCTACAGCCAAATACCTTTGTCTTTATCTCCTATGTTCCCTCTTTGCCACCATACCCTCACTGATCTGCTATCTTATTACTACCTCAGGCTTGAGTTGATACTGGCCAGCTTAATGCCTTCTTTCTGCTTAAAGCTGGGCATCCTCCAATATACTCATCAAGTGGTTCACTCAGAGCAACAACGTAAACCTCTCATCATCTTTCTTTCCACTCCCCTTGTCACTCTACCCTGGTCCACTTGGTGGGTCTTCTACTCATCCTCTCACATATCCCTCATGTGAACAATGGTTTCCCTCTCCGTGACCTTATCTTGGATGAGTGACTCTTTACCCCTCATCAAGGCTGTCCTGTGTAGTTACTCATTCCACCACGCTCCCTAGGCCACATTCTGTGGTGGCATGTGGCCCTCAACCCTGGGTCTTGTCTTGGCCTGTCAAATTACTCCTCTGGTATTTACTCCTTTTCAGAGCATCTCACCTCTCTCAGCTGTCCTTCAAAGTCCTCATTGCCGTCCATCCTCACAAGCTCCCCCCACCCCCCACATCATCCTTGCTTGAATCTGTTCCCAATTCTTCTCACTCAGCACCTACACCAAGCGACTCCTCATGCTCAGTTATTTCAACCTCCACCGATAGCCACCATGGCCCCTCTCAACAACAACTTGTATTTTTTACAACAACTTGCATTTATATAGCGCCTTTAAAGTAGTAAAACATCCCAAGGCACTGCACAGGAGTATTTTAAGACAAAAAAAATTGACACCAATCCACATAAGGATAAATTAGGGCAGGTGACCAAAAGCTTGGTCAAAGATAGGTTTTAAGGAGCGTCTTAAAGGAGGAAAGAGAGGTAGCGAGGTGGAGAGGTTTAGGTAGGGAATTCCAGAGCTTAGGGCCTAGGCAACAGAAGGCACGGCCACCAAAGGTTGAGCGATTATAATCAGGGATCCTCAAGAGGGCAGAATTAGAGGAGCGCAGATATCTCGGGGGGTTGTGGGGCTGAAGGAGATTACAGAGATAGGAAGGGGCGAGGCCATGGAGGGATTTGAAAACAAGGATGAGAATTTTGAAATCGAGGCGTTGCTTAACCGGGAGCCAATGTAGGTCAATGAGCACAGGGGCGATGGGCGAACGGGACTTGGTGCGAGTTAGGACACGGGCAGCCGAATTTTGGATGACCTCAAGTTTACGTAGGGTGGAATGTGGGAGGCCAGCCAGGAGCGCGTTGGAATAGTCAAGTGTAGAGGTAACAAAGGCATGGATGAGGGTTTCAGCAGCGGATGAGCTGAGGCAAGGGCGGAGACGGGCGATGTTGCGGAGGTGGAAGTATGCGGTCTTTGTTATGCTGTGGATATGTGGTCGGAAGCTCATTTCAGGGTTAAATATGACACCAAGGTTGATCACTCTGCTCTGGCTTCTCTACCCTGCTGTCCTCACTTACTTTCACCTTTCATATAAATTCCTCCACCCATATTCATGGTCATCATGCAAGGTCTTGTCATCTTATAACCATTGATAAGGCCATCTCTGATCATCTTATTACTGGCTTCACCATCCATATCCATACATAAGAACATAAGAAGTAAGAGCAGGAGTAGGCCCTATGGCCCCTCGAGCATGCTCCGCCATTCAATAAGATCATGCCTGATCATCGACCTCAACTCCACTTTCCCGTCCGATTCCCCTGGAGTCCGAAAATCTATCTATCTCAGCCTTGAATATACTCAACAAACATACCAACAATCAGCATCTGGCACTGATAAGTCAGCATTTTGCGGGGCCTGCTTAGCATATCAGCCTTTGCTGATACAAATCAGTGCAACCCAGCAACCATCTGCCCCGCCATCCCACTATTCCCAAGTCCCTAATTCATAGGGTAAGTCCCGCCCATGCTCTTTGTAAATGCCCAGTGCTAATGGCCCTGATCATTGCCTCTGTTAACAGAGACGGGAACTCTCATTAAAACCATGTGTCACAAAGCGGGGAAAAAAATCATGTTTGGTTCAAATATCTGAATGGCCCATTTGAGCCAATCGAAAACTAAGCCTATATGCTGGACATGGTAGGAAAAGCTACCAATCAACAAGCAGCAACCACCACATAAGCAAATTGTTCAATTTTATTTTCAAAGGTACCATCAATAAACCAACAAATACCTCAAGACTCACCAATCAAAATGCTCAAAATTCTGCTTTAGAGCCATTGGCTATATAAATCTAAAAATTAAAGTTCTAACATAATAATAAACAAATACAAAAATAAATAATTCTTAAAGAAAACTCCAAATTTAGACACAAACCTACTCATTTAATTTAGGAAATTCCTGTAATAACTTAGCTGTGCCCAGGCCTGTCCTTATCTCTGGGTCCTGGGTCAGGAGTATCATTAGGTTCCCACTGTTTCAATGTTCACTTGGGTTTTTCCTGCTGGTATTTCACAAGTTCTGAGCAATTAAGAGGCGGTTATTTTTATGCTTAGCAAAACTTTTCTCCTGTCAAAAGCTCATTTCCGCTACTACATAAATAAGTGCGTAAGTAAAGTCAGGAGTTTGTGCTGTCCAACTTTGCGTGTCTTCATGGCAACCACTGTACTGTCTGACTGCTTGTTTGACATCAAGTCATGGGTGAGCAAGAAATTTCTCTAATTTAGTGACAGATAGTTGCAGGAAGAATGACACACAGATCCTTTTTTAATCTTTTGAGCAACACCATGACAGATCAATGATCATTTATGATATGCTATCCGTTACATGCCATCCGTCGACCTACTCTGAGCAATGCCGTGGGATATGTGGTAGTGAATATAAAGATATGGTCAATAGAGGATGAGGATAAGGCTGCATTCTAATATCTGAGTCAATGACATTTAGAACTAGTGAAATTTATAGTGGGATAGAACATTTCTACAGTATACCTAAGATTAGCTTTATTACCCATAAAATAAAACAGTTTTTCCATCAAAAGTGTGAAATTCACTTCAAATGTGCATGAAAGTTGTAGCCATTACAATTGTAGTTGTACTTGATAAGAAGATACCCAGTGTTCATAATAGTTAAATATTCCAACTATCTGCCTAAGCTACCATTAGAGGGCACCATTGCTACTGGTTAGAGGGGCCACTGTAAAAGACCTTAAATGTTTCAGCACTATTTTAAGGTTTTTTACTGTCGGAAATGGACTGGTTTGATTCACTCTCAGTGATTTATTACCCATTTTAAAGGATGTCACAGGATAATAATGAAATGTGGCTGCAGCTGGAAAGAAGGTCATGTTACTTTTTGTGTTCAGGATGTCTATAACTGGCTGCTCCAAGAAATCCGTGACGCTGGACACTTGCCTAGTAACTTACTGCTGAAACATGGCTCAAAAGAGTTCCCTCTTAAAGGTAACATGGTATGGTTATAAAGGTTAAATCCGAACTACTATTAAACTAGAACTGCGAAACTGTGAAACATTCGAAGCTGTATTATAATTCAGTCTTTAATCAAGAAAGGATTGCTATTCCAGCTCTTCCCAAGGTGAAAGTATAACTTGACAAGGAGATAAGCATATCATTTTTTTGTAGTGAGGTTGCATTGACCTGGTTGGCCCAGTTGGTGTTCAGTTTGGATTTCACATCTCGCTCTCAAATCACATTTTTTGAAATTGGATTTTTGTCCCCTATGAGCACCCATACCATATTTTAATTAGTTCAGTTTAGTTCACATTCAGGCTTGCTTTTCTCTAGTCTCTGCTACTTTATCCCTGCTTGTGCAAAAATAACTAACATAAACTCTATGAAATGGCGCAGTTTTAGGAGAAATACTTTCCTGGGAAGTAAAAGCAAAGATAAATTTCCTAATGCAGTGGAACTCATCTGTAATACAACATCTCCCCAACCTCCTAGATGTTTAATTAGAACTTGTCCATTAATTAGTTAATGGCTTTAACAGTGAAACAGGTCTGGAAATGCTGAAACATTGCCTGCAGAATGGGTTGAAGATCACCATAGTGAATAACAGGCAGATGATTGACACCAAGGATTTTCATGGCCGGAATTTTGAGGAGGAAGGCGGGTTGGGGGCGGGGGTCTCCGAGGCGGGCTGGAAATCCAGGAAGCCGGGTTTCCCGTAGGCCCTGCCGACTTTAACGGTGGGGCCTGATTTCCATGTGAGGCCTCAGTTTACCGCCCGCAGCTAGCCAGAGGAGGGAGGGAGGGATCAGGCCGGGCCATTAAATGGATAGGGGGGCGGGTGAGCCAGTGCTCGGGGGTCTGACCGTGTCGTTAAAAGGAGGTGGCGGGGGGGGCGGGTGGAGAGGGCAGAGATTGGAGGGTGGAGAGGATCGGGGCTGGAGCATCGGGGAGGTGGGGGCTAGGTGGGGGGAGAGATGCTTTGATGGGGCCGGATGATCGGGGTGAGTGAAGAGAAGGTCGGGGCCGGTTACCGGAGGATCGTGGCCGGCTTCAGCATCGTTGTTGGGGGTGGGGGGGGCGGGGGGTGAAGGCCGGGGGTGAAGGCTGGAGTCCTCGGGAAGAGGTCTCTGATTGCGGGGGCTGGGTTAGGGAGGGTCCCTGGATCCAGGAGGTAGTTATAAAGGCAATTAGCTCCTGGATCCAGCAGTCCTCGTTTTGCTTTAACTGTTGGGTTTCACGAATTTTGTAAAACCCATCCACATGCAGTTAGAAGCAAAATGGAGGTTAAAAAAGAGGCTTCCAGCCTCATTATAACATTTAAATTGGCGTCCCGCCCCCTGGGAGCGGGTTGGTCGCCCGCCCCTCATCCCGCTTCCTGTCCCGCCTCCATTAAACCCGGAAGTGGGCGGGTTGGAGGCGGGATCAGGTCGAGAATCCCATTTTTAGCAATTTAACTGTCCCCAAGTTCCAAACCCATCCCTTTTCTTAGGTTAAAATCCCCCCCCCCATATTTAACCGTTCAATTTTCCATGTAGATGACCTTCATTTGAAGGGAAACAGTTGGGGGATTTAATTGAGACGGACGCATCAAGGTGATTTCTTGAAACTCACATTTTGAGTCACATGGCGACAGCTAAAATAATTTAAAAATTATTCAGAAAGAAGATTAAACATCAATATCGGTTCTGAGTTGAGCAGGCAATGGTTAAAAAAATGGTGTCTTCTAAATTATCATATAGTTTTTCTTTGTTGTGAATCAAGAAAACATCTAGGATATTTAGCTCCGACGTTATTCTGTGTGCATTTTATTTACAGATCATATACAGCAAGAACAGATTGAACACACAATTTGTGGATTCCTTATTTTCTGCAACTTCCCCCTTCACTATTGCAGCCATGCATCTGCTGAATTCAGGCTCTCTTTGATAGCAGTACCACATGGAATTAAATGGCCTGGAGCAAAATCTCTTAACATATAAATGGCAAATTTTAAAACATATTGTAATTTTTTCCTTTGTATGGCTCATTGGTAAAAGAAAATGTGAGGCTGGAAAGGCCTTCAATTTTAATATTCCAGATATGGCCAGCTGCTGTGTTGATGAGAGGCTGCACACATGACTCTGTGAGGTATATTAAAGTGCTGTTTGTGCTGTAGTAATTTGCATTAACATGAAATAATAAATGTATATTGTTTTATATTTTTAACGCAATTGTCCCTACGCCCATTAACAGGTTATATAGTGGACAGTAAAATTCGTAGCTTATTCTGCTTATCAGGAAAACCTCTGCAACTAACACATGATTTTGTCACATATGAGCTGTGAGCTTTTCTCCAGGAGTGGAATAACCCGCATCCCTCTGCTCCTCACTGTGCTTCACCGATGAATCTGCATAATGGGCCTTTTCGTCTGACTTTTGTAGCGAACACCAAGGACATCCCAGTAACAGACATCGTCACTCCATTGGAAGTGGAAGAACTAAAAAGGGTAAAATCGTTTTTCTTTTAAAAAAAACTGGCAGAAAAGTTCAAATGCGTGCTGCAAACCTTCTAAACTTGTAAGTCATGCATGTTCAGAGCGAAGAATGATTGTGTGGGAATGGGGGATAAATCCTGACTAAAGTTACCTAATCAACACTTAGTTGGTTCAAACATACCTCCATTATCTGCCTTCCCAACTATCCACCAAAACTATCATAGGACAAAGCCTTGTTTCTTTGTTATCCATTAGTACTTTTCGCTCCTGTACCCAGGATACTGCTAGATCATATGTGACAGAGCAAAATTTGTATCAACAACAACAACAACTTGTATTTATACAGTGCCTTTATCTAGAGAAGGGCCTCTGCGGGCAGATAGTTCCGCTTTCTGCAGAACCTCCGCCTGCAGAAAACCCTTAGAAATCTTACGCCAGGATAAGAGTTGAAAAAAGTCCAAAAAAAATGTTTTCACTCATTTATCATTTAAAAATACTTTAAAAAAGGTAAGTTTATTTTTAGCCCCGTAAAAAAACTTTAATTATTTTTTTCAAAAATTAACTTTTTGTTGAATTATTTAATTTATTGTAATTTCAACTAATTTTAAAAATGTGATTTAAAAAAAAATTTCTTTAATGTTTTACTGTGTTTTTGGGGTGATCTCCATTCATATATTTGACAGGTCTATCTGTCAAGTGTATGAAGGGAGATTCCCTTCTCCTATTGGTTCCCCATGGCCCATGTGATCACAGGGATGCTTGCAAACCACATGCACCCCTGGGATACGTGGGCCCTGCGCACTTGGAGTTGGAGAGGCCCAGGAGTGGAAGTGTCCGGACCTCGGGAGCCCTCAGGTAAGTGCGTAGATTTTTTCCAGATCAGAGGCCTCCGCACGCGGGAAGCCTCCGATCGGAAAATGCGGCCCAATGTTCTTATCAGATTTTTGAAAAACAGGGGAGTCAAGGGTTACGGGGAGGGGGCAGGGAAGTGGAGTTGAGGCCAAGATCAGATCAGCCATGATCTTATCGAATGGCGGAGCAGGCTCGAGGGGCCGAATGGCCGACTCCTGCTCCTATTTCTTATGTTAAGCGTTGAACAAAGCAAAATGCAGCTACAGACAATAAACAGATGTAGAGCTTATTTCTGCCTTTAGATTAATGTAAAGGACCAGCAAAAAGGACACTGTCACAAGTAGCAATAAAAAAGAAAGTCTTGCATTTCTATAGTGCTTTTCATGACCTAAGGATGTCTCAAAGCGCTTTACAGCCAATGAAGAACTTTTGAAGTATAGTCACTGTTGTAATGTAGGAAATGCAGCAACCAATTTGCACACAGCAAGTTCCCACAAACAGCAATGTGGTAATGACCAAATATTCTGTTTTGGGTGTTGATTGAGGGATAAGTATTGGCCAAGGCACCGGGGAGAACCCCTCTGCTTTTCTTCAAAATAATTCCATGGGATCTTTTATGTTAACGTCACATCCGAAAGACGGCACCTCCGACAGCGTAGCACTCCCTCGGTACTTTACTGAAGTATCAATAAGCATTGGCTTTCAGCTCTCAAAAACCTTTCAAAAATTCTTTGGCGAATTTGACATAGTGAAAATTTTTGATGCTCTGCCAACTATAGACAGAGGTGGATATGGCCGAGAGTTAGAACTACCGAAAGCCAGGACCCGAAGTCAGTGTTGTCCTCTCTGGACTAAGGATCTCACATCCTTACAATGTCATAGGGTTAACCTTCCTGTTACAAAACTAAAACCATGCCGATAAATAAAGCCCATTGGAATTCATTATTAAAAGGAGTCACAGATAATTGGAGATGTAGCATGCCTTTGATTTCATCGGTGAGGAAGACCAATATAATTCATTCAGCCACAGCTGAGTAAACAAAAGTTATCAAGTATTAATTGAGCTTGGTTGAGGATGAACTGAGAAAATAATATTGCCGCTGTGATGCTGCAGTAAATTCTTCCACAGCCATTGGAAAAATTATAGAGCAGTGCTTAGTCAAAAATAATAAAACACAAAGAATTAAAATTCAAAAATCTTTAGCAGTTTTGCATTGTCCTGTAGGAGTATTTTGACAGTGAATCACAATTACGATAATACCTTTAGACTGGCCTAACCTGATCAATAATGATGGCAGCCACTGAAGATGGTGACGGAATGTAAGTCTTTGAAGGGTTTCAGAAATGTTACTTTCATGAAGCTGCTTTAATACTCTAAAACTGGCTACAAAAGGAATATTAGCCTCTTTGGATGACAGTAGTAATGGGTAATATGATCACTTCTCGTCAAACTGAGGGCAAACTGACAAACCTGGCCTTTGCTCTCAAACTTCAATCATCCTCTAGCCTATCCTTGTTGGCCAGACATTAATAATTGCTCGGCTTGCGTCCACTGCACTCACAAGTTATGCTTCCTTGTTAGCTTATTGAAATAAAAATCACTGTCACATCACTAATCACTGCTAATTTGTTTTATTGAGGTAAATTAACAGCAACCGATTCAGTAATTAGAATATTATAATTGAGAAAATCCTGTCTGTTTTATTAATATGATGATGCTTCATTAAAAGAAGTAAAATACAGAACACGTAGCTAATAACATTAGCGCACTTTAAGGGGCTGGATTTTCCACTGGGGTGGTATTGCTGCCAGAGGTGGGACAAGGCAGGGTTTCTGCTGGCTGCCCCAACCCTGCTGTGACCCTGATCCATTTTCCTGGTCGGGGTCCATTGTATATATTGGGCGAGCTCCTGGCAGTATCTCCACTCTACTGAGGGCACCTGCCACTGCAAAGCCAGAACATCCTGTGCAAAGAGAGGAGCTACACTTAAAGGGGACAGTAGCCCACTGAAGATTTAAGAACAATTTCAGGAAAATGGCTCAGAACCAGCCCACTTCCAACAAGCCAGCAGGAGGAAGACAGAAGAGCAGGAGAGGTAGTTATAACCAGGCTTTCTCTCTCTCTCCTTCACTGGCTTTGGTGCTCTTTCACCACTGCAGACTGAGTACTGCCACCCTGTCCTGGTCTTAATGTGGGTTGGTTGTACAGGGACAGGAACCACAGGGAAATTGGCCGCTTTCCCTCACCTTGCCTCCTTGCCATCATTTACATTCAGTAGGGGCGGCCTAGAGATGGACCCCGGAGAACCCTGCTGGAGGTGGAAGGAAAATATTTAAGGCTCAATTTAGAGGCAGGGATTCATAGAATCATACAGCACAGAAATAGGCCATTCAGCCCATCGTGGCTGTTCCGGCTCTTGGAAAGAGTTGTCCAACTAGTTCCACTCCCCTGCTCTTTCCCCATAGCCCTGCAAATGTTTCCTTTTCAAGTAAATATCCAATTCCCTTTTGACAGTTACTATTCAATCTGCTTCCACCACCCTTTCAGGCAGTGCATTCCAGATGGTAACAACTCGCTGCGTAAAAAAAATTCTCCTCATCTCCCCCTTAGACAGTTTGCTGGAGGAAAATCCAGCTCTTTATGGTTCTACTATTGTAAAACATACCTAGCAGTAGCATGCAATCCAGTTAACTAGTTGTGTTATTATAACGTGCTGTGGAGACAACGAGAGATTACAGGCTGGATTTTATACATGCAGTATCTCCTGACAGTATCTCTGCTCTACAGAGGGAGCCCAGCCTGTATATCAAATTGACCCCGACCCAAGTAAATGGGTCAGGGCGGCTGATATAAGACCCACCTTGACCTACCTCTGGTGGCGATACCAGTCTAGAGGAACATCCTATCTTGCAGGGCCTTCTTTCGTCTTTGAATGAACGCATCCTCCACGTACCCATAGAGTTGAGCTAGGCTTGGATCAGTGCTGGGGGCAACCAAGAAATGTTTTACACCAGGTGGCAATGTTTTTGATGTTGTGTTTAATAGGTGATCTATTGTGGCATTGGTCACAGTGAGCCAGTGATCGTTCTGTTGTAGGGAATGGCTTCTGGGCGTGGGACTGAGGGGAAGCGGGTTCATCTGCAGTGAAAGGATTTGGAAAGAAGTTTCTAAGAGATCTCCCCAAAGACAGTGAAGTAAATATTTTTTGATTTTTTTTTTGACCCTTACTATCCATGAGCAACACCATGGGTGACCAGCTAGTACTATAATAAATGTGAATGGAAACAAAGCTTCTAGAGATTTGGGATTTCTTAAAATGTTCTTTTGTCTTACGGAGGGTGACATTTCTCCTACTGATTATATTAGCGATGAGGTCAGCGTGAATATCAAACTGGAATTACTGTTTTGTGGTTAAAATCACTAACAGGAGGAATTTGATGGAATGACCTTTTCCTCTTGGAGCTGCCAAAGAGTCAGGCCAACAATGATCTTCACTTTCTGTCAGATAAAATGCTTGACGAACCTTTATCATTCACTTTCGAATTCCCAATGTGATGGCATAACTCGGTCTAGTATTGTCATTGTGCCCCTTGTGTGTGATTGCAATGTGATAAAATGGCACTGCCTTCCCTTCACCCTCACACAAAAATAAGGTTTGCTAAACTCCTTTCTAGGCTTATATTCCAGTGCAGCGCTGAAGGATTTTCTTTTTTGGGGCACTGTCTTTCGGGTGAGACAGTGTTTCAGACGAACGTTAAGGATCCCATTGCACTACTCAAAGAAGAACGCAAAGTTCTCCTGGTGTCCGGGCTAACACTCCTCCCTCAACCACCTGATCAGTCATCTCAATGCTATTTGTGGCTAAAGGGATCAAGGGATATGGGGAGAAAGCAGGGGCCGGGTACTGAATTTGGATGATCAGCCATGATCGCATTGAATGGCGGAGCAGGCTCGAGGGGCCGAATGGCCTACTACTGCTCCTATCTTCTATGTTTCTATGTTTGTGGAACCTTGCTGTGGTCAAAACGGTTGACGCGTTTCCCAGCGCAACCCCAAAGTTGCATTTCAAAGTAATTCTTTTGTACGTAGTGTGTATGAGTCATTACTGAGAGACATGACAAGGTGCACTAAAAATACAAACCTGTTTTACTATCCTTTTTCATGCAGGCAGTGTCCCTTTAAATACATTTGCATAGGGACCCAATGCGGCACAAAGCCATGTCATCTATAAACAGAATCCGAATGAATATTAATTGTTTTTCACACTTTAACCTACACTGCTTCCACTTATCTTAATTTCATATCATCACAGGAATATCCAAAATTGTTGCAAATGGCTTTAATTTGAAATCTTGCAATTATAAAGGATTCATTTAAAAAACCCTGTGCAATTTCTGTTGTTTGTTGCTGAACACAGACTACATTTAAGGTGTGGTTTAGGCATCATTTAAACAAGTTGCAACAAGCACTTGCTATAAATATCTTCAACCATTGTTCACAGCCCTTGACTTGCTCCCAAGCACCCACATTAGAGGGAAATCTGAAATAAGATTTTATGCAGCAGTTCTTATTAAACTGCAATCATCTCCATGTCGAAACAGGTAAAAACAAGTTAGTAAATTGTTCATGAAACCATTTATATTTTTCAGCCAATTATATTTCATTTCTTTAGTTCCAGACCAATCAGCAGGGTGGCAGTGAGATTTCTCCAGGAGTAAGTCTTTCCAAGCACACAATACGGTTTGACCTACCCATCGACCTTCGGCTACTTGAAGGTAGGTGATACGATGATTGTTTGGTGCATTCGTTATCTGATTTAGTGGTGTGCATCAAATATCAAATTAATTGAAAAAAGGATTAAGCAGAAACACTGGGGGTGAAATTGGACATGAATTGAATTTCGGGCAGGGCGTGTAGCAGGCAAATAATGTGATACTGCTTGCTTTGCGTCGCCACCCATGAGTCCAATTTCACCCCCATTAAGTTTGACCTTGCATTACTTTGAGCTTTTGTTTTGTTAGAATAAAAGCAAAAGTATTAATTCCCTATCCTCTAATTCTGCCCTCTTATAATTGCTCAACCATTGGTGGCCGTGCCTTCTGTTGCCTAGGCCCTAAGTGCTGGAATTCCCTGCCTAAACCTCTCCGCCTCGCTACCTCTCTTTCCTCCTTTAAGATGCTCCTTAAAACCTACCTCTTTGACCAAGCTTTTGGCCATCTGCCCTAATTTATCCTTATGTGGCTCGGTGTCAAATTTTTTGTCTTAAAATATTCCTGTGCAGCGCCTTGGGATGTTTTACTATGTTAAAGGCGCTATATAAATACAAGTTGCTGTTGTTGTTATCCAGTTACGTAGGCAAGCACATAAGCAAACATAAGCACATACACAGCAAAATCCGACAGGTCAGTATTTCATGAAACAGCGCAAGTAAATTACTTAATACACAGTAAAATTACACAACGTACACAAATCTGCAGCCTGTCACTTTAAAATCAGTGCAGTGGTCAAAACACAATAGGGGTGATTTTTAGCTCCACTGTAAATCAGGCGGGCAGTGGGAAGGCTGTGCGCTACGCCTGTCTGAGGAGTTGGCACGGGATCAATTCAGGCGGGCAGTGGGAAGGCTGTGTGCTACGCCTGTCTGAGGAGTTGGCACGGGATCAATTCAGGCGGGCAGTGGGAAGGCTGTGCGCTACGCCTGTCTGAGGAGTTGGCACGGGATCAATTCAGGCGGGCAGTGGGAAGGCTGTGCGCTATGCCTGTCTGAGGAGTTGGCACGGGATCAATTCAGGCGGGCAGTGGGAAGGCTGTGCGCTACGCCTGTCTGAGGAGTTGGCATGGGGTCAATTCAGGTGGGCAGTGGGAAGGCTGTGTGCTACGCCTGTCTGAGGAGTTGGCATGGGGTCAATTCAGGCGGGCAGTGGGAAGGCTGTGTGCTACGCCTGTCTGAGGAGTTGGCGTGGGGTCAATGCCATTAAGAATTGGGTGAGCTGCCAGCATGAAACGTGCGACCCATAGGCAGCTCACCAATCTGGGGGGGCGGGAAATCCGACCGGGATGGCCGATTTTGACAAATCTACAGCAGCACTTTAAAGGGGAGGGTGAACGTGCGGGGAGTGAAAGGAAAGCAACAGTCTTGAGAAGGAGGTAACATTTTTGGCAGCACCTACTGCAGCAAGGTCATTAACTGCGGAAACATTTAAGCCTCAAAACCCACAAGCTACAACTTGGTGGTAAATCAGCACTTTAGGCCCCTCCCTATTTTAGTCCCTCTATCGCTCCGTTTTTATGCACCCAAAAATGGGGCGATGGGATCACAAAAATTGCCCCCAGTGTAGCTAAAACCAGCACTCACTGGGAAGCCTACCTGACCTGTGACCAGCAAAAATCTGGTTAACTGATGTCATTTGGCATCCATTTTAATATGACTAAGAACCCTTGTTTCAGGCTCAAAGAAACACAATCCACCAAAACCCAGCGGGGAAGTCAGTGCATTCAGGGTGGAGATTTGGCAGAATGGGTCTGCACCCATATTTCCTCTGCTTGGTGCACTTGGGGCAGTACAGGTCAGGGACTGCAAACGAGGATCATTTACTTGAAGTGCAATATAAGGCACAAGAAAAATGAACACATCGGGCTGGATTTTCCAAGCCCCGAGGAGGCGGGCATGGAGGCGGGACAGCCGGTAAAATCGGAGAAAGTGGGGGCGGATGGCAAACCCGCCCCTATCCCGCCTCCGTGCCCTTTTGCCAGGAGGCGGGAGGACGTGTAGCTTCGGGTCCCGTCTCCTGGAGGTGCGAAAGGCATTTAATCCTTTTAACTGCCTGTTAACAGGTAGTTAACAGGCAGAGAAAAGGATTAGTGCCATTTCACCTTCAAAGGTGAAGGCTTCCCGACCTTGGAGAACTCCGCCGGGGTGGAGGAGACGTGGAGGAGGTCTGCGGTGGTCGGAGGCACCTGGAAGTAAGGTGTAGAGGTGAGTGATGGGTGCAAGTGTGGAGTGGTAAGTATGTAAGGTGAGTGATAAGTTTAAAAAGTGTGCACTTACCTTGTTTTCTTTCTACAGCCTTTAGCCGCGCTGGATGGGGAGAGCCGACATTCTCCTTGTCAATTTCACATAATGGGTGTTGGATCCTCCAATCCTACAGACATGTGGGGCAGGATTTTCATTCAGGAGTCGGATGGGAGGCGGGACTACAACTTTCGGGGTTGTAGTCCCGCCTCCATCGAGATGTGGCCAATCCACGCGATTTTAACTTGATTGACCTTGTTGAGCCCGCCCAGCGGGCTCAGCAGGCCAATTAAGGGCCACCCGGCAACAGGCGACGTCACAGACTGAAATTTCATCTGTCAAGCGGTTTTGACAGATGAAGTATCAGCGTTTCACAGCTGTTTGAAGCTGTCAAACACTGACAGTCTTACTTCTAACATGAGTCCTTCTCCACAGGCTCAGTTCGAAATCCCTCCTGCACAGAAAGCTGTCACTTTTGACAGTTCGCAGTCATTCTGCTTTCTGCTTTCTGCTTTCTGTACTGGTGAGATGAGGGACTCCCGAGACCTAAAGGAAGGAAGGCTGAAAAGGTAAGAAAAGGTATGTAAAACTTCTTTAATCACTTTAGACACACCAAACACACTTACCTTTGCACTCATGCACACATCACTCACCTGAACACTGACATCTCGACCCCTCCAAGTCCTTCAACCCGACGGCCTGCCTCCTCTAACTTGCCGTGGTTTGGAGCCGTCGGGAATCCCACACTTCAACCTTAAAAATAGGGATTAGGCTAAAAACTGCCTGTTAACTACCTGTTTGGGTGTGGGATGGGGCCAGGACCCCTGATTTCGGGATTTTAACCCCCCCACGCTTCCAATCCCGACTCCACAGCCCAATGAAAATCCTGTCCATGAAATTTACAAAGTTGAAAGGTTTGATGAGTCCTCACCACAAAGTCTCATCAAACTAAAGAGAATGTCAGTGTTTGACAGCTTCACAGAGCTAACAAACGCTGTCATTTCTTCTTTCAAGAAGTCTTGACAGATAGCATGTCTGACGTTGACGTGATCTGTCAGTGACTTCCTCCCTAATTGGCCTGCTGACCCCATAGGGCGGGCTTTACAAGCTCAATCAGGGGAAAATCCCTCTGATTGGTCAGGCGAGGATGGAGGCAGGAAATTGACATGACAAGCAACAGTCCCGCCTCCAACTCGCCTCCATTCACAAAATCCAGCCCAACCATTTTCTCATTATAAAATTACACTTAAATCTCATCTGTTGTAGCACATTGCTGGTTAAATAAAGCTGGAAGATCTGCCATTCTCTATTTTGTTTTGCAGACATGTCACCTACTCAATATTTAAGCGCCCACTGTAGATGTGATGAAGATTTAAGTATGTTGTATAAAACAGCTTTTATTCAGCAAGATAAGGATAGAGATGGACAAATTAACATGAAGGTAGGAGATTCAATCCTTGTTAAGTGGAATTTATCTCAATTTTACTATGAATAAAGCAAATATCAAGAGGTACTATAAAGAATTCCAACATTTTTGTAACATTGAATAATCCCTTTAATATTGCCTCTCCCAGGGATTTATCAATTTCTTAAACACTTAAAGGCCCCAAAATTCCTGGCGTTAGAAAGGGTGGAAAGGTTGATTTTCACCCAGAGGGAAACAGGAAATGAGGGCAGAACCCAGTTATTCCAGGAATCTACCCCATTTGCTGTGAACCTTTAAATTCGGCGGGGGGGAGGGGGGGTTGGGCATGTGATCTTCTGTCACCCCCCCCCTCACCCCCACCAACACCAAGGGGCCATATTTGGAGGATTCCTGGCCTCTCCCAGGAACTACACCCATTACGCCCTGGTGGGCCTCAGTGGAACTCATGTCAGTTGAGAGCTGGTGAGGCCTTTAAAAGGGCCCCAAACCTTTGCTCTGAATGGACAAAAGCACCACTTGGAGTGAAGACTTTTTGTTTTCTCACTTCTTTCCTTTGGCCCAGGTGTATTGGGGCAGTGACGCGGAAGTGCTCTTGAACATGTGTCCATTCCAATAACGTGAATGACCCCATCTCTGTCATTTGGAACAGAGTCTCCGGTTTTTGTTTAGGAAAGATGAGAGTTCTAGTCTGCCGCACTTGCACCGATGGAGCCAATCCCCAGGAATTTGGGGGCCATTTTGAACGCTAAAAGACCATTTCAGCTTTCAAATTGCAGTCTATGCATTTTATTTTTGCTATAAGATCTGCAGACTTAACTTAATTAGGGAAATGTAAAGGATTATAATGTAGGAATGGTCAAATTCCTATCTAGAGATTGAGTTCGACGCAGGCAATCAATCAAAAAGGTTTTTAATGTCAAACTAACGAGTTTAAACAGATTGATGCAAGAGAACTATGAATACAGGTCTTAACAGGTCAGAGGCTCCACGAGGACTGCCTGGGTGGTCCCGTGGATGGTGTCATGACGTTTTTCCCATGTTTGGGTGATCACGTGATTAGCGGCATGACGTCATCGAGTTTGCCCGCGCTCTTAAAGGGACCGCGCACTGTACATGCAAACAGTGTATGCAAAGGTACAGATTTAGTCTGTAGCTAACACATTGTTGAAGGGAATTATGTACAGTTGTTCAGAGTCCCTCAGTGGCTCTGCCACAATAACTCCATTATGTTTTCCCCCTCTTTAGATTTCCCTATGTTCGGCACCAGTTTATGACTCATTGGGCTGACAGCCTGCTCCCCTTCTCACAGACACCATAACACAAACACGTCAAGGCTCTTTCCATTCATCTCAGCAACAGGCAGCATAGGTTCACTGGCATTTATGAACTTTGGAACTGCCTAGACTTATTCCATGGAATCTCTGAGAATGCAATCATCAAAGGATTTAGAACTAGCACCAGCCACATTTAAAATTTAAAACCAGACCTTTCAATTTCCCATTTATCGCACTGAGAAAAACAGATTTGCAAATAATCCAACACGTCGGAGACATATGCACACTCCTAGCATAAAAGAACAGATTTCAGGCAAGGGAATCTTTAGCTTGTTTTAGATGGAGAGTCCAGCTAATCATTTCTG
The DNA here is from genome assembly GCF_052327205.1 of Somniosus microcephalus. Taxonomy (NCBI): domain Eukaryota; kingdom Metazoa; phylum Chordata; class Chondrichthyes; order Squaliformes; family Somniosidae; genus Somniosus; species Somniosus microcephalus. The sequence continues at coordinate 72,605,561 of NC_141008.1, read as the reverse complement.
TAGAAAACATGAATCTCTGCAGCAAGTCAAAATGTATTATCATGGCTATTCCATGGCTGATACTTCTGATCCTGCTGATAAACTCAATAAAGACCTGGCTCAGGGGACAGACAATTTTGTATTCTGCCCTTTATACACTCCATACCTAAACCAGTGTCTTGACTGCGTGTCTGACTGTTCAGTATGAGTTGAGAACAATTGGACACAACATTAATATTACCTTACACGGGCCTCAATGTTAACTTTTTAAGCATGTGCCTTCTGAGCAAACCGCTTTTCAATTTTTGCCTGCACATGAAGATAAATTTACAGGCGGGAAACAGCTAAGATGTGCACTATTGTGTGGATGTTTAACAACTGGCCAAATATCTTTAATGGTCACAGATTGGATGAGCCTACCTGATGACATCATAGCCTCACTACTTGTGTGTTTTACAGTTTGATTGAAATTAGGAAAAGAATGAAAAAAGTTAGGAAGGTGCCACGGTGTAAGTCACAGAGGGCAGTCATATCCTTCCACTCCATGGCACTTGGAGTCTCTCTGATGCTTTCTTTACAACAAAGCTTCTATTATCTGCTATAATGGAGGGACTCACCCTCGCTCAAGCACCATGGATAATGGGAGTTGGCATATAACCATGGGACCACAAGAATGAGAGGGCGATTTTGTCAGCTCTGGGGAGGCGGGTTTGGAGGTGGGACTGCTGGGAAAATGGCAGAATCTGGGGGCGGGAACCCATCCCACTCCCAACCCACCGCCATGCCATCTTCCCAGGAGGCGGGTACCCGCGCCGGGTCCCGCCTCCTCGAGGCGGGAAGGGGATTAGTTCCAACTAACTGCCTGTTAACAGTTGGTTAACAGGCAGTTTTTTTGCTAATCCCCAATTTGAGCCCTGAAGTGTGGGCTTCCCGACGGCTCCGAACCTCGCCAGGGTCGCGAGGCGAGCCGTGGGTTTGCGGGGCCGAGATGTCCGGTATTCAGGTGAGTGATGGGTGCATGTGTGCAGAGGTAAGTGTGTGAGGCGTGTGTAAAGTGTTTTAAAAGCTTTACTTACCTTTACTTCTTCCTGCAGGCTTCCTCCCTTCAGACCTTGGGAGTCCCTCAGCTCACCAGCACAGAAAGCAAAATGGCCGCTGAACTGTCAAAAGCTGCAGCACTCTGCTTTCTGCTCAGGAGAGCTCTCTAACTCAGACTGAGTGACATGACTGAACTTAGAGGACAGATTGTCAGTGTTTAACAGCTTCACAGAGCCATCAAATGTTGACATTTCATCTGTCAAAAGCTCTTGACAGATGAAACGTCACTCGCTGACGTCACCAGTAACCGGCTTTCCCTTAATTGGCCTGCTAAGCCCACTGGGCGGGCTTAACAAGGTCAAACAAGGGAAAACAGTGTGGGTTGGCCACAAGTCGATGGAGGTGGGACTGAAACCCGACAAGTGGGAGTCCCGCCTCCAAAAGCTCCCCATTGAGAAAATCCAGCCCTGAGTGTCAATTGGCAATGAGCTGTGTATGTGTTGGGATGGCGGTATACTCCTGGCTATGGCCAACAGGCATACTCTGTGGCAACCCAGAATAGTGTGGCAGAGTGCAACAATGACAACATGACCACTGCTAATGGGCTAATCTCAAAGTAGTAAGCAGATCAGCGACGTGCATGGAAATTGCCCTGATCTCAGCTTTTCAAATAGACTCTTTCAAAATGTTGCAATCACAGCACAAGCTAATGACTCTTTCCCTCGGCTGTGTGTGGACTCCGCACCAGTTTGAAGGATTGTCCGTCTTCCTGCTGTGGGCTGGAGTTACATTTTATGCTGCCTGAGATTCTGCCGAGTACTGGGAAGACAGCTAATTGGAATGAGGATAACTGAAGAACTGAAGTCCCACTGTAGTTTATATCAAATTTAACTAAGATTAATGCATGAAAAACACATCCTAGTATTTCAACACTGCAGCACAGATGTTCCACCAATGACCAGCATGATGATGCTTAAACAGTTTTTAGAGGAATTTGTTATAGACTGTTCCAAGCCTGTCAAAATAATCCATAATGGCATAATAATGCCCTCTAAAACAAATGAGCATTATTGAAGAATGCTGGTGGGTCTAATGGTTCAGTGTGTTAATGCACATTGCAGAGTAAGTACTGAGCCATAGAGACATGGGAGGGCCTAAGTTCAATCCCTGTCTCTGCTGCGTTAGCCAATTTCAGCTGAGGCAGGAGGGAGGTGCTACTATTGATCTCAACATCACTTAGCTGGGAGAGGGAATCGGTCAGGTTTACCATTCATGTTCATTGTCCAGCTGTGCCGGTTGGAAAATAAGTAGTCGAGGGCAGAGTTAAGCCCTGCACCCTGCCCATCTCCCTCCCCCTCCCCCCCCCACCAATGGTCAAAGACTTGCCAAACTCACTGTCCAGCCTTACACAAGAAGGCAAACACCCATCTCCTTCACCCCAGCATGAGTCACTACGTGAGAAGTCAAAAAAGGGTTGAAGAAATATATTGTAATGTAAACAGTAGAAAGTAATCAAACAAATTGCTTATTTTGATCATAGCAGCAATTTAATGATTCATTGTAATCCTTGAAATGGGACTTATTTCTCAGGAAATGGAATGTGCATTGCTGTTTATCTACAAGCTGCACAAAAGCCACATTCAGAGACTGTACAATTTGATGAACATCAATGAGGAGTTCAAAGTGGATTTGAAATTATTTATAGCTCTAGGTTGCTTGATGTCTAGAATCCTATATAAAGAGCCCACGTGAGTACTGTGTCTTGTTAGTATTGGTTACTACTCACCACTGCTTTACCCACAATGCACTCACCTCTACACTGTTAATTGTTTCTGGGTGTTGAATGACTACTTGACTTCAGCAGGAAGATGGAGCAAGCTCCACTTTGCATCCAATGTGGTTAGGAATGATACATTCGACAAAAATGCTTAGCTCCATTATTTCAACAAGGTACTTCCAGTCCTCCACTCAAAGCTGAAAATCCAACCACGTGCAACTGGAAAATTTATAGCCATTTGTTGAAGAGGTCATAATCTCCCATCATGTCCTATGGTTTCACAGGCGAATGCTCTGAATGTATGGTGTAACTGTGCTACCTGCACCCTTGCTGATGTCTACATGAATGCTATCACAATGATGTGATGTGATTGATATAAAGGGAGCCAGGGAGTATAAAGTATGTCAGCAAAATACTGCAGATGCTGGAAATCCAAAATAACAACAGAAAATGCTGGAAAAACTCAGCAGGCCAGGCAACATCTAAACATATAGGCCTAGAAATTCGGTTGTAGGTCCGCCAGGGCTTTAGCGCCCGAAATTTTGCGCCGGCGTTAATGCCGCTGCGCCCGACGAAAATTCGGTTGCCCCGGGCCCAGACGGCGGCGGGCGCTAATGGAGGGTTTTTGCGCCTCACTATGGGCGTTCAGTGCAGTTTTGAGGCGCTAATCCCCTGCTGCGGCACCCGAGGCGGTGCGGCAGGCTGGGGAACTGCAGGCCTCCTCCTTCTGTTAAGGAGGAGCTGCCTGCAGCCGACCGCTGGCCGGTCGATTCGCCCGACAAATGAGCCCGGCACCTCGGGGAAGAGCCGGGCTCGCGGGCCACACACATCAGTGCCGCGGGGGGGTGGTGGAGGAGTCCGGGGAGGGAGGTGCGGGCAGGCGGCCGCCGGGAAAGCGGCCGGCCGCCGCTCCACCTTTATGCGCCGGCGCAAAGGTGTGTAACATCCCTTTCAACAATCGTTGGTTGCGGCTGCCACGGGCGAGGCGGCCGCAACTGAATTTGGGCTTGGGGCCGGGTTACCACGGCAACCGGGACGCTGCGCACACCGATGACGTCACCGGTGCCGGCGCAGCGCTACCGGCTAACGCCGATGGTAGGGCCCAACGCAATTTCGTTACCAGCTATAATTCCGGCGCAAGACCCTCTAACGCCTCTAATTGGGCGCTAACCCCACCGAATTTCTAGGCCTGTGTTCCATAAGAGGAAAAACTTTGGGCCAACCTTTGTTCTGTCTATATTAAAAGGTTCTCCTTTAGTACGAGTTTCTTGCGTTGTGGCTCCTTTTCTGCATTTTATTTTTTACCTGGCTACACGTCTTAGATCATTGATGTACTTTCAACAGGGAACTTCTGTATCACTTTTGCAATACATTTCTTGTTTATTTGTTCTTGGAGTGTGGGCAATGCTGGCAAGGCCCCTGTCTATTGCCCAATTCTAGTTGTTCTCAGTGGTGGTGGCTCCTGTTCTTTAACTGCTACAGTCTTTATGCTGCTGATGCTTCTACGATGCTGCTTGGTAGGAAATTCCAGGATTTTGACCCAGCAATGATGAAGGAACAGCAATATATGCCAAAGTCAGGATGGCATGTGACTTGGAGGGGCACCTGGAGGTGATGGTCCTCCAACGATCTCACTGCTTTTGTCCTCCTCAGCCATAGTAGTCGTGGGTTGGAAAAATCCTGTCCGGTTTATGAATGATAGAGATAAGTTTTCTTTAAATCAGCAATGGGTCATATTAAAGTCTTCAAACTATCATTGGTCCTAAATGTGACATCCCTGAAAATCTGGAGGTGGGCACATCCTGGCATTTAAGTGCTGGCGTGTGCTTGCCCCGCCCTGATCCCAGTGGACTTTCCAGGATGGGGGGAGGCCATCTGTTCCACATGGGAATGGCAGATACCCACTCCACTAAGGAGCATCTAAGGTGCCCACCATGTTTGAGGGCTTTCCCATCCTCTAAAGACCATCCCAGAAACTGTAGTTCAAGGCCTGTATCTGGCATACCTGGTGTCAGCTTTATTTGTGGCCCTTCTGGTGGACTCCTGCTGAAGGCTATGGATTTTCAGGGCCGTAGTGGGAAACCCCAGTGCTTCTTTGCTAGATGTCAGAGATTGTTCAATTTGACATCTTTTGCCTTCAGGAATGATGCTGTTAAACCAGACACCATCACCAGTAAGGACTTCCTGGAGAAAGCGGATTTCTACGCCCTGGAATGGAAAATTTCTGAAGTTAAGATTGGAGCTGACCTTCGGATTCTATTGTTATACTTGCTTTAAGAAAGAAACGGAAGTTCCAACCAGAAAACACAAAGCCTTGCTCGTGCTAAGCTAAAAAAGCAGCTGTGGATTTTATGTCCATGCCTTTGTTACCTCTAGATTTGACTATTCCAATGTTCCCCTAGCCGGTTTCCCATCTTCCACCCTGCCATGAATCTTGTCATTCATGTGGAAATGACTTATGGAATAATACTGAGCGGCCTGCTGGTGGCGCTGTCCAGGGAGAGTATAAATACTCGGCCACGGGCCCAGCAGGCCGCTCAGTATTATTCCATAAGTCATTTCTACATGAATGGCAAGATTCATGTCACACCCTACATAAACTTGAGCTCATCCAAAACTCTGCTGTCCGTACCCTAACTCGCACCAAGTCCCATTCACCCGTATCACCCCTGTGCTCGCTCCCGGTCCGGCAATGCCTCCGTTTCGAAATTGTCATCCTTGTTTTCAAATCCCTCCATGGCCTACAAATCCCTCCATGGCTCTACAAATCCCTCCATGGCTCTACAACCGTCTGAGATCTCTGCGCTCCTCCAATTCTGGCCTCTTGCGCATCCCCGATTTTAATCGCTCCACCATTGGCGGCTGTGCCTTCAGCTCTGGAATTCCCTCCCTAAACTTCTCCGCCTCTCTACCTCTCTCTCCCCCTGTAAGGCGCTCATTAAAATCTACCTCTTTGACCAAGCTTTTGGTCATCTGTCCTAATATTTCCTTATGTGGCTCAGTGTCAAACTTTGTTTGATCACGCTCCTGTGAAGTGCCTTGGGACATTTTACTACATTAAAGACCCTATATCAATGGAAGTTTTTGTTATTGTTGTATTTTATTTGTATTTTAATAGTTACTAGTAAGTTGGTGACATGATTAGAAACTGATGTTAAATTTACAATGGATTTTTTTTGTGCAACAGATGTGAATAACTGCTGTGAAATACACACTTGTGCAAACGCAGTTATGCTTAGAACACTGGAAAGGACCAGCTTCTAGTTACCAGGCATTGAGTGCCTCATAACAGCATGAAATTAAATGAACCCATATAGGTGAATTGTTAAAATCATCAAATTCTCGGCCAACATTTATTACCGTATCCGTAAAGCTCAAGTCATCCACAGAGATAAGAAAAGAAAGGGGAAATAAAACAAGCAAATTTAAGGGCCTTGAGAATGAGAGTTTGAAGAACTACTGTAAATCTCTACATACAATATACACCATCTCCCCACTGAAAAAAATCTCCAGAAGTATGTGAATGCAGGGAGGGTGGGGCGTATTGTGCAGTATGTGAATGCAGGGAGGGTGGGGCGTATTGTGCAGTATGTGAATGCAGGGAGGGTGGGGCGTATTGTGTGAATGCAGGGAGGGTGGGGCGTATTATGTGAATGCAGGGAGGGTGGGGCGTATTGTGCAGTATGTGAATGCAGGGAGGGTGGGGCGTATTGTGTGAATGCAGGGAGGGTGGGGCATATTATGTGAATGCAGGGAGGGTGGGGCGTATTATGCGAATGCAGGGAGGGTGGGGCGTATTATGTGAATTCAGGGAGGGTGGGGCGTATTATGTGAATGCAGGGAGGGTGGGGCGTATTGTGTGAATGCAGGGAGGGTGGGGCGTATTATGTGAATGCAGGGAGGGTGGGGCGTATTGTGTGAATGCAGGGAGGGTGGGGCGTATTATGTGAATGCAGGGAGGGTGGGGCGTATTGTGTGAATGCAGGGAGGGTGGGGCATATTGTGTGAATGCAGGGAGGGTGGGGCGTATTGTGCAGTATGTGAATGCAGGGAGGGTGGGGCGTATTGTGCAGTATGTGAATGCAGGGAGGGTGGGGCGTATTGTGCAGTATGTGAATGCAGGGAGGGTGGGGCGTATTGTGCAGTATGTGAATGCAGGGAGGGTGGGGCGTATTGTGTGAATGCAGGGAGGGTGGGGCGTATTGTGTGAATGCAGGGAGGGTGGGGCGTATTATGTGAATGCAGGGAGGGTGGGGCGTATTATGCAGTGTGTGAATGCAGGGAGGGTGGGGCGTATTGTGTGAATGCAGGGAGGGTGGGGCGTATTATGTGAATGCAGGGAGGGTGGGGCGTATTATGCAGTGTGTGAATGCAGGGAGGGTGGGGTGTATTGTGTGAATGCAGGGAGGGTGCGGCGTATTATGTGAATGCAGGGTGGGTGGGGCGTATTATATGAATGCAGGGAGGGTGGGGCGTATTGTGCAGTATGTGAATGCAGGGAGGTTGGGGCGTATTGTGTGAATGCAGGGAGCGTGGGGCGTATTGTGCAGTATGTGAATGCAGGGAGGGTGGGGCGTATTGTGCAGTATGTGAAAGCAGGGAGGGTGGGGCGTATTGTGCAGTATGTGAATGCAGGGAGGGTGGGGCGTATTGTGTGAATGCAGGGAGGGTGGGGCGTATTGTGTGAATGCAGGGAGGGTGGGGCGTATTGTGTGAATGCAGGGAGGGTGGGGCGTATTATGTGAATGCAGGGAGGGTGGGGCGTATTATGCAGTATGTGAATGCAGGGAGGGTGGGGCGTATTATGTGAATGCAGGGAGGGTGGGGCGTATTGTGCAGTATGTGAATGCAGGGAGGGTGGGGCGTATTGTGCAGTATGTGAATGCAGGGAGGGTGGGGCGTATTGTGCAGTATGTGAATGCAGGGAGGGTGGGGCGTATTGTGTGAATGCAGGGAGGGTGGGGTGTATTATGTGAATGCAGGGAGGGTGGGGCGTATTGTGTGAATGCAGGGAGGGTGGGGCATATTGTGTGAATGCAGGGAGGGTGGGGCGTATTGTGCAGTATGTGAATGCAGGGAGGGTGGGGCGTATTATGCGAATGCAGGGAGGGTGGGGCGTATTGTGTGAATGCAGGGAGGGTGGGGCGTATTGTGTGAATGCAGGGAGGGTGGGGCGTATTATGTGAATGCAGGGAGGGTGGGGCGTATTATGCAGTATGTGAATGCAGGGAGGGTGGGGCGTATTGTGCAGTATGTGAATGCAGGGAGGGTGGGGCGTATTGTGCAGTATGTGAATGCAGGGAGGGTGGGGCGTATTGTGCAGTATGTGAATGCAGGGAGGGTGGGGCGTATTGTGCAGTGTGTGAATGCAGGGAGGGTGGGGCGTATTGTCTAAATGCAGGGAGGGTGGGGCGTATTGTGTGAATGCAGGGAGGGTGGGGCGTATTATGTGAATGCAGGGAGGGTGGGGCGTATTATGCAGTATGTGAATGCAGGGAGGGTGGGGCATATTATGTGAATGCAGGGAGGGTGGGGCGTATTGTGCAGTATGTGAATGCAGGGAGGGTGGGGCGTATTGAGCAGTATGTGAATGCAGGGAGGGTGGGGCATATTGTGCAGTATGTGAATGCAGGGAGGGTGGGGCGTATTGTGCAGTGTGTGAATGCAGGGAGGGTGGGGCGTATTGTGTGAATGCAGGGAGGGTGGGGTGTATTGTGTGAATGCAGGGAGGGTGCGGCGTATTATGTGAATGCAGGGTGGGTGGGCCGTATTATGTGAATGCAGGGAGGGTGGGGCGTATTGTGCAGTATGTGAATGCAGGGAGGGTGGGGCGTATTGTGTGAATGCAGGGAGGGTGGGGCGTATTGTGCAGTATGTGAATGCAGGGAGGGTGGGGCGTATTGTGCAGTATGTGAATGCAGGGAGGGTGGGGCATATTGTGCAGTATGTGAATGCAGGGAGGGTGGGGCGTATTGTGCAGTATGTGAATGCAGGGAGGGTGGGGCGTATTATGCAGTATGTGAATGCAGGGAGGGTGGGGCGTATTGTGCAGTATGTGAATGCAGGGAGGGTGGGGCGTATTGTGCAGTATGTGAATGCAGGGAGGGTGGGGCGTATTGTGCAGTATGTGAATGCAGGGAGGGTGGGGCGTATTGTGTGAATGCAGGGAGGCTGGGGCGTATTGTGCAGTATGTGAATGCAGGGAGGGTGGGGCGTATTGTGCAGTATGTGAATGCAGGGAGGGTGGGGCGTATTGTGTGAATGCAGGGAGGGTGGGGCGTATTATGTGAATGCAGGGAGGGTGGGGCGTATTATGCGAATGCAGGGAGGGTGGGGCGTATTATGTGAATTCAGGGAGGGTGGGGCGTATTATGTGAATGCAGGGAGGGTGGGGCGTATTATGTGAATGCAGGGAGGGTGGGGCGTATTGTGTGAATGCAGGGAGGGTGGGGCGTATTATGTGAATGCAGGGAGGGTGGGGCGTATTGTGTGAATGCAGGGAGGGTGGGGCGTATTATGTGAATGCAGGGAGGGTGGGGCGTATTGTGTGAATGCAGGGAGGGTGGGGCGTATTGTGCAGTATGTGAATGCAGGGAGGGTGGGGCGTATTGTGCAGTATGTGAATGCAGGGAGGGTGGGGCGTATTGTGCAGTATGTGAATGCAGGGAGGGTGGGGCGTATTGTGCAGTATGTGAATGCAGGGAGGGTGGGGCGTATTGTGTGAATGCAGGGAGGGTGGGGCGTATTGTGTGAATGCAGGGAGGGTGGGGCGTATTATGTGAATGCAGGGAGGGTGGGGCGTATTATGCAGTGTGTGAATGCAGGGAGGGTGGGGCGTATTGTGTGAATGCAGGGAGGGTGGGGGGTATTATGTGAATGCAGGGAGGGTGGGGCGTATTATGCAGTGTGTGAATGCAGGGAGGGTGGGGTGTATTGTGTGAATGCAGGGAGGGTGCGGCGTATTATGTGAATGCAGGGTGGGTGGGGCGTATTATATGAATGCAGGGAGGGTGGGGCGTATTGTGCAGTATGTGAATGCAGGGAGGTTGGGGCGTATTGTGTGAATGCAGGGAGGGTGGGGCGTATTGTGCAGTATGTGAATGCAGGGAGGGTGGGGCGTATTGTGCAGTATGTGAATGCAGAGAGGGTGGGGCGTATTGTGCAGTATGTGAATGCAGGGAGGGTGGGGCGTATTGTGTGAATGCAGGGAGGGTGGGGCGTATTGTGTGAATGCAGGGAGGGTGGGGCGTATTGTGTGAATGCAGGGAGGGTGGGGCGTATTATGTGAATGCAGGGAGGGTGGGGCGTATTATGTGAATGCAGGGAGGGTGGGGCGTATTGTGCAGTATGTGAATGCAGGGAGGGTGGGGCGTATTGTGCAGTATGTGAATGCAGGCAGGGTGGGGCGTATTGTGCAGTATGTGAATGCAGGGAGGGTGGGGCGTATTGTGCAGTGTGTGAATGCAGGGAGGGTGGGGCGTATTGTGTGAATGCAGGGAGGGTGGGGCGTATTATGTGAATGCAGGGAGGGTGGGGCGTATTGTGTGAATGCAGGGAGGGTGGGGCATATTGTGTGAATGCAGGGAGGGTGGGGCGTATTGTGCAGTATGTGAATGCAGGGAGGGTGGGGCGTATTATGTGAATGCAGGGAGGGTGGGGCGTATTGTGTGAATGCAGGGAGGGTGGGGCGTATTGTGTGAATGCAGGGAGGGTGGGGCGTATTATGTGAATGCAGGGAGGGTGGGGCGTATTATGCAGTATGTGAATGCAGGGAGGGTGGGGCGTATTGTGCAGTATGTGAATGCAGGGAGGGTGGGGCGTATTGTGCAGTATGTGAATGCAGGGAGGGTGGGGCGTATTGTGCAGTATGTGAATGCAGGGAGGGTGGGGCGTATTGTGCAGTGTGTGAATGCAGGGAGGGTGGGGCGTATTGTGTGAATGCACGGAGGGTGAGGCGTATTGTGTGAATGCAGGGAGGGTGGGGCGTATTATGTGAATGCAGGGAGGGTGGGGCGTATTATGCAGTATGTGAATGCAGGGAGGGTGGGGCGTATTATGTGAATGCAGGGAGGGTGGGGCGTATTGTGCAGTATGTGAATGCAGGGAGGGTGGGGCGTATTGTGCAGTATGTGAATGCAGGGAGGGTGGGGCGTATTGTGCAGTATGTGAATGCAGGGAGGGTGGGGCGTATTGTGTGAATGCAGGGAGGGTGCGGCGTATTATGTGAATGCAGGGTGGGTGGGGCGTATTATGTGAATGCAGGGAGGGTGGGGCGTATTGTGCAGTATGTGAATGCAGGGCGGGTGGGGCGTATTGTGTGAATGCAGGGAGGGTGGGGCGTATTGTGCAGTATGTGAATGCAGGGAGGGTGGGGCGTATTGTGCAGTATGTGAATGCAGGGAGGGTGGGGTGTATTGTGCAGTATGTGAATGCAGGGAGGGTGGGGCATATTGTGCAGTATGTGAATGCTGGGAGGGTGGGGCGTATTGTGCAGTATGTGAATGCAGGGAGGGTGGGGCGTATTGTGCAGTATGTGAATGCAGGGAGGGTGGGGCGTATTGTGCAGTATGTGAATGCAGGGAGGGTGGGGCGTATTGTGCAGTGTGTGAATGCAGGGAGGGTGGGGCGTATTGTGTGAATGCAGGGAGGGTGGGGCGTATTGTGTGAATGCAGGGAGGGTGGGGCATATTGTGCAGTATGTGAATACAGGGAGGGTGGGGCGTATTGTGCAGTGTGTGAATGCAGGGAGGGTGGGGCGTATTGTGTGAATGCAGGGAGGGTGGGGCGTATTGTGTGAATGCAGGGAGGGTGGGGTGTATTATGTGAATGCAGGGAGGGTGGGGCGTATTATGCAGTATGTGAATGCAGGGAGGGTGGGGCGTATTATGTGAATGCAGGGAGGGTGGGGCGTATTGTGCAGTATGTGAATGCAGGGAGGGTGGGGCGTATTGTGCAGTATGTGAATGTAGGGAGGGTGGGGCGTATTGTGCAGTATGTGAATGCAGGGAGGGTGGGGCGTATTGTGCAGTGTGTGAATGCAGGGAGGGTGGGGCGTATTGTGTGAATGCAGGGAGGGTGGGGTGTATTGTGTGAATGCAGGGAGGGTGCGGCGTATTATGTGAATGCAGGGAGGGTGGGGCGTATTATGTGAATGCAGGGAGGGTGGGGCGTATTGTGCAGTATGTGAATGCAGAGAGGGTGGGGCGTATTGTGTGAATGCAGGGAGGGTGGGGTGTATTGTGCAGTATGTGAATGCAGGGAGGGTGTGGCGTATTGTGCAGTATGTGAATGCAGGGAGGGTGGGGTGTATTGTGCAGTATGTGAATGCGGGGAGGGTGGGGCGTATTGTGCAGTATGTGAATGCAGGGAGGGTGGGGCGTATTGTGCAGTATGTGAATGCAGGGAGGGTGGGGCGTATTATGCAGTATGTGAATGCAGGGAGGGTGGGGCGTATTGTGCAGTATGTGAATGCAGGGAGGGTGGGGCGTATTGTGCAGTATGTGAACGCAGGGAGGGTGGGGCGTATTGTGCAGTATGTGAATGCAGGGAGGGTGGGGCGTATTGTGTGAATGCAGGGAGGGTGGGGCGTATTGTGCAGTATGTGAATGCAGGGAGGGTGGGGCATATTGTGCAGTATGTGAATGCAGGGAGGGTGGGGCGTATTGTGCAGTATGTGAATGCAGGGAGGGTGGGGCGTATTGTGCAGTATGTGAATGCAGGGAGGGTGGGGCGTATTGTGCAGTATGTGAATGTGGGGAGGGTGGGGCGTATTGTGCATGGATACTCAAACAAAGACCATTTGCAAGAGAAATAACAACAGAAAATGCTGGAAAAACTCAGCAGGTCAGACAACATCCGTGGACAGAAATTTGAGTTGACGTTTCGGGTCGAACCCTTCTTCAAACTTTGCTATCGTACCATTTGCAAGAGACTTAGGAACATTGGGGGGAATTTTCTGGTGGGGGGGTCAGTTGGCGTGATTGGTGGTGGGTCAGGTGGGAATTTTTTTTTGACAGCGGGTCGGGAACCCGCCACATGCCTTTCCCAAATGTTGGTTCTGTCAGTGCTGAGCAGACCCAACACGCAGCAGCGGGGGAGGCAATTAAGGTCATAATGACCTTGTTATCAGAGCATTAAGAACTATTTTCAACTCACCTTCAGAGTTTACCAGGTAGCCTACGGGGTCCACGCTGTCAGGGATCACATCAGGTAATTAGGGCAGGAGTTGAATGGCCATGGAATCATCTCATTACCTGACAGCTACAAATGTGCTATAAAAGCTGTCATCTCACAGCTGTTCGCTTTCCAAGCTCAGAAGCTGTTGCTTACTGCATTTGGAAGACAATTGAGCTTTATGCAGGTTGCAAGTGTTTGGAGCAAACTTTCTATCCAGTGTCACTTCATTGGAACAACCTCTCTCACCACTGACAGATCGCTTCTGTCATCTCTACTTCACCTGCCATCAATTCCATCAGCATCGGTGCCCTTAAAATTATCTCACCTTGGTCCTCAGAATCCCACTACGATCAGCCCCAAAACCAGCAGCACCAGGCACATCAGCAGCACCAACAACAACAACACCAACCTTCTCGGTAATCAACTGATGCTGCACAGGACACAGGGCATCAGCACCTGACCACATTGCTGCCTGGGAGGTCAGGGATAGCCTCACCATAGACAGATTTACTTCACTTGATGCTATACACCCTGGCTGCCGCATGATGCGCCAGGTTGGCACCATCCCACACCAACACCATAAAGCATTCCTACAATGCCCAAACCATTTCTTTCACACTTTTCACCATTGCGGGGGGTACCGCTATGTCTCACCATTCACTGTAACTCACTAAGCCACTTTCAAAGGTGCACACAAATCTGTCCAAGAACGTAAAGTGTTGAAAATAAAGATTTAATTGTTTGACACCACATTAACACAAACTTTACATGAACATTGCATAAAACACCCAAGTACTTACCCTTGTGTGTTGTTAGTTGGTATGATTGAACTAGGATGAGGGTGAGTGTGAGTGGTGGCTAGTAAGATGGCGAAGTGATAATGCAGATAGCGAGGGATGGGTGGAGGTGCAAGGTAAGTTGGTATGAGTAAGGATGTGCAGGAGTAGGGTAGGGAAGGCAGAGTGATGGGGATGTGATGAGTGGCACAGTAGGATAAGGTTGAGTGTGGCTTTGTACTAACGGTTCATGATCTACTGAGATCATTGAAAGGTTTGCGCCACTGCAGCCTGGTCCTCCTGACGAGATCCCTGCTTGTGCCATCCTGTGCAATGTGCAACCAGGCTGCGTTGGTCTCCTCTGGAGGTCTCTTCTGCCCAGATTGAAAGGAAGAGAACCGCCCTGCATGCTGCGACACCCTCCATAAGCATATGGAGGGAGTCATGGGTGCAGCCGTGCACCTTTGTGCAGTACTTGCAGCACCTCAATGCTGTAGAACACTGACAGCACAACTGTCAAAATTAATTTGCGCATGGTCCCTTTAAGGAAACCAGCTGATGACGTGTCATCAAATGACATCATCAGACCCGCTTCCTTCAATTAGCCAGCAAACACGAAGGCCTTCTGTTCATAGTTCTGGGCTTGTTGTCAGCAACTTACCTAGATATCAGGGTCATTGAGGACACACTCAAAACCATAAGGAGATAAGACTCAACTGTGAGAGTAATCTAAATTACAGAAGCCAAAATATCTAGAGTAAGAGGGTCAGAAAAGACGCAAAAATGTAACGGAGCACAGCACGAAACTCTCCACAATTACAGTTGACAGTATGTTAACCCACTGTATCATCCAAACAGCCTGTCCCTTTAAAAATGGTGCCATGTTTCAGTGGATATGCATAAATGGCAAAGCATACCTGATAACTAGGATCAATTCATGGAAGAGTATAGAACCAATTTTAACATAAGAACATAAGAACATAAGAAATAGGAGCAGGAGTAGGCCAATCGGCCCCTCGAGCCTGCTCCGCCATTCAATAAGATCATGGCTAATCTGATCCTAACCGCCAATCCACTATCACAGAACCATCTCCTGAATCTAACAGAATTAGACACATGAAATAGGAGCAGGATCAGGCTACACGGCCCCTGGGCCTGCTCCGCAACCCACAGGGCCATGACCATTCCGAACCTAGACTCATGTCCAAATTCCTGCCCGCTCCCTGTAACCCTTAATTCCCTTTACTTCTCGGAAACTGTCTATTTCTGTTTTAAATTTATGTAATGATGTAGCTTCTACAGCTTTTTGGGGCAGCATATTCCATGGACCTACCACCCTCTGAGTGAAGTAGTTCCTCCTCATCTCAGTTTTGAAAGAGCAGCCCCTTATTCTAAGACTATGCCCCCTAGTTCTAGTTTCACCCATCATCGGGAACATCTTCCCCGCATCCACCCGATCCAACCCCTTCACAATCTTATATGTTTCAATAAGATCGCCTCTCATTCTTCTGAACTCCAATGAGTAGAGTCCCAATCTACTCAACCTCTCCTCATATGTCCATCCCCTCATCCCTGGGATTAACCGAGTGAACCTTCTTTGTACTGACTCGAGAGCAAGTATGTCTTTTCTTAAGTATGGACACCAAAACTGTACGCAGTATTCCAGGTGCTTATGTTCTTAAGATTTGAATGTTTTATTTGAGTTCTTGAATACCCAGATTTCATCCCCTTGAAGCTAATGTTAGAATTTTAAAAGGAATGCTAATTTCTACCAGAAAATTTGCTACCATTATTAGAGGCTCAAGAAGTATGTAACAGGGAATATTTTTAATAGAGTCGAGTACCTTATTACACTGCTCCTCCTTGCCATTGGCTTCCTCCGCTGCTTAATCCTGTTGATAAAGCTAGGATCATCAGTTAATCTTAGCATATGCATACGTGTGCTCTGAGAGCATAAACTGCAATATTACACCACATTCCATAAACACAAATCATGGAGGAAACATATCTGGCAAATGTTGAAGGTATTAAAAAGACAATTCTCCATGGAGGAACTGGCGAGCTGCCAAAATTTCTCACGGGATCGAAAGTAAGTTCAACTATATTTAAATATTATTTAATAGCAATCTGGAAAAATTATGGATTTATAACATTGCCAATCCTGAGTTAAAGGCAGTGTAAGTGTAGGCAAAATAAAATAGGTGGAATATTTGTTGCAGTGTATTGCAAAGATTTACCATAATGATGTATTAGTACTTTAATTGTCATATGCTAATTTAATTCAATTTCATTTAATTTTGGTTTGATCTTGGCAGCACTATTCTGTTATATTCTAACAATTTAAATTTAAGTTAATTTTGAATTCTTAAAGTTAGCTAACTGTAACTTTCATTAGTGGTACAAAAGTAGTCAATCCAATATTGATGTTCTTTAAAAAACCTTACAACTGGAAAATGCCCATAAATAAACCAAAGTACTGTATACATATTTTATTCTTACCTTGATGTAAAAAGCAATTCTATTAATTTTAAACAAACTATTGAATTAATACAGGAAACAGAAACTTAAACGTCATGGGGTTTAATGTCCTCCAGTCGTGTACGGGTAATCGTGGTCATGTAAAATTTCTTTGTGTGCTATTTTAACAGAGCTGTTGACTCGCTTAAAATAAACTGGATAACAACTGTGTCAAAGCACCACAGGAAGTGATTGACATGAATGTATTAACCAGTGCACTTGCAGACATAATAAACCATCCCCCCCCCACCCCCTATAGCTAAAATATTCTAATTGAAATATCTATCATAATAAATCTATTCGAAATCGAAGTTAAAAATAACCGTCTTTATTTTTTTGTTACATAGGCCACATTCCATTTTCGGACTATAAAATGTGACGGAGATCGAACAGTCATCGATGACAGTAAGCAAGTTGGCCGAACAATGGAAATAATTCTCGGCAACATGTTTAAACTGGAAGTCTGGGAAATTCTAATATCATCCATGAGGATCGGGGAGGTTGCTGAATTCTGGTGTGACGTCATTGTAAGTGCTACTAGCTGAGTAGATTTTCAGTGGGAAAATAGTGAATTGATGACACAGTGTCTGAAGGAAATGAAGTTCCCCAGTGTTTTGCATTAATCTTTGGATGAGTAATGCTGCCTGTCACAATGCTCCACAATCCGTTTTTCTGTTTAGTCATTAGTTCTGATCCTTAGGCAGGAGTAAGCAGATTAAGCCAAGCTGCCAACATATGGACAACTATACCTGTGAAAGTATGATTTACAGTCACTTAATACACCGTGGCACTCAAAAAGGTGAATAAGAACATTTTTAAAAATGCTTAGAAACCCGTACATAGATTTTTTTTCACCCCTGTAAGTGATAAATATATTTTGTAATGATTTTAGATTAGCAGAGTAAACTAAATCAAAGCAAGTACTTTGTGTTTAAAATAAATCTGGGATCCCATCCAATTATCTTTTGCATCCGGCTGCATAACTTTAGGGCAGCCAGGAAACAGCTTCCACGAAAGAATTGTTTTAATTAGACTACGTGCAGTCTGAGCTAGTGCTACTTGATTCAATCTTGGTTCTTTACCTCGTAAACAAGAAGAAACCAATTAGAATTTTTAATATACTGTCACCCAGCTAGTAGCCTACACAGATCATTTTTGTAGAAGAAACCAGTAGTTGAATAGCCAGCCAATATTAAAATGTCAAGGGCCCACACATGAAGAGTGGTCCCTGGGGGGAGGAACCAGCGCTCATGCACTGTATCTCAACAAAGGGTCAACGCCTTGAAGAAAGAAGGAAAGGAGAAAATTAGCTGAGAAAGGAGGAGTAAAACATGCATTGTAAGGAATACCATGAATATACTCCACAGAAGAGCAGACAATGGAAATGTTCTCCCTGATCTATTTGCAGGTCCGGCTGACCCCTCCCCTCAGTCACTGAGAGATCAGGTGCGCGGCCTGTTTCCATCCCCTCATTACTGTGCCCTTAGGCTGACCACCAGCAAATGCACGATAGCATCAACATCTACATCTAATTCTTCTTTATGACCCCTCAGAGAGGTTGTGCAGCCTCTGTCCAATGTTGCTTAGATCAGGAACCGAATGGAAAGGGGATCGAAGCTGTGCCTCCCCCACCCCAATGACTCCATGGCACAATATGCTGGTAAACCAATGCATTGCACTAACATCCTGCTGGATTGATTTCTTTGTGGGTTCAATGACGAGACATTTATGAAAGAGAATGTCTTTTAATCTAAAGTCTGTTCAACTCTTTTTAACAGCATTTACAGGAGACATCATGCTAGTGATGCATCTAGAACGAAACTGAAACTAAACCAAACTGCTTGTCTCTGTCACATGACCTCTGCTGGTCAGGCAAAAGTAATCAATACATGCAAACATGCTGGTAAGGCATCATAATCAAACAGGCAAATAACATCACTATTTGCTGATATCATTACATCTCCCTTTCTTAAAACAAAAGTATTTTACTTTTAACTAACAACATGTTTTCTTTGTATTAATCTGCATTTTAACGGTAACACTTAATGAACTTACATTATCATTATCATGATCAAGGTTTTTTAACCTTGCTTTGTGTGTTCACATGAAATATGTAACTACACTAGAACTTGAAGAAAGAATAAGATAACATTACTTCCTTCTATAACAATAGTCCTTAAATTTGCTCAATGAGTCTTTCAGGAGGCTTCACGTGTCTTGAGGATTTTCTGATTGATTGTCCTTGAATCTGAGTTGTTGCCTCAGATGATGGTTTCTCAGCTGTGTGATCAGGTTGTTCAACAGTATCAGCCTTCTGACTTGCTGTGGCTGGTCCCATGAGAAGATCTCGACGATTTCTTCTCAGAACAGCACCCTCATCTACCTGAATGGTGTATGATCTTGGTTGAACTTCACTCAGGACAGTTCCCTTCTGAGTCCATGAGTTTGTTTTGTCTTTGAACCTTACTTGGTCACCAGTGTGGAGTTCAGGTAGGTTTTGTGTTCCTCTGTCATAGTAGTACTTTTGCTTTTCTTTCTGTTGTTCTTTGAACTTCCTCACTTTCTCCCCCTCTTTTGTTTTCAGGAGGTTCTCCGGGATGGGTAGGTTTGACGGTAGCATACGTCCCATAAGGAGTTGGGCTGGTGACATACCACACTCGAGCGGCGTTGTGCGGTATACAAGCATGCACTGGTAGAAGTCAGTTCCACTGTCTTTTGCCTTGTATATCAGTCTTTTCACTGTCTGGACCGATTTTTCCACTAGTCCATTGGACTGTGGATAGTGAGGACTTGACGTTGTGTGGACAAAGTCCCACTCTTTGGCAAAGTGTCGGAAACTTGCATTGTAAAACTGGGGTCCGTTGTCTGTGAAGACCTCGCTTGCCACGCCATGTCTGGAGAATATGGCTTTCATACATGTTATCACAGCATCTGCAGTGGTGGTGTACAGTCTACAAACCTCTGGATACAGGGAGTAATAGTCTGTGACTACAAGATAGTCCTTCCCTTGACATACGAATAGGTCAGCGCCTACCTTCTGGTAAGGTCTGTCTGGCGCTGGGTGTGGCTTTAGTGGTTCTACCAGATTGCTTGCTCGATATTTCAGGCATATTGTGCAGTTTGACACCTCATTTGTCACATCTTGGTTGATTCGTGGCCAGTACATCACCTCTCGTGCTCTTTTCTTACACTTTTCGATTCCCAGATGTCCTCCATGGATCCTTTTTAGCATCTCTCTTCTCAGACTCTTTGGGGTAACTATTTTACTTCCTTTGTAGATGATGTCTTCGACCACTGATAGTTCCGCCCTGCAGTTCCAGTACTCTGCCATGTCAGGTGAGCAGTCTTGCTTCATGTTGGGCCATCCATCCAAGATGCTTTTCCTCAGTCGTCTCATTGTTTCATCTTTGTTTGTCTCAGTCTTTATGAGCTCCATTTTTGCATCTGCTATGGGCAGCGCACTTAGAACATAAGAACATAAGAACATAAGAAATAGGAGCAGGAGTAGGCCAATCGGCCCCTCGAGCCTGCTCCACCATTCAGTAAGATCATGGCTGATCTGATCCTAACCTCAAATCTTCTATCACTCTGCATCCACCCGAACCCATGTGATCTCCCGGGAGAGGCGAAAAACCAGATAAAGACCCAATGGCCAATTTGGGAGAAAAAAATCTGGGAAATTCCTCTCCGACCCATCTAGGCGATCGAAATTCTTCCAGGAGATCACTCTGTCCCTATATTTTCTACAGTACTTACCTTCTGTAAAGGCGATCTCCACCCCAGCCAGGAACAGGAATAAAACCATCTCCTGAAATCTAACAGAATTAGAACACAGTAGGAGCAGAACAAGGCTACACGGCCCCTGGGCCCACTCCACTACCCACAGGGCCATGACCATTCCGAACCCAGACTCATGTCCAATTTCCTGCCTGCTCCCCGTAACCCTTAATTCCCTTTACTTCTAGGAAACTATCTATTTCTGTTTTAAATTTATTTAATGATGTAGCTTCCACAGCTTTCTGGGGCAGCAAATTCCACAAACCTACCACCCTCTGAGTGAAGAAGTTTCTCCTCATCTCAGTTTTGAATGAGCAGCCCCTTATTTTAAGATTATGCCCCCTAGTTCTAGTTTCACCCATCATTGGGAACATCCTCACCGCATCCACCCGATCAAGCCCCTTCACAATCTTATATGTTTCAATAAGATCGCCTCTCATTCTTCTGAACTCCAATGAGTAGAGTCCCAATCTACTCAACCTCTCCTCATATGACCACCCCCTCATCCCCGGGATTAACCGAGTGAACCTTCTTTGTACTGACTCGAGAGCAAGTATGTCTTTTCTTAAGTATGGACACCAAAACTGTATGCAGTATTCCAGGTGCGGCCTCACCAATACCTTGTACAACTGCAGCAATACCTCCCTGTTTTTATATTCCAACCCCCTAGCAATAAAAGCCAACATTCCATTGGCCTTCTTGATCACTTGCTGCACCTGCATGCTAACTTTTTGAGTTTCGTGCACCAGGACCCCCAGATCCCTTTGTACTACAGTACTTTCCAGTTTCTTGCCATTAAGATAATAACTTGCTCTATGATTTTTCCTGCCAAAGTGCATAACCTCACACTTTCCAGTATTGTATTCCATCTGCCAAATCTCTGCCCACTTACTTAGCCTGTCATGTGATCATGTCCACATAGGCGTTCACTTTTTCATCCATTGTGGTGTTTGCGGGCTCACTTGGGTCAACAGCTCTGGACAACGTGTCTGCTGTATACATCAGCTTACCCGGTGTGTACGCAACATTCAGTGTATAGCGTTGCAGCCTGATCATCATTCTTTGCATTCTAAGCGGACAGCTATTTAGTGGCTTTTGGAACAATGCAATCAAGGGCTTATGGTCAGTCTCTACACTGATTGCTTGTCCTGCCACAAACTGGTGAAATCTTTCACAGGCGTATGTGATGCTGAGCAGCTCCTTTTCTATTTGAGCGTCTGTCATTGAGCGCGATGCATATGCAATAGGTTGCCAGTAGTCATATTTTTGCAGAAGAACGGCACCGAGCCCACTCTGTGATGCATCTGATGATATCTTGATGGGTCTCGCTGGGTCATAAAATCTCAGAACTGGTTCCTCTGTGAGCAGTTTCTTTAGATCGCTCCATGACTTCTCATGCTCATGATTCCATTCCCATTCTATGTTCTTTTCAGTTAGTCTTCTCAGTGGCGCCATCTTTTCTGAGAGGTTGGATATGAATTTCCCCATGTAATTGATCATTCCATTAAACCTCTGCACGTCCTTTTTGCATTGTGGCTTTGGCATATTCTCAATGGCGGACACCTTTCTGGGATCTGGTCTGATGCCCTCACTGCTAAGGATATCTCCCACGAATGTCAGTTCTGTCACCCCGAGCTGGCATTTCTCTCTATTCAGCTTCAGGTTTGTTTTCCTTGTTGCTTCCAGCACTTTTTTCAGTCTCTCGTCATGCTCAGTTCTCATGGTTCCCCATACTATGATGTCATCCATTGATGTATCAACTCCCTCCAGGTGCTCATAGGTCATATGGATAGTTTTGTGATACACTTCAGGAGCTGAGGCAATGCCAAATGGTAACCTTAGGAATCTGCATCTGCCAAATGGACTGTTGAACGTGCACAGTCTTGAACTTGCTTCATCCAATTTCATCTGCCAAAATCCTGATGATGCATCTAACTTGCTGAAATACTTTGCATTTGCAAACTGTGCCATGATTTCACAGAAACACAGAAATCACAGAAACCCCACAGTGCAGATAGAGGCCATTTCGGCCCATCGAGCCTGCACCGACACATATCCCACCCTATCCCCGTAACCCCACGTATTTAATCCCCCTAACACTAAGGGTCAATTTATCATAGCCAATCAACCTAACCCGCACATTTCCTCACGTGTAGGAAGCTTGAAGTGCTCTCTCTTTATTGCTCTGTTTAGATCTCTTGGATCCAGGCAAATTCTGAGCTTTCCATTCTTTTTGTCCACTACGACGAGGGAACTCACCCACTCAGTTGGCTCATCTATCTTCCGAATCATGTTCAGGCTCTCCATCCTGTCCAACTCTGCCTTCAGTTGCTTTTGAAGAGCAAACGGAACTTTTCTGCATGGATGTATGACCGGTGTCATACTTTTATCTACTCTGATCGTGTGTTCTCCTGGAATGCAGCCTAGACCCTTAAATAGGTCGTTGTACTCTTTCATGAGTTCATCACAGACTGTCTCTCCTTCACTTTCCACAACGAGGACTCTCTTTACCAGGTTCAGTCTCTCACAGGCTTTTAAACCTAGTATGACTTGCACATCCTTTGGCACCACGATTAATGCTAACGTGTGCTCTCTGCCCTTGTGTGTCACTTTGACAATGCATCTTCCTTTCACTGGTATTTCAGTACCTGAGTATCCTGTCACTTTCAATTTTATTCCATGTATCTTTGGTTTGGGTCTAATTTTCTTAAAATCAGTCTCTGATATCACATTAACTTGTGCTCCAGTATCCAATTTAAATGGAATATGTATGTCATTCACTTTTAGTGTCAACATCCAGTCTCTTTTTTCTTTTTTGTTTTCAGACACAACATCCACATTGAACTCCTCTATCTCGCTTTCATCTACTGTATGGACCTTGCTTTGTTGCGCTTGGTTCTTACAGCAACGGGCATAATGGTTGTTTTTGTTGCAACTATTGCATGTTTTACCATATGCTGGACACTTTTTTGGTGGATGCTGTGTACCGCATCGACTACATGTCTTTCGATTGTCCCTTTCATTTTCGTTCACTGGCCACGCCTCTTTTTCCACATTGGCGCTCTTTTTGTTAAACGGTTTATGTCCGTTCATTCTCACTGCATCCACGTTGCAGCTATTGTCACTGAACAGCTCCTTTGCTTGCGACTTCACAGTCTCTGTAGCCCTACACAGTGCTATGGCTTTTCCCAGGTCTAGATCTTGCTCTCTTAGCAGTCTTTCCCTTAGACCATTATTCGGAATACCACACACCAGTCTGTCTTTTATCAGCGAGTCTGTCAGTCCCCCAAATTCACACGATTTGCTTCTGTTTCTCAGTTCAGTCACATACTGATCAATAGTATCACCCATTTTCTGTACACATGTGAAAAATCTGCGCCTCTCAAACGTCACGTTACGTTTAGGTGTGCAGTAGGCCTCAAACTGTTCCATTATTTTATCTAACTTCATTTTGTCTCCATCAGCAGCGAATGTGAAGTTATTATACACCTCCAGCGCTTCATCACCCACGACATGTAAGAACAGTGACGCTTTCATTTTTATCACCTTTCTCGTCAGCTCCGATTGCTGATAAATACAACCCCAAACGTTGTTTGAACCTCCTCCAATTTTCAGCCACATTACCTGTCAACTGAAGCATCGCTGGTGGGTGTAAACCTTCCATTTTTTTACTTCGTTAGCTATTCTCCAATGGTAAGCAACGATGTTCTCTTTTGGCTTGCTAATTTGTGGAGAGCTGATTTAACTTCAGATATTTTTCTCTTCATCTCTTTCAATCACTTCTGACACCATGTATTGATTTCTTTGTGGGTTCAATGACGAGACATTTATGAAAGAGAATGGCCTAGAAATTCAGTTGGCTGCGCCAGCCGTTAGCGCCTTAGGAGGAGCAGATCTCGAGCGCTAGGCGCTTAGCGCCCGGGCGCAGCGCGATCTGCGCCTCGCCCCAACTTCAGTAGACATTTAGCGCCGGCGCAAAGTCTTTGCGCGCGTTCATCTGCGCGCGCAGATCATGACGTCATATCGTCGTGCAACGCCCTTTGTGCGCCCGGAACCGGAACTTCACTCGCGCCGCCCCATTGTGCGCCGGGCGGCCCTAACGACTGTTGAGTGGAACGGTACACAGCCGAGGCGGGCCGCGGGGAGCGCAAATTAATGGGCACTTACCCTGCACTATAAAGGGCAGCCATTTTGCAGCATTCACTCTTGCGCAATGGATTTTTGGAGAAAGACCAAGGAAGAGAGCTTACTGCTTTGGCCCAACACTAGGACAGGTATTTTTGGCTTCAGGCCAGAGCTTTGCAATTCTTTTTGCCTTCATTGAGATCTCAGTGTTTGCCAGCATATTATGGGGGCTGCATTGGGTGCCAACGCTGAGTTTCAGCATTATGTC
Organism: Somniosus microcephalus; assembly: GCF_052327205.1. Lineage (NCBI taxonomy): Eukaryota > Metazoa > Chordata > Chondrichthyes > Squaliformes > Somniosidae > Somniosus > Somniosus microcephalus. Next base: position 72,581,128 of record NC_141008.1, on the reverse strand, counting down.
GGAAGGGCTTACAGACGCCGTGAGAGAGTGGCAGCCCTGGCTAGACGCAGAGGGGGCAACAGGCATCGCCAAGGGAGGCCTTACCCACCCAGGGTATACCGCCAGCAGTTCTCCTATCTCAACATGTCTGCTGTGCAGTGTGTTAGGAGGCTGCGATTCAGAAGGGAGGTGGTTGCAGAGATCTGCCAGCTGCTTCACAGAGATCTGCATCCACAGCTGAGGCGCAGGACGTCTCTGTCGGTGGCAGTGAAGGTGACGGTGGCTCTCAACTTCTATGCCACCGGCTCCTTCCAATCCGCTGCTGGGGACATCGCTAACATCTCCCAGTTCGCCGTGCATTGCTGCATCCACCAGGTGACCAATGCCCTTTTCAGAAGGAGACGTCAATTCATCTCCTTCCCCATGACCCTGGACAAGCAGCAGCAGCGTGCAGTGGGATTTGCAAGAATAGCGGGCTTCCCCATGGTGCAGGGCGCCATTGACTGCACGCATGTGGCTTTGCGGGCACCTCTGGAGCATGCCGAGGATTACCGCAACTGGAAGGGCTACCATTCCCTCAACGTACAGCTGGTGTGTGACCACAGGCAGCGCATCCTAGCTGTCAATGCCCGCTTTCCAGGCAGCAGCCACGATGCCTTTATCCTGCGACAGAGAACTGTGGCTGACATGTTCCAGGCACAGCCTCACCCAAGAGGATGGCTTATCGGGGACAAAGGCTATCCTTTGTGTACCTGGCTCATGACCCCGCTCCGCGCGCCCAGGACCCCTGCTGAAGAGGCATACAACGAGAGCCATCAAGTGACCAGGAACCTCATCGAACAAACAATTGGCGTCCTGAAGCAACGGTTCCACTGTCTGGATCGCTCCGGGGGAGCCCTCCAGTATTCGCAGGAGCGAGTCTCCCAATTCGTCGTCGTTTCCTGCATGCTGCACAACCTGGTTATCCGCAGGACTCAGGCACTGCCACCTCACGTTGGACCACCACCTCAGGAGGAGGAGCAGGAGGAGCAGGAGGAGGAGGAGGACGAGGAGTACCAGCCCAGGAGGGAGGCAGAAGGTCCAAGGGCCGCCCGTCGGCGGCTTATTGAACGTCACTTCTAGGCCCCCTGTCAGGGAATGGCTTGTGCGAATGAAAGAACATGATTGCAGCCGCTCCGCAAGCCCTCAGCCGGTTAAGGCAACAAACACTTCAAAGATCAAACATGGACAATGTGAATAAATAAAATGGTTTATTGTACAAACTCAGGGCCCTTCCCACATGAAAACCAAAAGCACACGAAACCCCCAAAAAACACTCACACACATGACTCACTCCCACAACCTGGGGAGGATTAACAAAAGATGTAAACAAAAATGGCCTTCATCCTCGGCCTTCACAAAACACCCATTCCAAAAAACCAAACATTTGGACACACCCTCTACTTTGTGGCCCGCGAGGGCGATGCCTTCTGCAAACTTTGGCGGCCCCTGCACGCCCTGCTGCTCCTCCTCAAAGTGAGGCCAGTGGCTGCTGCAAGGCTGGGGGAAGGCTCCTAAGGGGCACATGTCGTGATGGCAGATGCCCTTGGGGGTCGGCCTAGGCGAGGTCTGGCCCTCGAGGGGCCGGCTGGTGAATGCTGTAGCTGTGGCTGGGCAGCATCAGTCGCTGCAGCAGCTCGTGGCAGCTCCACTGGGGGAGTGGCAGTGGCGGCTGGAGGAATGGGGGCAAGCTGGCGGATGGCAGGCGCTCGCTGGTCACCTGAGACACTGGCACTCGCCCGGGCCAGCACTGCAGCATGCGCAGCAATCTGCCGAGGGACAGACCGCTGTGCTGCTGCAGCGCGGCGGGTGCCCTGGCGATGCCTGGCTGACACAGCGAGTGTGGCAGCAGTGAGTGCCCGTGTTGCCCTGTTCTGTGACCGCATCAGAGCAGCCAGTGACTGCACGGCACCACTGATCACCTGGCCAGTCGCTGCCTGAGCTGCCCCGAATTCCGCCCGACTCGCTGCCTGATCTGCCCCGAATTCCGCCAAACTGGTGGCCTGTGAGGCCCCGAATTCAGTCACACTCCGAGACAGGGACTCGATGGCCTCAGGCATCCGTGCCACTACCCCCATGAGCTCCGTGTGCCGGCGCTCCGAGTCCGCGGACAAGTCCTCGAGGAGGCGCAGCTCCTCGGTGTTGACCGTCTCCGGACTGGAGGCCGGACTCTCCCTCTGGGGAGAAGGCCGCCGAGCTGGCCGACCCTTCCTGCATTGCTGGATGCCGCTGGGCCCAGCAATTGGACTCCCCTCCGACCCTTCCCCCCTCTGGGGAGAAGGCCGCTGAGCTTCCACCCCCCTCCCGCGTTTCTGCAGGCCGCTGGTCCCAGGAGCTACACTCCCCTCCGACACTTCCCCCACGCTCCCCTCCAGGGAAGACGTGTCCCCTACATTGGCATGGCTTGCCGCAGCTGAGGGTTCCCCTGAAGGGCCGCCTTCCTCTTGCTCCTCCTCCTCCTCCTCTTCTGAGGGGCTGTCACTGGCAACTTCAGGGACCACCTCCTCACCATCTGAAAGCAGGAAGGCACAAGAGTAGCTTTAGAGTGAGGAGAGGGCGTCAGCGAGGGATGCATGAGTGGTGGCATTCAGCGCATTGGTCGGACAGTGGCAAAGGATGTAGATCTGATGCGCAAGTGGGATGAGAGAGGTCCAAAAGGTGATGTCCTTACCATTGTTGCCCAGAACAGGGTCGGCATCTCCAGATGCAACGGGGCCAATCACCCGGGCACCCATGATGCGCTCCACGCGCTGTTGCAGCTTGGTGAGCTGCTGGATCTGGGGTCCGCCTCCCCCGGTCTCAGTCCGGCTCCTCTTATTATTGGCCAGCTTGGCCTGCAAAAGAAAGGACGGCCTCTAAGTACAGTGTGTAGCCCTGATCTTGTGTGCACTGCCTCCCATGGTGGAATAGCCTGGCCAGTGTGTAGCCCTGATCTTGTGTGCACTGCCTCCCATGGTCGAATAGCCTGGCCAGTGTGTTAAGTGCACAATGTGCAATTGATGTTCATGACTGTCCCATAGCTGCTGCATGAGGGCTGGCCATTAGGGCTTTCAGGTCCCTTTGCCCATAATGTGAGGTGCACATGCAAGGATGAGGAGGACACTGGTAAGGGTACTCACCCTGACAATCCTGGCGAGGTCATTTAGCTTTTTGCAGCATTGTAGACCGCTCCTGGGGTCCTCACTGTTGGATGTCACCCTGGTGGCGACATGCCTCCAGGCTTTCCGGTAGACGCGGACCGCCGGCTTCCTCCCATTGTCCGGAAACAAAATATGGCGACTCTTCTCCACAGCGTCAACCAGCACCCTCAGATCATGCTCTGAGAAGCGCTGCGCTCGTTCACGGGCCTTCTCCATCCTTTCAGGCGCTATTTGGGTCCAGCAGCAGTGTTCAGGCCTAGCTGGAGTGCTGCAGTGTCCAGGGCATGGCAGCAGACCAACTCGACCCTTCCCCCTTAAGAGCTGGCCGGCGCCAGGGTGTCTGCTGTCAATCAAGAAATGGCTGCACCTGCGCTGCGCCCGGCCTCAGCGGTATCGCTCAGCACCGCCGGCTTAGCGCCTAAAGAGAGCCGTGCATCGCCAGTTTTAGCACTCGAGCAAACTCTTAGGACGAAGCTAATGAAAATCGGCGAGGTGGCCTCGAATTTGCGCCGGGCGCAAACTTTAGCGGCCGCCCGACTTTACCGCCCCAAAAGTGGCTATAATGAATTTCTAGGCCAATGTCTTTTAATCTAAAGTCTGTTCAACTCTTTTTAACAGCATTTACAGGAGACATCATGCTAGTGATGCATCTAGAACAAAACTGAAACTAAACCAAACTGCTTGTCTCTGTCACATGACCTCTGCTGGTCAGGCATAAGTAATCAATACATGCAAACATGCTGGTAAGGCATCATAATCAAACAGGCAAATAACATCACTATTTGCTGATATCATTACATCTGCTAACAAACATGTGGCTCGATTATGCATTTGTGTGCCAATGGTCTGGCCTCCCATACCACCCATGTAATATTTGTATGTTATATCTCTCTGAAAGATGAGGAATGTTTCATGTTATCACTAACAATATACAAATCATGTTTGGCGGCAATGTTATACCAATATACCGTCCCATGGAGTAGTGGGATGTGGAATCATAGTAGCAATTCCCCATTCCTTGATTTCCGGAGTGCTGGAGGAATTAAGCAGCTGCAAAGCCCAAAAGCAACAGTAGTGTAGGCCAGGAACATAAGAACATAAGAAATAGGAGCAGGAGTCGGCCATTTGGCCCCTCGAGCCTGCTCCGCCATTTAATGAGATCATGGCTGATCTGATCTTGGGCTCAGCTCCATTTCCCTGCCCGCTCCCCATAACCCATAACCCAGGAAGCAGGCCATTTGCTTCTCATCTTTACCAGACGGGTGTATAGAGGAAAATAACATTTTAAAATGGAGCAGAATTATGTGGTTAAACATGCTGAAGAGATGATAAGAGATGAATCGAGTATTTAAATAGTCAAATATTTAGTGACCTCTTCTGGAGCTAACTCCCAACAGCACATTGCAGATGGGCTGCTGTGCCTGATGGAACAGCTCTCGGACATTAACATCCAAAGCTTCAAGCAGATTAGGTTAATTATTCATTTTTCCAAAAATATTGCAGACCAGTAATGCATCTGCTTTATCATCCCAGCCAGGTGATCTTGAGCTCCAAGTTCTAGGACGGCCTGTCATTCAGGTATGACTTGGCCCTTTTGGTTGTTAAAGTTCAGGCCCACTGTGTGACACTCCATATTGAGATATAGACAGCTTTCTTTGTTGTAAATGCACCTTGTATGGGTGATCAGAATGACATTGATGGTAATCATGGAGCGGCCCTGAAAACCAGACTGCCCTTCAACCAGGCAGTGGCACTGTGGTCATCAATATGGAACTTGTGTGCAACATGAAAAAATAGGAATGGAAATGCAATTTTCAAAGTCCTTTGTTTTACAAAATTTTGAGACATCTTTCATATTGTAATGTTTCTCTTCTGTTGAGTGTCTTTTTATTGTATTTTACCCGTGAAAATGCATCACTTGGCTATTGTTAAAAAGATTAAAATTGGGACAATTGTTTCTTCCCCCCCCCCCCCGCCTCCCCCCACCAACAACAGCACACAGGTCTCTATCCAACGGTAGCGAAGAGCCTGCGTAGGATTATAGAAGGAAAGGATCCAACGGACTGGCACGTTCACACCTGTGGTCTCGCCAATATGTTTGCGTATCACAGCCTGGGATATGATGATCTGGATGAATTGCAGAAAGAACCTCAGCCACTCATCTTTGTTATTGAACTGTTAAAGGTTAAACCTGTTCTATTTATTCTTACCTCTTAATGGCAATTGAACTCAAGTAGTGAAGTTAGTCCTTTTTTCCACTAAACGCCTTCCTTATTCCTATTGTCAATGCTCAAAGTTGTGATTTATTTAATCGCTTCTGATAAAAAGGATGGGTGAATGATGCTCATTCCTGTGTAATGCCAGCTCTTTCTAAGACATCAACCAGAAAGATGTCAAGTCCAATCTTTATAGCGATATCTGAGAAGGACTGGACTGTGAGAGAGAGAGAGAGTCATCTCATCTCCTCTCTGGTCTGGATCTCAACCCAGGTCTTAAAGCTTAAAAGAAAGTTAGTGTACTATCCATTCCTTCATTATATCTATGATATTAATTTTAGTGTAAGGTACTAGGTAACATTTGATAAACAAACAGCAGGACAAAAAAAATACCGTCATAACAGTCTTCATTTAATAGGGAATATGACTTAATGTGATTCTGACAATAAAACAAGTTTCTTTGTGACCAGTCACATCTGCCAGACAGCAAGAACAAATATTTTGTTTTGGTCATCTTTAAGTTCAGTAAAGCCTAAATCTCAGGAGATCACAAAAACCAGCATCAATGTAACAGCATATTATGACTAGACAATCACCAGGAATTGAATGTATACTCACCGCTAGACATCCAGATCCATCTATTACCCCATTAGACCATCAGGGATTAAAGACACACCTCTCTATTTGAAGACATGGGACTGTCTACGGTTCAGATGCATTCTATGTCACAAGACCACCAAGTATCAGACACTCCCCACTACGACTTTTTAAGAGATCAGAATCAGATGTATCTGCCACCACTGGGCTTCCAGAGATTAGACACATACCACTAACCATGGATCTGCTACATACTCCATCAGTAGATCTTTAAAAATAGTTAAGATGCATGCATTACCACTTAATCACCAACGTTTAGAACAACACACCAAATGTGCAATTACGCTGCCAGGGGTCAAAAACTCTCCACCGCATCTATAGGTAGCAAACACAGATTTAAAAAACTTAAATTACAAAGACATCTAACTTTGATACTGTGATTCCCACAATATGCAATAACCACTGTAAGATGATGATAGACTGCTGAGGTAAAAATTTAATTGATGCTAATACATTTTGAACAGTGAAAGTGGCCTCTCACACGCGCTGAAGGGATATTTTGTCTCTCCAAGTGCATGTGACATCATTTACCTAAAAGTGGCATGGACCTTCAAACCACCATCACGTATTAAATATGTAGATAATATTTTGGCATTGAAAATAAATCACAACCTTTGTCTACTCACTTCATTCAACCAGCAGCTTTAGGAAAACTTTTACAAGTAACTCCTGAAGTTTAAAAAGAGAGAGCTGTGCTCTTTTATTTCCTCTCCATCCTGATTTATAATCATCCATTTGTTACTTCTCCCAATGTTGCAGAATCTTTTAAACGGCCCCACATAGTTGGAGTAAATACTGGTAGGTCTCCTTTGGCGTTACTCACATTAATTCAAAGACTTATCAGCATTGGGATGTAATTTTTTGGAATTGTTTATTTTGTTCAAACCTTATTTTGGCACTTGTTGGGTCAATGTTCTTGACCTTTGCCCTGGAGAATGGCCCTTACCCAACCAGAGTAAAAGGGGACAGAGACCGGCTACACTGGATCTCTGCCCCCTTCACCTTGCCCTGGGATTTCAGGGGCTTCCTGGGAAGAGGCAGAGCTGGGACTGCACCTGCAATAGCTGCAAGCCTGATGATGCCATGGAAATGAGGTGGAGGTGGGGGGGGGCTCATTCTTACCACTTCAATTTCCTCTTTTGCCATTGGCTGGGCACCCATTTCAAGGAACAATTGAAGAAGATGGTGTTGGGCTTGTGCTGATGACCCTCTCAGATCGGTGGGGGTGGTGGGGGCGGGGGTGGTGAAGAGAGCCATGAAGGGTCCTGGCAGCAAGGCTGGAAGTTAAGTGGCCATTTTTCTGAGCAGGTAAGCATTGATTTTTACGCCTGGAGGCGGCTATTGAGGAACAACGGCAAGAAGGACCAAAGGCTGGTGACCAGGCATTGGACTCCAATGGAGCTATACTCCATTTTGTTCCCCTGTTTTCTGGCTCTAGGCCCTGCATGTTAACGGTCTGAGACACCAAAGTCAGATGCAGCATAATCTGGACAGGCGCAGCAGAGTTTGGATGTACTGCGACTGTCCAGTGGTGGGGCAGAGCCAGGGCCAAGATAATCACCTCTCTCATTTTCAGTTACTTAGAAAAAATTGGCAGGTGAAAACATTTTTTAAAGTATTTTTGGTGATTCAATTGGTTCGTCAACAAACTATGGTGGTCAAAATTTGGCAAAGGAAATGTGAACAATAGCAATTTATAACCCAAAGAGTGCCGAAATGGAGACAGGAAATGCATGCAATTTAACATTTTTAATAAGAGAATAGATATTACAACTGCAATACCCATATGCTTTTTTTCACTATTTGAATCAATAACAAAAATATTTGGGGTCTGCTCTCTTTGGAAATAACTAAGGATGTATAGTTTTAATTGTGAAAAATAATGCATTTTTAAAACATTTAGATTGAGTCACCAAGCGCTTACAAACGAGAAACCTGGGCCATGAACGATGACGAGAAACTTAAAGCTGTGCCTCTACTCCATGGCACGGGAAACAAACTCTTCAAACTTGGCAGGTATCCAGAGGCATTGGCAAAATATCGTGAGGGATTTATCTGCTTGAAGAACCTACAAGTAAAGGTATCTAAGATTCAGAAACTGAAAACATTAAAAGAGGGACAGATTTTTGCAAGATAAGGGAGTGAAGGGTTATGGGGAGCGGGCTGGGAAGTGGCTTTGAGCCCAAGATCAGCCATGATCTTATTGAATGGCGGAGCAGGCTCGAGGGGCCGAGTGGCCTATTCCTGCTCCTATTTCTTATGTTCTTATGTTCTCATGCTCAGGACTGCATTGAACAACTGAATTAGTCACAATTTACATATCGCTCTGCCCATATCTATTGATTCCTGGATATTATTGGTTAAATCTTGAGTGCTGATGCCATTATTGGGTATCGGCTTGCAGTTACTGAGCTAGACAACGTTAGAAAGGGGAGTTATCGATTGAGATAGTCATTAACCTAAGGGTGCTTATTTATGAACTCTACAGGTTCCTGAGAGCAACGCTCAAACAACCTCAGTGCCTCACTCACCTGATTTATGTTGTGAACACTCTCCCCGTGGGACCAGTCTACCCCCGTAGGTCTGCTGGGGGCTAACTTGGGCACTGATACCCACTGTCATGACACAGTTGCATGGTGGGTCATAAGGCACGTCGAGCAGGTGGAGCTGGAATTGATGCAGCTTCAGTTCTGTGTGTCTGCTTGCTATAATGAAACTGTTTTGTGTCATGACACAAATATGCAGATGTACAAAATGGACTCCACACGATTAGCAGGCCAAAACAGGAGGCGCCAAATTCAATAGCAGATCGCAAGTCCCATGATTTTTAAAATTAATTCTTGGGATGTGGGCATCGCTGACAAGGCCAGCATTTATTGCCCATCTCTAGTTGCCCTTGAGAGTGTAGTGATGGACCTTCTTCTTGATCCGTGCGGTGAAGATACTCCCACAATGCTGCTAGGTAGAGAATTCCAGGATTTTGACCCAGTGGCAATGAAGGAACAGTGCGATATATGTCCAAGTCAGGATGGTGTGTGACTTGGTGCTGATGCTGTTCCCATGCACCTTGCCCTTCTAGGTGGCGGTGGTTGTGGATTTTGGAGGTGTTGTTGGCCAAGCTAGGCTTGATCTCTCGACTAGTCAAGTCCAGTTACCAAGAGTGCAAGGACTTTGGAAGCACCAAAAAAAACACACACACGAAGAGTTAATCTTAACAATTCTAAAATACAGGGTTGTGCCATTCGGAATTTCTGTATTTCAAGCCAAGTGGATATAGTAATGTAGTGGGTATGGTAATGTAGCAGGTATGGTAATGTAGTGGGTATGGTAATGTAGCGGGTATGGTAATGTAGTGGGTAGGGTAATGTAGCGGGTACGGTAATGTAACGGGTACGGTAATGTAGCGGGTACGGTAATGTAGCGGGTACGGTAATGTAGCGGGTACGGTGATGTAGCGGGTATGGTAATGTAGCGGGTATGGTAATGTAACGGGTATGGTAATGTAGCGGGTATGATAATGCAGCGGGTATGATAATGTAGCGGGTATGGTAATGTAGCGGTTATGGTAATGCAGCGGGTATGGTAATGCAGTGGGTATGGTAATGTAGCGGGTATGATAATGCAGTGGGTATGATAATGTAGCGGGTATGATAATGCAGTGGGTATGGTAATGCAGTGGGTATGGTAATGTAGCGGGTATGATAATGCAGTGGGTATGGTAATGTAGCGGGTATGGTAATGTAGCGGGTATGATAATGCAGTGGGTGTGATAATGTAGCGGGTATGGCAATGTAGCGGGTATGATAATGCAGTGGGTATGATAATGTAGCGGGTATGGTAATGTAGCGGGTATGGTAATGTAGCGGGTATGGTAATGTAGCGGGTATGGTAATGTAGCGGGTATGGTAATGTAGCGGGTATGATAATGCAGCGGGTATGATAATGCAGTGGGTATGATAATGTAGCAGTTATGGTAATGTAGCGGGTATGATAATGCAGTGGGTATGATAATGTAGCGGGTATGATAATGCAGTGGGTATGGTAATGTAGTGGGTATGGTAATGTAGCGGGTATGGTAATGTAGCGGGTATGATAATGCAGTGGCTATGGTAATTTAGTGAGTATGTTACTGGACTAGCAGCCAAGAGATTGTTAATTTAAATCCCACCATGGCAAGTTGTGAAATTTAATTTAATAATTCTTGCAAATTGCGGGCTAGCACTAGAAAAAGTGACTATGGAAGATGCCACCCCTACTCAGTCTGGCCTACATATGACTAGAGTCTGCACTAAATGGTTGATTCTTAATGTCCTCTAAGCCGGTCAAGCAAGCCATTCAGTTGCACAAACAATTGCAAAGGCCCACCGCTGCTTTACAAGGGAAACTAGGGATGGGTAATAAATGTAACTTTTCAATGTCACCTACGTACTGAGGATATAAAATAAGTTTTACAAATAGCAGTCAATTTAAAGTTGGCAATAGGAATGACAATCTGCTGTCATTTTTATATATAACAAATCTTTTTAATGGTTTTATGATTGAGGTTTTTAATGGAAATTGCTTTTAATATAAACATAGAAACATGGAAACATAGAAGATAGGAGCAGGAGTAGGCCATTCGGCCCCTCGAGCCTGCTCCGCCATTCAATGAGATCATGGCTGACCATCCAAATTCAGTACACTGTCCCTGCTTTCTCGCCATATCCCTTGATCCCTTTAGCCTTAAGAAATATATCCAACTCCTTCTTGAATATATTTAATGAATTGGCCTCTACTGCCTTCTGTGGTAGAGAATTCCACAGGTTCACCACTCTCTGGGTGAAGAAATTCCTCCTCATCTCAGTCCTAAATGGCTTACCCCTTATCCTTAGACTGTGACCCCTGGTTCTGGACTCCCCCGCCATCGGGAACATCCTTCCAGCATCTAGTCTGTCCAGTCCTGTTAGAATTTTATAAGTTTCGGTGAGATCCCCTCTCATTCTTCTAAACTCCAGCGAGTACAAGCCCAATCGACCCAATCTTTCCTCATACGTCATTCCTGCCATCCCAGGTATCAGCCTGGTGAATCTTTGCTGCACTCCCTCCATGGCAAGAACATCCTTCCTCAGATACGGCGACCAAAACTGCACACAATATAATTAAATATTAACAGCGATTATGTGTTTAACCATGAAATAGCTCCTTTAAATAGCTTTGTTTTAAATAGTTAAAGGGGTTATTTTTGGCATTTCTGATTTTACGATCACTCACTTGATACCACTTAAGAAACACTTGGAACATCCTCTTTTACACATTTCTCCCTAGTCACAATGTAAATGGTATCTTAAGTACATTTGAATAGACAGCTACAGTGCAGTAGAACTCAGCTGCCATGTTACTGTATGTATGACCCCATAAAAGTTATATTGCAGTATTCAAAGACTTAAAAGTGTTACATGCTTGAAGTGCCTTAACCACTGGCCTGATGCTGAATTGTAAACTGCATAAATATTGCGCATCAATTGCTGTGTTACATATTTTAAGGATCAATGAGTAACCCATCAGACAAAGAAGGGAAAATTTTACCTTTGGTTTAAGCGGTTACTGTGGCTCCCTCCTGGCTAACTTCAGCTCCGGTAACCTTTGTTGTCTGTTTTTTTATTGGCTGTAGGTCAGACCACTAGAGGGAGTGCCAAATGAGACATTTCATGTGGGTCAGGAAAAAAAGTTATCTCCCCTCAATTTGAATCATGTTTCCTGGTAGCCAAATATGTTACAATATTGTTGGTAGTCATGGAGAGGTCCACAGCCCAGAGTATTCCACTATACTACAACCCCCAACCCCCCAACCACCTGCCTCCTTATATGTTTTGATAATTTAGAGATCATATTATAAACTGCATCACAATGTACGTACAATTATTTTACAGTACATTATACATGTGTACCAAACCTCTCAGTGCTTACTTGAATTGAAAATGTTAAAGAATAAATAATAAGCTCTGTATTTTATACTCCCAAACAATCATTAGAGAACCCCATGATATAAAGTGTCAAGGAGCCTTTAGGGAAGAGTGACCATAATATGATAGAATTTTATATTGAGTTTGAAAGTGATTTAGTTAAAACCGAAACTAAGGTCTCAAATCTAAACAAAGCAAACTATGTAGGTATGAGGGGCGAGTTGGCTAAGGTAGATTGGGAAACTACATTAAAAGGTATGAAGGTAGAGAAGCAATGGTGAGCATTTAAAGAATTAATACATAATTTACAACAGATATACACATTCCATTAATGCACAAAAACCCCACAGGAAAAGTGGTCCAACCGTGGCTAACAAGAGAAGTTAAAGATAGTATTAGATCAAAGGAAGAGGCTTATAATGTTGCCAAAAAGAGTAATAAGCCTGAGGATTGGGAGGATTTTAGAATTCAGCAAAGGAGGACTAAGAAATTGATAAAGAAAGGGAAAATAGAATATGAGAGTAAACTAGCGAGAGACATAAAAACAGACTGTAAAAGCTTCTATAGGTATGTAAAAAGGAAAAGATTAGCAAAAGTAAATGTGGGTCCCTTACAGGATGAAATAGGAGAAATTATAATGGGGAATGAGGAAATGGCAGCGAAATTAAACAAATCTGTGTCTGTCTTCACGGAAGAAGATGCAAAAAACTTCCCGGAAATAGTGGAGAACCAAGGGTTTAGCAAGAATGAGGAACTGAGAGAAATTAGTATTAGTAAAAAAATAATACTGGAGAAATTAATGGGACTGAAAGCCGATAAATCCCCATGACCTGATGGCCTACATCCTAGGGTTTTCAAAGAGGTGGCTATAGAGATAGTGGATGCATTGGTTGTCATCTTCCAAAATTCCACAGATTCTAGAATGGTTCCCGCAGATTGGAAGGTAACAAATGTAACCCCAATATTTAAGAAAGGAGGGAAAGAGAAAACGGGGAACTTAGAAAATAATAATAGGATTGGGCAGAGTCAACATGGATTTGTGAAAGGAAAAGCGTGTTTGGCAAATCTGTTAGAGTTTTTTGAGGTTATAACTAGCAGAATAGATAAGGGGGAACCAGTGGATGTGGTGTATTTGGATTTTCAGAAGGCATTTGATAAGGTGCCACACAAGAGGTTAGTAAACAAAATTAGGGTTCATGGGATTGGGAATAAACTAGAATGGATTGAGGATTGGTTAACGGACAGAAATCAGAGAGTAGAAATAAACAGGTCATTTTCGGGTTGGCAGGGTTTAACTAGTGGGGTACTGCAATGATCAGTGCTTGGGCCTCAGCTATTTATAATCTACATCAATGATTTGGATGAGGGGACCAAATGTAATATATCCAAGTTTGCTGATGATACAAAGTTGTGTGGAATGTAAGTTGTGAGGAGGATGCAAAGAGGCTTCAAGGGGATATAGACAGGCTAAGTGAGAGGACAAGAACATGGCAAATGGAATATAATGTGGAGAAATGTGAAGTTATCCACTTTGGTAGGAAAAATAGAAAAGCAGAGTATTTTTTAAATTTTGAGAGATTGGGAAATGTTGGTGTTCAGAGGGACCTGGGTGTCCTTGTACACAAATCACTGAAAGTTAACATGCAGGTACAGCAAGCAATTAGGAAAGCAAATGGTATGTTGGGCTTTATTGCAAGAGGATTTGAGTACAAGAATAAAGACATCTTACTGCAATTATATAGGGCCCTGGTGAGACCACACCTGGAGTATTGTGTACAGTTTTGGTCTCCTTACCTAAGGAAGGATATACTTGCCATAGAGGGAGTGCAACGAAGGTTCACCAGACTGATTCCTGGGATGGGGGGCTTGTCCTATGAGGAGAGATTGAGTAGACTAGGCCTATATTCTCTAGAGTTTAGAAGAATGAGAGGTGATCACATTGAAACATACAAAATCCTTACAGGGCTTGACAGGGTAGATGCAGCGAGGATGTTTCCCCTGGCTGGGGAGTCTAGAACCAGGCGTCACAGTCTCAGAATAAGGGGTCGGCCATTTAGGACTGAGATGAGGAGAAATTTCTTCACTCATAGGGTGGTGAATCTTTTCTCTACCCCAGAGGGCTGTGGAGGCTCAGACATTGAGTATATTTAAGACAGAGATTGATAGACTTTTGAATATTAAGGGAATCAAGGGATATGGGGATAGTGCAGGAAAGTGGAGATGAGGTAGAAGATCCGCCATGATCTTATTGAATGGCAGAGCAGGCTCGAGGGGCTCCTATTTCTTATGTTCTTATGTTTTTACTCTAAACAAGATATTGGAAAATAACCTCTATATTTAATGTTAGCACAAACCCTGGGAGATTCAATGGCTCAAACTGGAGAAGATGATTGTCACATTAGTTCTGAACTACTGCCAATGTCTTTTGAAGATGGAAGAATATTACGAGGTGCTGCAGCAAACAACAGACATCCTCAACAACCACCCAGGTATAGGCAAATCACCCAGATAAGGTACAGAAATTCATTATTCAGCTTTGCAAAAATAAAGATATAGAACACTTAAAACTTTACAAAGGTGCAATTTATAAAAGCACACCAAACATTTCTTCCATTGCATTACATTATTCCCTAATTTCACGTGCAAGTGTCTGTGTTCCCTGGAAGTTCGAGGAGAGTCCTATACCAAGGGTGGGATTGGGATTGGAGCCTCATTGTCAAGAACCAAATTTTACAATCTCTCAAGACTGAGCTCAGTTCCAAAGATACACACAATTCTCATAATTCCATGTTATTGTGCATGTAGGCTAATTATAGGAACAGGAGGAGGCCATTCAGCCCCTTGAGCCTGTTCTGCCATTCAATTAGATCATGGCTGATCTGTATCTTAACTCCATCTACCCGCCTTGGTAATGTAACCATTAATACCCTGGCCTAACAAAAATCTATCAATCTCAGTTTTGAAAATTTCAATTGACCTAGTCACCACAGCTTTTTGGGAAGAGAGTTTCAGATTTCCACTACTCTTTGTGTAATGAAGTGCTTCCTGACACCATCCCTGATTTTCATATCATACATTTATTTATGATAACAGGGATTTGTCTCAGAAAGTACGTTAAAACATCAATCTATATAATTAAAAGTTTTGGCGCAGATAAGATTATAGGAATGTGTGATTGTAGTGTCCCTTCGACCAATCAGATCCCAGGACCAGAGTCCACTGCACTTTTAAGCAATCAAATCTCAGAACTTTGACCAATGAGATCCTGGTGACTACTATCCCTTCAACCAATCAGATCGCAGATGTTTATAGTATTATTTATGATTTGACGAATCACAAAAACACCAATCAGATTCTACCACAGCAACATTTTTTATGGCATGCAACTGCCATCACATTTCCTTCCTGGCCCTGAATCCTCTGCCAACTAGAAGGGCAAGAGCAGTGCCATCAGGGGAACACTATCATCTCCAAGTTCCCCACCAATTTAAATCCAATTAATTAAAGGGGATACTAGCATCTAAAATCGGGCAGAGGGTGTCCATAACTAACAATAAAAAATTTAATTAATTACATAGAATGGAGCAGGTGATGTGTTACTGTTGCGAGATGTGGGAGCCGGTGGACCCCATTGAGGCTCACAGTGATTAAGTCTGTGACAAGTGTCTGCTGCTACAGGAACTCCAGCTCCGTGTTGATGAGCTGGAGTCTGAGCTTCAGACACTGTGACACATCAGGGAGGGGGAGAAGTGTGGTGTATGTAACCTGTTCCACCTTAAGAGAACTACCTTAAGAGATGTACTACTTTCTCTTGGCTGCTGTATACTGTAATAGTATAATACCAGTGGTGACCACACCGGTATATAAGTGTTTTGCAAGGATTTGCTGGGCAGTTCAGCCCTGACCTTCGAATAGTAAAGACCTGTTAAAAGTTATTCTTGTTGTCTGTGTCCAGTGATTGATCCTAAACCTAACTGGGACATACAGACTCAACAGTGGCGACGAGTCCGATCTTACCCTGCGGCAAATTTACATCCAAGGCAGCTTCGTCCTCAAAACGGGCGTCGAGAAGAGGCATCCGCCCTCATCATCCTGCTGAGCACCATCGCACGGGAGGCATCGAGAACCCGGGTTAAAAAGAAAAAGAATTCTGATCACGAAGCCCTCCATCAGTGACAGGCAATGTTCATCCCTTCTACCACGGTGGTGGGTAAGCCGATCAGCGACACGAGCAGAAAGTCGGCCGCGTTGACTGTGGAGTAGGGGAGGGAAAACGGAGGAATAAGGGCGGAGAGCTCAACCACGGCCGGTAGAAAGGGCTGGGCTGCAATCGAGGCCGAGAGGCGCAGCGACTGGGGCAGCTTAAGGCTTGAGAGCCACGGAGAACTCAAACACAGCCGGTGTACAGGACCGGGCTGCGAGCGGGGCTGCAAGGCAAAACAGCGTCGGGGAGTTGAGAAGCTTAAGGCACGAGAGCCGCGGAGAATTCAAACGCAGCCGGTGTAAAGGACCGGGATGCAAGCGGGGCTGCAAGGCAAAGCAGCGTCGGGGAGTGAGAACCGCTGGGGAGGCGAGAACGGCAGCAGCAAGGCAATCGCCATTGCAGCCAGCGGGGGAAGAAGGCAAACGCGGGAATCCGCCATTGTAGTCGGCGGGGGAAGAAGACGAGCGCGGGAAAGACCGCCAAGCGTGGGAAGCCGCCATTTTAGTAGGTGGGGGAAGAAGACAAGCGCGGGAAGCCGCCATTTAAAAAAAAAATTTTTTTTTTTTAAACTTGCAAGGATGCGTAAACATGGGAGCATTAATACCTTTGATAGTGATGTCGAAGATTGGACCACGTATGTAGAACGCATGGAAGTTTATTGTAAAGCAAATAAGGTACCAGATGATGAGAAAGCATTAACCTTATTAAGCTCAATGGGGGCGAGGACATACGGGCTATTGAAGCACCTTCTATCACCAATTAAACCGGCGGATCAGACCTTCGCGAATATTGTTACTGTCCTGAAAAATCATTTAAACCCCACGCCGCTGATGATAGCGGAACAATTTAAATTTTACAGAAGAACGCAGTTGAAAGACGAAAGCAACGCTGAATTTTTAATTGAACTACGTAAGCTATCGAAGTACTGTCAGTTTGGGACAGGGCTAGCAGATGCGCTGAGAGATAAATTTGTGTGTGGATTGTTAAAAGAAGGAACACAAAAGCGACTGCTTGAAGAGAATGATCTTACGCTTGATAAAGCTGTCACTATTGCAGCATCGCAAGAAGCCGCAGCAAAAGGCACTGCGGAAATGCAGCTACGGTCACTGGAACTCTGTATCAATCAAATGGTCTTGAGTACAGTAAAATGTTATCGTTGTGGAAAGACAACACACGATCAGAACCAGTGCTGGTTCAAAAATCAGGAATGCAGAAAATGTGGCAGGCTTGGTCACATAGCTAAAGTATGCCGGTCAGGAAAGAAGACCAGCAACAAAAAGTCACCGCAGGAAAAGTACAAAAAGGTACACAAGGTGACAGAGAACAGTTCGAACGAACAGAAATCAGATTCAGACGCCAGCAGTAATGAACTGGGTAGTCTAAGAGTACACAATGTTGGTAAGGAAGCAGACCTGCAAACAATTTGGGTCACACTTCAGATAGCAGGAGTCCAAGTGAAGATGGAATTGGACACTGGATCGGCATTGACGGTCATGAATAAGAAAGATTACAAAAGGTTATTCCCACATATTCCCCTACGGGATACGGAGATTGTATTGAAAACATACACGGGGCAAAGAGTATACCCCATCGGGAAGATAGAGGTAAAGGTGGTCCACAAGGGCAAAGAAAGCCGAGGAATGGACTTATATGTACTACCTGAGGGAGGTCCACCACTACTGGGACGGGAGTGGATTAGGAAAATAAAAATGGACTGGCATTCCTTAAAAGCACTAACAGTAGATTCCGGTACAAAAGATGTCAAACCTAAACGATTGTCCAGAATATTGGACGATGCTAAAGAGGTGTTCCAACAAGGACTGGGAACACAGAGGAATTACGGCAAACATCAAGATTAAAGAACATGCAAACCCGAAATTTTTCAAAGCCAGACCGGTACCTTATGCAATACGACCTGCTGTGGAAGCTGAGCTGGAAGGGCTAGAACGTTCAGGAGTACTGTCTAAGGTAGACTGGAGTGAGTGGGCCACGCCCATTGTCCCAGTCATGAAGCGTTCATCGAGCAACAAGCCGGGGGTACCGGGGAAGGTTCGCATCCGTGGTGATTTCAAGATCACTGTTAATCCGGTGCTTCACACGGTGCAGTATCCGCTTCCACGGATTGAGGATATCTTCGCTTCATTGTCTGGTGGGAAACATTTCACCAAGATAGATCTGGCGCAGGCGTACTTACAGATGGAAGTTGAGGAAGAGTCACGCCAGTATCTCACGATCAACACGCATAGAGGCTTGTGCCGGTATAATAGATTGGTTTTTGGAGTGGCATCGGCTCCAGCAATTTGGCAGAGGGCCATGGAGCAGGTATTACAGGGAATTCCAGGTACACAATGTTACCTGGACGATATTCTGATTACAGGAGATGATGACGAGGAACACCTTGCAAACTTGGAACTGGTGCTCACCAGATTGAAAGAATATGGTCTTCGAGTTAATCGCCAGAAATGTGAATTCTTTCAGAAGCGGATCTCGTACTGTGGTCATGTCATTGACCAGGAGGGGCTTCATAAGTCTCCTGACAAGATTGAAGCTGTTGTGAAGGCTCCCCCTCCGGATAATGTATCCCAATTGAGGTCGTTTCTAGGGTTGATTAACTATTACCATAAGTTTCTGCCAAATTTATCCATGGTGCTGCACCCGCTGAACGCGCTTTTGCAGAAGGGAGTAACATGGAAGTGGAGCGAGGACTGTAAGAGGGCCTTTCGCGAAAGCAAGGCATTGACCACCTCAGAGGAAGTGTTGGCTCACTTCAACCCAATGCTGCCTATTCGTTTGGCTTGTGATGCTTCTCCATATGGTATTGGGGCAGTACTCTCACACAAGTTGCCAAATGGCCAGGAGAGGCCAGTTGCGTTCACATCCAGATCATTGACCTCCGCTGAGCGCAATTATGCTCAGATAGATAGGGAGGCTCTCAGCCTTGTGTGGGGAGTAAAGAAGTTTAATCATTACCTGCAGGGCCAAAAGTTTACGCTTCTGACAGACCACCAGCCATTGGTATCCATTTTTAACCCTAAGAAGGGTGTTTCGGTGATGACAGCACAGAGACTCCAGAGATGGTCCCTTTTCCTAGGGGCACATCAATATCAGATAGAATTCAAAGGTACAAAGCAGCATGGTAATGCTGATGGGCTGTCGCGCCTGCCACTACCAACAGAGGAGGAGGCACCGACGGTTGACTCTGTTGAGTTATTTCACTCGACCATCATCGAATGTTTACCAGTCACCAATGCAAGTATTGAAAGAGAAACCAGGAACGACCCAACACTGTCCAGGGTCTACGAAGTGACAGTGAAGGGATGGCCAGCACATGGTGATCCACTGTTACCGGCATTCTCAGCAAGACGAGAACAGCTGTCCGTCTGTCAAGGAACATTGATGTATGGAACAAGGGTTATTATTCCTCCTAAGTTAAGAGAGAGAGTTCTAAAGGAACTGCATGAAGGTCATCTGGGGGGAGTCAAGATGAAAAGCCTTGCTAGGGCTTATGTGTGGTGGCCGGGTATCGACCAACAGATAGAGGAGCTGACGAAAAGCTGCTCAGGGTGCCAAAAAGTGCAAAATGCACCTCCGATTGCACTGCTGCATCCATGGGAATGGCCTTCAACCCCATGGCAACGTGTACATATTGACTTTGCTGGTCCTTTCATGGACTCCATGTTTTTAATTGCGGTGGCCGCACATTCTAAATGGCCAGAAGTGATTAAGATGACTACCACTACCTCAGAAAAGATGATCGCGGTGTTAAGAACGATATTTGCGAGAAATGGATTGCCAGAACAAATATGTTCAGACAACGGACCGCAGTTCGTGTCAGAAGAATTCCAGGGATTCATGATGAAGAATGGGGTGAAACATTATACCTCTGCCCCATATCATCCGGCTACAAACGGGTTGGCCGAGAGATTTGTGCAAACGTTTAAAAAAGCAATAAAGGCCATGAGCGAAGATCAGATTCCACTACAACACAAGGTGGACAAATTCCTACTGGCATATCGAAACGCCACTCATGCAGTGACAAACCAAAGTCCTGCCATGATGTTCTACAACAGGAGGTTGCGGTCCAGGTTGGACTTGTTAAAACCAAATGTGCGGAGGGAAGTTGAAAACAAACAGTTCCAGCATATAAATAACAAGACCACTCGGAGTTTCGAAATAGGACAACCAGTGTTAGCCCGGTACTATAAAAACAAGAAATGGCAATCTGGAACAATTCGGGCCAGACAAGGACCCCTGATGTACACGGTAGATATTGGTGTAAATGTAATACGGCGTCATGCTGACCAACTGGTAGAATCGAGAACAAGGGTCGAACCCATGGTTACGGCAGAGACAACCGTGAAAGAAGTTAGTGAACCTGAAGCATCTACCTCAGAAGTGAATGTACCTGATGATGATGTCCAATCCATAAGAGACCAACTAGATGAGTCACCCCAGCAACAAGAATCAGAGACCCCTGAAAGGCGTTATCCAACTCGAATCAGGAGGCCTCCTCAGAGACTGAATCTTTGAACTGTTTTGCATGAAGTTGTATATATATATGTTATTATGTTATGTTAAATGGGGATATAACTGTTAAGCTAAAAAGGGAGGATTGTGGTGTATGTAACCTGTTCCACCTTAAGAGAACTACCTTAAGAGATGTACTACTTTCTCTTGGCTGCTGTATACTGTAATACTGTAATACCGGTGGTGACCACACCGGTATATAAGTGTTGTGCAAGGATCTGCTGGGCAGTTCAGCCCTGACCTTCGAATAGTAAAGACCTGTTAAAAGTTATTCTTGTTGTCTGTGTCCAGTGATTGATCCTAAACCTAACTGGGACATACAGACTCAACAAGAAGTACCTGGACTCTGTGTATCAGGAGGTGGTCACACCTATGAAGTTAATTAATTCAGATGTAGCCCATGGTCAGGGACAGGACGGTGTGACTACGAGTGAGGCAGGTACGGGGATCCAGGAGGTAGAGCTGGAGGAGCCGCAGCCCTTGCTCTTGCCCAACAGGTTCGAGGTTCTTACTCCCTGTGGGGACAGGAGCAGGGACTGCAGGGAGGATGAGCAACCTGGCAACAGCACCGTGAAACGGGGGGCCATTCAAGAGGGGGGAGTAAATAGAAATGTTGTAGTGGTAGGGGATAGTATTATTAGGGGGATAGATAGAGTTCTCTGCAGCCGAGAGCGAGAGTCCTGAAGGCTGCGTTGCCTACACGGTGCCAGGGTTAAGGACATCTCCTCTGGGCTGGAAAGAAACTTGCAGTGGGAGGGGGTGGATCCAGTTGTCGTGGTCCATGTTGGTACAAACGACGTAGATAGGACTAGGAAGCCGGTTCTGTTAAAGGAGTATGAGCAGCTAGGGGTCAAATTAAAAAACAGAACCTCAAGGGTAATAATCCCTGGATTATTACCTGAGCCACGAGTGAATTTGGCTAGGACAAATAAAATTAGGGAGTTAAATGCGTGGCTCAAAGACTGGTGTGGGAGAAATGGGTTTTGCTTCCTGGGACACTGGCACCAGTACTGGGGCAGGAGGGAGCTGTTCCGTTGGGACGGGCTTCACTTGGCCAGTGCTGGGACTAGAGTCCTGGCGGATCACATAACTAGGGCTGTAGAGAGGGCTTTAAACTAACTAGTGGGGGGGAGGTTCCTAGAGAGCAAATAATAAAAATGACAACAGAGAAGGTCATAGACTTAGGTAGCAGTGGGGAAATTAAAAACCAGAGCGTGTCAGGAAGGGGCAGAAGGTATGGAGTAAAAGGTAAAGTAATAAAAAGGGCAAAAGCAGGAACTAAGTGTCACAAAACATATTTGAAAGTTCTCTATCTGAATACACGTAGCATTCGTAACAAAATAGACGAGTTAATGGCACAAATAACTACATATGGGTATGATCTTGTGGCCATTACAGAAACATGGCTGCAGGGTGACAATGCCTGGGAATTAAACATACCAGGTTATTTAACGATCAGGAAGGACAGGCAGGAAGGAAGGGGAGGTGGGGTGGCTATGTTAATAAAGGAAGGAATCACTGTAATACAGAGAAATGATATTGGGTCAAAAGATCAGGATAATGAAACAGTTTGGGTGGAGATAAGGAATAATAAGGTGAAAAAAACACTAGTGGGCGTAGTCTATAGGCCTCCGAACAGTTGCAACTCTGTTGGACGGAGTATCAATCAGGAAATAGTTGAGGCTTGTAATAAGGGAACATCTATAATTATGGGGGATTTTAACTATCATATTAATTGGACAAATCAAATTGGGCAGGGCTGCCTTGAGGATGAGTTCATTGAGTGTATTAGGGATGGGTTTCTAGAGCAGTATGTAACTGAACCGACCAGGGGGCAAGCAACCTTAGATCTGGTCCTGTGTAACGAGACAGGATTAATTAAAAATGTCCTAGTAAAGGATCCCCTTGGAATGAGTGATCATAACATGGTTGAATTCCATATTCAATTAGAGGGTGAGAAGGTTGGATCTCAAACAAGCGTGCTAAGCTTGAATAAAGGAGACTATGAAGGTATGAGAGCGGAATTGAGTAGAGTGGATTGGGAAAATAGATTAAAGGGTAAGACGATACATGTTCAGTGGTGTACATTTAAGGAGTTATTTTACAACTTCCAAAAAAAACATATTCCACTGAGAAGAAAAGGGTGTAAAAGAAAAGACAGCCATCCGTGGCTAAGTAAAGAAATTAAGGATAGTATTCAACTAAAAACAAGGGCATATAAGGTAGCCAAATCTAGTGGGAGGATAGAGGATTGGGAAAACATTAAAAGGCAGCAAAAAATAACAAAAAGATTGATTAAGAAAGGGAAGATAGATTATGAAAGTAAATTAGCAAAAAATATAAAAACAGATAGTAAGAGTTTTTATAGTTATATAAAAAGAAAAGGGGTGGCTAAAGTAAATGTTGGTCCCTTAGAGGATGAGACCGGGAAATTAATGGTGGGAAATATGGAGATGGCAAAATCACTGAATGAATATTTTGTATCAGTCTTTACAGTAGAGGACACTAAGAATATCCCAACACTGGACAAACAGGGGGCTATGGGGGGGAGGAGCTAAACACGATCAAAATCACTAAGGAAGTGGTACTCGGTAAAATAATGGGACTCAAGGCAGATAAATCACCTGGACCTGATGGCTTACATCCTAGGGTCTTGAGGGAAGTGGTGGTAGGGATTGTGGATGCATTAGTAATAATTTTCCAAAACTCCCTGGACTCAGCAAAGGTCCCGGCAGACTGGAAAACTGCTAATGTAACACCCTTATTTAAATAGGGCAGTAGACAGAAGGCTGGAAACTATAGACCGGTTAGCCTAACATCTGTGGTAGGTAAAATTTTGGAGTCCATTATTAAGGAGACAGTAACAGGACATTTGGATAATCATAATTTAATAGGACAAAGTCAGCATGGTTTTATGAAGGGGAAGTCATGTTTGACAAATTTGCTGGAGTTCTTTGAGGAAGTAACATATAGGGTGGATAAAGGGGAACCAGTGGACGTAGTGCATTCAGACTTCCAAAAGGCATTTGACAAGGTGCCACACAAAAGATTATTGCTTAAGATAAAAAATCACGGGTTTGGGGGTAATATTCTGGCATGGATAGAAGATTGGCTATCTAACAGAAGGCAGAGAGTTGGGATAAATGGTTCATTCTCAGACTGGCAATCAGTAACTAGTGGTGTTCCGCAGGGGTCAGTGCTGGGTCCCCAACTCTTTACAATCTATATTAACGATTTGGAGGAGGGGACCGAGTATAACATATCAAAGTTTGCAGATGATACTAAGATGGGAGGGAAAGTAGTGAGTGAGGAGGACATAAAAAACCTGCAAGGGGACATAGACAGGCTAAGTAAGTGGGCAGAGATTTGGCAGATGGAATACAATACTGGAAAGTGTGAGGCTATGCACTTTGGCAGGAAAAATCGTAGAGCAAGTTATTATCTTAATGGCAAGAAACTGGAAAGTACTGAAGTACAAAGGGATCTGGGGGTCCTGGTGCACGAAATTCAAAGGTTAGTATGCAGGTGCAGCAAGTGATTAAGAAGGCCAATGGAATGTTGGCTTTCATTGCTAGGGGGATAGAATATAAAAATAGGGAGGTATTGCTTCAGTTGTACAAGGTATTGGTGAGACCGCACCTGGAATACTGCATACAGTTTTGGTGTCCATACTTAAGAAAAGACATACTTGCTCTCGAGTCAGTACAAAGAAGGTTCACTTGGTTAATCCCGGGGATGAGGGGATGGACAAATGAGGAGAGGTTGAGTAGATTGGGACTCTACTCATTGGAGTTCAGATGAATGAGAGGCGATCTTATTGAAACGTATAAGATTGTGAGGGGGTTGGATCGGGTGGATGCGGGGAGGATGTTCCCGATGATGGGTGAGACTAGAACTAGGGGGCATAGTCTTAGAATAAGGGGCTGCTCTTTCAAAACTGAGATGAGGAGGAACTACTTCACTCAGAGGGTGGTAGGTCCATGGAATATGCTGCCCCAAAAAGCTGTAGAAGCTACATCATTACATAAATTTAAAACAGAAATAGACAGTTTCCTAGAAGTAAAGGGAATTAAGGGTTACGGGGAGCGGGCAGGAATTTGGACATGAGTCTAGGTTCGGATCGCACATGGCCCTGTGGGTAGCGGAGCGGGCCCAGGGGCCGTGTAGCCTGATCCTGCTCCTATTTCGTATGTCTAATTCTGTTAGATTCAGGAGATGGTTCTGTGATAGTAGATTGGCGGTTAGGATCAGATCAGCCATGATCTTATTGAATGGTGGAGCAGGCTCGAGGGGCCGATTGGTCTACTTCTGCTCCTATTTCTTATGTTCTTATGTAAGGCACACACCATTCTGAAAGAATGTGAGAGGCATACAGAGAATGGGAAGCCTACTGAAAAAGAGTGAAAGAGAGACTCACAGAATGAGGAAGGGAAAAAGAGTGAGAACAAGATTTGGAAATACAGAGACATCAACCAGAGAAAGTGTGTGAGATGTATTTAGACACTGTAGGAATTATTTACGACTTTCACACCACCCACGTTAGGTGTTAGAGTAGGGTTCGTATACCTGAATCCACTTGAACAGAAACACACGCATACACTTTCTCTCTCACAGAGATCTCTTATTTAACCACTAACACACGGATTAAATAAGAAACATAACTAGACCTGTCTTAGAGTCTTCAAGTGCCTGGTTGGCTAAAACGATGATCACCCAAAGTCCATTGAAATCTTTAGACATCTTCTGTTCGTTAGACCAGGCTCCGCGCCGACTGCAGTTAAAAAACTCGATATTATGTCAGTTCTTATATTTTTTTGTGCTCTGATTCTTCATGTGGCATTCAGGTGTATATCACAATCATTGGCTCATTCAACCATGGCTTTTCTCCTTGTTGTTCATGATTGGTTCAAAGTTTAGTGGGGTTACTTCATCATACGTGTCACTTTTTGCAGTTTAATGAGGGTCTTATCTCAAGACAGTGCTGGTCAGATCCACTGTTCCATAGCAACTCCAGACCTGTCCCTGTATGAGTATTGTCTGTTAAAAATGCTTCTCCACACTCTCTGCTTTCAACTTGCATTCCAAAAGCAGTAGAGCCATCATTAAAAGTTCTTCTTGCTGTCAGGGATGTTTGAAATAGATTTCCCTTCAACACAGAGAAGGAGACAGAAAGAGAGGAACACAAAAAGAAAGAATTTAAGAGTGTAAAATAGAAGGAACACAGACACTGACATGAATCTATCATTCATGTGGAAATGACTTATGTAATAATACTGGGCGGCCTGCTGGCGGCGCTGTCCAGGGAGAGTATAAATACTCGGGCATGGGCCCAGCTTGCTCAGGACATTCTTTAACAGGAACTAGTGAAGGACACAACTAGATCTCCATGTTGTAAAACAGTTGATTAAAGCCTTGTTTAATACTCAGACCAAGTGCCTCGTAGTTTTCTTACTGTCAGACACCATTGTATTATCTTTATCTCTGAGCACTGCTATTGGAGATCAACTAGTGTATCTCATTCTTTATGATTTCTTGTTTGATTTGCCTCAAGCAGTGTATAAAATGTAGAGGAACCTCTACACATTCATACTAAATCTACAATATAATTTTACTCCATCTTTCATAATTTCTTGAATTTGTATCTGCCTTTTACAGGTACTGTGAAAGCCTACTTTCTGAGGGCCAAAGCTCACGCAGAAGTATGGAACGAAGCAGAGTCCAAAGCTGATTTTGAGAAAGTTTTGGAATATGACGATGGAATGGCCAAGACAGTGAAAAAGGAACTACGGATCCTTGAGTCCAGAATGAGGGATAAGGAAGAGGAGGAGAAGTTACAATTTAAGAGAATGTTTCGCAAATGAATTTGTCACGTCTCGGATCATCCAACCATTATAGTGCATCATTGTAGTCAATGAGACACGACAGGTAGTATAATTAACCTGGTTTTTTGGAGAGGCTTTCCTTCAAGTGGACCGTTTTATCTTGTATGAATAAATCTTGTTAGACGACAAGGCAATTTTAAGCACGGAGATGTAACAGTAAATTTTACATACTTAAAGTAAATTTAAAAAAATTATTGGCAGGGCAAAGTGTAAATGGTATGAACTACAGCAGGCAGAGTGTCTGTGCCAGCTTAGACTCTCCTCAAGGGGTCACCATAAGAGAAGTCATCTGATAAATTGGTCCTCCTTGAAAGGCTCCTTAAAAGCATATTTAAATTTTTTGAGAATGTAAATAAAATTTGCAGTGGATTGAAGATATTCACAAAAGAGCATCCAAGTCACAGTGGAAATACATCGCCGTTCCTTCATCATCGCTGGGTCAAAATCCTGGACCTCCCTCCCTAACAGCACTGTGGGGATACCTTCACCACACGGACTGCAGCAGTTCAAGAAGGCGGCTCACCACCATCTTCTCAAGGGCAATTAGGGATGGGCAATAAATGGCATTGCCAGCGACGCCCACATTCTGTGAATGAATAATTTTTTTTTAAAATCTGGTAATTGTATTAAAAGCAACAATGAACATCAACTTAGTCTCAAACCCATTTATGGTATTTGTACCGTGACCTCCTGTTATGAGTTTGGGAGGATCCCAAAGGGGAGAAAATGGGTGAAAAGAATGCACCAACCTGTAACCTGCTGGATAGAATGTACTCAGAAGCAGGTTCAATTCAGGAGTCAGAGCATCTGCTTTATTTTGTATTGACTCTAAGAATAAATACCTCCTCCTCATTGCCCATTGTTTAATCGTGTGTGATCTTAAACCAATTATCCATCAAATACAGAGTACAAGATACACCTGAATATAAATCAAATTCTAAACAATTCTAAGCTTGCTGTATAAATTACAACAGTGTAAGATATCACTTGTACCTGGGTACAGTCACCTGACATACATAGAGGGCTAAAAAGAACAGATCTCATGTAAACTTGTGCAGTAACACTCATGGGTTACCAGGTTACTCAACGGGTTTTGTAGGAAATTTCCATTCTTGAACGATTTTACAAAAAGATAAGAAAGGCTTTAATTATGTAAATTGGCTGCGTGTTTTCCAACATTATAACAGTGACTACACTTCCAAAAAAGTACATAACTGGCTGTAAAGAGCTTTGGGATGGCCTGGGTTTGTGAAAGCCACAATATAAATACAATATGATTTTTTTTTTAATCATCGGTCATGTAGTTAGCAGAGACAATTCAGATCCAAGAATCACATTCCATGACGCACACAGAAAGCAGCTCTCACACTCCCTCATCAAAAACTGAAAAATGTAAGTACATTAAAATAACAAACTGCTTGGTTGTCCCCACTGAAATTTGAATTAAGTTGAATGTCTGGGCCTGATCAGGCCCTGCCACCCCAGACAAACCTGGGACTCAATTTATGAATAATCCCTTTCTTAACAGACCCAGCCAGGGGTCTCAGATGCTGAGGTTATGCAATTCCAATTAGGAAAATAAATGTTCATGAGGAATACCATGGGAGTTCAACTAATATTAAATCATTGTTCTCTGTTTAACCGGCTGAAGGTTGAGAAGGATAAACGGTGCTATCATTGAATTGTTAGCTCTCAATTACAGGTAGACTATCCTTTATCCGAAAACCTCAGGACCAGCCGTGTTTCGGTTTAAGGAAAATTTCGGATTTCGGAAGGTGCGCGAAAACACTTCGGTTTTCAGAGGTAATTCGGTTTTCGGGAGTGCGGATAAAGGATACACTATCCCTTATCCAAAAATAACGACTATAAATACTGTAGTTACAGGGATAAATACTGTAGTACAGTTTATTTGTAAGGAAAACATTCAGTAAAACTTCAAACATGTACAGGTACAAACTAAGCTAAATACCTGTACATAAACATGCAATAAAGGTACATTACATCTGGCTTGAGGATCTTGGAGAAGATGGTACATCAGTGTTGTCATCATTGTCATCAGGTTGGAGTTGGACATCTGAAGATGGGCCAGGAACAGGATTCTCAAGTGATGAAGCAGCATTACATCTGGCTTGAGGATCTTGGAGAAGAGGGTACATCAGTGTTGGCATCATTGTCATCAGGTTGGAGTTGGACATCTGAAGATGGGCCAGGAACAGGATTCTCAAGTGATGAAGCATGACTACGACAGACGGCCTTTTTAAAGACTTCTTCCAGTGTCATCTGTCTCATTAACATTGGTTTCTGTCTAAGCAGTCTCTCTTTAATTGAGTAAACTTGCATAATCTCTTGCTCACTGATAAATGCACGTTTTTCAAGGCCAGCAATTAACTGATCACACATTGTCACCATATCGTCTATGGGGATTTTGTCACCTGTGTTCACAATGTCATCATCATCATCACTACTGTCCTCATGCTTGTCTTTATTTAACACCATTTCAGCAATTTCCCCATCACTCAATGAATTCACAACAGGTGCATCATTGTCAATGTTCAGCACTTCTTCGATGTCAGCTTCCTCTAACGTATTTACACTTTCGAATGATAAACCTTTGGCGTAAGTGAGGAGGCTTGATATCATCATCTTCTCCTGACTGACAGGAAATCCTTCAAACTCGTCATCTGCAGGTCCATCTTCATGAAACATTGTTGAAGGCCAAAGTCTGTGCCAAGCATTTGTTAATGTTGGTTTGTCAACATCGTTCCAAGCATTAGCAACTGCATAAATGGCATCCTTAACATTGAATTCTTTCAGGAAGCTTTGGATTCCTTCGCCTCTGTTGATTGTATCAAGCATAGAGTTCAAAAAAACATCTTTATACTTGCTCTTCATGGAGCGTAAAATTCCTTGGTCACAAGGCTGTATTAAAGATGTCACATTAGGGGGAAAGTTAATGCCGAAAACATAACTTTTCACAAGAAGTTCAGGAGGGGGATGTGCGGAGCAGTTGTCCAGGAACAATAAAATTTTGCAGTTTTCTTCCAGTCCAACTTGCCTGCAATGAGCTCGTGTCGCTGGTACGAAGTGGTTATTGAACCAGTGAGAAAATATTCCTCTGGTTACCCATGCTTTCCTGCTCGCATAATAATGCACAGGTAAATTGCATACACCTTTCAAACATCTCGGATGTTGGCTTTTTCCAATCACTACCAACTTTAACTTGTGTGTGCCTGCAGCATTGGCACACCCAAGAACAGTCAACCTGTCCTTAGCATCCTTAAAACCTGCTGGTGCACTCTCATCAGCCGTTGCTAATGTTTTTCTAGGAACGTAGCGCCAGAACAGAGCTGTTTCATCAGCATTGTAAATTTGTTCAGGACCGAGGTTTTCATCCGATATTATTTTTGCAAACTCATCTATGTAATTTTCAGCTGCTTCATGATCAGCAGAAGCTTTTTCACCACAGATTTTCAGATATTTTATACCATGACGCTTCTTAAATTTATGCAGCCAACCTTCTGAATATTCACACTCAACTTCAATGTTCAGTTCTTCATGGTATATTCTAGCTTGCTTCATGACCATCAAACCAGTCAGTGGCACACGTTCACCTCTGCGTTGTCGAATCCACTCAATCAGCACACGGTCAAGATCTTCATTTTTTGCCCTATGCAATGTTTTCCTAATTTTCATTAGTTTATGGTCATCACTGTCAGTGGAAAATTTCAACAACTTGTCTTTCTGTTTCTTTAAGTCATATACGGTGGTACTTCCCACACCATATTCTTCAGTAAGATGTCGCACAGACACACCACGATCAAGCTTCTGCAATAACTCCACTTTCTGCGATATCGATAATGAGTGATGCTTCCTTCTCTGTTTCTCACTGTTACCCATTGGGGTATCTGCAGCTCTTTTTAGCATTTTCACAAATTGTTAAAAGCCAGCAAATATCTAAGAGAGCAGCAAATATCTAAGAGAGCTGCAAATATCTAAGAGCTGCAAATATCTAAGAGAGCTGCAAATATCTAAGAGAGCAGCAAATATCTAAGAGAGCAACAAATATCTAAGAGAGCAGCAAATAGCAGCAAATATCTAAGAGAGCAGCAAATATCACACAGAGCAGCATAACACCTGCGTAGGTCAAGCATCGGCAGCGTCGGGTCATGCTTTGCGCCACTTTCGGCTTTCAGAGGTTTTCTGGTTTCGGATGTGCGGATAAAGGCTGGTACACTATCTCTTATCCGAAATGGGGTGGGGTTCGGCGGGGGTGGGGTACGGCGGGGGGGTCGGGGGTCGGGGGTCGGTGGGGGTCGGGGGTCGGTGGGGGTCGGGTTCGGCCGGGGGGTCGGGGGTGGGGGTCGGCGGGGGTCGTGGTCGTGCGCATTTCGGTTTTCAGAAGTCATGCTTTGCTCCACCTTCGGCTTTCAGAGGTTTTCTGGTTTCGGATGTGCGGATAAAGGCTGGTACACTTACGCTGAGCGATTTCGGTTTTCAGAAGTGCGGAAAAATGCTACACTATCCCTTATCCGGCTAGGCCTGTAAGTGGTGCGCCACTCTGGTCATGTCATGCGCACGACTTACGCTGACCGAAAAAACCTTCGGTTTTTAGAGGGTTTCGGTTTTCGGAAGTCCGGATAAAGGGTAGTCTACCTGTACTGTGTGTTAATGAACAACAATAACTTTAACATAGTAAAACATCCCAAGGCGCTTCACAGGAGTATTAAAATACAAAAAAATTTGACACCGAGCAACATAAGGAGAAATTAGGGCAGATGACCAAAAGTTTGGTCAAAGAGGTAGGTTTTAAGGAGCGTCTTAAAGGAGGAAAGAGAGGTAGCGAGGCGGAGAAATTTAGGCAGGGAATTCCATAGCTTAGGGCCTAGACAACAGAAGGCACGGCCGCCAATGGTTGAGTGATTATAATCAGGGATGCTCAAGATGGCAGAATTAGAGGAGCGCAGATATCTCGAGGGGGGGGGGGTTATGGGCCTGAAGGAGATTACAGAGATAGGAAGGGGCGAGGCCATGGAGGGATTTGAAAACAAGGACGAGAATTTTGGAAATCGAGCCGTTGCTTAACTGGGAACCAATGTAGGTCAGCGAGTACAGGGGTGATGGGGCGAATGGGACTTGGTGTGAGTTAAGACATGGGCAGCCGAGTTTTGGATCACCTCAAGTTTACGTAGGGTAAGAACTCTCTTATTTAAGTTTTTGGTACTTATAAAAACAGGCGTGTTCCTCTATGTGCTGTAAATGTGTCCATTTTATTTATTTCAGTTATACTTTATTACAATAAAGTTATTTCATCTCGGAAAATAGACAAGGAACTATTTTCTAGATCTGTCAAAACTGAGCATTTACCCCGTTAATTTATATCTGTGGCGATGTAATGTGAGAAGCTCTTCATTCACACTCACAGTAATATCTACATAATAAATGTATCTGTTGGTGAGCTGAAGCTTTGTGAATCAAGAAATAATCTCATTTCATGATTAGGATCAATGGTGTGTAGCAAAACAATTAAAACGAATGTGACAGGTGGTTCTTCGAAAATGGCTTGAGTTATGGTGAAGCAAAGAATGAGAGAGAAAGATGCAGCTTCTACAATGAAAAGTTAATGTAAAATCCGGAGACTGGAGCATTTATCTTTTGTTTAATGACAGCTGTATCTTCTAGCACTTTTCTTTTTAAAATACAAGTTTATCCAGCGAAGCAGGCTTACAGTGCATTTGACCAAAGTACAGGCTGTGCTCACAGTTCCTCTCACTTTTACCGTTGCCCTTGTCACAAGATCGCACAAAGTCACAAGATAGCTACAAATGACAAAAGCTGTTCAGCTCATTCTTAGCTCATCTATTTAGGACAAGACTAAGGTCCCCTCATCACACCATCCAACTGTTCTATTTACACCAGATTTCTGAAAACCACCTACAGATGCATAATTCAGAGTCCATCAGATCCAATTAAGATACAACAATTATAAGTCATCTTTTGGAACAGCGTGACTTGGGTTGCACTGTTACTAATCACAAGGGCAATGCTAAATTCTTCAGAGAGCCACCAAACAATGACTGCATAATTAACTTATGTTTTACTGTTAACCTGGACTATTCTTGCAGGGCTACCACATGTAATGATATCAGCAAATAGAGATGGTATTTGCCTGTTCGATTATGATGCCTTAATAGCATGTTTGCATGTATTGATTGCTTGTGCCGGACCAGCAGAGGCCATGTGACCGAGAGAAGCAAGGCAGTTAGTTTAGTTTCAGTTTCGTTCTAGATGCATCACAAGCATCGTGTCTCCTGTAAATGCTGTATAAAAGAGTTGAACAAACTTTAGATTAAAAGTCATTCTCTTTCATAAATGTCTCGTCATTGAACCCACAAAGAAATCAATACATGCTGTCAGAAGTGATTGAAAGAGATGAAGAGAAAAAATCTGAAGTTAAATCAGCTCTCCACAGATTAGCAAGCCAAAAGAGAACATCGTTACTTACCATTAGAGAATAGCTAACGAAGTGAAAAATGGAAGGTTTACTCCCACCGGCGACGCTTCAGTTGACAGGTAATGTGGCTGAAAATTGGAGGAGATTCAAACAACGGGTGGGGTTGTATTTATCAGCAATCGGAGCTGACGAGAAAAGTAATGAAAGGAAATCGTCACTGTTCTTACATGTCGTGGGTGATGAAGCGCTGGAGGTGTATAATAACTTCACATTCGCTGCTAATGGAGACAAAATGAAGCTAGATAAAATAATGGAACAGTTTGAGGCCTACTGCATACCTAAACGTAACGTGACGTTTGAGAGGCACAGATTTTTCACATGTGTTCAGAAAACAGGTGAGACTATTGATCAGTATGTGACTGAACTGAGAAACAGAAGCAAATCATGTGAATTTGGGGGACTGACAGACTCGCTGATAAAAGACAGACTGGTGTGTGGTATTCCAGATAATGGTCTAAGGGAAAGACTGCTAAGAGAGCAAGATCTAGACCTGGGAAAAGCCATAGCACTGTGTAGGGCTACAGAGACTGTGAAGTTGCAGGCAAAGGAGCTGTTCAGTGAAAATAACTGCAACGTGGATGCAGTGAGAATGAACGGACATAAACCGTTTAACAAAAAGAGCGCCAATGTGAAAAAAGAGGCGTGGCCAGCAAACGAAAATGAAAGGGACAATCGAAAGACATGTAGTCGATGCGGTACACAGCATCCACCAAAAAAGTGTCCAGCATATGGTAAAACATGCAATAGTTGCAACAAAAACAACCATTATGCCCGTTGCTGTAAGAACCAAGTGCAACAAAGCAAGGTCCATACAGTAGATGAAAGCGAGATAGAGGAGTTCTATGTAGATGTTGTGTCTGAAAACAAAGAAGAAAAAAGAGACTGGATGTTGACACTAAAAGTGAATGACATACACATTCCATTTAAATTGGATACTGGAGCACAAGTTAATGTGATATCAGAGACTGATTTTAAGAAAATTAGACCCAGACCAAAGATACATGGAATCAAAGTGAAAGTGACAGGATACTCAGGTACGGAAATACCAGTGAAAGGAAGATGCATTGTCAAAGTGACACACAAGGACAGAGAGCACACGTTAGCATTAATCGTGGTGCCAAAGGATGTGCAAGCCATACTAGGTTTAAAAGCCTGTGAGAGACTGAACCTGGTAAAGAGAGTCCTCATTGTGGAAAGCGAAGGAGAGACAGTCTATGATGAACTGAATGTTGCGTACACACCGGGTAAGCTGAGGTATACAGCAGACACGTTGTCCAGAGCTGTTGACCCAGGAGAGCCCACAAACACAGTGAAAAGACTGATGTACAAGGCAAAAGACAGTGGAACTGACTTCTACCAAAGCATGCTTGTATACCGCACAATGCCGCTCGAGTGTGGTATGTCACCAGCCCAACTCCTGATGGGACGTCGGCTAAGGTCAAACCTACCCATCCCGGAGAACCTCCTGAAAACAAAAGAGGGGGAGAAAGTGAGGAAGTTCAAAGAACAACAGAAAGAAAAGCAAAAGTACTACTATGACAGAGGAACACAAAACCTACCTGAACTCCACACTGGTGACCAAGTAAGGTTGAAAGACAAAACAAACACATGGACTCAGAAGGGAACTGTCCTGAGTGAAGTCCAACCAAGATCATACACCATTCAGACAGATGAGGGTGCTGTTCTGAGAAGAAATCGTCGCGATCTTCTCATGGGACCAGCCACAGCAGGTCAAGAGACTGATACTGTTGAACAACCTGATCACACAGCTGAGAACCAATCATCTGAGGCAACAACTCAGATTCAAGGACAATCAATCAGAAAATCCCCAAGACACGTGAAGCCTCCTGAGCGACTCATTGAGCAAATTTAAGGACTATTGTTATAGAAGGAAGTAATGTTATCTTATTCTTTCTTCAAGTTCTAGTGTATTTACATATTTCATGTGAACACACAAAGTGAGGTTAAAAAACCTTGATCATGATAATGATAATGTAAGTTCATTATGTGTTACAGTTAAAATGCAGATTAATACAAAGAAAACATGTTGTTAGTTAAAAGTAAAATACTTTTGTTTTAAGAAAAGGAGATGTAATGATTGAAATGAAGAATAGATTTGCCTTTCTAATCTAGGCTTTATTAACTTAAAAATCCTGTAGCACATCTTTCAACACCCAGTCCCAACTAAAGGCTGGCAAGAACTGAATTTAAGATGGCCACCACAAATCACATGACATCAACTACCAATGAGATTACAGCATATATCCCAAGGCAGGAAACAAACAACCAATCATAATACTTCTTACTAAACATAAAGAATAATCACCACATTCACCCCTCCTTTTAAAATATACTCCAACCTAAATAACCTTTACAATTTATAATTAATTATTTACAACTAAAACTATGCACCGACAAAATAAAACTATTCAACATGACACAATACTAAGTGAGCAACAACAAATAGTAACATTGCACATAAGTATTAAATATCTCTCAACTAAAACAATATAATATAATATTTCAACAATTTTAAAACATTACTATCAATTTAAAAGTCCATTTTCAATCGGTTGACCAGATATCTTGTTCGTGTCGACCTTCTTAACCTTGGTGAAATTCCTTGCCCTCCCACACCAGGAGACACAGAAGTATCTTCTGCAGGAAGGCTATCCATATCCCGATTTTCAACGGTTTCCGGATTAGAAATCCCATCAGGAGGTAAACTGGGACGGTCATGAACATCCATCGAGGGCTGACTAATAGAAGTATAATTATCTGCAGTCGGATTGGAAATATTCGTAGTATCTGTAACAGCATCCACATTATCTGAATCATGACTATTGTTAATATCCTCAGAAGAGGGCTGGCCACCACAAGGAGCCAAGTCTTTAATTGAAACGGTACTTTCTTTCCCATCTTGGAATCGAATATGAGCATATTGGGAATTTGCCTCCAACAGCTCCACCTCCTCCACTAAAGGATCATATTTTGACAATCTAACATGGCGTCGAAGCAGCACAGGTCCCTGCATAGTAAGCCATGAAGGTACCGAATATCCCGTAGTAGATCTCCGCGGATAGTTAAAGAGCCTTTCATGGGGGGTCACATTAGTAGCCATTGAAAGCAATGATCTAATGGAATGCAGGGCATCAGGCAGTACCATTTCCCACTGTGTATTCTTAAGGTTCCGGGATGTCAAAGCCAACATAACTGCCTTCCAGATCACCCCATTGTATCGTTCGCACTGTCCATTACCCTGGGGATTATACGGGATAGTTCTACTAGTAGAAATTCCCCGACTCTGAAGGTATTCCTTCAACTGGGAAGACATAAAAGAACTTCCCTGATCCGAATGGATATACGCAGGCATCCCAAAGATGACAAAAAGTTGAGTCAGACATTTGATAACTGTAGCAGCTGATACATCTGCGCAAGGAAAAGCAAAAGGGAACCTTGAAAACTCATCCACAACAGTAAATATATATCGGTTTTGAGTAGTTGAAGGAAGAGGCCCCTTAAAATCGATGCTCAAACGTTCAAAAGGAGAAGTAGCCTTTATAAGATGAGCTCGTTGAGGCTTAAAGAAATTCGGTTTGCACCGAGCACAGATAGAACATGATGAAGTCATCCGCTTGATGTCTTCAACTGAAAAGGGCAAATTCTTACTGCGTACGAAATGTATCATCCTCGTAACCCCAGGATGGCATAAGGCATTGTGAAGATTAATAAGCGTATCTCCGTGAATCACAGAGCAATAAGCCCTCGACAGCGCATCAGCAGCAACATTATCCTTCCCCGGACGATAAACTATATCAAAATGGTAACATGCCAACTCAATCCTCCACCTCATTATTTTATCATTCTTAATCTTTCCAAAATGTTTGACATCAAACATAAAGGACACAGACTTTTGATCAGTTACCAACGTAAAATGTCGCCCCGATAAATAATGTCTCCATTTACGCAGTGCTTCGACTATTGCATACGCCTCTTTCTCTATTGAAGAATGCCTTTTTTCACTATTGTTCAAGGTACGTGAGAAAAAGGCCACAGGTCTTCCATTTTGGTTCAGAGTAGCCCCAATTGCAAAATCAGAAGCGTCCATCTCAATCACAAAAGGAACCTGCTCATCAATAGAATGCACAACTGCTCCAAGGATATCCTTTTTAAAATTATCAAAACACGTCCTGGCCTCCCATGATAGAGGATATGTCGTAACCCGAATAAGAGGCCAGATCTTCTGTGAAAAATTTGCAATCCAATTAGAATAGTAAGAAAACAGTCCAACACCTCGTTGCAAAGCCTTAGAATTAGTAGGACAGGGTAAATCAATCAATGGTCGCAGACGTTCTGGGTCTGGTTTAATCTTGTTTCCCGAGATAATGTACCCCAGTAGATTTACCTCAGTGGTCGAAAAGGTACACTTCTCTTTATTGAAAGTTAAACTAACTTTTTCCGCAGCTTGAAGGAATCTTTCTAAATTAGAATCATGCTCCACCCTTGATTTGCCACACACCGTGATGTCATCTAAGTATGAAAAGGTGTCAGAGAGAGAGTTATCACTTATAAAAGCATCCATTGCCCGTTGAAAACAAGCAACACCATTAGTAACACCAAATGGTATTCGGCAAAACTGATACAGCTTTCCACCAGCCTCAAAGGCCATATATGGTTGATCCTTCTTAACAATAGGAATCTGATGATAAGCACTCTTTAGGTCAATAGTGCTAAAAACCTTATACTGAGATACTTTATTGATAAGCTCATCAATCTTAGGCAAAGGGTACGCATCTAATTGAGTATACCTATTAATAGTTTGGGAATAGTCTATCACCATTCGTTTCTTATGTCTCTCGTTAGTCGTGACAACTACCTGTGCCCGCCAAGGCGAACAACTAGGTTCAATGATTCCTTCCAATAAGAGATGTTGAACTTCAGAATTAATAAATTCTCTATCCTGACTGCTATACCTTCTTGACTTGGTAGCAATTGGCTTACAATCCGGCATCAAATTGGAAAAAAGTGATAATGGAGAAATGGATAAAGAGGTTAATCCACAAATAGATAAAGGTGGCTTAGTACCTCCAAATGAAAGATTGAGAGACTCGTGTAACTGAAGCACATCATGACCAATCAAAATATCCGCACAGAGGTTAGGCAAAACAGATAGGCGTATATCAGTATACGTATTACCTAGAAGAATCAATTTCACAAGACAACAACCAGCTACTTGTGAAGTGAGAGTCGTCTGAGCCATACACACCTGATAGGAAACAGGCGAAATTTTCAAATGCTTCTCCTTTGCAAACTGAAGACTTATAAAACTCTCGGTACTGCCCGTATCTATAAGGGCCTTCACTTCCAACCCATTAACTTGGGCCGTAACTATAGCTTTGTTTAGGCCATGAGCAAATGCAGCAGAAATTGATGCAATAAACGCCCTATCTAAAGGCTGTATAGTCACAGAGGAGGTCATTGAACCTGATGATTTACACACACGTGCGTAATGACCTCTCTTGCCGCATTTACTACACACAGCCTCCCGAGCAGGACACTTCAGACGAGGGTGCCGGATGTTCCCACAAAAATAACACTTCTGAATCCTAGAGGCAACAGCCGCTGAAGTGGAAACTGTTTCAGAATCTAGTAAACCACTCCTATTAAGTCCACATAATTCCTTTTCATCCGGAACTGCCGAAACCACAGTCACAGGCCTATTAAAAAGAGCATAAGAATCCGAACTTCTCTGAGCCACATCCAATGTAGAAGCTTGCTCAAAAGCACTCTTAAGATCCAAAGTCTTATTTTCTAACAACCGCTGATGAATTGATCTAGACAGTAATCCATTAATAAAAGCATCCCGTACCGATTCTTCCTTATATTCTTCAGCCGTCACGGCCTTATAATTACAGTTAACACTAAGGCACCAAAGTGCTTGTAAATAAGTATCCAAAGATTCTCCCACCTGCTGCCTACGGGCAGATAGAAGGTGGCGTGCAAATACCTCATTCTTTGGTTTAACAAAAAATTTTCCAATGTAGAAATAGCCACTTCGTAAGTTTTACAGTCCAAAATATACTTATACACATCCGGAGCAATGTAGTTGATCAGCATATTCAGCTTATTTAGAGACTCTTGATCCAACATGCCCAAAAAGTTTTTAAATGTACAATACCAGTGTTTCCATTTATCATCCACTCCTGCAGAATTAGGGTCAGCATTGAATCGTTCTGGTTGAAGATATCGCTCCATTCTGACATAAAGTTAATAAATTGAAATGAAGAATAGATTTGCCTTTCTAATCTAGGCTTTATTAACTTCAAAATCCTGTAGCACATCTTTCAACACCCAGTCCCAACTAAAGGCTGGCAAGAACTGAATTTAAGATGGCCACCACAAATCACATGACATCAACTACCAATGAGATTACAGCATATATCCCAAGGCAGGAAACAAACAACCAATCACAATACTTCTTACTAAACATAAAGAATAATCACCACAATGATATCAGCAAATAGAGATGGTATTTGCCTGTTCGATTATGATGCCTTAATAGCATGTTTGTATGTATTGATTGCTTGTGCCTGACCAGCAGAGGGCATGTGACCGAGAGAAGCAAGGCAGTTAGTTTAGTTTCAGTTTCGTTCTAGATGCATCACAAGCATCGTGTCTCCTGTAAATGCTGTATAAAAGAGTTGAACAAACTTTAGATTAAAAGTCATTCTCTTTCATAAATGTCTCGTCATTGAACCCACAAAGAAATCAATACACCACACTCAAGTGAAATATACTTTAAATGTTTACCTAGTAACTGTTAACCCACTAGAATCTGATTCATAATCATTTTCTTTATTACTTCTCTTTGTTAAATAGCTCTGTCATTGGTGATCATAATGGTAGCACACTGGGGGTCCATGGTTTATAAATGGAGCCACTTAGCTGTATTGTTTATACATTGCAGAAACAGGGAACTAGCAAATTGCTGCAATTCGCCGCAATCACAAGGGGGAAATACAACGGGCGCGATCTTGCCAGCCCTGGGGAGGCGGGTTTAGAGGCAGGACTGCCAGGAAAATGGCAGAATCTGGGGGTGGGTGCCCATCCCGCCCCCAACCCGCCTCCGTGCCATCTTCCCGGGAGGCGGGTAGCCGACCCGCGCCGGGTCCCGTCTCCTGGAGGCGGGAAGGAGGTTACTTAATATAAAAGTTTGAATGGTTCATTCTTACTGAGAAATGAGTTGACTTCATTGGGCCAACATGGCCATGGTGGATGTTCAAGCCCACATCTTCTATTTGGAAAGTTGGACAGAGTTCCATTACTCGGAATCTCTTCCCACTTTGTTCCTGCACAGTTTCCAGTGTCCATGGAATGCTGGCAGTGGGAGAGCTCACCTCAAACAGATGGAAGCTTCCTTTAAACATTAATTCTGCGATGGAGATGCCCATTTCCCTGGTTGCTCAGAAATCAGCTGTGAGCTGTAGTTAATTTAAAGGGCACGTTAACCAAATTAATTCTGCGGACGGCAAGCCATTTTGTTAACCGTTTTTCTTCCTATTTTGTGTGTTTTTTTTTCCTGCTTAACACTTAGATTCTGCAGGGGTGAATTCCTCAATCCATGCCTCCAATGTGGAGTGGCACTCACAGGGAATATACCTTAGGAAACTGCTGGGAGTGTTGGATTGAGAAATGACTCCTATTTGGATGCCTATTTTTATTCCCCACCCTAGTCCAGCGCTGTTTCTGGTGTCAATGGGTCTCCCAATGGGAATCCATCTATCTAAAGACCAAACAGAGGAATGCTAGGTGGGTCTGGCTGCATAAGGGGTGACCCCCTGCCAGCACTTGCACATCTGCAGACAGATGTGAACATACCTCTCTTGGTGCACATGGAGATTCCCCAAGCAAGCTGTATCGCTCAGATGTGCGAATCCCTGACTAAAAGTAGTCGGGGTGCTTACGCCATCGCAGTCTGTCCTGCTTCCAGTGGCACTGCGTGGCAGAGGGCATGCCAGGGTGGTCAATGGCCAAGGTATCCTGATTGGCCACATCTGCCAAGATGCCGATGACACGAAACTAAGTGGGATTGTGAATTGTGAGGAGGATGCAAAGAGGCTTCAAGGCGATTTAGACAAGTTGAGTGAGTGGGCAAATACATGGCAGATGCAGTATAATGTGGATAAATGTGAAGTTATCCACTTCGGTAGGAAAAACAGAAAGGCAGAGTATTATTTAAATGGTGATAGATTGGGAAATGTTGATGTACAAAGGGACCTGGGTGTCCTTGTACACCAGTCACTGAAAGCAAACATGCAGGTGCAGCAAGCAGTTAGGAAGGCAAATGGTATATTGGCCTTCATTGCAAGAGGATTTGAGTACAGGAGCAAGGATGCCTTACTACAGTTATACAGGGCCTTGGCGAGACCACACCTGGAGTACTGTGTACAGTTTTGGTCTCCTTACCTAAGAAAGGATATACTTGCCATAGAGGGAGTGCAGCAAAGGTTCACCACACTGATTCCTGGGATGGCAGGTCTGTCGTATGAGGAGAGATTGGATCAACTAGGCCTGTATTCACTAGAGTTTAGAAGAATGAGAGGGGATCTCATTGAAATGTATAAAATTCTGACAGGGCTAGGCAGACTGGATGCAGGGAGGATGTTTCCCCTGGCTGGGGGGTCTAGAACGAGGGGTCACAGTCTCAGGATACGGGGTAGGACATTTAGGACTGAGATTAGGAGAAATTTCTTACCTCAGAGGGTGGTGAACCTGTGGAATTCTCTGCCACAGGAGGCTATGGAGGCCAAGTCACTGAATATATTTAAGAAGGAGATAGATAGATTTCTAGATGCAAAAGGCATCAAGGGGTATGGGGAGAGAGCGGGAATATGGTATTGAGACAGGATCAGCCATGATCATATTGAATGGCAGAGCAGGCCGAATGGCCTACTCCTGCTCCTATTTTTCTATGTTTCTATGTTTCTACAGCCATTTAACTGCCTGCTAACAGGCAGATAAGAGGATTATCCCCATTTTACCCAAACAAGTGTGAACCCCACCAGGGCCACCAAGGCGAGCAGTGGGTCTGCGGAGGTCGGAGGGGTGCAAAAGTGCACTGTGAAGGTAAGTGATGGGCGCAAGTGTGGAGAGGTAAGTGTGTAAGGTGGGTGGAAAGTGATGGAAAATGTTTACTTACCTTTGTTTCTTCCTGCAGGCTTCAGCAGTTGGGGATGCGGAGAGTCTCGCATCTCACCGACAGAAATGACAGATGGCTGCTGCATTCTCCAATGCAACAACCATCTAATTTCTGCTAAAGAAAGAGGTTTGATGAGCCTTGAATACAAGGACTCATCAAACAACAGAGAATGTCAGTGTTTGACAGTTTCACAGAGCTGTCAATCGATGACAATTCATGAAACGTCATACACTGATGTTCTCTGTAACCGGCTTCCCCTTAATTGGCCTGCTAAGCCCGCTGGGTCAATCAAGGCAAAATAGCGTGGGTTGGCTGGATGTCGATGGAGGCGGAACTAAAACCCGACAAGTGGGAGTCCCGCCTCCAAAAGCTCCCCATTGGCAAAATCCAGCCCAATGAAACAAAACAAATCTGAATTTTCCTTCTGTTGTGCTATGAATTTTCAACCTGCTAAACACAGCTAACCATCAGGATTTTTCCCCTTCCCCTTCTCGCTGCTGATCATTGGTAGTACTGGTAACTTAATCATTACCTTCAATTGCTGTAGCTGCCTGGTATCACTGGGGTCTAACTGTTCTGGACTTATTACATGCAGATAGTGTTAACCCCTCACTTCTGTGAGGAGGATCAACCCCAAACTTGGGGAATCAAGGTTCGCTGCTTTAGGAGACTCAACACACCGGTCAGTCTATTGTCACTTTCTCAGTAATACACAAAGTCAGAAACTGTAAAATAATTAAAGTTTTATTAAGGTACCTGGACTGCACTCTGAGAAACCCAATTGTGTTTGCACACAAGTGTTGTGTATGTACCTTTAAGGGAATAACTGGTCTCAGACTGCAGTACCGGCAGTGACCACCCCTGTATAAAAGGCCCTAGCAGGCTTCTGTAGTTTCAGTTTCCAGGTTGTCTCCATTCAGTAAAGACTTGTTATAATCAACTCCTGCAGTCCGTGTCTCAATTATACACGGACATAATACTGGCGACGAGTAAGAAACTAACTTACCTGCAACTCAGCAGCACCTCAGACGACGTTATTGAAGGTCGAAGCCAGAAGAAAGAAAAAAAAATAATAATCCAAAGAAACTCGAGAAACGGGCGTCGACCGTGGGCAATCGCCCTCCAAATCATCGAATTGCAAAGTGCAGGAGAGACTGTCGAGAGCCAGGCTTGGTCCTCCAGTCTGTGGTTTCCCAGCTAATCGGGCTGGTGGCAGGTAGTGCACTGATCCTTCCTGGGCTGCGGCGGGCTAGAGCTCGATCAGGTGGCTCTGCAACGGGGCCGGGCAGCGAGTCGGGAAGCAAAGAGAGAGAGAGAGGGTGGAGCACACAGGGCGCGGCCGGTGCTTCGCAGCCGGGCAGCGTTCGGACCTAAGAAGAGGGAGGGAAGTGTCCCAGAGGGTCTGCTCCACGACGGGAACGGTTCTTCAATTAACGGAGCAAATATTGAAGCGCGATAGAAAAATAAAAATACCGCGGAGAGCGGCGTTGGCAGCGGCAGCGGCGGGAAAGCGCGGGAGGCGCCATCTTAACTCGGCGGGGAAGAAGGAAAAGCGCGGGAGGCGCCATTTTGATCCATCGGGAATGAAGGCAAAGCGCGGGAGGTGCCATCTTAGATTTTCAAGATGCCAAAGACTGGCGATATCACTGCCTTCGATAATGCAATAGAAGACTGGACCACGTATGTGGAAAGAGTCGAGCTATATTGCGAGGCAAACGAAATAGCCGATGAGAAAAAGGCATCGGTATTGCTAAATTTAATGGGCGCAAGAACGTACGGCCTATTGCGGGACCTGATTACTCCAGCCAAACCGAAGGCGAAGAGTTTTAACGAAATTGTTGCTATCCTACAGGAACACCTAAATCCTACACCACTGCTGATAGCAGAAAGATTCAAATTCCACAGGAGAAATCAGCATAAAAATGAGAGCAATGCTGATTACCTTACGGAACTACGCAAGCTATCAAAGCACTGCCAGTTTGGAGCAGGACTGGCAGATACCTTACGGGACAAATTTGTCTGTGGACTCCTGAGTGAAGGAACCCAGAAGAGGTTACTCTCAGAGAAAGAGCTGACGCTAGATAAGGCTTTCAGCATGGCAGTATCGTACAAAGCAGCAGCAAGGGGAGCTGCGGAAATACAACAAAAGCCACAGGAATACGGCACCCACAAAATGACACGGGGATTTGCAAAATGTTATCGCTGCGGCAGAACAAACCATGCCCAGAAGGACTGCTGGTCCAAGGACAAAATATGCAGGCAATGCGGAAAGA
This sequence comes from Somniosus microcephalus, assembly GCF_052327205.1. Taxonomy (NCBI): domain Eukaryota; kingdom Metazoa; phylum Chordata; class Chondrichthyes; order Squaliformes; family Somniosidae; genus Somniosus; species Somniosus microcephalus. The sequence goes on along the minus strand of NC_141008.1, from coordinate 72,536,559 downwards.
TGGGACACATTGCATGAGTTTGCAGGTCTGGGAAGAAGACCAATGAAAACAAAAAGGCTACTAAGGAACCATACAGGAAAGCACAAAAGATGACGGGCAGTAGTTCCGAAGACCAGATGAGCGATAGTGAATCCGGGAACAAGAGACTAAGCTGTCTCAAACTTCACAACGCAATCGCAAAAGAGGATCACCGAACCATTTGGGTCACCCTCACGATAGCAGGGTCCCAAGTCAAAATGGAATTGGATACAGGATCAGCTCTAACTGTCATGAATCGACGAGACTACGAGCGGCTATTCTCACACATATCCTTGAGAGAGACATCCATTGTCTTGAGGACATATACGGGGCAAAAAGTATATCCCAGAGGAAAAATAAGGGTGCCTGTCGAATACAACAGCAAGAAAATACGGAAATTGTATCTCTACATTCTGCAAGATGGTGGACCACCGTTATTGGGACGTGAATGGATCAGAAAGATAAGTTTAGACTGGCACTCCATTCAGGCACTGATGGTGGCTGGTAAAAAGGATGACGACGTCACTCCTGGACGATTGTCAACAATCTTAACTGACGCCAAAGAGGTATTTCAACAAGAACTGGGCACTCTTAAAGGCGTAACCACCTCGATAAAAATAGAGGAGAATGCAATTCCCAAGTTTTTCAAAGCAAGACCGGTACCATATGCAATTCGCCTAGCTGTCAAGGCAGAGCTGGAGAATCTGGAGAATGCAGGCGTGTTATCTAAGGTAGGCTGGAGTGAGTGGGCGACACCCATCATTCCTGTCATGAAGAAAACGTTAAACAATAAGTCTGAGGAGCCAAGGAAGGTTCGCATCTGTGGGGACTTCAAGGTGACGGTGAACCCAGTCCTTCACACAGTACAATATCCTCTTCCAAAGATAGAAGATATCTTCGCCTCACTATCTGGAGGGAAGCGTTTTACAAAAATTGACCTAGCACAAGCATATTTGCAGATGGAGGTTGAAGAATCCTCCAGGAAGTATCTCACGATAAACACTCACAAAGGTCTTTACCAGTATAATCGACTGGTATTCGGAGTAGCATCAGCTCCGGCGATATGGCAAAGAGCGATGGAACAAGTCCAGCAAGGGATTCTGGGGACTCAGTGTTACTTGGACGACATCCTAGTGACAGGTGAAGATGACAGTGATCACCTTGCCAGCCTAGAGCAGGTGCTCACTAGACTACGTGAACATGGGCTACGAGCCAATCGCCCCCAGTGCGAGTTTTTTAAGAAACAGATATCGTATTGTGGCCACGTGATTGATGAAGAGGGGTTGCATAAGTCCCCTGACAAAATTGAAGCAGTAGTTAAGGCTCCAGCGCCTGAAAATGTGTCGCAACTGAGGTCATTCCTCGGATTGGTGAATTACTACCATAAGTTTTTGCCGAATTTGTCCACAATTCTGCATCCACTGAATGCCCTACTACGAACGGGAGTAGCATGGAAATGGAGCGATGAATGTAAGCGGGCCTTTCAGAAGAGTAAGGACCTGATCACTTCAAGAGAAGTATTGGTTCACTACAACCCATCACTGCCGATAAGAGTGGCGTGTGATGCGTCTCCCTGCGGCATTGGGGCGGTACTGTCACATAAATTCCTTGATGGTTCAGAGAGGCCGATAGCTTTTGCGTCACGCTCGTTAACTTCAGCCGAGCGTAACTATGCCCAGATTGACAGAGAGGCCCTCAGCCTGGTGTGGGGGGTGAAGAAGTTCAATCACTACCTGCACGGTCAGAAATTTACTCTACTAACTGATCATCAACCTCTCGTCTCCATTTTCAACCCTCAGAAGGGCGTACCGATAATGACGGCACAACGGTTACCTGATTCTACCACATTTGGTGATTCTATAATTGCATATCCTAGCTGTCCTTCACCTGTATCTGATCTAGAGGCTGATCCATCCACAAAGTACTCATGGTCTGGGGTATTCAAAGGCACGTCCTTTAAATCAGGTCTGATTATTGTTTGGGTCTCAATTTTTGTTACACAGTCATGTATTGGTTCACCTACATGTTCTGTGGGTTAATCTCATATCTACTTATCCTTGCCGACGTCATGTGCTGTGTGGACAATTTGTTCAGTAATCAGTAGTAGTCACATACAACCTAAATAGTCTATCATACATTGGTCTTCCTAAGGGCGGGGCCTCTCTTAAGGCTTGTTGTAAAGAATTGAACGCATCTCTTTGTGCTTCTGATAGAACGAATGGCTCTCTAACCTGTGATCCTGTTAGTATAGTTAGGGGCCTCGTATGTTTAGTGATTTCTGGTATCCATCTGTCCTGCATAAATTTATTAATCCTAAAAATGCTCGTATTCCTCTTTTAGTGGTAGGTTCCGGGTGTTGGGATATTGTTTGGGTCCTTTCTGAGAGCAGGACTTTTTCATCTGGTGTCAGAATGTGCCCTAAGTATGTTACATGCTTTTTGCAAAATTGAATCTTTGCTTTTGATACTACATACCCTTCCCTTGACAAATGGTTCAAAATGAATTTTGTATCTGTTTGACAATCCATCGCTGTTGCCGGTACTGAGCTGAAGCCAATAATCCCCCCAATCTCACCAATGTTTGAGTGATAATTTCATCATCCTCTGATGCTTCATCGTATGGCAATTGTTCAAAAGCTTGTTTTGTAATTAACATATCCTGCTCTACTTTATCCACAGCTGCCGTCGCGTCTTTAGCCGATTTCTCAGCCATCGGGTACATTCTCATTTCGTAATTCATTGCACATTGAACATTAGTTGACACACACATGCACCATGCAACTTCAATCACAACTTCTAGCCGCAGTCCTGATCGCGAGAGAGAAAGAGAGAGAGAGAGAGAGAGAGAGAGAGAAAGCGCGCAGCCTGTGACCTCGAAGAGGGAAGCACAGGCTTTTAAAGGGACAGCACACTGAAGATGAATGAGCACACACTCGGCAGGTTTTTATTATTCTTAACTACATCTTACACTCTCAATCACTTTCCTTTAATTACCATTCATATCTCATTCATGAGTCCTGGAGAAACTTTACTGTCCAGTACAATATTTAAGATAGAAAACATAGATCAAACGTTCTCACTTGATCCAAGTTATTAACACTTTTTTATTTATCATTATTTTAGAGGATATTTTATTTTCCCAAAAGTAACCAAATATATAGTGCCTGAGTCCATTTTGTTATTACAAAATTATCCCAAAATCCAAACAGCAGTATTATTGTACTGGCAGGTTTTGTCAATTTCAGAAACAAGTAATTCTCAGGCTAAGTAGCTTACACAGGCCTAGAAATTCAGTCGCGTTTGCGCCCACTTATTGGCTATAGAGTGGTTTGCGCCGGAAGTTTTATTGCGTACGAAATTCAGGTGGTCCCTAACATCGGCGTTAGCCGGTAGCGCTGCGCCGGCACCGATGATGTCATCGGTGTGCGCAGCGCCGCGGTTCCAATGATATTCCGTGGCGACCGCCAAATTCAGTTGCGGCCGCCTCGCCCGTGGCGGCCGCAAACAGCGTTTGTAAAACGGTGTCTTGCAGCTCCGAAAGGCCGGCGCATAAAGGTGGAGGGGCGGCCGGCCGCTTTCCCGGCGGCCGCCTGGCCGCACCTCCCTCCCCGGACTCCTGCACCACCCCCCCGTGGCATTGATGCCTGACTCCCGCGAGCCCGGCACTTCTCCGTGGTGCCGGGCTCATTTGCCGGGGGAATCCAGCGGCGAACTCACGGCTGCAGGCAGCTCCTCCTTAAGAGAAGGAGGAGGCCTGCAGTACCCCAGCCTGCCGCACCGCATCGGGTGCCGCAGCGGCAGCTGGACGCCTGAAACTTACATACATCGCCCCAAATGAGGCGGCCAAACCCTGCAATAGCGCCCGCCTCCGTCTTGGGGCGGCGCAACTGAATTTCAGGCGGGCGCTAGGGGAATCCGGCCCAGCGCTAAATTTCAGGCACTAAAGACCTGGCGCGGCGGGACCGAATTTCTAGGCCACAGTGTTTTAACATTAGTGACAGAAGTGCTGCAATTAGTTTACAAGGTAACTTCCATATAACAAAAGAAAGAAGAGACTCCATTGTGACTCTGCTTAGAGCCCAGGGTTAAGTTATCAAATCATAAATTCCTTCTGTCACTGGGGAAATATTAACTTAAAATTAAGAAACTTAAATTATTTAACGTCCAATGGCCTAGAAATTCGGTCCCGCCGCGCCAGGTCTTTAGTGCCTGAAATTTAGCGCTGGGCCGGATTCCCCTAGCGCCCGCCTGAAATTCAGTTGCGCCGCCCCAAGACGGAGGCGGGCGCTATTGCAGGGTTTGGCCGCCTCGTTTGGGGCGATGTATGTAAGTTTCAGGCGTCCAGCTGCCGCTGCGGCACCCGATGCGGTGCGGCAGGCTGGGGTACTGCAGGCCTCCTCCTTCTCTTAAGGAGGAGCTGCCTGCAGCCGTGAGTTCGCCGCTGGATTCCCCCGGCAAATGAGCCCAGCACCACGGAGAAGTGCCGGGCTTGCGGGAGTCAGGCATCAATGCCGCGGGGGGGTGGTGCAGGAGTCCGGGGAGGGAGGTGCGGCCAGGCGGCCGCCGGGAAAGCGGCCGGCCACCCCTCCACCTTTATGCGCCGGCCTTTCGGAGCTGCAAGTCACCGTTTTACAAACGCTGTTTGCGGCCGCCACGGGCGAGGCGGCCGCAACTGAATTTGGCGGTCGCCACGGAATATCATTGGAACCGCGGCGCTGCGCACACCGATGACATCATCGGTGCCGGCGCAGCGCTACCGGCTAACGCCGATGTTAGGGACCACCTGAATTTCGTACGCAATAAAACTTCCGGCGCAAACCACTTTATAGCCAATAAGTGGGCGCAAACGCGACTGAATTTCTAGGCCAATATCTTTAAACTTCATACTAAAGTTGGGTTAACTCCTTTGCAGGATTCTAAGAAGGTGGAGCAAAACATTATCAAATGCACATCATTACGTTACTTCACGTAAACTTAAAAAACTTTCCCGATCGAAAAAGGCAGTTGTGTTTTTACACTTTAACCAAACATGAACACGGAGGTAATATGGACAAAGACGGGATTGAGCAAAATTCACAAGCTAAGTATTATTCAACGCGGTCTACACAAATTCACACCAACCAGAATTTCACCATGGCCACAATAAAAGTTTGGTTTTAATAGGTTAATTAACCTCATAACTCCAATTTAATCCAGATCTTGTAAACATTCAAATTAATTTTCTTCCAAGCACATCGGCAACTGTAACTTTAAGGCAGAAGCCCATCTTTTGTAAAACTATGAACAGACAAACAAAACAAAATAGCACACTCTTGCAGAAAACAGTAAATTACGTCATATTAATTTTCTTATTGTCCTTTCTTCAGATGTCTTTCCAAAATACTGTAAAAACATTGAGTATACCTGGAGAAAATTAGTCTTTCACATTTAAACAAATCAAATCAAACTGCTTTAGAAGATTTCACCATAGCAACTGCGACTCCAAGGTTAAATCTTAGACTGAAACTTAATCTTTTGAAAAACAAACTTTTGTTGTTCCTCTCAGTTTTTACACACCATCACTTTTAAATTGTAGTTCAAAGATTTTTTCTCTTGGGGCACAATCTTATTCGCACATTCTTAAAACTTCCAAAATCAAATCAAAATGCTTTTAACACAGAGAAGTGGGTGGAGCTAAAACACACATAACAGAATCTTTCTTTTAAAGACAGACTTTTCAGACAAAAGAAATACTGTAACTTCTTAAACATTCATAGTCAGAAAAACAGTCACACTTTCACACAAACTGAAATTCCAGCATTTTTTTCTAAGGATCCTTTCACTCAGCAAATCTTGTGTTTTATTTGTCTCGGCACAGATGTTAATAACTTCCATGTTGGTAAAACTTTAAGTTTATCTTTTTCCCCCTTTTTTTTCTTATTTTGTTCAATTATTATATTTCCTGCCCCCATTTTCCCCACTCTTATTTTTTCCTACCCCCATTTTCCCACTCTTAGTACGTACTTGATTTTTTCCAATTTGTGTAGGTACTGGCGAACCGGTTTAATGCGCTTAACCCTTTACACACTTTATGGGACTCGAACCCAAAGGACTTGAACCTATTTATGGGACTCGAACCCAAAGGACTTGAACCTAACAGTTTATGGGACTCGAACCCAAAGGACTTGAACCTATTTATGGGACTCGAACCCAAAGGACTTGAACCTAACAGTTTATGGGACTCGAACCCAAAGGACTTGAACCTATTTATGGGACTCGAACCCAAAGGACTTGAACCTGTTTATGGGACTCACACCCAAAGGCCTTTAACCTACCATATGCTTTATCTGACTTTGCGGTTTAGGGTAATCTGACTTTGAGAAAGTGTTATCTTCTGAATTCCTACCTAAAGGATTCCGTCAGCACAAGGCCAGGATCATCAGCGAATGCGCCAAGTCACTTCGTAACAGACAGAGCAAAAAGGTAAAAATCTTACCTGTGGCCACTTAGTTGCTCAGTAGTCCGAAAGTGACTTGTCAGCCTAGACCGCTGCGATTTGGGCCGAAGTGCCTTGGAATCCCATCCTCGTCGCCAGAATTGTTAACCCCTCACTTCTGTGAGGAGGATCAACCCCAAACTTGGGGAATCAAGGTTCGCTGCTTTAGGAGACTCAACACGCCGGTCAGTCTATTGTCACTTTCTCAGTAATACACAAAGTCAGAAACTGTAAAATAAGTAAAGTTTTATTAAGGTACCTGGACTTCACTCTGAGAAACCCAATTGTGTTTGCACACACGTATGCCTCCCAAAGAGTGAGCCCCGAGACTCACGGGGCTACAATATTTATACATTTTCATAAATTGCAAGTCATGTGAAAACAGAAAACTAGGCGATCACGCGCTCCACAAGTCACTTGTTTTTTTTTACAGAGTTCTGTTTAAAATTCACTTTAGCTTTCAACAAAATTCGGCCCTGAGACTGTCTCTACTCTGTTCTATAAACATTCTGTTTCGTCCTTTCTTATCTATGTGTATTGCATTCCCACAGTCCTGTATCAGCTTTTTACATTTAAACCATTCACTGTATGTCAAGTAGTCCATCATGCTTTGCGAATCATTGGTAAGGCAGTATGGGATTAATCCAGCTTAACAATAGCACCCTCTAGTGGTAGTTAGTGTATAGCAGTGTTAGTATACTGCAATAGGTCATTTGACCTTGTTCCTGTTTGACTCCGGAAGTAGTATTCCAGGAAGAACCTGGCAGAGTTATGGAGAATCTGACATGAGGGATTCTCAGTCCTGTGCCATCTCATCTTATATGCTAGCCAAGACGCAATGTCTGTGAATATCTTTGTTTAATAACAGGATAGCAACCTTGTCAGTGTAGTATTTCGACAATACTTTGTCTATAAGAAGTTATTGGTGTTAGTTACCGAAGTTTAGCTCCAGTGTTATTTAGTTATACCATTAGTCTATTCTATTGTCATAAATATGTTTATATCTTATGTAACATCTAATGTATAGTACTCAGTTCTATGTACAAAACATACTTTATCTTTGTTTACAGTTTCACAAATTTGTTCAAGTAAAGCTTCAAAACAGCAAACCCGCTTCTCGAGGAATTATTTGAATGAGTGTTTAGCTGGCTGGATAACTAGATAGGAGCACGTCTAGTGAGACCAGTACACTAACCATACTGCTGGAGGAATTAGAGGAGGCAGCTGGGACACTCTTGCACACCTCTGAACAGTGGGTTACAGCAGAGACTTGCGAGTGTCACCTACCCCTCAGCATGCAAGTACAGTATAAAAGATACTGAGAAAGAAGGCAACATCATTTAAAAGTGGCAAGGGGAGAGATTTAAAAGTGACATATCCAGAAAACAATTATTTTGAACGGATGAGGAATTACTTGCTAATATTCCCAGATCAAATGCAAAATGGTAATAATGCAGCTCTCTCAGTGTCGATTTGCTTCATTAAACAAGTAGCGTAAGCACTCAATCGAGCACAAAGCCAAAATCTTCAACCCTGTTATAAATATAGTTGTGAACTATATTTATAACATGTAAGAATTTAAGACGCTCTATAATGTAAACTGTATCTGCTAATGTCATCCTGTGCAAATGTTTTATTCCAGCATGTCCAAAAACAATTTTTATCCTAGTATTGTAATATTTAGTAAAATGATATCTAACTAGGCAACAGCTGTCTTGTGTTTGTTGATCACCTGACCGTAGACTTTAAGTCACAGCAAAATAGGCTTAAACAAGGCTCTGTCACTAAGTGCCTGCGTCAGCAAGTCTTCAAGGACAACTTAAGCTAAAGAAACTCATTACTTCAAACCTTGCTTGAATTGTACTCCCTGGTTTTTCTGTGCCATCTCTGCGCAGTTTATAAGTGGCTATTAGATGACAGGACAGTCTGCCAACCATTATCGCTTCGCCTCTGGGAACTGGTCTTGAGTTCAGAGCGTACTGGTATGATTAAAGACTCAACCTCTGATGGCTGATTCTAGGCAGCCTCAACCCTGTTGATTCTACGGCACAAAGGTGCCACCGTTCGCAGTTATTAGGAATCTCACTTAACGATTGGAGTGGGAAATGGAAATATCACCCAGATGCTGTGGGGTAGGACTGGGTTAAGGTACACTTCTATGGCATAGAGTGCATTTTGCTTTGTTTCCAACCTGCCCTATACCTGACCTAGCTTGATGGTGACACTGGGTGTGAACATTATAAAAATGTTCCATTCCTCAACATTGATATCCCTCATCTCATTGAGCTAACGTTCATTAAAAGAAAATGGTATGCTTTCCTTCAATGCATTTTTGGATGTTTAGGAAATACTCCTATTCAGATCTGTTGTTGTCACCGCCCTTGCTGTGCTAGCATTACTGTTGGATGGAGTGTTAGCATATTCACCGAAAATATTTGGGGATTGACGTTTCTCTGCCTACTATTTTCAGTACTCTAGTTAACCTGCTTCCATCAAATTCCTATACGATTTTAACATAGTCAATAAGCAGTGTGCTAAAAGTAGCATGCAGAGAAATTTCAACCCCTCGGTGATCGAACCATACAGCTGATGTTCAGGTCAGGGGTCAGCAAAATTGTGCAAACGTACTAGGAGCACTTGAAAGCAAGGTTTCCCATTGCCTGCAATGCACTCTGCATTGAGCTAGCCCACTGACAGGATTAGTGGCGGATGATAGAGATGCCTTTGACAGACTGAGGTTTTGGAAGATATGTTGGAGTTTTGCTGCTGGATTCGGCTTTCTGAATGTTTTTGTAACAATTATAACTTTTTTTTTTCCCTTTGATTTTTTTTGGCCTGCTTTTTGGATGCCCGTCTGTACATCTGTTGATACCCTATTCTACCCATTAGAAACCAACTTCTTGGACAAAGTTCAAACAAAGTGCAGACAATTTAGTTCCCTACATGAAATCGCTGCATGCTCCATTAACGTTCTTCCCCCCGCCCCCCCCCGATACGTCCTCTTGGTAACAGCATGTATCTTCTTAAACTTACTTCAATGCCCCTTCTTGGAGTAAGTGAGATGACTGCCTGCTTTCTGGCACATCTAATGAGCACTGGGCCGAATGTGGTGTTGGGTTGGAAGAATCACGCGTGTTGGTCTTTTCCTTGACACAGAAGTCCACAAACTCAGTGATACAGCACATGACTTTGGAATAAATCCATCAGAAATCGACTGTTAATATCCAGTCCACACATAAAAAGCCGACATTCAACATTAGTGTGGGTACGTCATCCAAGCTACGTCTCATGGACTGGGTGAGCTGCATGATTTATGAGCTCACGTTGCCATTTATTGTGTGCGCTGTTGCCGGATTTGGATCCTTTTTACGTCCTCCTGTGCCTTGTGAAGATGATTTATACCTTTATGCAGTTCCCTTTGGTTTGGTACAGTTGTGGGCAAGAGCAAGCTCACAACACACATTCAAGAATATCATATAAGCAAAATACTGTGGATGCTGGAAATCTGAAATAAAAACACAGAGGTCAGGCAGCATCTGTGGAGAGAGAAATAGAGTTAAAGATAAGGTTAACTCTGTTTCTCTCTCCACAGAAGCTGCCTCACCTGCTGAGCATTGTCCGGTTTCATTTCAAGAATACCATACCATTTTCTGGAGCATTTAAACTTAAATGGCTTAATGTATATATTAGAGGTAGTCAATTCTCATCAATGACTTCTTCAGTGACTGTGATTTTTTTGAAGTACACATTACTTCTTTGCGAGCCAGATAGCTTGAAGTGCGTCGGTGTTTTTCATTCGTATGAATCATTGTTGTAGCTGCTATACACTTCAGTTTTGACTCACCTCTTTTGGAACCATATGACCCACATGGGGCTCACTGCAGTTGTGTGATGGGCTCTGTGTTTGTTTGTGTGGGCTGGATTTGAATATAATTGGAGAAAACATACCTTTCACAAGATCACTCTTTTGGCAGTGCTTTTCCTCTACTTACTCGATCAGCAATAGCATTATCTCCAGGATTAGGTTCCCTTTGCTGGAGTTGTATATAATTACATAATAGACTCTTAAACACTACAGACTCCCTATTGAGGACCTCTGTAAGTGGGACAGGCAATTCACTTTTTGGCCTCACTAAAGTGGGGACATTGAATACCTTAGCGCCGCCACAGTGTTGTATATCATCAATTTTCCTACAATACGACGACATGTTCAGACTTTCAGTCATTCCTAACAATGCTTTTTTGGCCATTGTCTAGTTGCTAGTGGGAAGGGAGCTATCTTTTTATGATCTAAAGATATATGTTGTCCTCGTCTAGATATTCTGACCAAAAAAGGACCTCACTGACCTGAAATAATTCTGTATATATAAATAGTATAAATGCAGAGGGCAACGGGCTAGTCATTTTATTTTACCAAGCACAGAAATTTATCACAAAGTAACTCTGCTTCATTCATGGAGCACTGCTAACACAGACTGTTGGCAGGTGGATGGACATATAATGGAGCATTGATGGATGGAGTGTGGCCTAGAAATTCAGTAGGCCTAGCGCCCCATTTGGGGCGCTGGAGGGCCGAGCGCCGGAGTTATGGCCAGTTTAAAAATTCCCTGGGGCCCTGGAATCGGCGGTAGACCGGTAGCGCTGCGCCGGCACCGATGACGTCATCGGTGTGCGCAGCGTCCCGGTTGCCATGCCGACGGGCCCCAGCGCCGAAATTCAGTTGCGGCCGCCTTGCCCGTGGCAGCCGCAACTAAGACTCTGGCAACAGAGTCTTACACGACTTTGCGCCGGCGCATAAAGGTGGAGCGGCAGCCGGCCGCTTTCCCGCCGGCCGCCTGCCCACACCTCCCTCCCCGGACTCCCCCACTCCCCCCCCCCGCGGAACAGATGCTTCTCGGCTGCGAGCCCGGCACTTCCCCGAGGTGCCGGGCTCATTTTTGTGGCGATTTTACCGGCCAGCGGGCGGGTGCAGGCAGCTCCTCCTTAACTGAAGGAGGAGGCCGGCACTTCCTGAGCCTGCCGCACCGCATCGGGCGCCGCAGCGCCGGAATAGCGCCGCAATGCGGCGCGTAGCGCCAGTTTTCAGGCGCAAACAGCCTTCAGTAGCGCCGGCAGCCGTTTGGGCGCGGCGCTACTGAATTTTTGGCGCGCGCAGGGGGACTTAGCGCCGGCACTAACTTCCGGCGCTAAAGCCCTGGCTAAGCCAAAACCCAATTTCTAGGCCACGCTGTAAGACTTAAGGGCCTAGAAATTGAGTGGGCTTAGCGCCCAATTAGTGGCGCTAGAGGGCCTTGCGCCGGACTTATAGCCGTTTTGCAAATTGACTTGGGCCTTACCATCGGCGTTAGCTGGTAGCGCTGCGCCGGCACCGATGACGTCATCGGTGTGCGCAGCGTCCCGGTTGCCGTGGTAACCCGGCCCCAAGCCCAAATTCAGTTGCGCCCGCCTCGCCCGTGGCAGGCGCAACTAACGAATGTGAAAAGTGTTCTTACACGCCTTTGCGCCGGCGCATAAAGGTGGAGCGGCGGCCGGCCGGGTTCCCGGCGGCCGCCTGCCCGCACCTCCCTTCCCGGACTCCTGCATCACCCCCCCCCGCGGCCCTGATGAGTGTGTGCTGCGAGCCCGGCACTTCCCCGAGGTGCCGGGCTCAGATGTCGGGGGAATCCGCCGGACAGTTGTCGGCTGCAGGCAGCTCCTCCTTAACAGAAGGAGGAGGCCTGCAGTTCCCCAGCCTGCCGCACCGCATTGGGTGCCGCAGCGGGGGATTAGCGCCGGGACACCCAATTCAACGCCCGTTTTCAGGCGCTAAAACCCTCCTTTAGCGCCCGCCGCCCTCTGGGGCCGGCGCAACCGAATTTTCGTCGGGCGCTGCCGCATTAACGCTGGCGCAAAATTTCTGGCGCTACAGCCCTGGCGAGCCCACAACCCAATTTCTAGGCCAAGAACTTTTAATTTGGACAGTCATTTGTATTTGACCATTTCAGGGGATGGAAATCCTCTTTGAACAAACACTGGAGTATGCCCGTAGTCCACAATCCCCAACCAAAATCATATTCTCAGAAATTGTACATTTCAAAGTTGCATGTTGCTGTAATTTCATTAGTAGTTATGGAGGAAAACAGGGTATGAAAAAATGTCTGTTGAATTTTTAGCATGTATGGTCTAATAACTACAAAAAAGTATACACACATGGTAGATTGTGGTTCTGAGCCAGAGTCTTGGTCTGGTAAGAGTATGTATTCAGTCGACTTTTCAAAGATAGAAGAGTTCACATTGTGCCACGTGATATATTCCAGGGGCATTGGACAGTGTAAAAGACATTCCAGTAACTGATGTACAGAGTCAATATTGCCTGTTAGGATCCCTGGGTCTTGTTTTCATTTAACGAGTTAACGGTGCACTCTAGCTTGTGGGTTATGGGAGGTCCACCCACAGTAGCGCTGGTGAGGCTGAACCGGAGAAAATATCTAGCATAAAAACCCAAACACATGACATGGGGATTATACTATTTTGCAGGAAGAGAAATGTCAGACAAAAAATGTTTTCTCTCAATTCATTAAACATTCTACTACTCACTAGAGGGCACTACACACCCAGTAAAGAGCCATGACATTTCATTAATTCATTATCCTGAGTGTTTATATTGACCATACTGTGGGGAAAAGATAAAATCCGACTGACAGAATAGCAAATCTATCATTTCAGGAGGTAGATCTCGTTACACCTACAGAATGAGATCTTCTTGAATAACAGATGATGGCAATTTAGTTTCCTCAGTGGAAGTATTATGCACAGGATACATGAGCATAGTATCAGAAGCTGCTTCACCAAGCATATGATTGTTTAAAAGTTTTTTTTCCTTTTAAATTATTCGTGTCGCCATAAAATAAAGTCTAACCCTGCATTAAAGAGGAGACCAGCAAGGATTTATAAATGCAGCTAAGAAAGAAGGAACTTGCATTCATATAGCACCTTCAGCGTCCTCATGATGTCCCAAAGTGCTGCACACTCAGAATTATTTTGAAATGTAGTCACTGCTGTTATGTACCGTAGCATTTGCACACATCAAGGACCAATAAACAGCAATGAGATCATTTATTTTGGTGGCGTTGAGGGATAAATGTTGGGCAGGATACCAGGAGAACTCCCCAGCTCTTCTTCAAGTATGCCCTAGCATCATTTATGCTCACCTGAACAAGCAGACAAGGGCTCAACTTAACATCTCATCCAAAGTACTGCACCTCCAACAGTATTACACTGAAGTGACAGGCTGGGTTTTGTGTTTAAGTACCTGGAGTGGGGCTTGGAACCATACTCTTCTGACTCAGAGACAGGAGTGCCATCAATGAGCTACACTGACACTAGAGAGCAATCCTTCTGTTTTCTATTTTGTGTGTTCAGGGTATGTTTATGATTTAGCTACAATAGCAAACAGGAAATCTTCTAGTAGCTGCACTATGGGCTAATTGGGGCTCAAAGGGTTAAATTATGAGGACAGTTTGTATAGACTTGAATATAGAAGATTAAGGGGTGATCAAATTGAGGTGTTTAAGATGATTAAAGGATTTGCTAGGGTAGAGAGAGAAACTATTTCTTCTGATAGAAGAAACCAGAACAAGGAGACATAACCTCAAAATTAGAGCTAGGCTGTTTAGGGGTGATGTCAGGAAGCATTTCTTCACACAAAGGGTAGTGGAAATCTGGAAGTCTGGAACACTCCACTCTCTTCCCTTCCAATGGGTGGAAGAGACCTCCCCAGGAGATCAACGCAGCCTAGTCGCACATTGCACAGGAGGACACAAGCAGGGATGTTGTCAGGAGGACCAGGCTGGAGTGGAGCAAACCTTTCAATGATCTCAGTAAATCGTGAAACGTTACAGCAAAGCCACACTCAACCTCATCCTGCTGTGCCACTCATCACATCCCCATCACTCTGCCTTCCCTACCCTACTCCTGCACATCCTTACTCACACCAACTTACCTTGCACCTCCACCCATTGCTCTCGATATACATTATCACTTCCCCATCTCACTAGCCACCCCTCACACTCACCCTCATCCTAATCCAATCATACCAAGTAAGAACACACAAGGGTAAGCACTTAGGTTTTTTATGCAATGTTCATGTAAAGTTTCTGTTAATGTGGTGTCAAACAATGAAATCTTTATTTTCAACACTTTGCGTTCTTGGACAGATTTGTGTGCACCTTTGGAAGTGTCTTAGTGAGTTGCAGTGAATGGTGAGACATAACGGTACTCCCCGCAATGGCGATGAGTGTGGAAGGAATGGCTTGGACATTGTAGGGATGTTTTATGGTGTTGGTGTGGGGTGGTGCCAAGCTGGTGCATCATGTGGCAGCCAGGGTGTACAGCGTGAAGTGAAGTAAATCTGGCTATGGTGAGGCCATCCCTGGCCTCCCGGGCAGCAATATGGTCGGGTGCTGATGCCCTCTGTCCTGTGCAGTATCAGTTGATTGCTGAGAAGTTTGGTGTTGTTGTTGTTGCTGCTGGTGTGCCTGGTGCTGCTGGTGTTGGGGCTGAGCATGGTGGGATTCTGAGGATCAAGGTGAGATAGTTTTAAGGGCACAGATGCTGATGGAATAGATGGCAGGTGAAGTAGCGATGACAGAAGGGATCTGTCAACGGTGAGCGGTGTTCTTCCAATGAGGTGACACTGGATACAGAATTTGTTCCAAACACTTGCAAGCTTTATAAAGCTCAATCTGTCTTCCAAATGCAATAAGCAACATCTTCTGACCTTGGAAAGTGAACAGCTGTAAAATGGCAGCTTTTATAGAACATTTGCAGCTGTCAAGTTAAGAAATGATCCCATGGTGACACAACTCCCAACCTGCTCACCTGACGTGACTCCCCAAGCTGCGGTGAACCAGTGGGCAAACTCTTAAAATTTAAAGGTGAGCTTAAAATAGTTTTTAAGTGCCTATTAACAAGCTCTTAATCATCTAAATTGCCTCCCCTGCTGCTTGGTGGGAAACTAGCGTGGCGATGGGTTGACAGCAGGTTCCCTACCCACTGTCAAAATTTTTTTTTCCCACCCGACCCGCCACCAAACGTGCCCGCTGAACCGCCCCCACCACCCCCGAAAAATTCCCCCATAGAATTTTCAAGCTCTGGTTCTTGGATCTTCCCAATGATAATGCTAGGTGAGTTTCAAACATGGCATCCTTTCAGTGCCATTCAATAGGAATGGCGACACAAAATCCCAAACAATGCTCTCCGCCCAGTTCAGCTACTCATTCATTAAACTTTCACATGGGTCGTGACTCTCCACCAGGCAGCAAGCCATCCCTGGTCAATAGAATGCAGTCAGAGCCTATGAAACATTCATGGTTCTCGTGTCTCCGACAGAGGTGGCATAGCATCTGTTTTGGCCTTTACTTTTTATTAAGGTTGTAATCAATAATTCATTACTAACACTGAAATTGCATTTGTACGTCTAGTGACAATGCACTTGACAAAATAAATTACATTAGTATTGGAGTCTATTCTGCTGTTAGGAACAGGAAAACACAGTGTAAAAATGTATGGTAAGTCTTAGGGTAGGGTTGGCAATGGAATCATTTATCTGAGAGAGAGCAGATTGTCAATTTAAATCTCAGCTGGCAATAGTTGGACCTGTCTCTGAACATGTTAGACTGTGGCTTCAGTGTGTCATCTGTTGAGAGATTTTCTGCCAGATAATCCCATAATCAGGTAAAAATCATTTACCTTTATCTGAAAACATAGCAGATGGTTAAAGCCATGTTCAATCTTGCTGGAAAATACACATTCAAAGAGTAAATAGAGCGTCAAGCAGACTCCAGAAGGCTCCTCCTCGCCAGGAATATTATGGGCTAACTTCCCTTCTATTTATGATGTACAGGGGCGCATGTGTGGTGCATATTGATTCTTTTTTTTGAAGTGTTCCACTGCGCATTTTTGGCATTTATATTTCCTTCTTTGTCTTGCAAGCTGCTGCCACAACTGTTGGATGTGCAAATATATCTGATATGTAAATATGGTAGACATGGGACTGTAACATATGCTATTGACGCAAACTGTGTCTTACTGGAGCAGAACCATTTCTGGAGCTCTGTTCAAAGTGGCTGACAGTAACAGTGGCAGCAATACTCTTGAGAAGACATGTTGAGGCAAGACCAACAAGTCCAAGTTGGAGATGGTTGTGGCAGAGGGATATATTGGCCATTTAGGGACAATTGTAAATTGGTGACCCCTCATCACTGACTCCCTAAACCTAAGGGAGTCAGTGATGATGATTCACCATTTTACAATTGTCACTATTCACTCTGTCAAAACCCTTCATAATTTTATAAAAAACAACCTCTTAAATCTCCTCTTAGCCTTTTCTGCTCCAGTGGAAATAGTCCTTGTATCTCAAATCTCTCCCCATAATGAGAGTATCCCATTACTGGAATCATCCTGTTGAATTTATGTGAATTTCCAAAGTACTTCATTGGCTGTAAAGTGCTTTGGGACGTCCTGAGGATCCGAAAGGCGCTATAGAAATACAAGCCTTTCTTTCTTTTTCTTTCTCAAAACCTTTCAAAATTTAACACCTCTATCAGATTCCCCCGTAGACTTCTCTGCTCCAGTGAAAACAGGCCCAGTTATTTAAAACATTCAGAAAATGCTGGAAACACACAGCAAACCAATCAGCATCAAACAGTGAGGCGAAAAAAAAACGTAAGTTCAATGCGCACGCGCTGCCTCTCCCGCGCACGCGTTCCACCGCTTAACCTCTTCTTTCAGGGGAACGGATGTTCCGGTTTCCCTCACATGCGCAGTGCATGCACAAAACTGGCACTTTCGTTGGGCCTACGCGTTGGGCCTAAATTTCTGGGCCAATGTCTTGGAGGAAGGGTTACAACCAAAACTTGTTTGTTTTCTACAAAGATGCTGACAGACCTACTGTGTGTTTTCAGCATTTTCTGTTTTTGTCTTCAGCCATTTACAGCGTTTGCAGTTTGTCTTTTACTTCGTAGCCCTTGATTTTCTGAACTAGTCTTCACAAGACTCAACATTCTGTATCTAATCGATGGGGTTTTTCCTGGTTGTTTGATGTTTACGTTCGGTTCACTTTCCCATGAAAACAGATAGCCAGCGGCCTTGGTGAATATACAAAAGGCTTTTTTTGCAGTGTTGACAAAAGCAATCCTGTGCAACAGGAAGCTGAAAAATTCTATATACTGGGCCTGAATTTATGGTCGGAGCCTTCCCGTGCTCGGATGCCTCCGAACTGCAATAAAACTACGAACCTACCTGCTGGCCCTGGATCTACGGAAACTCGCGCTCCTGGGCCTCTAGGTGTGCGCATGCGTAGAGGCCCACGTATCCCAGGGGCGTACACGGTTCGCAAGCGCCCCGGGATCACATGGGCCGGCCCAACCAATCTGAAAATGGATTCCCATTATGCTTATGGCGAATTCCATTTACACATAGAATCCCCATAAGCTTAATAGGAATCACCCAAAAAATACACAACACTGAAATTAAAAAAAAATCATTACCTGTTTAAAATGAATTAAAATATACTTTAATTAAACATTTAAAACAAAAATTTAATGTTTTGAAAGTAAATGTAAACATTTTTCAAGGGGCTAAAAATAACAAACTTATTTTACAGGTTTTTGAATGTTAAAATGATGTAAAAAATGTTATTTTAATATTTATTTAAACCTTTATGCTGGTAAAAATAAAGGCCCTATGCTTGCTTTTACCAGGCGTGAGAGTTTCATGGGCATTCACTGGGCAGTAGTTGGGCAAATAGCCCAACTCTCCGCCAGCGAATGTCCATTTCCCAGAGATGCGGATGAAGATTCTTGACAGATCGCAAGTTCCGGGTTTTCGCGCAAGCGCATCGCATGCAGCCAACCCGGAACTTGAGGGTCACTTACGGTCGCGTATGCCAATCCGGGCCAATATATCTGCCCAGAGCATCGACATTTTAGTAACATAAATGTTTTATAAATCAGTCAACTAATAGAATTACAACCTGAGATCTTCTTTTCTCACTTGGGAATTCTAATTAAAGTTGCAGTGGCATCTGCCCCGGTAAGATGTGCGCTGACAGGGAGGCCCTACTTATGGCTTCAAGAGTTGACAGGCTGGCTAATGGGATTATCCTAATTAATACAGTGGAACTTCATTATTAAATAATCTTTCATAACAAACTTCCCTCTGATCCACTATAGTCAGAAAAGGAACTGAAATCATAGCTGGATGAAATCTGTGCAAGAATCACATGAATCTGTAATGATAAAATTTAACTGCAACTTATGTAACTTGAAGTGGTGTGGTAGTATTTTTTTACTAGGAGTGGTTTTACTTTTCACATACAGCTAGGGCTGGCATGACATCCCGTGAAGTGGGATTTTCTGCCCAAGTACCATCATTTTCCATAAATGCCCCGAAGGCAGTGAAAATGACAGTTTCTGAGCGAATCTGAGTGACAGCAAATCAATTATCCTAGACATAACATAAATCCACCAATAGTTCCCCACAGATCATAACATTAAGCACAATCTACATAATAACCAACACCAAACACACCCCAATTTTAACTGTCCCCGCCTGGCAGAAACCTGGCCCGGGGTGGGAAATTAAAATAAGGCCAGTCGCTTACCCTCTCTGGTCCCACTGCCTTCCCACTGAGATATCTGCGCTCCTCTAATTCTGCCTTCTTGAGCATCCCTGATTATAATCGCTCAACCATTGGTGGCCGTGCCTTCTGTTGCCTGGGCCCTAAGCTCTGGAATTCCCTCCCTAAACCTCTCCACCTCTCTACCTCTCTTTCCCCCTTTAAGACGCTCCTTAACACCTACCTCTTTGACCAAGCTTTTGGTCACCTGCCCTAATTTCTCCTAATGTGGCTCGGTGTCAATTCTTTTGTCTTTTAATACTCCGATGAAGCGCCTTGGGACGTTTTACTACGTTAAAGGAGCTATATAAATACAAGCTGTTGTTGTTGCTGTATCCGGATCTTAAGCTGCTCTTTTGAGAAAGCGAGCAGGACACCTACAAGAAGGAAGTGGGGTCCTACTTTAAGTGTGCAGATCGGGTCCAATGTTGTTGTCGGGGCCCAATCTGCAATTATAGTTGAAGGCCTGAGCGAAGGAGGAGTAACAGCTTCCCCATCAGATCAAACCAGTCGGGAACCCGATCCTGGGCTGGAAGAGGCCCAGAAGGTAAATTTGAAAGTTTTATTTTAGGTTTCCTTGTGGGTCAGGAGGGGCAGGAGTGCTCCTTCGGCTCTGACAAGGAAGCCTTGGGCCTCCCTTGCTGCCCCCTCGTCTAAACTTTGCCAGAGGCTTACCCCCTCCTGATTGTTGCTAAGGCTTTACCCCCCCAACCCCTGCCACTCCTCGATCATGCCCAGAGCCTCCTATCCCTGACCTTACTGGATCTGTCGCCCACTACCAGGCTCCCGCGCATGCTTCCCCGCTCCCCTGTAAAATTCGAGGCCCAAGTATTTCTGATATCCTTGCTGTCACATTTTAACTTTTCTCTCTGCTTCAAAGTCTAGGGAGGGTAACTTTAACCCCCCTGGGTGGGTGGGGGAGGTGACGGGTCGGTCTCTAAAATAATGTAAGGAGGTTGCGCGCCTCCATTTTAATTAATGTTTCATTTTTAACTTCTGCAGGATGGGTTTCCCGGGCCTCAGGAAACCCAACAGGTGAAAGGAGGTGATAAGGGCCAGATCCATGAGGTAAATGCCTTTATTGCACTGCTTGTGGGCCAAGAGGAGTAGGCATGCTTCCTCCCCCTTGCCTGTAGGGGGGTGGCGGCTGTGGCGTGTGCGCCCAGTCAGTTATGCCCCTGACTGTTTGTGAGCGGTTCGAATCGCTCCCACGCCCCTGGGTTCTAGACACCGGACTTAGGTATAGGCGGCGATACAGAAAACTCAAGTAGACAAGTGGATTGGATGTAAGAAAACCAAGATTTTATTAAAAGAGAAAATAAAACAGTCTTATGAGAAGTCACGAGTACAAAATACAGGCAAATACAAAATAACTATACTTATACAGGGAATGGGGAACACACGGCACATCGAGGGAAAAACAACTACATTAACAATCCCCTTATCCTTATCCCACCCACTATACCTAACTAGATTAAACTATGAGGGGCCAGAATTCATGCTCACCAATCCTAAGCAAAAGCCAGCTGTTTTAACGGATGTGGGTTTTGAGGTTTGGTCTTCTGTCCTTTTAGCTATCCCGTTGCCACATGGTCTCAGGGGCGCGGTGCTGGAGCTGCTGCTGCGACACACTTTTCTTCTCCTTCGCTACCGTCGTCGTCTCGTCATGATGGGTCCTCCTCTTCTTCTCCCTCGGGCGGTCGTCGGCGGTAACGTTGTGCCTATAGGGCAGTTGGCAGTCTTCACTGTCTAGATTTTTCTACCCAAGCATTAAAACGCCAGTATATTTGTTGTGGCGTGGACACCTGCGTTTTCGCAGTGCTCAACAAGATGCTCGTCTCGCCAAACGCCAGCTTATAACTAGGCGCTTGGCCTCATCAATACGTTTTTCGCTGCCCTGCTCTGCTCTTATCGAGTTGTTACCTTCTTCTTCATCTCTTTTCATCTCGTCTCGTTCAGTTACTATACAAGTCCTGGGCTACTCACTCAGTTTCGTCTCGCCCCCTTTTTGCGGCCTGGGTGTCCTGGATGACTATGGACTCGGGTCTCGTTCTCCTCCCCTGCAATTGGTATGGTGTCCTTAACTGTTGAAACTCTGCTACGGGGAGCGAGGAGAGAACCCGCCACGAGGCCGGGGCACGAGTATGGGCGGCAGCAGCCCAAGAGGCCAGAGCCACGCGAGCAGGAGCAAGGGCAAGAGCAAGAGAGCAAGAGAGAGGTTGCTACCCAGGGCCTGCAGTTATACTCCTTTCGATAGCGCCCTTATCTGCGCGGCAAATCAGGTTAGTTCATTGTTTCAATTTTGGCGGGCTGTTTTAAATGATTATAGCAATCTAAGTTAACTGGATTTAGATGGCCATTTACCGCACCAAATTGTGGTGTATGTAACCTGTTCCACCTTAAGAGAACTTAAGCCTGGTCCACCTTAAGAAAGGTACTACTTTCTTTGGCTGCTGTATACGTAATACCGGTGGTGACCACACCGGTATATAAGCACAGTGTAATAATATTGTATTCAGTATAGTCCTGACCTCCAACCAGTAAAGACCTGTTGAATTTACTCTTGTGGTCTGTGTAGTAATTCTCGCTATAACACACAGACTTAACAGTGGCAACGAGTCCGATTCTTACCCTGCTGCAGTAATTTCCACGGCGACTTCGTCCACAGACAGGACGTCGAAGAGAGGTTTCCACCCTCATCACCGACGGGAAGACACGTCGAGCGGCAGGCATCGAGCAACCGGAGTGCAGAAGACATCCTGACCTCGAAGCCTCCATCAGCGACTGTCAGCTTCTTCTACTACCTCGTGGTGGGTAAGCCGGGCAGCGACGCGACAGAAAGTCAACCGCGTTGGCTGTACAGACGGGGCTGGGAAGACGGAGGAATAAGGGCGATGAGGTCGATCACGACCAGAGATAAGGGCCGGGCCGCTTTTGAGCGAGAGGCGCAGCGCGGGACATCGATCGCGACCGGAGATAAGGGCCGCATTCGGGCTAAAGGCGCAGCGTCTGGGGAAACTGAAGGCGCGAGAGCCGCGGTGAAGCGGAGACAGCGTCGGGGGACGGGTGAAGACCGCCGAGCGTGGGAAAACCGCCATTTTGTGGGCGGAGGACGACGGCAAGAGCGGGAAGCCGCCATCTTAGATAACATTAAAAATACGATAAATTGCTACGATGCCTAAACATGGGAACATTAATGCCTTCGACAGTGATATAGAAGACTGGGCTATGTATGTAGAACGCATACAAAACTATTGTAAGGCAAATAAAATTCCTGAGGCAGGTAAAGCACTAACATTACTAAACTTAATGGGTGCGAAGACATACGGGCAATTGAAACACCTGTTATCACCAGATGAACCGGCGGATAAGACGTTCGAACAGATTGTTACTATCCTAAAAAATCATCTTAACCCCACGCCGCTGATGCTAGTGGAACGATTTAAATTTTACGATAGAAGACAGCTGCAAAATGAAAGCAATGCTGAATATTTGATGGAATTATGTAAGCTAGCAAAATATTGTCAGTTTGGAACGGGACTGACAGAGGCACTTCGAGATAGATTTGTGTGTGGTTTATTTAAACAGGATACACAAAGGCGACTGCTCGAGGAGAATGAGCTGTCTCTCGAGAAGGCGGTCACTATGGCAGCAGCACATGAGGCTGCAGCGAGAGGCACGGCAGTAATGCAGCTACGGCCACCGGAACTCGGTACAAACAAATTGGGTTTGAGTTCTGTCAAATGTTATCGTTGTGGAAAGACAACGCACGATCAGAACCAGTGTTGGTTTAAAAACCAAGAATGCAGAACGTGTGGCAGGCTTGGCCACATAGCTAAAGTATGCCGGTCAGGAACGAAGACCAGCAACAAAAAGTCACCGCAAGGAAAATATGCAAAGGTACACAAGGTGACAAAGAACAGTTTGACCGAACAGAAGTCAGATTCAGACGCTAGCAGTAATGAACTGGATAGCTTAAGAATACACAACGTTGGTAAGGATACAGACCTCCAGACAATTTGGGTCACTCTTAAGATAGCGGAAGTCCAAGTAAAAATGGAATTGGACACTGGATCGGCATTGACGGTCATGAATAAGAAAGATTACAGAAGGTTATTCCAACATATTCCCTTACAGGATACGGAGGTTATATTGAAAACGTACACGGGGCAAAGAGTGTACCCCATCGGAAAAATAGAGGTAGAAGTGGTCCACAAGGGCGAAGGAAGCCAAGTAATGGACTTATATGTGCTACCTGAAGGAGGTCTACCACTACTAGGATGGGAGTGGATTAGGAAAATGAATATGGACTGGCACTCCTTGAAAGCACTAACGGTAGATTCCGGGGAAACAGCTGTCAAATCTAAATGATTGTCCAGAATATTGGATGAGGCTGAAGAGGTGTTCCAGCCGGGACTGGGGACACTGAGAGGAATTACGGCAAACATCAAGATTGATGAACATGCACAACCAAAATTTTTTAAAGCCAGACCGGTACCCTATGCAATACGACCTGCGGTTGAAGCGGAGCTGGAAGCACTAGAACGTTCAGGTGTACTGTCTAAAGTAGATTGGAGTGAGTGGGCTATGCCCATTGTTCCTGTTATGAAACGTCCTGCGAACAATAAGCCAGGAGATCCAGGGAAGGTTCGCATCTGTGGAGATTTCAAAATCACCGTTAATCCGGTGCTTCACACGGTGCAGTATCCGCTTCCACGGATTGAGGATATTTTCGCTTCGTTGTCTGGCGGGAAACACTTCACCAAGATAGACCTGGCGCAGGCGTACTTGTAGATGGAGGTTGAGGAAGAGTCACGCCAATACCTCACGATCAACACGCATCGAGGGTTGTACCGGTACAATAGGCTGGTTTTTGGAGTGGCATTGGCTCCAGCAATTTGGCAGAGGGCCATAGAGCAGGTATTACAGGGAATTCCAGGCACACAATATTACCTGGACGACATTCTGATCACAGGTGATGGTGATGAACAGCATCTCGCTAACTTGGAACTGGTGCTCAACAGACTGAAAGAGTATGGACTTAGAGTAAATTGGCAGAAATGTGAGTTCTTCCAGAAGTGGATCTCGTACTGTGGTCATGTCATTGACCGGGAGGGGCTTCATAAGTCTCCTGACAAGATAGCGGCAGTTGTAAAGGCTCCCACTCCGGAGAATGTCTCTCAGTTGAGGTCGTTTCTAGGATTAATTAACTATTACCATAAATTTCTGCCAAATCTATCCATGGTGCTGCATCCGTTGAACGCTCTTTTACAGAAAGGGGTACCATGGGACTGGGGCGAAAACTGTAAGAAGGCATTTCGCAAAAGCAAAGAATTGATCACCTCAGAGGAAGTGTTGGCTCACTTCAACCCGACACTGCCTATTCGGTTGGCTTGTGATGCTTCTCCATATGGTATTGGGGCAGTACTCTCACATAAATTGCCAAATGGCACGGAAAGGCCAGTCGCGTT
The DNA here is from genome assembly GCF_052327205.1 of Somniosus microcephalus. Taxonomy (NCBI): domain Eukaryota; kingdom Metazoa; phylum Chordata; class Chondrichthyes; order Squaliformes; family Somniosidae; genus Somniosus; species Somniosus microcephalus. Next base: position 72,511,938 of record NC_141008.1, on the reverse strand, counting down.
TGCATCCAAATCATTGACCTCCGCTGAGCGCAACTATGCGCAGATCGATAGGGAGGCCCTTAGCCTTGTATGGGGAGTGAAGAAGTTTAATCATTACCTACAGGGCCAAAAATTCACACTTCTGACGGACCATCAACCATTGGTGTCCATTTTTAACCCTAAGAAGGGTGTTTCGGTGATGACAGCACAGCGTCTCCAGAGATGGTCTCTTTTCTTAGGGGCACATCAATATCAGATAGAATTCAAAGGTACGAAACAGCATGGCAATGCTGATGGCCTGTCGCGCCTGCCACTACCTGAAGATGAAGACACGACGGAAGTTGACCCTGTTGAGTTATTTCATTCGACCATTATCGAGTGTTTACCTGTCACCAACGCAAGTATTGAAAGAGAAACCAGGAACGACCCGACACTGTCCAGAGTCTACGAGGTGACAGTGAAAGGATGGCCAACACGGGGTGATCCTCTGTTACCGGCATTCTCGGCAAGGCGAGACCAGCTGTCCGTCTGCCATGGCACTTTGATGTACGGGACAAGAGTGATTATTCCTCCCAAGTTAAGGGAAAGAGTTTTAAAAGAACTACATGAAGGTCATCTGGGGGGAGTTAAAATGAAAAGTCTTGCTAGGGCTTACGTATGGTGGCCGGGTATTGACCAACAGATTGAGGAGTTAACGAAAAGCTGCGCTGGGTGTCAAAAAGTGCAAAATGCACCTCCGATAGCACCGCTACACCCATGGGAATGGCCTTCAGCCCCATGGCAATGCGTACACATTGACTTTGCTGGTCCATTTATGGACTCCATGTTCCTAATCGCGGTGGACGCACATTCCAAATGGCCAGAAGTCATCAAGATGAATACCACTACTTCAGAAAAGACAATTGCGGTGTTAAGAACAATATTCGCAAGGAACGGATTGCCAGAACAGATCTGTTCGGACAACGGACCACAGTTTGTATCGGAAGAATTCCAACAATTCTTAAAGAAGAATGGAGTTAAACATTATACCTCTGCCCCATATCATCCGGCGACAAACGGGTTGGCTGAAAGATTTGTCCAGACATTCAAAAAGGCTATTAAGGCCATGAATGATGATCAGATTCCGCTGCAACACAAGGTCGATAAGTTCCTGATGTCATATAGAAACGCCGATCATGCCGTGACTAACCAAAGTCCTGCTATGATGTTTTATAACAGGAGGTTGCGGTCCAAGTTGGACTTGTTAAAACCAAATGTGCGGAGGGAAGTGGAAAACAAACAGTTTCGGCATATTAACAGCAAGACCACTCAAACTTTCGACGTAGGACAACCAGCGATGGCAAGGGGCTATGGAAACGAAAAATGGCAGTCCGGAACAATCCGGGCCAGACAAGGACCTCTGATGTACACCGTAGATATTGGTCATAATGTGATAAGGCGTTATGCGGATCAACTGGTAGAGTCGAGAGCAAGGGTCGAACCCATGGTTGTGACAGAGACAGCTGTGGAAGACGTTCATGAACCTGAAGCATCTACCTCGGCGAGAATGTATTTGATGATGATGACACCCAATACATTGGCAACCAACTAGAGGAGGCACCTCAACAACAAGAATCAGAGACCACTGAAAGGCGTCATCCAAGCCGAATCAGAAAGCCTCCTGAGAGACTGAACCTTTGAACTGTTCTACCTGAAGTTATATATGTATATATGTTATGTTTATTTGGGGATATGACTGTTAAGCTAAAAAGGGAGGATTGTGGTGTATGTAACCTGTTCCACCTTAAGAGAACTTAAGCCTGGTCCACCTTAAGAAAGGTACTACTTTCTTTGGCTGCTGTATACGTAATACCGGTGGTGACCACACCGGTATATAAGCACAGTGTAATAATATTGTATTCAGTATAGTCCTGACCTCCAACCAGTAAAGACCTGTTGAATTTACTCTTGTGGTCTGTGTAGTAATTCTCACTATAACACACAGACTTAACACTAATGGCCTGATGTCTGGGCTGTATTGTCATTAATGCATTCTAATCGGCCTGTCCAGCCTTGACGGCTCCCATAAGCTGTTTCCGATTACTTATGCAGACAACTCAATGGCCTCAAGTATAGGCCTAACTGGTTTTGATCTGTCTATGATCTGGTGCAATGCATATTCAATGTTTGCTGTCTGGCTTTCAAAACACAAAGGCCTAGAAATTCGCTATCGCCGGGCCAGGTCTTTAGTGCCCGAAATTTAGCGCTCGCCCGGATTCCCGTAGCGCCCGCCTGAAATTCAGTTGCGGCGCTCCAAGACGGAGGCGGGCGCTATTGCAGGGTTTGGCCGCCTCGCTTGGGGCGATGAAAGTCAATTTCAGGCGTCCAGCTGCCGCTGCGGCACCCGATGCGGTGCGGCAGGCTGGGGTACTGCAGGCCTCCTCCTTCTCTTAAGGAGGAGCTGCCTGCAGCCGTCAGATCGCCGCTGGATTCCCCCGGCAAATGAGCCCGGCACCACGGAGAAGTGCCGGGCTCGCGGGAGTCAGACACCAATGCCGCGGGGGGGTGGTGCAGGAGTCCGGGGAGGGAGGTGCGGCCAGGCGGCCGCCGGGAAAGCGGCCGGCCGCCCCTCCACCTTTATGCGCCGGCCTCTCGGAGCTGCAAGGCCCCGTTTTTCAAACGCTGTTTGCGGCCGCTACGGGCGAGGCGACCGCAACTGAATTTGGCCGTCGGCACGGAATCGCATTGGAACCGGGGCGCTGCGCACACCGATGACGTCATCGGTGCCGGCGCAGCGCTACCGGCTAACGCCGATTTTAGGGACCAACTGAATTTCGGGCACTAAAAAACTTCCGGCGCAAACCACTCTTTAGCCAATAAGTGGGCGCAAACGCGACTGAATTTCTAGGCCCAAGTCCTTTTTCACAGAAACTGCATTTTAAGTTTCGATTTCCCCAAAGCTACTTGTGCTGCCACAGACTCCAAGCTTTTAAAATCTTGCAGGCTTTTGGTCACGAGGTGCAGACGCCATCTTTTGGGTACCCTTTTTAAAATGTCCATGCAGGGTCCCTTTTATTAATAACCTTGGGGGAAATGTGGGAATTTTGCGAATCTTACATGCCCCCCCTCTCCCACAACCCACCAAACAATACCATTGAAACTTTCCACGATCTGCTGACTCCCACTCCTCCCCGATGTCCGATCCCCCTGCAAATTACAATAAAAGAAGTCAAAGCCGCCAGTGCCGCAGGGCGAATGGTCGAAGCCGCCAGTGCCTCATGGTGAACGGTTGAAGCCACCAGTATTGCAGGGTGAATGATCAAAGCCGCCAGTGCTGCAGGGAGAACGGTCAAAGCCGCCAGTGCCGCAGGGTGAATGGTCGAAGCCGCCAGTGCCTCACAGTGAATGGTCGAAGCCGCCAGTGCCGCAGGGAGAACGGTCGAAGCCGCCAGTGCCTCACGGTGAAGGGTCGAAGCCGCCAGTGCTGCAGGGTGAATGATGAAAGCCGCCAGTGCTGCAGGGAGAACGGTCGAAGCCGCCAGTGCCGCAGGGTGAATGGTCGAAGCCGCCAGTGCCTCACGGTGAATGGGCAAAGCCGTCAGTGCCGCAGGGAGAACGGTCGAAGCCGCCAGTGCCTCACGGTGAACGGTCGAAGCCGCCAGTGCCGCAGGGCGAACGGTCGAAGCCGCCAGTGCCTCACGGTGAATGGTTGAAGCTGCCAGTGCTGCAGCGTGAATGGTCGAAGCCGCCAGTGCTGCAGGGTGAATGGTCGAAGCCTCCAGTGCAGCAGGGTGAACGGTCGAAGCCGCCAGTGCCGCAGGGTGAATGATCAAAGCCGCCAGTGCCTCACGGTGAACGTTCGAAGCCGCCAGTGCTGCAGGGCGAACGGTCGAAGCCGCCAGTGCCGCAGGGTGAACGGTCGAAGCCGCCAGTGCCGCAGGGTGAATGGTCGAAGCCGCCAGTGCTGCAGGGTGAATGGTCAAAGCCGCCAGTGCTGCAGGGTGAATGGTCGAAACCGCTAGTGCTGCAGGGTGAATGGTCGAAGCCGCCAGTGCCTCACGGTGAATGGTCAAAGCCGCCAGTGCCGCAGGGCAAACGGTTGAAGCCGCCAGTGCCTCACGGTGAACGGTCGAAGCCGCCAGTGCTACAGGGTGAATGGCAGAGGTGTTTTATTTGCCTACGAACTGCCCTGGCGAGTGAGTAATGTAGAACGGGAGAGGGAGGAGGCCAGGTGCACAGGCGGAGAAATGAATCCTGATACGCTTATCAATTACTCCATAAAAGGCGATGAATTAGGAAAGTAATGAAGAGGTTTTTATTAACTAAAGAACAGAGCAAGCCTCTCGTGGCCAACTGGTTCCAAGAAGGAAGTGGGTTGCCGAAACACCCACCTTTATACCTGGTCATGTGGGCGGAGCCAGCTGAGGCATGCATTGGTACACAGCGCCAACCAGAGGTAACAATATGCAATAACGATAACAGTAGGATACAATAACAGTGGTTTACCACAAATCCCATTGGATATTGTTGAGTCTTAACTTGAAATATTTTCTACAGAAAAACCACATGCTGCTAACAACTGGCCTCTTGGATGTGAGCTGGTCAATTTGAAAGTTGCTGAACTGCTGCTGCCGCCTTTGTAAACGTCTTTCAAAAATTTACACGGAAGTTTCAAACGCCCTTTAATAAGGCGGTGACTCAAATATATTAAAATCAACTTAAGTTGTCAGCACGCTTTTGTGTAGTTTATTTGATTCAGCTTCCAGCATCTGTCATATGCTGCTACCTTTAATGCACTTGGATGTAATTCAGCTTTGTAACTTTTAACGATCCATCCTGAATCCTCTGGAGGGTGCGGACTGTATTTGATTCTGTTTCCTTCATTTCCTTCTCTCTGTCTGCTTCACTCTTAGCCCTGAACTGTTTGACTGATTTCACATCTCCTGCTATGCTGATCTGCTCTTCATTGCTTTCCACGAACTGCCATTGATATCTTTCTGCAACTTGTGTGCCCCACTGACCGTTGTGAAGGCCTTCAGATTCTCAGAGAGCTACCTTCAGAATCTGTACTCAAAGTAAGTACGGAGAACTGAGAATGAGAGAGGTTTACTGTAGCCTGCTCCAGGTCCTGGAACCACCTGCTGCCTGGCCAGCTCTACTTCCCCTGGTTCAAGTCATCACGGGTCATTCTACCACGTCAGGTAGTCTCTTAACTCAGAAACATGTTAGTCCTCCTCACCAATCGGTGCAATACAACTGGATATGTACCTCTAATGTGCCTGAAGGTTCCAATTTTTGGCCTCTCCTATTCCTAATCTATATGTCGACCCTTGGTGATACCTTCAGCAAGCACAGGTACAGCTTCAATACACATGTTGACAATGCCCAGCTTTAACGCTCCACCACCATTCTCGATTCCACGATTGTTGCTGTGCTGACCGACTGCCTGTCTGACAACAACAACAGCTTGTATTTATACAGCGCCTTTAATGGAATAAAACATCCCAAGGTGCTTCACTGGAGCGTTATGAAACTAAATTTGACACCGAGCCACATAAGAAGATATTGGGGCAGATGACCAAAAGCTTGGTCGAAGGGGTAGATTTTATGGAGCGTCTTAAAGGAGGAAAGAGAGGTAGCGAGGTGGAGAGTTTTAAGGAGGGAATTCCAGAACTTAAGGCCTAGGCAACTGAAGGCACGGCCACCAAAGGTGGAGCGATTAAAATCAGGGACGCTCAAGAGGCCAGAATTAGAGGAGTGCAGATATCTTGGAGGTTTGTGGGGTTGGAGGAGGTTACAGAGATAGGGATCAAGTCATTGATGAGCCAGCTTTTTCTGCAGCTCATTATTGGCAAGACCAAAGCCATTCTGTTTGGCTCTGGCTGGAAACTCCGTGCATTCGCCCATGATCCCATTCTCCCCTTTCCTGGGTTTTCACTGAAGCTCAACCCAGAGCTAGGTTTAAAAGCTCAAACCAATCCACTGAAACTTTCTACTTCCACCTCAGAAGTCAGTTGGGTGTAAAACAGGTGGCCGATCTGATCCCTTCAGTTTCCTGTTAGGCAGGTTAGTTTAAAATAACTCTCTATAGTATTTGATAAGACAATAAGACAAAGCTGCTTTTATTAGTATTCTAAATATGTTGTCATAAATGGGGAAAAATTCATTAGCGACCATTTTGGGTCACTAACATTGCCTGGGCACTAAATTTAGCGCCCGGCGGAAAATAGTGCCGGCAATCGCTAACTTCAGTTTTAGCGCCCCAAGAGGGAGATGGAGTGCTAATTCAAGAGCTCCACTTCCATCTTAGAGCGCTAACCCCAAATATCGGGGCGGTGTGTTCTGCAGCGCTACGCACTGGGCCACGTAGCGCTGCCACATGGAAGGGCTCTTCCCCTCATTAAAGGGGAGGACCCAAGCCCATAAATCTGCGGGGCCCTACCTGGACCACCGGCGAGTGCCAGACTGCCAGATCGCGGCACGGTCCCCGCGTTCAAAGCGGCAACGGGCTGCGACAAGTAAGTTGGCCGATTTTTTTTCCCCTGCCCGCCACCTCCCCTTTACTTATCGCCCTGCGAGCCTCCTGCTTTTCCGTTCCCGCCCCCCGAATCGGTCGCTGTCATCACCCAGCGCAGATTCAGGGGGCGCGGGCCAATTTTGCAGGCGGGGCGGAAATGCGGCGCTGTGCACGGTGATGACGATCCTTTGGGGGCGTTAACGAGAGGCGCAAATGACTTTTCGCCTGGGTGCGATGCTGCTAACGACTCCCACTAAATTCAGCGGGCGTTTAGCTGCGGCGGCAACCGGGGTAGTGCCTCGCTCCACTGCGCAGGCGATGACGACATCATCACCGTGCGCAGCACTCCGTTTTTGACTGAACTAGTTTAGAATATCTAACTAGTCTGTAAAATGACTTATCTCCACACTTCCGAGATCAGCCAACTGTAATAAATAGAGAAAGAGTGACTCAAATTGAGCCATTTATAAGACTGAATTTTGGCCTAATTGGGATCTGGAAGTGTCGATCCCATTTCATGTAAAATGTGGGGCAGCTTTGAGGTGTGGACCCATATCTACTCCGCACCAGATGGATAACTGCGTAAAGAAAAAAAAAACTAGGCTGGCTGTGCCATTACTTTCATCTTGTCACTATTGAGCACAATGGCAGGTGTGCCACACTTGAAGGCTTCAAATATACGATAGCAGCATCAGGCGTTCATGACCTCAAACTACAGGCTGTAGTCAGGAACATTTATGGATGATCGAAAGGGAACAAGACAATTTTTCTTTTCTTTGCAAACACCTAAAAATACTTCCTCAAAAAAAAAGATGAATGTGGCATATCTTTCTCCCACCTAGTTTCACGGTGTCCTTCATAATCCAAAGTCACTTTTGTCATTTACCTCAGTGAAACATCAGCAGTATTTTTCAGGCCTCAATCTGCTAACGTGATTTATTGTTGGTGGAACTGTAACGCTTGATAAAAAGAGGATTTTCGACTTCTCCCAGGCAGTGTTTGACAGTTGTGGATGGCTGGCTATTTTTCATGGGATTTTAAACTCCTGGGCTGTCAATGACTCGTGAAAGGCTTTGAGTAGATGCAGGTAGACCTCTGAAGCTGATAAGAAAGACATGGGTATCTTTCGCTGTCACATGGAGGAGGATATAGTCCTGAGAAATAAACGTCTTCACACTGAAACTTCATTAATCTCAGCATGCTTATGAGATACTGAGCAGCTGACTTTATTACATTCGCAAAAAAGGATTAGATTTTTATCAAACTGTGCAACACATCAATACCTCAGAAAGAAATAATTAATAAATACTTGACTGGAAGTGATATTTTTATTGCAGTAATATAAAGATTAGGGCAATAATTCCAATTTCAAATGTCAGCCTCTGTGAAATAAGACATGGATTGTGTTCTGAGATTCTTATGGGCTCGGAGATAACTTGCAATGAATAGAAACACGTGCAGCTAGAGTCACAGAATTAAATGTTATACTGTGTCAGGTATTGTGATTGAAAAGAGCTTTGTCTGTTCATTGGGTCTGTCTGCAGCTTTTTACTGCATTGAAGGATTTTAGCAATATTCTTATTGACTCTGGCCATTGTGAAGTTACGTTTGAACTTTGGTATTTTATATAAATATAGTTGATGGTTTTAATATCGCAGGGATCCTTTGTCTTTTATTTGTCGCCCCACAGTCGGAGTGAGAAAGCACCAACTATGCAACAGGAGAAAAACACAAAGGTACAGCTCAGATAAATTACTTCTTGTGTTCTGGTTTGAAGTAACATTTTAATTTTTACATTTCGTACAATTCTTTCCGTCAATCCCCCCCCATTCCACCATGAAAATGAGCCCCCAGCTACATCCAAAGTGTCATCCTTGGCTGACATGGTGACAGAATTTATATTTTCTTTATATCCTGCCAAGGAATTTTATCTACCCTCTCCTAGGCCACAGGTTTCCAAATTGGACTCTGTGTCCCACATGAGGGGAATCCAGAAGATCATCAGATATTTGTCCCACTGAAACTGAACAGCAAGCAGAGTGTCACAGGAATTCTAAATCCCATGCTTGTACTGTATTTTTCTATACTTGATTTATTTCTGTTGTTCGATATTAATCGAATAAACAGATGGAAATGATGTACTATTTCCCTTTGGCTAGCGGACCCGGTCAGAAATTAGAGAAGGGGACCCTGGGAACCAGTCAGTACAATGAAACCTGTCTTTTAAGAGCACCCGTTCTGTCACAGAAAATTGGTCTTTGAAGACAGGGGGGTCCCTCGTTGGAGAGACATTTCATGATGCAACAGATATTCCAGTCAGAATACTGCGGTTGCATATGATACGGGGTCTCTTGTTGGACGGGTTTTGAAAGACAGGTTTCACTGTACTTGCCCATCTCACAGAGAGAGTGTCAACAATCACTGTCCTATACAACCCAGCTACAATTGCCAAAACCCATTCTGTAGAATAGAGCTGAATGTGACTGTCGGTCAAGATCAATATTTGAGCTTAGTTCACTTATTTGAGAAGACTGTGCATTAGGTGCTGTGACAACATAGAAATGCATAAAATTGCATGGAATTTTACACCACAGAAACAGGCCATTCGGCCCACAGGCCTATGGTGGGATGATGTGCCACACGAGCCTCCTCCCACCTTACTTCCTCTCACCCTATCAACATATCCTTCTATTCCTTTCTCCTTCGTGTACTGATTCAGCTTTCCCTTAAATGCGTCCATGTTGTTCGCCTCAACCATGTTCCACATTCTCACCACTCTCAGGGCACAACTCTGCCGGTAACAGATATTCCCATGGATTTTATGTTGCTGCTTTTTGAGAGTTTAGTTACACCTGGATAAACCTAATTGGGTTGCCAACACATGTTCAACAGTCTAATCTTTCAACAAGTGACGACTGACTCCGCATTTGAATTTTTGGGGTTCAAAGGGGCAAATTCAATTGGAATTTGGATTTTGACAAGTTTGTGCTCTTGGCACAGAGCCTGGAGTGCAGATTCAGTCTTCAGGAGAAGAGGCTGCGTGTCTGGCAGGATTTTACCTCCATTCATTTACGTGAGCGGAAAATCTTGTGCGGTCTGCTGGCCTCCATGTTGGAATTTCCGATGTACATCTCAATTAGCGAAGCTCTGAATCAGGAGTGTGCAATCTAGCCTTAAGTGTCTGGGAGAAAGTTCTGCAGCTGCAAGCAACTCTAGGAAAAGGCTATCAGACAAGTTGGCCAGAAATTTGCGGTCAGCAGCAAAGCAGAGACATTCGCCACTGGCCCCGAAGTAAGCTTCGCACAAAGATCTCCCGATCTCTGTGGCGAGAAGTTCGGCTTTTCTGACATTTTTCAGAATTCATTAGACTCGGGAACAGTGCCGATGGATTGGAGGGTAGCTAACGTTACCCCACTATTCAAAAAGGGGGGTAGGGAAAAAGCAGGTAATTACAGACCTGTAAGCCTTACATCAGTTGTGGGCAAAATGCTGGAGTCCATCATTAAGGATGAAATAGCGGAGCACTTAGCAAATGGGGACAGGATAGGACAGAGTCAACATGGATTTACAAAGGGTAAATCGTGCTTGACTAATCTATTGGAATTTTTTGAGGGAGTAACTGGTAGAATAGATGGGGGAGAGCCAGTAGATGTGGTGTACCTGGACTTCCAAAAGGCCTTCGATAAGGTCCCACATAAAAGATTAGCATGGAAAATTGAGGCTCATGGGATAAAGGGGAAAGTTTTGGCGTGGATAGGGAACTGGCTGTCAGATAGAAAACAGAGAGTTGGAATAAACGGCTCATTTTCTGAATGGCAGGCAGTAACAAGTGGGGTACCACAGGGATCTGTCCTGGGCCCCCAGCTGTTCACAATTTACATTAATGACCTGGATCAGGGAGTCGGATGCAGCATTTCCAAATTTGCAGACGACACTAAACTAGGAGGTGGGGTGGGCTCAGAGGAAGAGACCAGGAAGCTCCAGAGCGATTTGGACAGACTGGGCGATTGGGCGGATAAATGGCAGATGCACTATAATGTGGACAAGTGCGAAGTTATCCACCTTGGGTGCAGGAACGGGAGGGCAAATTATTATTTAAATGGCAATAGATTGGGAGAGGGGGAAGTACAGAGAGACCTGGGTGTTCTTGTACACCAGTCACTGAAGGCGAGCATGCAGGTGCAACAGGCGGTCAAGAAGGCAAACGGTATGCTGGCCTTCATAGCAAAAGGGTTAGAATACAGGAACAGGGATACCTTGCTGCAGCTGTACAGGGCACTGGTGAGACCACACCTCGAGTACTGTGTACAGTTTTGGTCGCCTCATCTGAGGAAGGATGTTCTTGCCATGGAGGGGGTGCAGCGGCGATTCACCAGGCTGATACCAGGAATGGCGGGAATGACCTATGAGGAGAGACTATGTAGTTTAGGGATGTACACACTGGAGTTTAGAAGATTGAGAGGGGACCTCATAGAAGTGTATAAAATTCTGACAGGTCTAGACAGACTGGATGCAGAAGGAATGTTTCCCTTGGCGGGTGAGAACAGAACTAGAGGACATAATTTAAGGATAAGGGCTAAACCATTTAGGACAGAGATGAGGGGGAATTTCTTCACTCAGAGAGTGGTGAACCTGTGGAACTCATTGCCACAGAGGGCAGTGTACGCCAGCTCATTAAATATATTTAAGAGGGAATTAGATATATTTCTACGGGCAAAAGGGGTTAAGGGTTACGGAGAGAAGGCGGGGACGGGATACTGAATTAAAGGATCAGCCATGATCTCATTAAATGGCGGAGCAGGCACGAAGGGCCGAATGGCCTACTCCTGCTCCTATCTTCTATGTATCTATGTATCTATGTAATTGAAATCAGTTTTGGCCTCCTTATTTAAGGAGGCTGCTTTGGAGGCAGTTCAGAGAAGGTTCACTAGGTCGATTCCTGAGATGAAGGGGTTGTCTTAAAGGTTGAGCAGGTTGGGACTATACTCATTGGAGTTTAGAAGAATGAGAGGGGATCTTATTGAAACATATAAGATTCTGAGGGGGCTTGACAGGGTAGATGCAGGGAGGATGTTTCCCCTCGTGGGGGAATCTAGAACTCGGGGGCAAAGTTTCAGAATAAGGGGTCACCCATTTAAAACGGAGATGAGGAGGAATTTCTTCTCTGAGGGTTGTGAATCTTTGGAATTCTCGACCCCAGAGAGCTGTGGAAGTGGAGTCATTGGGCTCGATTTTCATCGGGCCATTGAGGCGGGATTGGAGGCGTATGGAGCCCCGCCTCCATCCCACCTCCAAGCAATTTTCATTAAATCGTGTCTACTGGTCCCATCTCCATCCCGCCTCCAAGAGGCAGGATAGGCCGTTAAGGCCCTTAACAAGCACTAAATTGCCTCTATAATGCCATTTTGATAGGCCTTGATGATTTTAACCCTTTTCCGACGTGAAGCGCGCCTGTTCTGAAACACGACGGTGAAACCTGGTGGTAGCACAATTGGATTGCTGACTATTAGCTGCAGCTCCACTATTAAATAGGAGATTTGATCAGCCATCATTTGCAGGTGGCAGGACTTTGTTGTCTCAGGTCTGGGGGAACTTTTAGCAGGCATAACCACAGCTGTGGAAGTTTGGAGCCTGACACCTATCTCCAGTGTGACTGTTGAGTCTGTGTGTCCCAGTTATGTTTAGGATCAATCACTGGACACAGACAACAAGAATAACTTTTAACAGGTCTTTACTATTCGGAGGTCAGGGCTGAACTGCCCAGCAAATCCTTACACAACACTTATATACCGGTGTGGTCACCACCGGTATTACAGTATACAGCAGCCAAGAGAAAGTAGTACATCTCTTAAAGTAGTTCTCTTAAGGTGGAACAGGTTACATACACCACAATCCTCCCTTTTTAGCTTAACAGTTATATCCCCATTTAACATAACATAATAACATATATACAACTTCATGCAAAACAGTTCAAAGATTCAGTCTCTGAGGAGGCCTCCTGATTTGAGTTGGATAACGCCTTTCAGGGGTCTCTGATTCTCGTTGTTGGGGTGACTCATCTAGTTGGTCTCTTATGGATTGGACATCATCATCAGGTACATTCACTTCTGAGGTAGATGCTTCAGGTTCACTAACTTCTTCCACGGTTGTCTCTGCCATAACCATGGGTTCGACCCTTGTTCTCGATTCTACCAGTTGGTCAGCATGACGCCGTATTACATTTTCACCAACATCTACCGTGTACATCAGGGGTCCTTGTCTGGCCCGAATTGTTCCAGATTGCCATTTCTCGTTTTTATAATCCCGGGCTAGCACTGGTTGTCCTATTTCGAAACTCCGAGTGGTCTTGTTATTTATATGCTGGAACTGTTTGTTTTCAACTTCCCTCCGCACATTTGGTTTTAACAAGTCCAACCTGGACCGCAACCTCCTGTTATAGGACATCATGGCAGGACTTTGGTTTGTCACTGCATGGGTGGCGTTTCGATATGCCAGTAGGAATTTGTCCACCTTGTGTTGTAGTGGAATCTGATCTTCGCTCATGGCCTTTATCGCTTTTTTGAACGTTTGTACAAATCTCTCGGCCAACCCGTTTGTAGCCGGATGATATGGGGCAGAGGTATAATGTTTCACCCCATTCTTCTTCATGAATCTCTGGAATTCTTCTGACACGAACTGCGGTCCGTTGTCTGAACATATTTGTTCTGGCAATCCATTTCTTGCAAATATCGTTCTTAACACCGCGATCGTCTTTTCCGAGGTAGTGGTAGTCATCTTAATCACTTCTGGCCATTTAGAATGTGCGTCCACCGCAATTAAAAACATGGAGTCCATGAAAGGACCAGCAAAGTCAATATGTACACGTTGCCATGGGGTTGAAGGCCATTCCCATGGATGCAGCGGTGCAATCGGAGGTGCATTTTGCACTTTTTGGCACCCTGAGCAGCTTTTCGTCAGCTCCTCTATCTGTTGGTCGATACCCGGCCACCACACATAAGCCCTAGCAAGGCTTTTCGTCTTGACTCCCCCCAGATGACCTTCATGCAGTTCCTTTAGAACTCTCTCTCTTAACTTAGGAGGAATAATCACCCTTGTTCCATACATCAATGTTCCTTAACAGACGGACAGCTGTTCTCGTCTTGCTGAGAATGCCGGTAACAGTGGATCACCATGTGCTGGCCATCCCTTCACTGTCACTTCGTAGACCCTGGACAGTGTTGGGTCGTTCCTGGTTTCTCTTTCAATACTTGCATTGGTGACTGGTAAACATTCGATGATGGTCGAGTGAAATAACTCAACAGGGTCAACCGTCGGTGCCTCCTCCTCTGTAGGTAGTGGCAGGCGCGACAGCCCATCAGCATTACCATGCTGCTTTGTACCTTTGAATTCTATCTGATATTGATGTGCCCCTTGGAAAAGGGACCATCTCTGGAGTCGCTGTGCTGTCATCACTGAAACACCCTTCTTAGGGTTAAAAATGGATACCAACGGCTGGTGGTCTGTCAGAAGCGTAAACTTTTGGCCCTGCAGGTAATGATTAAACTTCTTTACTCCCCACACAAGGCTGAGAGCCTCCCTATCTATCTGAGCATAGTTGCGCTCAGCGGAGGTCAATGATCTGGATGCGAACGCAACTGGCCTCTCCTGGCCATTTGGCAACTTGTGTGAGAGTACTGCCCCAATACCATATGGAGAAGCATCACAAGCCAAACGAATAGGCAGCGTTGGGTTGAAGTGAGCCAACACTTCCTCTGAGGTGATCAATGCCTTGCTTTCGCGAAAGGCCCTCTTACAGTCCTCGCTCCACTTCCATGGTACTCCCTTCTGCAAAAGAGCATTCAGTGGGTGCAGCACCGTGGATAAATTTGGCAGAAACGTATGGTAATAGTTAATCAACCCTAGAAACGACCTCAATTGGGATACATTATCCGGAGCGGGAGCCTTCACAACAGCTTCGATCTTGTCAGGAGACTTATGAAGCCCCTCCTGGTCAATGACATGACCACAGTACGAGATCCGCTTCTGAAAGAATTCACATTTCTGGCGATTAACTCGAAGACCATATTCTTTCAATCTGGTGAGCACCAGTTCCAAGTTTGCAAGGTGTTCCTCGTCATCATCTCCTGTAATCAGAATATCGTCCAGGTAACATTGTGTACCTGGAATTCCCTGTAATACCTGCTCCATGGCCCTCTGCCAAATTGCCGGAGCCGATGCCACTCCAAAAACCAGTCTATTATACCGGTACAAGCCTCTATGCGTGTTGATCGTGAGATACCGGCGTGACTCTTCCTCAACTTCCATCTGTAAGTGCGCCTGCGCCAGGTCTATCTTGTTGAAGTGTTTCCCGCCAGACAACGAAGCGAAGATATCCTCAATCCGCAGAAGCGGATACTGCACCGTGTGAAGCACCGGATTAACAGTGATCTTGAAATCTCCACAGATGCGAACCTTCCCCGGTTCCCCCGGCTTGTTGCTCGATGAACGCTTCATGACGGGGACAATGGGCGTGGCCCACTCACTCCAGTCTACCTTAGACAGTACTCCTGAACGTTCTAGCCCTTCCAGCTCAGCTTCCACAGCAGGTCGTATTGCATAAGGTACCGGTCTGGCTTTGAAAAATTTCGGGTTTGCATGTTCTTCAACCTTGATGTTTGCCGTAATTCCTCTCAGTGTTCCCAGTCCCTGTTGGAACACCTCTTTAGCATCGTCCAATATTCTGGACAATCGTTTAGGTTTGACATCTTTTGTACCGGAATCTACCGTTAGTGCTTTTAAGGAATGCCAGTCCATATTTATTTTCTAATCCACTCCCGTCCCAGTAGTGGTGGACCTCCCTCAGGTAGCACATATTAGTCCATTCCTCGGCTTTCTTTGCCCTTGTGGACCACCTTTACCTCTATCTTCCCGATGGGGTATACTCTTTGCCCCGTGTATGTTTTCAATACAATCTCCGTATCCCGTAGGGGAATATGTGGGAATAACCTTTTGTAATCTTTCTTATTCATGACCGTCAATGCCGATCCAGTGTCCAATTCCATCTTCCCTTGGACTCCTGCTATCTGAAGTGTGACCCAAATTGTTTGGAGGTCTGCTTCCTTACCAACATTGTGTACTCTTAGACTACCCAGTTCATTACTGCTGGAGTCTGAATCTGACTTCTGTTTGTTCGAACTGTTCTCTGTCACCTTGTGTACCTTTCTGTACTTTTCCTGCGGTGACTTTTTGTTGCTGGTCTTCTTTCCTGACCGGCGTACTTTAGCTATGTGACCAAGCCTGCCACATTTTCTGCATTCCTGGTTTTTGAACCAGCACTGGTTCTGATCGTGCGTTGTCTTTCCACAACGATAACATTTTACTGTACTCAAGACCATTTGATTGGTGCTGAGTTCCGGTGACCGTAGCTGCATTTCCGCAGTGCCTCTCGCTGCGGCTTTGTGCAATGCTGCAATAGTGACAGCTTTATCCAGCATAAGCTCATTCTCCTCAAGCAGTCGCTTTTGTGTTCCTTCTTTTAACAATCCACACACAAATTTATCTCTCAGCGCATCTGCTAGTCCTGTTCCAAACTGACAGTACTTTGCTAGCTTACGCAGTTCAATTAAAAATTCAGCGTTGCTTTCGTCTTTCAACTGCGTTCTTCTGTAAAATTTAAATCGTTCCGCTATCATCAGTGGCGTGGGGTTTAAATGATCTTTCAGGACAGTAACAATATTCGTGAAAGTCTGATCCGCCGGTTTATTTGGTGATAGAAGGTGCTTCAATAGCCCGTATGTTTTCGCACCCATTGAGCTTAATAAGGTTAGTGCTTTCTCATCATTTGGTACCTTATTTGCTTTACAATACACTTCCATGCGTTCTACATACGTGGTCCAATCTTCGATATCGCTATCAAAGGTATTAATGCTCCCATGTTTAGGCAACCTTGCAATTTAAAAAAAAAAAAATTCTTTTTCTCAAAATGGCGGCTTCCCGCGCTTGTCTTCTTCCCCTGCCTACTAAAATGGCGGCTTCCCGCGCTTGGCGGTCTTTCCCACGCTCGTCTTCTTCCCCCGCCGACTACAATGGTGGATTCCCGCGTTTGCCTTCTTCCCCCGCTGGCTGCAATGGCGATTGCCTTGCTGCTGCCGTTCTCGCCTCCCCAGCGGTTCTCACTCCCCGACGCTGCTTTGCCTCGCAGCCCCGCTTGCAGCTCGGTCCTGTACACCTGCTGCGTTTGAGTTCTCCGCGGCTCTCGAGCCTTAAGCTGCCCCAGTCGCTGCGCCTCTCGGCCTCGATTGCAGCCCGGCCCTTTCTACCGGCCGTGGTCGAGCTCTCCGCCCTTATTCCTCCATTTTCCCTCCCCTACTCCACAGCCAACGCGGCCGACTTTCTGCTCATGCCGCTGATCGGCTTACCCACCACCGTGGTAGAAGGGATGATCACTGCCTGTCGCTGATGGAGGGCTTCGTGGTCAGAATTCTTTTTCTTTTTAACCCGGGTTCTCGATGCCTCCCGTGCGATGGTGCTCAGCAGGATGATGAGGGCAGATGCCCCTTCTTGACGCCCGTTCTGAGGACGAAGCTGCCTTGGATGTAAAACTGCCGCAGGGTAAGATTGGACTCGTCGCCACTGTTGAGTCTGTGTGTCCCAGTTATGTTTAGGATCAATCACTGGACACAGACAACAAGAATAACTTTTAACAGGTCTTTACTATTCGGAGGTCAGGGCTGAACTGCCCAGCAAATCCTTACACAACACTTATATACCGGTGTGGTCACCACCGGTATTACAGTATACAGCAGCCAAGAGAAAGTAGTACATCTCTTAAAGTAGTTCTCTTAAGGTGGAACAGGTTACATACACCACAGTGACCGCCTGGGAAACCCCTCTCGCCTCCTTCACTGAGCGCTTCCTCAACTGAGGCATATACCAAGTAATCCTAAGCCCTCAATGTGGAAGTCCCATTAGCGAAATGACACACGCCACAACTACAGCAGTAGCCATCAGATTTTTTATTTACATTAATCATCAAACATAAAACATCAAATTCCACCCAAGTGACTACCCTTGTGACTGTTTGTGCAGTATCTTTCTCTTACGCATGCTCCTACATGGTGCTTCCCCTGTGGCTTCAGCAGATGTGGAGGCTCCTTGCTCACTTTCTTGCTGCTCCTGTCTCGGCACCTTTGGTGGGCATCCTCTGGGATTGGGAACCTGTGAGGGCTCGGCAACAGTCTGCTGCTCCTGCGGCTGTGAAAGGGTTGAGACGCCAATCTCAGATGGGCGTGGACTCTGGTGGGGCTCTGACCAAGGGCTCTGCAGTGGCATGGAAGTGTGAGCACTTGGAGAGGAGCACCCACTTCCTTGATGTCTGCCACTAACTTCCCTCTCATGAGTCAGGTCCCCCTCAATACTTGCAAGTGGCTTGAGAGCACCTTGCTGTACATCATGGGGGCCATGGGGACCTGTATCTGCACTGGCAGTCCTATTCAGAAGGACTTCCATGAAGGTGTGGTTTCTCTGTTCAATAGATGTCATTCTATTCAGAACACTCACCATGTTTTCTGCACTCTGGCGACTTATCACCTCCATGGAGGTTGCCATCCTTTCGTGGTGCTGCGTTCATGCACCAATGACTCCACAAAGGCTCTGCTCATGTTCGCAACGGACTCCTCCATTCGCTCCACACTCACAGCGACCCTAGAAACAAAACCTGCCTGAGACTCCTGCATCTGTTCCTGGAGTTCCAGCACCACTGATCTTATGGATGGACCCAGAGGCAGAGGGTCGACATGCAGCTGAGCCAAGCTGGCAGAGTCCTGCGCCCTCCGACTAGGACTCTCCACTGCTGTCCCTGTCTCCACAATCTGCTGATGCTCACTTGTGAGCTGTGATACACCAGGTGACAACATTACTCTATCTCGCGATGGTCCCACCGAGGTGTGAGTGTCTGCGCTGGTGCTGGGTGCGCTGAATTCTGCTGACGCTGCGCCCTCAGAGGTTGCAGCTTCCTCTGAGGAGTCTGGATGCTCAGGCTCTTCCTCCTGGCTAGTGGGGACGGGTGCTTGCGATGGTCCTGTGGGGGAGTAAAGGAAAGAGTCAGAGATGTGATGCCAAGGTTACATGCACATTGCATATTGCAGATGATCATAAGTCCATCTGCTAGAGCTTCAGAATCATTATCAGCGACTCATGCAATGTCATTGAGCGAGATGGAAACTATTCTGTCACCAGCTTGCTGTGATGCACCCGTCTGTCCGTCCCCACTTGCGCATCATCCTCCACTCCCACGATCTCCAGGACCGCATCCTCCCAGGGGGTGAGGTGGACTACTGAGGGTGGCCCTCCTCCTGTCCTCGCTCTTTCTCTCTTATTGTGAGCTCTCTTTTCCTGCAATGAGGGGGACAAGTGGAGGTTGAGTGAGAATGAAGGAGTGGGTGTAGAGAAGCCATAGCATAGATACTTAGAAGGAGACAAAGATGGAGTGAGGTGGCAAGACCAAGGGCCCCCCCTGTGTGTTGTCAGTTGTTTTCATAGCATCACCATGATAGGGAGTGTGAGGGCTGCATAGTCGAATAGTTAGGTGAATGTGACCATAGAGAGAGAGGGAATGGGTAAGGGTGCAGGGATGTCAGTGTCAAGTGGGATGTGGAGGAAGAGGTTGCTAAAGCTGAGTGCTGGTGAGGAGAGGCAATGGGGATCAGATTGAGGGTGATGGGAAATTCATACTCACTTTTCCAGTGCGCAGAAGATCATGAAACCTCTTCCTGCACTGAAGCCAGGTTCTGCAGGTTACTGACAAAGAGTTGACCTCCTCGGCCACCTGGATCCACACAGCCTTGGTTTGCTGGGGAGGCTTCTTCCTCTCTGAAGAAGGGAAGAGCACCTCTTTATGTGCTCTTGCTCCCTCCACTAAAGCCTGCAGGGCAACGCCATCGAAGCGAGGTGCAGACCTAAGTCTCTGGCTGGCCATTCTTCCTGCAGGTGCCTCTCATTGCAAAGGCCAAAAGGTTGGCAGTCTGCAGAAGAAGCAAGGCTTGTTGCAGACCTTAAATGCAGCAGCAATGATGACGTCATTGGAGGCGACTTTCAGACTGGAAAACCTCATTGGCCATGGGTTCCCACACGCTGGAACTCAATTGCCAATTAAGTTAAAATCGCATCATTCTCCCACATTGATTTAGAATTGGGTGGCTAACACGAAATGCGAATTGCACGACCCCAGCCCGCCCCAGTATCAAAATCCAGCCCATTGAATTTATTCAAGGAGGAGTTAGACAGATGTTTGAGCTACCGGGGAGTCAAGGGTTACGGGGATCGGGCGGGAAAGTGGAGTTGAGGCCAAGATCAGATCAGCCATGATCTTATTGAATGGCGGAGCAGGCTCGAGGGGCCGAATGGCCGACTCCTGCTCCTATTTCTTATGTTCTTATCAACGGAAGTTAATGTGGATTCCCAGCGAAGAGCTGCTGTGATGTCAACATGCTGACTAAACAGCCAATCAAAATGCAGAACTCTCACGGACAGCGAAGTGAGTAAGCTTGTAAAATTTTAACTTTTTAAAAATGTTAGAGAGAGCAAAACAAAGGTTGGAGCTCTTACATGGGGAAAAGGCAAACCTGAAATAAAAGTGAACAAACTTAAAAAACTGTTTTATTAATTTCTTAAAAAATTTAATTTTTTATTAAAATGGATAAATTTGACACTGCACAAAATTAAAATTAGTTTTTCAGGCCCATAACCTTTGTTTAGCAGTCAATATGCTGTTTAAACCCCAGTTACACCGAATCCCTTTGGATCTAACTTTTAATGGGATATTTAACAGCGTAATTACCACAGAGGAGCCAAAGTTTGGGTCAGTTTCCATGTTATGAGAGGTTACACTGACTGCCGGCGCTGTGGAGGAGCAGTGAATGACAGACCGTAACTTCAGGATTTCCGTTTCAGGCTGCACATGCGCTAAATCCTGAAGTTGCGGTCAGTTTCAATGGCGAAATGACAGCGAACGCTGCCAGTTCACCGTCATCAGGACCGCAAATTCCGGGCCACCATATGAAAGGGCTGTGGGAGAGGTTCATGGCGGAAGAGCTCATTGTGGCAGACACAGTTCTGTTTACATCAAGGATTATGATTCAGAGAGTTTGAGCCAGTTGTGGTGGATGAGCATAGCGCAGTCTATTGGACAAAGTTACAATTCCCAAACCAATTTCAACAGAACATTGATTACTTAGAGTGGGCACAAATACTGCTTTAATTGGACAATTAGCAGCTTCTTATGACACCTTTGTCTCTTCTATCATGCTAATTAAAGGCTCATTAAAGCAGAGCACTTTCAAGCGCTCAGATGCACCACACCACTGGGGACTGTGCTACCCGTGTGTTGTTCCTTTGTTCTGTACATTATTGTATTGGGAGCAAAGAAGCGCGGAATGTCATTATGTGGAATTTTTGCAGCAGATAATTGTTATATCCGTGTATCTTAATGTTGTGTCCTTCAATAATCAGACAACAGACTGCAGGGAACGATCAAAAGGTGTTTACTGAATGAGGGTTCAAACTGCAACTGACTGTACAGATCACTACTCAGGGTTTATATACAGGTGTGGTCACTGCCGGTACTACAGGATACAGGAGCTGTAAAAAGTAGTTCTCCCCCTTAAAGGTACATACATTACAATTCCTCCCCTTTTAGATTAACAGTACCATAACACTCATTTAACAATTAAATATTAAACTAATTACAATTAACACTTTTAACATGCAACATTAACTGAAAATAGTCTATTTATAAATTCAGTCTTTGGGGAGGCTTCCTGATTCTTTCTGGATAACGCCTTTCCCGAATGTCTCGCTCTTGGTGCGGAGGCGATTCTAACACCCTGTCATCAGTTGATTCATCAGCTTCCAATGCTATTGTTTCTGAGGTAGATGCGACCTGTACGTCGGGTTCCTCACCAGGTACGTATGGCCGAGACATAGGGTTGACTCGTTCCTGTGACTCTAGGATCTGGTCAGCATGGCATCTCACAATGTTCTCCCCAACATCCACTGTGTACATTAGTGGCCCCTGCCATGTGCATATCGTTCCTGGTTGCCATTTCTCTGTTCGGTAGTCGCGGGCCAAGACTGGTTGCCCTACATTGAAGCTCCTTGTCGGCTTCTCATTGATGTGCTGGAATTGCTTACTCTCAACATCTCTTCGTACATTTGGTCTGAGCAAATCCAGATGAGATCTCAACCTTCGGTTAAAGAACATCATGGCTGGGGCCTGGTTGGTGACTGCATGTGTCGCATTTCTGTAGGCTAACAGGAAATTGTCCACCTTATGCTGCAGTGGAATGTCGTCATCGCACATGGTCTTTACTGCTTTTTTAAAGGTTTGTACGAACCTCTCAGCCAATCCATTTGTGGCTGGATGATACGGGGCGGATGTGTAATGCCTTACCCCATTCCTTTTCATAAATCTTCGAAACTCTTCGGACACAAACTGTGGTCCGTTATCAGAGCAAATCTGCTCTGGCAAGCCGTTCCTGGCAAAAATGGTCCGTAGGACTGCAATAGTTTTCTCCGTGGTGGTGGAGGACATTTTGATCACCTCAGGCCATTTCGAGTGCACATCCACGGCTATTAAAAACATTGAGTCCATGAATGGATCAGCAAAATCAATATGCACCCGTTGCCATGGAGATGAGGGCCACTCCCATGGGTGTAGAGGGGCATGTGGTGGTGCATTTTGGACCTTCTGGCATCCTGAGCAGCTCTTTGTCAGGTCCTCGATTTGCTGATCGATCCCCGGCTACCACACATAAGCCCTAGCAAGGCTTTTCATTTTCACCCCTCCCAGATGACCTTCGTGAAGCTCATTGAGCACTCTCTCCCTTAACTTGGGTGGAATTACCACTCGGGATCCACACATCAAGGTCCCCTGGCATACTGACAGCTGTTCCCTTCTGGATAAGAATGCTGGCAACAGTGAGTCGCCATGTGCTGGCCATCCCTTCACCGTCAAATCATAGACCCGAGACAGTGTCGGGTCATTTCGGGTCTCCTTCTCTATACCAGTGTTAGTTACTGGCAAGCATTCAATTATAGTTGAATGAAATATTTCGACAGGATCCACTGCTGGTGCTTCCTCCGCAGTAGGCAGTGGCAGGCATGATAGCCCATCAGCGTTTCCATGCTGTTTCGTGCCCTTATACTCGATTTCATATTGGTGCGCCCCTAGAAAAAGGGACCATCTTTGTAGCCGTTGCACAGTCATCACCGGAACGCCCTTCTTTGGTTTAAAGATGGAGATAAGTGGTTGGTGGTCAATCAGCAAGCTGAACTTCTGCCCGTGCAGATAGTGATTGAACTTTTTCACTCCCCACACTAGGCTGAGGGCCTCCCTGTCAATCTGGGCATAGTTACGCTCGGCTGAGGTTAGTGACCGAGACGCAAAGGCTACTGGCCTCTCTGAGCCGTCCGGGAATTTGTGCGACAGCACCGCTCCAATGCCATAGGGTGATGCATCACACGCCAACCGAATTGGTAGTGCTGGGTTGAAATGAGCCAAAACCTCTTTTGATGTGATCAATGCTTTGCTCTTCTGGAAAGCTCGTTTACATTCGTCACTCCACTTCCATGGTACCCCCGTTTGCAGTAGGGTGTTCAGTGGGTGTAGTACGATAGACAAATTCGGCAAGAACTTATGGTAGTAGTTCACCAGTCCGAGAAACGACCTCAGTTGTGACATATTTTCCGGTGCCGGAGCCTTGACTACTGCCTCAATCTTTTCAGGGGACTTATGTAACCCCTCTTCATCAATAACGTGGCCACAATACGAGATATGCTTCTGGAAAAACTCGCATTTGTGGCGATTAGCTCGGAGCCCATATTCCTTCAATCTAGTGAGCACCTGCTCCAGGTTGGCGAGGTGTTCACTGTCATTTTCGCCCGTGACCAGGATGTCGTCCAAATAACACTGGGTCCCTGGAATCCCTTGCAGGACTTGTTCCATTGCCCTATTCCAAATAGCCGGAGCTGATGCTACCCTGAACACCAGCTGGTTGTATTGGTAGAGACCTTTATGAGTGTTGATCGTGAGGTACTGTTTCGAGGCTTCTTCTACCTCCATTTGCAGGTACGCCTGGGCCAGATCAATCTTAGTGAAGCGTTTCTCTCCAGATAGCGAGGCGAAAATATCTTCAATCCGCGGAAGCGGATATTGTACAGTCTGAAGGACTGGGTTCACTGTCACCTTAAAGTCCCCACAGATGCGAACCTTCTTTGGTTCCCCAGGCGTATTACTCAACGACCTCTTCATTACAGGAATGATGGGTGTAGCCCACTCGCTCCAGTCCACTTTGGACAGCACTCCTGAACGTTCCAATCCTTCCAGCTCTGCTTCGACGGCTGGGCGGATCACATAAGGTACCGGTCTGGCCTTAAAAAACTTTGGGCTTGCATTTTCCTCTATTTTGATCGTCGCTGTTATGCCTTTTAGTGTTCCGAGTCCCTGCTGGAACACTTGTGCATCAGTTAGCATTTTTGACAGTCATCCAGGTGTGACATCGTCATCCTTTTTGGCATCTACAGTCAGTGCTTGTATGGAATGCCAATCTAGCTGTATCTTCCGGATCCATTCACGTCCTAGTAGTGGTCCTCCATCTGGCAATACATATAGGTCCATTTTTGGTGTTTCCTTGCCGTTATATATAGCGTTCACCCTTATTTTTCCTTTGGGGTAGACTTTTTGCCCCGTGTATGTCTTCAAGACAATCTTTGTATCTCTCAAGGGTATATGTGAGAATAGCCGCTTGTAGTCCCTTCAGTTTATGACTGTTACGGCTGATCCTGTGTCCAATTCCATTTTCACTTGGACTCCTGCTATCTTGAGCGTGACCCAGATAGTTTGGTGATCCTCCATTTTGATCACATTATGTAGTTTCAGACAACCCAGCTCCTTGCTTCCGGAGTCTGTATCACTCTTCTGTTCGTCTGAACTACTCTCCATCACCTTATGTACCTTCTTGTACTTCTCCTGTGGAGATTTCTTGCTGCTGGTTTTCTTTCCCGACCTGCAGACTCTTGCTATGTGTCCTACTTTTCCACACTGTCTGCACACTTTGTCCTTGAACCAGCAATCCTTCTGGTCGTGTGTTGTTCTGCCGCAGCGATAGCACTTCACTGTTCCGTATGACATTTCATTTGTGCCATATTCTTGCGGTCTCCATTGTATCTCTGCAGCGCCCCGTGCTGCTGCTTCATGTGATACTGCAATGCTGAAAGCCTTGTCCAGCATAAGATCCTTTTCTGATAGAAGCCGTTTCTGGGTTCCTTCACTTTGAAGCCCACACACAAACTTGTCCCTTAAAGTATCTGCTAGTCCCGTTCCAAACTGGCAGTGTTTAGATAGCTTGCGCAGTTCCGATAAATACTCAGCATTACTTTCATCTTTATGCTGGTTCCTTTTGTGAAACTTAAATCTTTCTGCTATCAGCAGCAGTGTGGGGTTTAAGTGGTCCTGTAGGATTGACACTATGTTTTCAAAATCCTTTTCTACTGGCTTCTCTGGGGTTACTAGGTTTCGTAGTAAGCCATACGTTTTTGCACCCTTTGAATTCAACAATACCAGTGCTTTCTTGTCATCTGGCATTTCATTTGCCTTGCAGTATACTTCTATGCATTCGACATATGTCGTCCAATCTTCGACTTCATTGTCGAATGCTGTGATACTGCCACTCTTCGGCATTTTTGGGTGTGGTTAGACTGGCTTAAAATGGCGTCTCCTGCACTTTCCTTTCTTCCCTGCTGCGGCTTAAAATGGCGTCTCCCGCGCTTTCCTTTCTTCGCCGCTGCGGCTTAAAATAGCGTCTCCCGCGCTGCTGCCAACGCCGCTCTCGGCGGTCCTCGTGGCAAATGGCGACGCCCTGTGGGTTTCGTGCGCTGCTCCTGCGCAGCTGCCAATGCCGCTCTCTGCGGTCCTCGTGGCAATGGCAGCGCCTTGCGTTTTCCTGCGCGCCTCTCTCCCCCGTTGACGCTGCTCGGCCCTTGAACACCGGCTGCGCTCTGCTCTCTCTCGTCTCTCTCTCCGTTGATGCTGATCGGTCCTGAACACCGGTTGCGCCCTGTGTGCTCTGCCCTCTCTCTCTCCCCCGTCGACGCTGCTCGGCCTTTTTCTGTGCTGCTCGGTCGGCTCTAGCCGCCGCTGTCCGGAAGGGTCTGCGCAGTACCTGTTGCCAGCCCGTTTCGCTGGACCACCGTGACTGGAAAGCCAAGCCTGGCTCTCAACAGCCTCCCTTGCGATGCTCAAATCTCCGCTGGATGACTGGGCGGTTGCCCGTGGTCGACGCCCGTGCTTCTGGACTCGACCTCCTTCCACTGTTCTCCAGGAGCGAATCCCTGGGAGGTGATGCAGAGTTGCAGGTAGGTTCGAATCTGCGTCGTCACCAATGTTATATCCGTGTATCTTAATGTTGTGTCCTTCAATAATCAGACAACAGACTGCAGGGAACGATCAACAGGTGTTTACTGAATGAGGGTTCAAACTGCAACTGACTGTACAGATCACTACTCAGGGTTTATATACAGGTGTGGTCACTGCCGGTACTACAGGATACAGGAGCTGTAAAAAGTAGTTCTCCCCCTTAAAGGTACATACATTACAATAATATAAAAAACTTTTTTTAATAAGACCATCTGCAAAATTGCAACCCACATTGGGATTTCATAGTCGATGCTAAATTCTTACGGCAAAGGACAAATTCTGTTTGACCCTTTTTCCAAGTCGGAATTCAGACCACAAGCACAAGGGGGATGGAGAAAAAGATATAAAAGCAAAACACCGTGAATGTTGGAAATCAGAAATAAAAACAGAAAATGCTGGAAACACTCAGCGGGTCAGGCAGCATCCGTGGAGAGAGAAACAGCGTTAACCTTTCAGGTCTGTGACCCTTCATCGGATGACAGCGGGTTGCCAACGCACTGTCAATTTCTGCGCTTTTATCTGCCGACCTGCCCCCAAACCCGCACGCTCGGCAATGGGAAAATTGCGGCTTTAGAGTCTAACGTCCCTAATGCATGTCACTCTGCCACCCTACATCAGAGATTACTAAAAACATTTTTCATAGTTTTATTTAAAAAAATCAAATATCTATTTAAAATTTACTCTTCGCAACTTCAATGTCCTTTGGTCCCATGAGTCTGACTTACTTTGAACTACTATTGTAGGTTTACCTTACTTGCAGCATTTAATACTGACTGGGGTTCCCTTTTAAACTTTTTGCCTCTAGCCTGTTGTGCTTGAGCTTCTCTAATCTCTCCTCCGAGCTCACCTCCTTGTCCGTCGCACTCGCTCCAATATAATTTCCACAATGCCATCAGAAAAGTGAGGTCACTGCCCAGTCCCATCATTGCTCGCAGATATGGTTGCACAGTTGCTTTCCCACTACCTCTTAAAGGTTAATTGAAAAGAGGATTGTGGACAGCTGTGGTAGC
Source organism: Somniosus microcephalus (assembly GCF_052327205.1). Classification (NCBI taxonomy): domain Eukaryota; kingdom Metazoa; phylum Chordata; class Chondrichthyes; order Squaliformes; family Somniosidae; genus Somniosus; species Somniosus microcephalus. The sequence continues at coordinate 72,485,003 of NC_141008.1, read as the reverse complement.
AAAGGGAACAGCTTTTTCAACTAAATGAAGAGTCAGAACACCACCAACAACTGTATTCGGCCATTGAAAGATAATCAAGGACTGGTCAGAAGGACTCTCAGGATATGGAGATACTAAATGAGTACTTCGCCATCATCCTTCACTCTTGAAGATGATGTGCAACTGACTGCATTAAGTGGTGCCGTTAACAATAAAAATTATTAATATTGAAGTAGATGAGGATATTGTTCTGGAAAGAGTAAGGAACCTTAAAATAGTTTGGGCTGCTGTTGTTGATGATATCCACCTGAGGGTCCTTCAGGAGATGAGACAGTGCAGTGTGAGCCCTTTGCCTGTATCTTTAATAGCTGGCAGGGGTCAGGGACTGTTCCTTTATCTGGAAGCAGGCTACGTATTTTTACATTAAAAAAAAATGTAGTTCCAATTATTAAAAAAGGGGTTAAGGCAGAAAATGCTGACGGTAGATCCATTAGCTTGACGTCAGTAATAGGGAAGATGCTCAAGGGAATTATTAGGGATGCGCTAAGTCACTACTTAGACAGAGAAGGCCATTTCAGGGACACTCAACACAGCTTCCAGAAAAGAAGGTCGTGTCTTACCAATCTGATGGAATTTTTTGAGGCAGTCACCAAGTTAGTGGATAAGGGTAACCCAGTAGACCTTGTCATACCGGGACTTGATAAGGTACCGCATAAGAGTCTTCTCTACAAGATTGAATCTTGTAGAATTAGCGGTAATCTGCTGTGGTGGATTGTGAATTGGCTGAATGCCTGTAGGCAGAAAATGGTTGCCAATGGATTTTGATCTGCTTGGAGACCGGTTACCAGTGGAGTCCGTGTTAGGAACTTTGCTATTTACTACTTTCATTGATCATCTAGATGTAGATGTCGGGGGAATGATTTGCACGTTTGTAGCCAATACCAAGATATTTGTGAGAGTTAGGACTGTAGCGGATGCTTGACTAGGACGAGTAGATCTAGATCTGCTGAGGGATTGGGCCTGTGTTTGGCTAATCATGTTTAACTTAGAAAAGTGTAGTGTCATGCACATGGGCAGGTCAAATACTAAATATACATACACCCTAAATTAACCAGTAGTGAAAGAAAGAAAGAGATCTTCGTAATTTAGTGTTTCAATCTCTAAAGGTCCATGACAAATGCCGAAAAGCTATTGCTAAAGTGAATAGGGTCCTAGGGCATAGGACAATTCACTATAAAACAAAACATTCCAATTTATCCTTGTACAAGACCATGGTTAGGCCTCAGTTAGAACACTCTGCCCAGTTTTGGTCTCCTCATAGGGGATATTGAGGCTTTGGAAAGGGTGCAGAGGAGGGCCACAAGATTAATTCCCATTTTAAAACGCCTCAGTTAGCCAGATATGCTCAAGAGCTGGGTCTATACAGAGATGCGTAAACTTAGGGGTGACTTGATCGAGGTTTATAAAATAATTAGTTATGTTTTAATGCTGCCCGCTATGCACCTGTCCAATTTTAATTTCCATTGACTTCAATAAAAAGGAAAATTAGGTGTGCTGTATAATGGGCTGCCGATGCTTTGTTTTGAGCTTCTGCTGAATTTGAATTCAGCCCCAATGCCTCATGTGGAGAAGGTTTCTTGTGGTTACTTGTCAGACTTTGTCGCAATGTAAATCTCACATTACGGCAATTTGTAAAGTTTGTTATTCTGTAACTGTAAAAAATGTTTTGTTTCATATTATTATTTGTATTATTGTGTTTTTCTACATTAGGGTTTGCTCTTAGTGGACTTTGTAATACAGAGGACAGCTGCCTATAGTGGACAAAACAGTACGGCTATTAGTTCATAATGAATGGATTACACTGTATAATTAACACTGAATTCAGATGCAGAAATAGAACAAAAAGGAGAATAACATTAATCTGCAATGGACAGCAAGACTGAATTCAGGTCAAGAAATTTGGAATGAATCGGAATTCATCTATTCCATAAATCAGACTCAAGCATTTCCTGACCCAAATTATCCTGCGCTTATTTAGTGAAGCATGTTATAGAACGTTAAGAGTGGAACAATTTGTGCTTCAGAAAGAACTTGAATTTACATAGTGCCCTTCACAACCTCAGGACATCCCAAAGTGCTTCACAGTCAATTAAGTAATTTTTTTGAAGTTTAGTCACTGATGTAACGTCGGGAAATTTGCGCACAGCATATCCCACAAACAGCATCATGATAAAGGACTAGATAATCTGTTTTAGTGATGTTGGTTGAAGGGTAAATATTGGCCAGGACTCTGGGAAAACTCCCCTGCTCTTCTTTGCCACAGGTTCTTTTACAGCCACCTGAGCAGCTGTTTCCTATACTGAGGGGTCGAGGTCCAGTCCCAGTGCTCAGATGCAGGATTGGTAGGTTGTGAGATTTGCACTTGCCCTGATTAGGAATGGCCATTCAATCTTCTGAGGGTGGCCCTAATTAAAGATTCAGAGTGACCTCCTGGCCTGGATTGGGCTTCTGCTGGGATCTTGCAGGGGTAGGGAGGGTGGGCAGGCATACCCATTGAAAAGGAAGATGACTTTTCTCCGCAGTTAGAAAATCAGAGGCAGGAAATATGTTGCTAACCTTGAACATAAAATTTATCCTTAAAACACAGTTGCCCAATCCTTATGTGAGGAAACATTACCACAGATGCTCAGGTTAGTTTCATATCTCTGATGGCCTCAGACTGATTGTTGACTGGTAGAGTGTCAGTCTCAGATATACCAGATGGTTAGCCATTCGCAGGTTGTTAATTATAGAGGATGTTTGTCTCAACTACTTTCCATGACCTCTCAGGTGGATCTGAAAGACCCCATGGTACTGTGCGAAGAAGAGTTGGGGAGTTCTCCCGCTGTCCTGGCCATATTTTATTTCTCAACCAAAGTAATTAAAACAGATTATCTGGTCATTATCTTAAAGCTGTTTGTGGGACCTTGCTATGTGGAAATTAGCTACTGCTCTTCCCTACTTTACAACAGTGACTACACTTCAAAAGTATTTCATTGGCTGTAAGGCGATTCAGGACATCCCCAGGTTGTGAAAGGTGCTATATATATGCAAGTTTGTTCATTTGTATTGGAAATGAACACTTTGTCCAGCCAGTTATAAGGGATACTATTGGATCGAATGGACACTAATGACTGCATTCGATAGACATTAGCATATTAACCCATCTTTTGTTCAACAGGAATAAACCACAGATATATATTAATGCATTCAGCATGCCAGTTAGTAATATATATTCTCTGAAGCTTGCAGAAACAGTTGACAGTAACTGGCTTTAACCCTAACGGAGGTGTGACCAGCAAGAAACAATTCAGTAAGCAATCTATCATTGAGAAAAGTTTCTTTATTTTTGTCACTGTATTCTCAGCTTTCCTGCTATACAACCCAAATCTTTAAAATACATCAACATACATCTGTAAGCATTTATCATTAATGCCTGCATCAATTCTTTTGATCTAACTGTTGGTGTGCTCAAAGCCCAAGGACTGGCTGTACTCACTGTTCCAGGATTTGAAATTCTATACTTTGGTATTTGTATTTATATTCACACTTCACGTTACACTTTTCTGTTGGCTTGATGTTTCAGCCAAACTAGACTTGCTCAGTTTTGTAGTTAGTTCTTGCAAAGTGACTGTGGCGTGACATTACACTGAGCTCCCATGTCTAGCTTAAAAAACAGTTTGAAATCGGCGGCAGTGAGTGAGGAGCAGCCCGACCAGAGCGGGCCTGCGTGGGAACACTGAGCATCGGCGGCAGTTAAAACCGACGGCAGTGAGTGAGGAGCAGCCCGACCAGAGCGGGTCTGCATGGGAACACTGAGCATCGGCGGCAGTTAAAACTGACGGCAGTGAGCGAGGAGCAGCCTGACCAGAGCGGGCCTGCGTGGGAACACTGAGCATCGGCGGCAGTTAAAACCGACGGCAGTGAGTGAGGAGCAGCCTGACCAGAGCGGGCCTGCGTGGGAACACTGAGCATCGGCGGCAGTTAAAACCGACGGCAGTGAGCGAGGAGCAGCCTGACCAGAGCGGGCCTGCGTGGGAACACTGGGCATCGGCGGCAGTTAAAATCGGCGGCAGTGAGTGAGGAGCAGCCTGACCAGAGCGGGCCTGCGTGGGAACACTGAGCATTGGCGGCAGTTAAAACCGGCGGCAGTGAGTGAGGAGCAGCCCGACCAGAGCGGACCTGTGTGTGAGCAGTGAGGCGAGGCGAGGCCCGACTAATTCAAAAGCAGGGGAGAGAGGTAAAAAATAATCAAAGTGTAATGTCACCAGGAAGCAGGTAAGTGATTGGTTGGTGAGTATTTCTCTCTTTTTTTAAACTTTAACTCTGGTTTATAGTTTCTAAGGTCTCTCTAGTGTAGCAGGGACTGTTGGTAAACCAGTTAACTGTAGTGTAATTAGTGGGATTGATTGATTTAATTTAAATTCAATTAATTAAAGGGTAAGTCATGGCAGGACAGCCGGGCCCCGTGATCTGCTCCTCCTGCGATATGTGGGAACTCAGGGACACTTCCTGTGTCCCTGACAACTACATGTGCAGAAAGTGCATCCAGCTGCAGCTACTGACAGACCGCATTGCGGCGCTGGAGCTGCGATTGGATACATACTGGAGCGTTCACGATGCTCAGGACATCGTGAATAGCACATTTACGGAGTTGGACACACCACAGGTAGAGGTTGGACAGGAAGAAAGGGAACGGGTGACCAACAGGCAGAGTACAAGGCGCAGGCAGGTAGTGCAGGGGTCCCCTGTGGCCATCCCCCTCTCCAACAGATACACCACTTTGAGTACTGTTGGGGGGGATGGCTTATCAGAGGAAGGCAGCAGCAGCCAACTTCCTGGCACCAGGGGTGGCTCTGCTGCACAGAATGGGAGGAAAAAGAGGGGTAGAGCTATAGTAATAGGGGATTCAATTGTAAGGGGAATAGATAGGCGTTTCTGCGGCCGCAAACGAGACTCCAGGATGGTGTGTTGCCTCCCTGGTGCAAGGGTCAAGGATGTCTCCGAGCGGCTGCAGAAGATCTTGGAACGGGAGGGTGAACAGCCAGTTGTCGTGGTGCATATAGGCACCAACGATATAGGTAAAAAGCGGGATGAGGTCCTAAAAGCGGTATATAGGGAGTTAGGAGGTAAATTTAAAAACAGGACCTCAAAGGTAGTAATCTCAGGATTGCTACCAGTGCCACGTGCTAGTCAGAGTAGAAATAGAAGGATACTTCAGATGAATACATGGCTAGAGGAATGGTGCCAGGGGGAGGGATTCAAGTTCCTGGGACATTGGAACCGGTTCTGGGGGAGGTGGGACCAGTTCAAACCGGACGGTTTGCACCTGGGCAGGGCTGGAACCAATGTCCTAGGGGGAGTGTTTGCTAGTGCTGTGGGGGAGGGTTTAAACTAAAATGGCAGGGGGTTGGGAACCTGAGCAGGGGGACAGAGGAAAGGGAAACAAGGATAAAAGCAAAAGATAGGAAGGAGAAAAACAAAAGTGGCAGTCAGAGAAATCAACGGTTTAAATCAAACATGGCCACAGTAAATAATAATTCTAATAGGTCTAAGAGCGTTAAAAAAACAAGCCTGAAGGCTTTGTGTCTTAATGCGAGGAGCATTTGTAATAAGGTGGATGAATTGGCTGTGCAAATAGAAGTAAACAAATACGATCTGGTTGGGATTACGGAAACGTGGCTCAAGGAAGACCAGGACTGGGAACTCAACATCCAGGGTTATTTGATATTCAGGAAAGATAGGCAAAAAGGAAAGGGAGGTGGGGTAGCATTACTGGTTAAAGAAGGGATTAACACAATTGTAATGAAGGATATTAGCTCTGATGAGGTGGAATCTGTATGGATAGAATTGAGAAATACTAAGGGGAAAAAAACGTTAGTGGGAGTGGTTTATAGGCCTCCAAACAGTAAGGCGGAGGTTGGGGATGGCATTAAAAGAGAAATTAAAGAAGCGTGCAATAAGGGCACAGCAGTCATCATGGGTGACTTTAATCTACATATAGATTGGGCCAACCAAATGAGTAACAATACTGTGGAGGAGGAATTCCTGGAGTGTTTACGGGATGGTTTCCTGGATCAATATGTCGAGGAACCAACCAGAGATCAGGCCATCTTAGACTGGGTATTATGTAACGAGAAAGGATTAATTAGCAATCTTGTTGTATGAGGCCCCTTGGGTCGGAGCGATCATAATATGATCGAATTCTTCATTAAGATGGAGAATGAAATAGTTGACTCGGAGACTAGGGTCCTCAATTTAAATAAAGGAAACTACGATGGTCTGAGGAGCGAGCTGGGTATGATTGATTGGGGAATGGCACTCAAAGGGTTGATGGTGGATAGGCAATGGCAAACATTCAAAAACCGAATGGATGAACTACAGAATTTGTTCATCCCAGTTTGGCATAAAAATAAAACAAAAAAGGTGACCCAACCGTGGCTAACAAGGGAAATTAGGGATAGCATAAGGTCCAAGGAGAGGGCATATAAATTGGCCAGAAAAAGCAATAATCCTGAGGATTGGGAGCAGTTTAGGATTCAACAAAGGAGGACAAAGGGATTAATTAAGAAAGGGAAAATAGAATATGAGAGTAAGCTTGCAGGGAACATAAAAAGTGACTGTAAAAGCTTTTATAGATATGTGAAGAGAAAAAGATTGGTGAAGTCAAGCGTAGGTCCCTTGCAGTCAGAATCGGGGGAATTTATAATGGGGAACAAAGAAATGGCAGACCAACTGATGCGCCATCAATTACTCAAAAGACTGAGGTTAAGCGAGTAACAACCAGGCTTTTATTAACTAAAGAATGAAGGTCTTGTCTCGAGTGGTCGACCCGTCCAGAATACTAAGGGACTGGGAGGTAGTCACTTATATACCTGGAATAGTGGGAGGAGTCAGCCGAGGCATGTCCAGACCTGTACCTAGTGGAATACACATACACATACAGACAGGTATAACAGTGGTTTACCACATTCACCCCTTGTTTAAAAATGAGTCCGGCGGGGTGAAGTGTATTTAAAAGTTCATGTATTGGAGTCTCTCCGGAGGTCTTGTCTGCTGCTGTGATCGACGTGGCGATGGCAGGGGTGGTGGAGCTTCCGGCGTCGCGTCCCGTGTAGGCTGGGGCCCTGGAGTGTAGTCCTCGTGGGTGACGGTCCAAGGCGAGCCGGCTGCTGGGGTTGGATATCGGGTCGTGGGGGGGGGGGTGGTAATGGGTAGTGGGTTACAGCGGTCCCCGAGGGTGTGAGGTCTCGTATGGAGGCTGTGTCCTCCCGCCCTACAGCGGTCCCCGAGGGTGCGAGGTCTCGTATGGAGACTGTGTCCTCCCGCCCGTCCGGGCACGCAATGTAAGCGTACTGGGGGTTGGCGTGGAGGAGGTCGACCCTCTCGACCAGGGGGTCCATTTTATTGGCCCTCACGTGTCTTCTCAGTAGTACCGGCCCTAGGGACGTCAGCCATGGCGGTAACGATGTCCCCGATGTGGACTTCCTTGGGAAGACAAACATTTTCTCGTGAGGGGTGGCATTGGTGGCAGTGCAGAGCAGTGACCGAATCGAGTGGAGCGCATCGGGGAGCACCTCCTGCCAGCGGGAGGTCGGAGGGCCCCTAGACTTTAAGGCTAGTAGGGCGGCCTTCCAAACTGTTGCATTCTCTCTTTCCACCTGTCCGTTCCCCCGGGGGTTGTAACTGGTGGTCCTGCTTGTGGCTATACCCCTAGCGAGCAGGTACTGGCGGAATTCGTCACTCATAAACGATGAGCCCGGTCGCTATGGATATAGCTGGGGAAACCGAACAGGGTGAAGAGGCTGTTCAGAGATTTAATGACCGTGGCACTGGTCGTGTCCGAGCAGGGGATAGCGAACGGGAAACGGGAGTACTCGTCAATGATGTTGAGGAAGTACACATTGCGGTCGGAGGAGGGGAGAGGCCCTTTAAAATCGACGCTCAGGCGTTCGAAAGGGCGAGTGGCTTTTATCAGGTGGGCTCTGTCTGGCCTATAAAAGTGCGGTTTGCACTCAGCGCAGACTTGGCAGTTCTTGGTCATGGTCCTGACCTCCTCAATGGAGTAAGGCAGGTTGCGGGCCTTGATGAAGTGGAAGAACCTGGTGACCCCCGGGTGGCAGAGGTCATTGTGGAGGGCCCTCAGCCTATCGATCTGCGCGCTGGCGCAGGTGCCACGCGATAGGGCATCTGGGGGTTCATTGAGCTTCCCAGGCCGGTACAAGATCTCGTAGTTGTAGGTGGAAAGTTCGATTCTCCACCTCAAGATCTTGTCATTTTTGATTTTGCCCCTCTGCTTGTTGTTGAACATAAAAGCAACTGAACGCTGGTCAGTGAGCAGGGTAAATAGTTTTCCGGCCAGGTAGCGCCTCCAATGACGCACAGCCTCCACAATAGCCTGGGCCTCCTTCTCGACCGCGGAGTGTCTGGTCTCCGGGCCCTGGAGGGTTCGTGAGAAGAATGCCACAGGCCTCCCCGCCTGATTAAGGGTGGCGGCCAGAGCGAAGTCGGACGCATCGCTTTCCACCTGGAAGGGGATGGATTCGTCCACTGCGTGCATGGTGGCTTTGGCAATGTCCTCCTTGATACGGTGGAAGGCCGAGCGGGCCTCTGCCATCAGGGGAAAAGAGGTGGATTTGATCAGCGGACGGGCTTTGTCTGCATAGTAGGGGACCCACTGAGCGTAGTAGGAAAAAAACCCTAGGCACCTCTTCAGGGCTTTTAGGCAGTGGGGCAGTGGGAGTTCCATAAGGGGACGCATCCGGTCCGGGTCGGGACCGATGACCCCGTGTTCCACAACACAGCCAAGGATGGCGAGGTGGTCTGTGCGGAATATGCACTTCTCCTTGTTATATGTCAGATTCAGGAGTTGGGCGGTGCGGAGGAATTTCTCGAGGTTTGCGTCATGGTCCTGCAAGTCATGCCCGCAGATGGTCACATTGTCTAGGTAAGGGAAAGTGGCCTGCAGCCCGTTTTGATCGACCATCCGGTCCATCTCCCTTTAGAAGACGGAGACCCCGTTGGTAACGCCGAAGGGAACCCTAAGGAAGTGATAGAGGCGGCCGTTTGCCTCAAAAGCAGTATACTGGCGGTCTTCAGGGCGGATGGGGAGCTGGTGGTACGCTGATTTCAGGTCAATGGTCGAAAAGACGTGGTACTGCGCGATCTGGTTGACCATGTCAGCTATGCGGGGGAGTGGGTAGGCGCCCAGCAGGGTGTAGCGGTTTATTGTTTGGCTGTAGTCGATGACCAGGCGTTGTTTCTCGCCGGTCTTAACAACCACAACCTGGGCTCGCCAGGGGCTGGAGCTGCCCTTAATAATCCCCTCCTTCAGGAGCCGCTCCACTTCGGTTTTGATGAAAACCCTGTCCCCGGCACTGTATCGCCTGCTCTTTGTGGCGATGGGCTTACAGTCGGGGGTGAGGTTAGCAAACAGTGGGGGAGGTGGGACTCTGAGTGTGGAGAGGTTGCATCTGGTGCGCGGCGGGCAATTTGGAGGCTGCTGGCTGCGGACTGTGAGTGGGGGGAGGGGCCACCGTACGCCATCGTAACGCTTTTGAGGTGGCACTGGAAATCCAACCCCAGTAGGACGGCAGCGCAGAGGTCGGGCAGGACCAGGAGTTTAAAATTATTGAACACAGTCCTGTCTACTACTAGTGTCACCACGCAGTAGCCGCCAATGTCCGCTGACTGGGACTCAGAGGCCATAGAAATCCGCTGGTGCGCAGGCAGGACTGGGAGAGAGCAACGCCGCACCGTGTCGGGGTGGATTAAGCTCTCTGTGCTCCCGGAGTCAAAAAGGCAGTTTATTGCATAGCCGTTTACCTTGACGTCCATTTTGGACCGAGCTAGTTGGTGCGGTCTCGTTTGGTCCAGCGTAACAGAGGCCAGCATAGGGGTCAGTGTGTCGCTGCGGGTATCAGATGGGGGGGGGGTTGGCGGTCTGCTGCGTCCCGGCTGGTGTCCAAAATGGCGGCGTCCATGATTCCCATGTGGCTGGAGTCGTCCAAGATGGCTGCTGCTGCGGTGGTTCGCACATGGCTGGGGAGGCCCAAGATGGCGGCCCGCACGGCCCACACGCGGCGCTGTTGGGGGCCCAAGATGGCGGCTCGCCCGGCCCACACGCGGCGCTGCTGGCGTTCGGGGTGGCTTTGGCCTTGCAGATGCTGGCGTAGTGCCCCTTTTTCCCGCAGCCCGAGCAGGTCGCATTCTTCGCCGGGCAGCGCGCTCTGGGGTGTTTGGCCTGGCCACAGAAGTAGCATTTCTGGCCTTGGGATACTGCTGTCTGACTTTGGGACACTGCTGCGGTAGTTGGGCCATTGTTGGGCTGTGGCTGGGGTGGCATGGTACTATGGGGCTGTCCTACCGTGTCCCAGGTTGTCGTTCCCCGCGGCGTCCACGGTGCAGAGGAGTAGACATTCATGCCCCGGTAGGCTGCGTCCAGCGTTAGTGCGATTTCGGAGGCTTTGTCGAGGGTGAGGTCACTCTGCTCCAGCAGTCGCTGTCAGGTGTAGTTGGACCTGTGGCCCGCTACGAAGGCATCCCGGATCAGTTCCTCCGTGTACTTAGCGGGCATTACCGCCTTACACCCACAGGCCCGGCCAAGCACGGACAGTGCTTGGAGGTATTCCTCAGTCGATTCCCCAGGTTGTTGCTTGCGACTCCCCAGAAGGTGCCTGGCGTATACTTCGTTCACAGGGTGCGTGTGCTGGGTCTTGAGGAGCTGGAGGGCAGCTGTGTACGAGGTCGCGTCCCGGATGACTGAGTACGCTCGGTGGTTCACCTTGGAGATCAGGACAGACAGTTTGTCCGCATCCGTTACGACCGCAGTGGAGGCAGTCAGGAATGTCTCGAAGCACGTGAGTCAGTGAGCAAACTTGGTGGAAGCGTCCGCTTCCCGACTGTCCAGGTCCAGGCATGCTGGTGTGAGGATCTTCTCCATTATAAAAAATTTAGTTAATAAAATTGATGCGCCATCAATTACTCAAAAGACTGAGGTTAAGCGAGTAACAACCAGGCTTTTATTAACTAAAGAATGAAGGTCTTGTCTCGAGTGGTTGACCCGTCCAGAATACTAAGGGACTGGGAGGTAGTCACTTATATACCTGGAATAGTGGGAGGAGTCAGCCGAGGCATGTCCAGACCTGTACCTAGTGGAATACACATACACATACAGACAGGTATAACAGTGGTTTACCACACCAACTAAATACATATTTTGGTTCTGTCTTCACAAAGGAGGACACAAATAACCTCCCAGAGATGCCGGGGAACATAGGGTCTGATGAAAGGGTGGAACTGAAAGAAATCAGTATTTGTAGGGAAATGGTGTTAGGAAAATTGATGGGACTGAAGGCCGATAAATCCCCAGGGCCTGATAATCTATATCCTAGGGTACTTAAGGAAGTGGCCCTAGAAATAGTAGATGCATTGCTGGTCATCTTCCAGAACTCGATAGACTCTGGAACGGTACCCATGGATTGGCAGGTAGCTAATGTTACCCCACTATTCAAAAAAGGCGGTAGAGAAAAGGCGGGGAATTATAGACCGGTAAGCTTGACATCGGTAGTGGGGAAAATGCTGGAGTCCATTATAAAAGATGTAATAGCAGAGCACTTGGAAAGCAGTGACTGGATCGGACAAAGTCAACGTGGATTTACAAAAGGTAAATCATGCTTGACTAATCTACTGGAATTTTTTGAGGATGTTACTGGTAAAATAGATAAGGGAGGACCAGTGGATGTGGTGTATTTGGACTTTCAGAAGGCTTTCGATAAGGTCCCGCATAACAGATTAGCGTGCAAAATTAAGGCACATGGGATTGGGGGCAAGGTATTGACTTGGATAGAGAACTGGTTGGCGGACAGAAAGCAAAGAGTTGGAATAAATGGGTCGTTTTCCGAGTGGCAGGCAGTGACGAGTGGGGTACCGCAAGGATCGGTCCTAGGACCCCAGCTGTTCACAATATATATTAATGATCTGGACAAGGGAATTGGATGTAATATCTCCAAATTTGCAGATGACACAAAGCTGGGTGGGAGGGTATGCTGTGAGGAGGATGTCGTGAAACTCCAGCACGATTTGGACAGGTTGGGTGATTGGGCAGAAACATGGCAAATGTGGATAAATGTGAGGTTATCCACTTTGGTGGCAAAAACAGGAAGGCAGATTATTATTTGAATGGCAATAGATTGGGAGAAGGGGAAGTGCAAAGAGACCTGGGTGTTCTTGTACACCAGTCGCTGAAGGTAAGCATGCAGGTGCAGCAGGTGGTTAAGAAGGCAAATGGTATGTTGGCCTTCGTAGCAAGAGGGTTCGAGTACAAGAACCAGGATGTCTTGCTGCAGTTGTACAGGGCCTTGGTGAGACCACACCTTGAGTATTGTGCGCAGTTTTGGTCGCCTTACCTGAGGAAGGACGTTCTTGCCATGGAAGGAGTGCAGCGAAGATTCACCAGGCTGATACCTGGGATGGCAGGAATGACGTACGAGGAGAGATTGTGTCGATTGGGCTTATACTCGCTGGAGTTTAGAAGATTGAGAGGGGATCTCATCGAAACCTATAAAATTCTGTCAGGCCTGGACAGACTAGATGCAGGAAGGATGTTTCTGATGGTCGGGGAGTCCAGAACCAGGGGTCATAGTCTAAGGATAAGGGGTAAGCCATTTAGGACTGAAATGAGGAGGAATTTCTTTACCCAGAGAGTGGTGAACCTGTGGAATTCTCTGCCACAGAGGGCGGTGGAGGCCAGTTCATTAAGTATATTCAAGAATGAGTTGGATATATTTCTTAAGGCTAAAGGGATCAAGGGATATGGGGAGAAGGCAGGGACAGGGTACTGAATTTGGATGATCAGCCATGATCTCATTGAATGGCGGAGCAGGCTCGAAGGGCCGAATGGCCTACTCCTGCTCCTATCTTCTATGTTTCTATCATTCATCTTCAGTCGACTGTCCATCTTCTGGCAGAATTGTATCCATAAAAAAATAATTCTCTCACTCATAGATTGCTTTTCCACTTTCTTTTTTATTCTCTGCTTGTCTGGCGAAGATGGTTTTGCTTTGCATATTTTAGCTCAACAGTTTTATTTTCACAATGCATCCACTGGATAGGTTTCCCTCTCGTGCAATTTGGCCACACGACTAACAACAAGAGATCTGTTGAGGACTATGTACGACTGATTGTTTTTCCTCTGTATGAAGTGAATTCTCTGCTCCACTCACATTACCTATAGCCCTGCCAGTATTGGACAGGAACATAGGACCAAGAGAAAGCCACTTAGCCCCTCAAGCCTGTTCAATTAGATCCTGGATGATCTGTATCATAACTCCCTTTACCCGCCTTGGCTCCGTAACACAATATACCCTTACCTAACAAAAATCTATCAATCTCAGTTTTGAAATTTTCAATTGATGTTCCAGTTGCTGGCTTCAGCTGCTCTTTAAATATCGACTGATTTCTGGTGATCAAGGCCTGGATTTTCTTCCACGATATCACCCAAAACTGTTCAGTAAAGTGGCAGAAGTTGAAGGAAAATTGGGTAGGGGGGCCTACCGCTGCATCCCCACGCTGAACACTTTGTCCTGGATTTCCCTCCCTCACCTTCCCCCCATCGCCCCACTGCAGTGAAGCATGCTGCTCAAGCGCAGACCATCCATCTACATATAAATGACAACAGGGAGCTGGACCCAGGTACCCACCTGATGTTCCTCCTTACTGCTGCTACCACCGCCAACCTCAGGGAGAACTAGGGGAGGGGTGGCGGTATACTGGGGCAGTTGAAGAAGGCTCGCTGCACTACTTCTAGAGGGAGGGGGCCCAGTAGTGGGGTAGGGGGACCTTAGACTTCCACCCAAAACGGACGCAAAGTCGACGGAGTGGCTATGCTGCCCGCTCAATGCTGCTGGAGTGAGACTCGTGCCAGTCTGAATCACAGGCTTCATTAACATGCCACTGACCAGCTGCAGGCACCAAGCAAGCACCTCGCTGGTTGTGGCAGTGTGGCTCCCATACTGAGCCCGCCGGCTGCTCATGCCTGGGGGCAGGGAGGCAATCCTGGAGGGAAGGGTGCTGTGGATGTCTTAAAATCGTCATCAGCAGGCTAGAAGTTTTCTGGGGGCCCAAAAAACAATCTGTGTTCTTCTGCTCCTCCTGGACCCACCAAAAAACAAACAAAAAAACTTCCTGGGCTGTTTTTTAAGTGGCCGCCAGTGATCCTTTGCTTATACCACTCAAAGGGCGGAGAGTACGCGACACAAGCTCTGCCCATTTGTGCCTGGAAATCGCAATTGGGATCCTACAACCCGCGTAGGGCCCTGATTTGCATATTTAAGCAACCTCCTGCCTGCCTCACATAGGCGGGCTGCTTGATCATTTACAGAAATGCCTGAAAATTGCTTCAGGTGGACCTTGGGTGTCAATGGAGTGACACAAGATGTCTCCACAACCCCTTCCCTAATTTTGAATCGCCGGCCACATGTTTTTCAGGCAAGAAACAGGTGGCTGGCAGCGGAAAGCCACCCCGCTCCCCATTATTTTTAGCTGTGTTAACGTGGCTAAAGAATGAGATCAGATAATGTGATGACTCTCTTTTTGTGTTGTTTCTCCATTAAAAACTAATAAAAATGTCACGAGGAACCAGCTGCTTCTGAAATCCAACGCTCACCTGTGATCTGTAATAAAGCTTTTTATCCAACTTTTCCTGATTGCCTATTCCAAATACAGATTGTTTCTGCAGCAACATTTAAGATAATGTACTGAGGACTAGAATATAACTGTTGTGCTTCAAGAGCGTATTCGTCAAGTAGACGCCACTTCTGGACCCACTGTGACACTGTAAAGCCCGAGTTATAAAATATTTCAACTCGAGACTGAGGCCTTGATAATTAGTGTCAGGCAAATTGATTGGGTTGTGCTAAAACGAACACACTAAATCTAGGGTCAGAACCGCAAATGGGTTCAATATAAATGGCTATGCCTCATTTAATCTCTTCCAATGGCAGTTACCAAGGGGACCACAATCAGTCTTTGCTCAAAAAAAAAATCTTATTTCTGATAATAGTCTTTTAACATTACAAGAAGCACATTGAATGTAGTGAATTAACATTTGGCTTCAAGTCGGCCATTTTGCAAGTATTCTTTTAGTGCAAGATTTTCCTTTGGGTGGATACTTTAAGGCACTTACTAAGTGATTATCATTAGGAACAAAACAAACAACGATCGATCTCTAACATCACAGAAGAGCCCCGTATTCATGAGGCTCTGTTGTCGGCACAGGATCTCATCAGATATTGTTGTAGCTCACTGCAATTCATGGCAGTCAATGGGGGGTTGGGCGGAGGGGGGGCGGTGGCTGGTGTCGCGGGAGAAGGGATGTTGGCCATGTTCAGCCTCTTTATGAAAGAGGAGTTATGATAAAAATAACTAAAACATTGAAATTCACATTATTGAGCACACTGCGACTCTTGTGCTCACCTCATCCTGACAAAAATGGACACATGACTAATCACCTGGCCAGGTCTGCTGAATTTGGATTTGTAAAGCTGGTGACTTTATCAAAGCTTAATCAAAAGTTCTGTTTTTTGCAAGAAGCCTTAATATTTAGTTGCATTTGGCTCCTCATTTCTTTTGCTGCGAGGCTGCCATTTTTGCATCTCGACATGTCTTGTTTACCACACACGATCCTCCAGTATTGATGTTTGCTGTCAAGAGGAGATCGCTCTTTGCCACCTCCTTTTCATGAGACAGACTGTCACTAAACTATGCCATTTTCTCCGGGCTGACCTGCAGAGAATTCCAGAATCAGGATGGCTCTTCCTGTAGCTGTGAAGGTTACCATAGCATTAAAGTTTTATGCTTCCAGGTCACCACCGGGAGCATCTGCCAGATCAGCCATAACTAGTAACAGGTGCTATGTCTGTCAGGGGCAACACATTCATCACTTTCCCTGCGGACAGGGCACAAAACTTTCACCAGGTGACAGGATTCCTACAAGTTCAGGGCACGGTAGGTAGAACCCATGTGAGATTCAAGGTTCCTCACATCAACTTGTGACCTACATAAACAGAAAGGGCTTCCATTGAATAAATGTGCAGGAAGCAGCTATGAAGGCTTCATTATATGGCACTCTGTGGTGCAGCTTCACTTTAAGGGCTCACGTAGATTGGGCAGTTGGCTGCTAGGAGACCAGGGCTATACTCTGCATCCTAGGTTTGTGACCTGACTGAGAAGCCTCCAAATAGCACTGGACCATAAAGACAGAATTAATATGGACCACCGCATCGGGGTGCTTAATCAAAGCTTCCACTGTTTGGACTGCTCAGTGGGGTGCACCTCTATAGACCTGGAAAATGTCCAAAATAATCACAGCCTGCTGCATGTTGCTTAACTGTGCAATTCAAAGAGGAGTCACTATGTAGCAATAAGAAGAGGAGGGTTGTGGCGTTGTAGCAGAGAAAGGTGGAGGATGAGAAACAGGAATAGAAAATGGTGGAGGCGGAGTTGTTGCTTGGAAGATCGGAGCGACAAGCACTCATAGATACCTGTTTTTGATCATTTTCAGATCCAGCCCCTGCACAGGTACTGAAGAACAATGAAGCGCCACCTTCACTTAACTGCCATCGTACACCATTCTACTATCAGTTGGAACCTTAATATGATCCTTCCTAGCAGAACCAGTCTGCACTAAGAAGCAATAAGGTGCTCCAAGCCTATTAGGTGATATTTAGGTAAAGGATATGTTTCAGCTGCCTATGACTGTGTTTCCCCTTGGTGATTCTATAAGGTGTGAATCTTCTGATGTTTATCCTACTATGATACCTAAGAGCTCCTTGAGTGGGAGAATCAAGTGTGGTGGCAGGCTGCACGTGTTCAGTGTGGGCCTCAGAGGATAGAGAATAAGGAACAATAATGAACCACGCTGCCCTGTCCCATCCCAGTTAGTGGGCTAAATATACTTGTCTTAGTATTGAAACAGACCAATGCTTACATGGGCTTGGTCAGGATTAGTCTTACAATAAACTAATTGGCCATTTTTGCCTTTTTCTCAGCAAACCATCCCGACTGACTAAGTTTCAACATGGGCTTTTCACATTTCTGCCCACAGGAAGCGAGCAGCGGCTGTGGTGGAAAGGGTGGGCAGCTTTAAGTTCCTCGGAGTCCACATCACGGAAGACCTCTCCTGGTCCCTCAATACCTCCTCTTTGGTGAAGAAGGCCCAGCAGCGCCTATATTTCCTAAGGAGGCTGAAAGGATGTAACCTGTCACCCCTGATCCTATCTAACTTTTACCGCTGCACAATAGAGAGCATCCTGACGAACTGTATCACAGTGTGGTATGGCAGCTGTAGCTCCTATGACCGGAAAGCCCTGCAGCGGGTAGTCAAAACTGCCCAACGCATTACCGGCACCCGGCTACCGACCATTGAGAACATCTACCAGAAACGCTGTTTACGGTGGTCACTGACCATCATCAAAGACCCTACCCACCCCAGCCACAGTTTGTTCGCCCCCCTGCCATCTGGGAGACGCTACAGATGCATTCGCACCCGAACGACCAGATTTAGGAACAGCTTCTTTCCCAGGGCTGTCATCCTATTGAACTCTGCAAATAAACTCTAAGCCTGCACATCTGCCAATGCACTTTATTATGTTTATGTTTATGTTACAAGCCAAATGTATGTTAAATGTCTAATCTAAATGTACACTCTCGGGAGCCGCAAGCCTACATTTCGTTGTACTGCACTTGTGCACTAACAATGACAATAAAGTTGATTATGATTATTATTATTATTATCGTCCCGCCAGCTTCTCCCTGTCCAGTGATTCGTCAGTAGGCCTACCAATAGGAACAACTACCTCACCTCCCAAGAGAAAATACTCAGCAGAAACTCTGTGCTGGGCTCAAATGAAAGGGTCATCCCAATAATAAAAGGTGTGGATGTCTATAGGAAACCTGAAACAAGAGAACAAATTAACTGTTGTCCCCAGTTGTTGTGTGAACACATCTTCACTGCCTGCCTCACTAGCGTATACACTCCTCTTTGTCTCAGTGGCTGTAATGACCATTTTCAACCTATGTGAACCCACTTTACTATAAAATACACTACTTAAATGCAAATCCTTTTTGTGGGAAACTGGTCAGAAAGCCCGAAACATGGCACCCCTCCCAGCTGCCTGCCTCTGACTGCTGACTGTTGGATGAGACCTGTCATTGTTATGCAATTTGTCCCAAAACCAAAACCATGCAAGCAAATGCTGGTGAGTTTTTACTGGACCTACACACAATCGGTGAGAGGTTTCCTGCGACTGTGAAGGATGCGTCATGCAGACCAAAGGGGTAGTTATTTGAATATGCAGCTGGTTGAGTTGAACATAGGAACATAAGGAATAGGAGCAGGAGTAGGCCATTCGGCCCCTCGAGCCTGCTTCACCATTCAATAAGATCATGGCTGATCTTTGACCTCAGATCGACTTTCCCGCCCGATCCCCATATCCCTTGATTCCCCTAGAGTCCAAAAATCTATCTAACTCAGCCTGGAATATATTCAATGACTTAGCATCCACAGCCCTCTGAGGTAGAGAATTCCAAAGATTCACAACCCTCTGAGTGAAGAAATTGCTCCTCATCTCAGTCTTAAATGGCCGACCCCTTATCCTGAGACTGTGACCCCTAGTTCGAGATTCTCCAGCCAGGGGAAACAGCCTCTCAGCATCTACCCTGTCAATCCTCCTCAGAATCTTACATGTTTCAATGAGATCACCTCTCATTCTTCTAAACTCCAGAGAGTATCGGCCCAATCTACTCAATCTCCCCTCATAGGACAACCCTCTCATCCCAGGAATCAATCTAGTGAACCTCCATTGCACTGCCTCCAAGGCAAATATATCCTTCCTCAGATAAGGAGACCAAAACTGTGCACAGTACTCCAGGTGTGGTCTCACCAAGGCCCTGTACAATTGTAGCAAGACTTCCTTACTC
Organism: Somniosus microcephalus; assembly: GCF_052327205.1. NCBI lineage: Eukaryota > Metazoa > Chordata > Chondrichthyes > Squaliformes > Somniosidae > Somniosus > Somniosus microcephalus. The sequence continues at coordinate 72,466,007 of NC_141008.1, read as the reverse complement.
TTATACTCCAACCCCCTTGCAATAAAGGCCAACATGCCATTTGCCTTCCTTATTGCTTGCAGTACCTGCATGCTAGCTTTCTGTGTTTCCTGTACGAGGACACCTAAATCTCCCTGACCGCCAGCATTTAATAGTTTCCCACCATTTAAAAAATATTCTGTTTTTCTATTATTCCTACCAAAGTGAATAACTTCACATTTCCTCGCATTACACTCCATCTGTCACCTTACTGCCCACTCACTTAGCCTGTCTATATCCCTTTGCAGGCTCTTTGTGTTCTCCTCACAGCTTACTGTCCCACCTAGCTTTGTATTGTCAGCAAACTTGGATATATTGCACTCAGTTCCTTCATTTAAGTCATTAATATGGATTGTGAATATCTGCGGCCCAAGCACTGATCCTTGCGGCACTCCACTAGTTACAGCCTGCCAACCGGAAACTGACCCGTTTATCCCTACTCTCTGTTTTCTGTCTGTTAACCATTCCTTTATCCATGCTAATACATTATCTCCAACCCCATAAGCCCTTATCTTGCATAGCAACCTTTTATGTGACACCTTATCGAATGCCTTTTGGAAATCCAAATATATATCCAAACTTATAAATATGAAGTGTGTGTGTGTGCCATGCCGTACCAGAATATTGTAAAGAGATACTATTATCAGACACTTACCGTGGCAAACCTCTTCATGTTATGAACCTTTTTCTGTACCTGGGAAGGCGACTTCCTAACAGCAGACTCCACAATGACTGGCTCCACCACTTCTTCCCATGCAACCTTGATCGATGCTTTTTGAGGAGCATGCCCCTTGCAGCCAGAAATGGAAGCTGTCCTTTGCACGCTAGCTTTCAGTATGGCTTCTGGATGCTTACCTCCCTCCTTTCAGCCTCCTGGACCAATTCTCTCTCACAGAAAGTGTAGGTGTCTCTTTAAGGATCGGCAGCTGCTCCTTCCCCATAGCTCCTACGCCCCCAGTGCTTGGCCCAATCAAACCAGGAGTGCGCGGTCTTTATGTAAATAGCGGTACATCAGAAAATCGTGTGCCTGTGATTCGTAATCCCCTTGGCATACTTTTGGTTGCAGCACTGCTGCACAGTCAATGGAAAATTGGTCCCTAATTTGTGTTCCTTTATGACACAAATGTGTTATTTTATTCTGCAATTCCTATACACTTCAGTGGCACACTGATTAAACATCATCATATTAATCAAGCATTTACATACAATATACACAAACAATACAGACTATTATGGAAGTAAGAGAAGTTGCTTTTGTGTTATCAACATATAATAAAAACATATTGGACTCAGCCAGTGTCCCAATAAGGTTTATTAACTGCCAAGTGGTAGTGATAATAGAGGTGGTGTTGACGCATAAAGCGCATCTATTTAACGTTGACATTAAAGTCTCATTCACCTCCCTGTTCATTTAGAATTAGGCACCAAATTATGACCAATTGAGTGCAACTTCCCATGTAATGCAGGACACAAGGGACAAAAATGGAACAATGTTCAATGTAAGGGCAAAGGTAAATGAGCCTGCAGAAGAAGATAGTAGACAGCAACTGCATCAGAACCCAATCACTAGCCCCTCCAAAGGAAAAGCTGGCAATCATGCCCAGGAACAGGATGGAGAGGTAAGTGTGTGTTGAGGTGATGTAATTTATAAGCTATGAGCATCCACAGCAGGACACCTTCAAAAGGAGCTTGCCTCCCCATTTCAATTTCTGACTGCTTTCTCCAGTCAATGGGAGCTGCGGGATAAAGCGAGCCACAGGAGCACAACCATAAATCACCATAGAGACCAAAGTCAACCCACCAGTCAACAATACCCTACATGCAGTTACAAAAGCATTTGCACTTCTAACTGTCAATACACTTAATATCCTGTCTCTACGATATCCATACAAATCTAATATTTTGCTTTTCTTGTTGCCAATGAGGCACAATACCCCCAACATATGGGAAAAGCCTATTCAATAGTCCAGAAATTGGTCCGCGCAGTGGCCCAATTTTTCACTACTCTTCATCAGCGGGCTGTTACGCCTCACTGGCTCCATTATAATGAGGCCCGAGGCCCAATACCTGGGGAGGCTTGGGCCTCACCATTCAGGTGCAGGGAATGTACGCTGTGCCCCAAAATGGTCATGCTCAAATTTCTGGGCCAACGTCACAAAACAGGGCCATCAAAACCATTACTGCTGATATGGCCCTGGTCGCACCAAGTTGAGTGATATAAAATTTGTCGTCTAGCTGGAAGGATAGGACTTGGCCCTGCTGGAGCATTTGCCCAACCCAGTGGTGCTCTTCTCGTGCTATATCTTGCTATGGAGACCCTCGAATAGATCCCTGCAGTGCCATAGTGGGAAGAGAGTCAATCGGCCTACTGCCACCCTTAGTATGGCACAAGCTTCCCTCCAGATTGCCAGGGTGAGACATATCTTTGGTTATTTCTGGGCACTTGCTGGTCTCTCCTGGGGCTTGTGAAGGGAGAGTATGTGTAACGTGGTTGGGAGAATGGTATTTGCCTTGATGCCGAGCCAAAGCTTTTAAGGAGGCCTTTGCCAGGCTAATGGGGAATTGGAGCTAGGTTAAACAGTAGTAGCACTTAAGGTTTGGGGAAACTCAATAAAAGAAAGAGAATAGAACCATTGCATTGATTATAAAACCAGACAGTAAAACGACTAGTGAGCCCCCTGAGATAAACAGTGAGTTTGTTAGGTGCTCCCCTACAGATCTAAGTGCAGGCCACATGGCAGGAAGTTGAGCAGTTCCTGGCTGCCCTCTCACTCACCTGCCTCACACGCACTAAGTGCCTCAATCTCAGTTAATACTTAATGCAGAAAAGGCCTTTCACTGTGTGGAGTGGAGCTTCCTACTCCCTTTGAAGACACATTCAGACAATAGATCCAAACCCCCAACTCCCGTTCCTCATCACTCCATGAAAAGTAATGACTAGACCTTGCTAGAGTTTTCCCTTCAATAATTGAGCAGAGTTGTCCCCTATCCCCCTACCTCTTTGTCTTGACCATTGAACCCTTAGCTCAGAAGCCAAGAATGAACTTTATCCCGAATTCCCGCTCTGTCCATTTGTATGCACATTTCGGCTGCTGCTCTGGACTCAAGTTTCAATCTCTTTTTTCTCTTGGCCCTTCTTGTGACCTTCTCTTCTGTCTCCTTCCCTTCCTTTCACCCAGTCAATTCAACTTTCATTTCTCCCCTCTTGCGTATTTTTCACTCCCTGACCCCTGCCGCAGCCCACCACTACATCTCTGCTTTCTTATTCTCCTGCCACGGTTCCAGACTTGAATCCTGCTTGAATAAGCCCACAGCTATCCTCTGTTTCTCTCGGCATTCTCCAATGAACTCATCGAGACACCCACTGCTGCTTCCTTATGCGCAGCAACCTTAACTACCCCATCTTATCTCTCGCTGACCATCCCACCCAGCGCACCTACTGGGGGCTAACTGTTAGATCCGTGATTCAGTGGATAAATAATTACACGGATGCTGTACATAAACAAACAACAGGTCTTTACTGGAGGAGGGTAATCTCTAGGCTGGGGTACAGAGGCATGCGCACAGCTTATATACCGGTGTGGTCACTGCCGGTACTACAGTATACAGGAGCTGTAAAAAGTAGTTCTGACTTAAAGCACATACACTACAATTCCTGCCTTTTTAGATTAATAATGCCCCCTTAATATTCAAATAACAATTAAATTTTTACATGTACATTCAATAACAAAAGTCCATTTATAGATTCAGTCTTTGGGGCGGCTTCCTGACCCTTTCGGGATAGCGCCTTTCCAGAGGTTCTTGTTCTTGGTGCAGAGGCGATTCTGACCCCCTTTCATCGGGTAGTTCATCGGGTTCCACTGCTACTGGGTCTGAAGTAGATACTATCGGTATGTCGGGTTCATCCCCAGGTACTCGAGACATGGGGTTGACGCATTCCTGTGATGCTAAGATCTGATCGACGTGGCGTCTCACAATGTTCTCCCCGACATCCACTGTGTACATTAATGGCCCCTGCCTTGTACATATTGTTCCGGGTTGCCACTTCTCTGTTCGATAGTCCCGGGCCAAGACTGGTTGCCCTACATTGAAGCTCCTTGTCGGCTACTCGTTGATGTGCTGGAATTGTTTGTCCTCAACATTTCTTCGCACATTTGGTCTGAGCAAGTCCAGACGAGATCTCAACCTTCGGTTAAAGAACATCATGGCCGGGGTCTGGTTGGTAACTGCATGTGTCGCGTTTCGGTAGGCTAATAAGAAATTGTCCATCTTATGCTGTAGTGGAATTTCCTCGTCGCACATGGCCTTTATCGCCTTCTTAAAGGTTTGTACGAACCTCTCAGCCAATCCATTGGTGGCTGGATGATACGGGGCGGATGTGTAATGCCTTACCCCATTCCTTTTCATGAATTTTTGGAACTCGTCGGACACAAACTGTGGTCCATTATCAGAGCAGATCTGCTCTGGCAACCCGTTTCTGGCAAATATGGTCCGTAGGACTGCAATCGTTTTCTCTGTAGTGGTTGAAGACATCTTTATCACCTCAGGCCACTTTGAATGAGCATCCACTGCTATTAAGAACATTGAGTCCATGAATGGACCAGCGAAATCAATGTGCACCTGTTGCCATGGAGAGGAGGGCCACTCCCATGGGTGTAGAGGGGCATGTGGTGGTGCATTTTGGACCTTCTGGCATCCTAAGCAGCTCTTAGTTAGGTCTTCGATTTGTTGATCGATTCCCAGCCACCACACATAAGCCCTAGCTAGGCTTTTCATTTTCACTTCCCCAAGATGACCTTCATGTAGCTCATTTAGCACTCTCTCCCTTAACTTGGGTGGAATCACCACTCTGGATCCACACATCACTGTCCCCTGGCATACTGCCAGCTGTTCTCTTCTGGATGAGAATGCTGGCAACAGTGAGTCGCCATGTGTTGGCCATCCCCTCACCGTCAATTCATATACCCGTGACAGCGTCGAATCATTGCGGGTCTCCTTCTCTAATCCGCGTTTGTTACTGGCAATCGTTCAATTATTGACGAATAAAATATCTCGATAGGGTCCACTGCTGGTGCTTCCTCCACAGTAGGCAGTGGCAGGCGCGATAGCCCATCAGCGTTCCCATGCTGTCTCATGCCTTTATATTCTATTTCATATTGATTCGCCCCTAGAAACAGGGACCATCTTTGTAACCACTGTGCAGTCATTACTGGCATGCCCTTCTTAGGATTAAAGATGGAGACAAGTGGTTGGTGGTCAGTCAGCAAGGTGAACTTCTGTCCATGCAGATAGTGGTTGAATTTTTTTACTCCCCATACTAGGCTGAGGGCCTCCCTGTCAATCTGGGCGTAGTTGCGCTCGGCTGAGGTTAGTGACCGAGACGCAAAGGCCACTGGCCTCTCCAACCCGTCTGGGAATTTGTGCGATAGCACCGCTCCAATGCCGTAGGGTGATGCATCACATATCAAACGAATTGGTAGTGCTGGGTTGAAATGGGCCAACTACTCTTTTGATGTGATCAATTCTTTACACTTCTGGAAAGCTCATCTACGTTCGTCATCCCACTTCCATGGTACCCCTGTTTGCAGTAGGGTGTTCAGCGGGTGTAATATCGTAGACAAATTTGGTAAGAACTTGTGGTAATAGTTTACCAGCCCGAGGAACGACCTCAGTTGTGACACATTTTCCGGTGCTGGAGCCTTGACTACTGCCTCTATCTTGTCAGGGGACTTATGTAACCCCTCTTCATCGATGACGTGGCCACAATCCGAGATCTGTTTCTGGAAAAACTCGCACTTGTGGCGATTAGCTCGTAGCCCATATTCCTTTAATCTGGCGAGCACCTTCTCCAAGTTAGCGAGGTGGTCACCGTCATTTTCGCCCGTGACCAAGATGTCGTCCAAATAACACTGGGTCCCTGGAATCCCTTGCAGGACCTGATCCATCGCCCTTTGCCAGATAGCCGGAGCTGAGGCTACTCCAAACACCAGCCGGTTGTATTGATAGAGACCTTTATGGGTGTTGATCGTAAGGTAATGTTTCGAAGCTTCTTCTACCTCCATTTGCAAGTACGCCTGGGCTAGATCAATTTTGGTGAAGCGTTTACCACCAGATAGCGAGGCGAAAATATCCTCAATTCGTGGAAGTGGATAATGCACCGTGTGAAGGACTGGGTTCACTGTCACCTTAAAATCCCCACAGATGCGGACCTTCTTTGGTTCCCCAGGCGTATTACTCAACGACCTCTTCATTACAGGAACGATGGGTGTAGCCCACTCGCTCCAGTCCACTTTGGACAGTACTCCTGAATGTTCCAACCCTTCCAGCTCTGCTTCAACCGCTGGTCTGATCGCATAAGGCACTGGTCTGGCCTTCAGAAACTTTGGGCTTGCATTATCCTCTATTTTAATTGTTGTTGTTATTCCTTTTAGTGTTCCTAGTCCCTCCTGGAACACTTCTTTTGCATCAGTTAGCATTTTTGACAGTCGTCCAGGAGTGACGTCATCATCCTTTTTGGCCTCCACCTTCAGTGCCTGTATGGAATGCCAATCTAAATGTATCTTCCGGATCCATTCACGTCCTAGCAGTGGTGGTCCTCCATTTGGCAATACATATATATCCATTTTAGGTATTTCCTGACCTTTATATGTCACTTTCACCCTTGTTTTTCCTTTGGGGTAGACTTTTTGCCCCGTATACATCTTCAAGACAATCTCTGTAGCTTTCAAGGGTATGTGTGAAAATAGCCGCTTGTAGTCGCTTTGATTTATGACTTAGAGCTGACCCTGTGTCCAATTCGATTTCCACTTGGACTCCGTCTATCTTGAGTGCAACCCAGATAGTTTGGTGATCCTCCATTTTGATCACATTATGTAGTTTCAGACAACCCAGCTCCTTGCTTCCGGAGTCTGTGTCACTTTTCTGTTCGTCTGAACCACTGTCCATCACCTGGTGTACCTTTTTGTACTTCTCCTGTGGAGATTTCTTACTGTTGGTTTTCTTCCCAGACCTGCAGACTCTTGCTATGTGTCCTGCTTTCCCACATTGTCTGCACACTTGGTCCTTGAACCAACAATCTTTCTGGTCATGTGTTGTTCTGCCGCAGCGATAGCACTTCCCTGTTCCATAGGTCATTTCGTTGGTGCCATATTCTTGCGGTCTCCGTTGTATCTCTGCAGCGCCCCTTGTGGCTGCTTCATGTGATACTACCATACTGAAAGCTTTGTCCAGCGTAAGGTCCTTTTCTGATAGAAGCCGTTTCTGGGTTCCTTCACTTTGTAGCCCACACACAAACTTGTCCCTTAACGTGTCTGCTAGTTCCGCTCCAAACTGGCAGTATTTCGATAGCTTGCGCAGTTCCGTTAGGCACTCAGCATTGCTTTCGCCTTTGTGTTGGTTCCTTTTATGGATCTTAAATCGTTCTGCTATCAGCAGCGGTGTGGGGTTTAAGTGGTCCTGTAGGATTTCTACTATGCTTTCAAAATTATTGTTTACCGGCTTCTCTGGGGTTATTAGATTTCGCAGTAACCCATAAGTTTTTGCACCCATGGAATTTAACAGAACCAGTGCTTTATTAGCATCTGGCACTTCATTCGCCCTGCAGTACACCTCAATACGTTCCACATATGTCGCCCAATCTTCGACTTCATTGTCGAATGTAGAGATACTGCCACTCTTCGGCATCCTTGGTTGTGCGTTAACTATCATCAATGGCGCCTCCCGCGCTTCCCCTTCTTCTCCGCTGGCGTCTCCCGCGCTTTGCTTCCTTCCCGTGCTCGCCCATCTTCTCCGCTGCTGCTTCGCAAAATGGCGTCTCCCGCACTCTTCCTTCTTCTCCGCGGCTCAATGGCGTCTCCTGCGCTCTCCCTGCTTCTCCGCGGCTCAATGGCGTCTCCCCTTGCTTCGCCCCGCAGACCCTGATCAGCCCGTGATCCCTGGCTGTGCTCTGCGCGTTCTTCTCTTGATATTTGTCGACGCCGCTCAGTCTAGAACCCGGCTGTTTCTTACCCTCTCTCTCTCCGGTTTGCAGTATTTTTCCTCGACGCCGCTCGGTGATCAACCCCCGGCTGCGCCCTGCTCTCTTCACCCTCTTTCTTACCCCATCGACGCTGCCCGGCTCTCTCTCTCTGCCGTCGGTCGGCTCCAGCCGCCGCTGCTCGGGAAGGGTCTGCTCTGGACCTGTCGTCGGTCTCTTACTGCTCGTTGTGGCTGGGGAACCAAGCCCGGCTCTCCACAGCCTCCCCAGCGAAGTTGGATCTCTGTCTGACTGCTGGGCGGTTGCTCGCGGTCGACGCCCGTGTTCCTGGACTCGACTATTTTTTTTTTTTTATGTTGCAGGTAGATTCGCATCAACACTCGTCGCCACTGTTAGATCCGTGATTCAGTGGATAAATAATTACACGGATGCTGTACATAAACAAATAACAGGTCTTTACTGTGGTGTGGAGATGCCGGAGTTGGACTGGGGTGGACAAATGTAAGAAGTCACACAACACCAGGTTATAGTACACCTGAAATAAAGCTGTTGGACTATAACCTGGTGTTGTGTGAGGTCTTTACTGGAGGAGGGTAATCTCTAGACTGGGGTATAAAGTATGTGTCTATACTTAATGCAATAATGACGAGACAGCTTGGAAGATTCAATGTAGGTCTTTACTTAATACCAACAGGCGGGAAACTGAGGAGAGATCAGTACCCACAGTACTATTTATACCCCTATGGCCAGGAGTGGTACTACGGTATCACTATGCCCTACAAAGTAGTGCTGCCCTGGCCATAGGTTTAAAGTAACATACCTATTATATACACAAAATTCCTCCCCTTTTAATTAAAACGTACCCGTGCAATTAAGTCAATAGATGCCCCATAACTAGGGCTAATAACATTTGGTAACACAATATACATAACATATTTACATCAAGAGTTGTCTACTTATATGTATATAAACAGAAACATGTTATAGATTCAGTCTCTGAGGAGGCCTCCTGTCTCGACTAGGATAACGTCTTTCTCTAGTCGGTCTCGGTGTAGGCGGCGGTACTTCCATCACCCCTTCATCGCTGGACTCGTCGGTGTCTGATGGCACATCCTGTGCCGTGGAGATCACTGGAGTGCTGAACTCCTCGCAATCCTGAGACCTCTGTAACGATGAGCTGGGCCGTGATTCCGCTGTAACAATGTGCTGAGACGTTTGAGGTAGTGAATCAGTTGGGTTTCTGGACTCCACAAGTTGATCAGCATGTCATCTGATTATGCCTTCCCCTGTCTCAACTGTGTACATCAAGGGTCCCTGGCGGGCCTTTATCGTACCAGACCGCCACTTTTCCTTCCTATAATCACGGGCCAACACTTGCTGCCCCACCTCGAAGCTCCGTGTCTGTCTGTCAGGAGCCCTACGAAATACTCGGTTTTCCACATCTCTCCGAATGTTTGGTCTGAGCAATTCAAGGCGAGACCTTAACCTTCTATTAAAGAACATGACGGCGGGGGCCTGGTTGGTCGGTATGCGAATAGGAAGTTGTCCACCTTGTGTTGTAGTGGCAACCTTTCCTCCCCCATCGCCTTGATGGCCTTTATAAAAGTCTGTATAAATCGCTCTGCCAGCCCATTTGTAGCCGGATGATATGGTGCGGACGTATAATGTCGCACTCCATTCCTTTTTAGGAATGCTTGAAATTCTTCTGCCACAAATTGTGGCCCATTGTCCGAACAGACTTGCCCGGGCACCCAGTTTCAGGCAAAAATGGTCCCTAAGACTGCGACCGTCTTTTCGGCTGTCGTTGATGACATCTTTATGACCTCCGGCCATTTTGAATGGGCGTCCACTACAATAAGGAACATCGCATCCAGGAAGGGGCCAGCGAAGTCCATGTGGATCCTTTGCCACGGCGTTGAGGGCCACTCCCACGGATGTAGTGGGGCTTGTGGTGGTACGTTCTGTACCATCTGGCACCCTTGGCACGCTTTTGCTACTTCCTCAATGTCCCTGTCAATGCCGGGCCACCAGACGTAGGCTCTGGCGAGGCTTTTCATTTTGACACCCCCCAGATGACCTTCGTGTAAGTCCTGCAACACTTTATGTTGTAATTTTTGAGGGACCACCACCATGGCTCCGCATATCAATGTGCCCCGGCAGACGGACAACTGGTCCTTCCTTGCCGAAAACGCCGGCAATGATGCGTCACCCTGCGCCGGCCAGCCTTTCACGGTTAATTCGTAAACCCTTGCCAATGTCGGGTCGTTCTGTGTTTCCCGCTCGATACATTGGCTGGTGATGGGCAAGTGTTCCATAACAGCCGTATGATATATTTCCACGGGGTCCTGTACTATCTCTTCGATCTCGGCAGGCAAGGGTAGCCGCGACAGGCCATCCGCATTGCCATGCTGTTTGGTACCCTTATATTCGATAAGGTACTGGTGTGCTCCTAAGAACAGTGACCATCTCTGTAGCCTTTGGGCCGTCATCAGGGGCACCCCTTTTGTTGGATTAAATATCGACACCAACGGTTGATGATCCGTCAGTAGTGTGAAATGTTGCCCATGCAGGTAGTGGTGGAATTTTTTTACACCCCACACCAGACTGAGGGCCTCCCTGTCGATTTGCGCATAGTTTCTTTCGGCTGTAGTTAACGACCTTGAGGCAAATGCTATTGGCCTCTCCGTCCCGTTGGGAAATTTGTGTGACAACACTGCCCTTATACCGTAAGGGGAGGCGTCACATGCCAACCTCATTGGCATTTTTGGGTCAAAGTGTGCGAGCACTTCCTTTGATGTAATGAGTTGTTTACCCTTTTTAAAAGCAGCCTCACACGCTTCGTCCCAATTCCAGGAGGCTCCCTTTTGCAGCAATGAATTTAGTGGATGTAAAATGGACAATAAGTTCGGGAAGAACTTATGGTAATAGTTTATAAGGCCTAAGAATGATCGTAACTGAGATACATTCTCAGGGGGCGGGGCCTTCACTACTGCCTCGATCTTTTCCGGGACTTATGCAGGCCTTCCTTATCTATAATGTGACCACATTATGAGATACGTTCCTGGAAAAACTCACATTTCTGCTTGTTCGCCCTGAGTCCGTATTGTTGTAACCGCAGAAGTACTCGCTCCAGGTTAGCGAGGTGGTCGTTATCCGTTTGTCCTGTCACCAGGATGTCATCCAGGTAGCATTGCGTTCCTGGAATGCCCTGTAGGACCTGTTCCATGGTCCTCTGCCATATTGCCGGGGCGGACGCCACACCAAATGCCAGGCGATTGTACTGGTACAATCCCTTGTGTGTGTTAATCGTTAGGAGCTTTTTCGAGTCCTGTTCCACCTCCATCTGTAAATAAGTTTGACAAAGGTCAATCTTCGTAAAGTGTCTACCCCCAGCTAACGATGCGAATATGTCCTCTATCCGCGGCAGCGGATACTGTACCGTGTGCAGGACTGGGTTAATAGTTATCTTAAAACCCCCGCAAATGCGAACCTTCTTGGGTTCCCCCGGTGTGTTATTTGCAGATTTCTTTATTACTGGGACGATGGGCGTGGCCCACTCGCTCCACTCAATCTTTGTAAGGACACCTGCACTCTCTAAGGCATCCAGTTCTGCTTCCACTGCTGGCCGAATGGCATAAGGCACCGGTCTGGCCTTACAAAACTTGGGGTTTGCGTCTTGAGCAATAGTTATTTTTGCTCTAATGTCCTTTAAGGTCCCCAGCCCTTGTTGGAACACCTCTGGCGTTTTTGCCAATAGTTTCGACAGCCTGCTTGTAATGGTTGTATCATCCGTGGTGGTCTCTACTTTTAACTCGTGTATCGACTTCCAGTCAAAATGGATTTTTCTTATCCATTCCCTACCCAAAAGTGGTGGTCCACCGTTTGGTAGGACGTATAAATAAAGTCCTGGCACTTTTCTGCCATTGTATTTAACTGTTACTTGCATTTTTCCCTTCGGGTAAACTTTTTGTCCCGTATATGTTTTTAATTTAATTTCCGTATCCTTTAAGGGAATGCGTTTGAACAGCCTGTTATAATCTTGTTCATTAATTACTGATAGGGCTGAACCCGTGTCCAGCTCCATATTAACTTCGACGCCTGCTACCTTCATTTTAACCCACATTGTGCTGTGGTCCTCCGTTTTGTCTACACCATATAACTTGAGACATCCCAGACCTTTAGGCTCTGCTTTTGTGCCTTCCTGTGACTCGTCTGAGCTACTGTCAGACATCTTATGTATTTTTGTCCTTGCCTTGTGTGGTGATTATTTCCTATGTTTAATAAGAAGTATTGTGATTGGTGAATGGGGTGGCTGTTCTCTGTATTAGTAAGAAGTATTGTAATTGGTTGTTTGTTTCTACCTTGAGATATATGTTGTAAACTCATTAGTAGTGGATGTCAGGTGATTTGTGGTGGCCATCTTAAATTCAGTTCTCTCTAGTCATTGTTGGAGACTGGTGTTGAACGATGTGCTACTGGGTTTTTAAAGTTAATAAAGCCTAGATTAGAAAGGCAAATCTATTCTTTATTTCAATTTCTTAACTTTTTATCAGAATGGAGCGATATCTTCAACCGGAACGATTCAATGCTGACCCTAATTCTGCAGGAGTGGATGATAAATGGAAACATTGGTATTGTACATTTACAAACTTTTTGGGTGTGTTGGAACAAGAGTCTCTGAATAAGCTGAATATGCTGATCAACTACATTGCTCCGGATGTGTATAAGTATATTTTGGACTGTAAAACTTATGAATTGGCTATTTCTACATTGGAGAAGATTTTTGTTAAACCAAAGAATGAGGTATTTGCACGTTACCTTCTATCTGCCCATAGGCAGCAGGTGGGAGAATCTTTGGATACTTATTTACAAGCACTTCGGCACCTTGGTGCTAACTGTAATTATAAAGCCGTGACGGCCGAAGAATATAAGGAAGAATCGGTACGGGATGCTTTTATTAATGGACTACTGTCCAGATCAATTCATCAGCGGTTGTTAGAAAATAAGACTTTGGATCTCAAGAGTGCTTTTGAGCAAGCTTCTACATTGGATATGGCTCAGAGAAGTTCGGATTCTTATGCTCTTTCTAATCGACCTGTGACTGTGGTTTCGGCAGTTCCGGATGAAAAGGAATTAGGTGGACTTAATGGGAGTGGTTTACTAGATTCTGAAATAGTTTCTACTCCAATAGCTCCACCTTTTACTTCGGCGGCTGTTGCCTCTAGGATTCAGAAGTGTTATTTTTGTGGAAACGTCCGGCATCCTCGTTTGAAGTGTCCTGCCCGGGAGGCTGTATGTAGTAAATGCGCAAGAGAGGTCATTATGCACGTGTTTGTAGATCATTAGGTTCAATTACCTCCTCTTCTGCGACTATTCAACCTGTAGAGAGGGCGTTTATTGCATCAATTTCTGCTGCATTTGCTCATGGCCTAAACAAAGCTATAGTTATGGCCCAAGTTAATGGGTTAGAAGTGAAGGCTCTCATAGATACGGGCAGTACCGAGAGTTTTATAAGTCTTCAGTTTGTGAAGGAAAAGTGTTTGAAAATCTTGCCTGTTACTTATCAGGTGTGTATGGCTCAGACGACCCTTACTTCACAAGTAGCTGGTTGTTGCCTTGTGAAATTGATTCTTCTAGGTAATACGTATACTGATATACGCCTATCTGTTTTGCCTAATCTTTGTGTGGATATTTTGATTGGTCATGATGTGCTTAAATTACACGAGAGTCTTAGTCTTTCATTTGGAGGGACTAAGCCACCCTTATCCATTTGTGGATTAACTTCTTTATCCATTTATCCATTCTCACTTTTTTCCAATTTGATGCCGGAATGTAAGCCAATTGCTACCAAGTCAAGAAGGTATAGCAGTCAGGATAGAGAATTTATTAATTCTGAAGTCCAACGTCTTTTATTGGAAGGAATCATTGAACCTAGTTGTTCGCCTTGGCGGGCTCAGGTAGTTGTCACCACTAACGAGAGGCATAAGAAACGAATGGTGATAGACTACTCTCAAACTATTAATAGGTATACTCAATTAGATGCGTACCCTTTGCCTAAGATTGATGAGCTTATCAACAAAGTATCTCAGTATAAGTTTTTTAGCACTATTGATTTAAAGAGTGCTTATCATCAGATTCCTATTGTTAAGAGGGATCAACCATATACAGCCTTTGAGGCTGGTGGAAAGCTGTATCAGTTTTGCCGAATACCATTTGGTGTTACTAATGGTGTTGCTTGTTTTCAACGGGCAATGGATGCTTTTATAAGTGATAACTCTCTCTCTGACACCTTTTCATATTTAGATGATATCACGGTGTGTGGCAAATCAAGGGTGGAGCATGATTCTAATTTAGAAAGATTCCTTCAAGCTGCGGAAAAAGTTGGTTTAACTTTTAATAAAGAGAAGTGTATCTTTTCGACTACTGAGGTAAATCTACTGGGGTATATTATCTCGGGAAATAAGATTAAACCAGATCCAGAACGTCTGCGACCATTGATCGATTTACCTTATCCTACTAATTCTAAGGCTTTGCAACGAGTTGTTGGACTGTTTTCTTACTATTCTAATTGGATTGCAAACTTTTTGCAGAAGATCCGGCCCCTTATATGGGTTATGACATATCCTCTATCATGGGAGGCCAGGACATGTTTTGATAAATTTAAAAAGGATATCCTAGGAGCAGTTGTGCATTCTATTGATGAGCAGGTTCCCTTTGTGATTGAGACGGATGCTTCTGATTTTGCAATTGGGGCTACTCTGAACCAAAATGGAAGACCTGTGGCCTTTTCCTCACGTACTTTGAACAATAGTGAAAAAAGGCATTCTTCAATAGAGAAAGAGGCATATGCAATAGTAGAAGCACTGCATAAATGGAGACATTATTTATTGGGGCGACATTTCACGTTGGTAACCGATCAAAAATCTGTGCCCTTTATGTTTGATGTTAAACATTTTGGAAAGATCAAAAATGATAAAATAATGAGGTGGAGGATTGAGTTGGCATGTTACCATTTTGATATAGTTTATCGTCCGGGGAAGGATAATGTTGCTGCTGATGCACTGTCGAGGGCTTATTGTTCTGTGATTCACGGAGATACGCTTATTAATCTTCACAATGCCTTATGTCATCCTGGGGTTACGAGGATGATACACTTCGTACGCAGTAAGAATTTGCCCTTTTCAGTTGAAGACGTCAAGCGGATGACTTCATCATGTTCTATCTGTGCTCGGTGTAAACCGAATTTCTTTAAGCCTCAACGAGCTCATCTTATAAAGGCTACTTCTCCTTTTGAACGTCTGAGCGTTGATTTTAAGGGGCCTCTTCCTTCAACGACTCAAAATTGATACATATTTACTGTTGTGGATGAGTTTTCAAGGTTTCCTTTTGCTTTTCCTTGCGCAGATGTATCAGCTGCTACAGTTATCAAATGTCTGACTCAACTTTTTGTCATCTTTGGGATGCCTGCATATATCCATTCGGATCAAGGAAGTTCTTTTATGTCTTCCCAGTTGAAGGAATACCTTCAGAGTTGGGGAATTTCTACTAGTAGAACTACCCCGTATAACCCCCAGGGTAATGGACAGTGCGAACGATACAATGGGGTGATCTGGAAGGCAGTTATGTTGGCTTTGACATCCCGGAATCTTAAGAATACACAGTGGGAAATGGTACTGCCTGATGCCCTGCATTCCATTAGATCATTGCTTTCAACGGCTACTAATGTGACCCCCCTCTTTAATTACCCGCGGAGATCTACTATGGGATATTCGGTACCTTCATGGCTTACTATGCAGGGACCTGTGTTGCTTCGACGCCATGTTAGGTTGTCAAAATATGATCCTTTAGTGGAGGAGGTGGAGCTGTTGGAGGCAAATTCCCAATATGCTCATATTTGATTCCAAGATGGGAAAGAAAGTATTGTTTAAATTAAAGACTTGGCTCCTTGTGGTGGCCAGCCCTCAGCCGAGGATACTAATAATAGTCATGATTCAGATAATGTGGATGTTGTTATAGATACTACGAATGTTTCCAATCCTATTGCAAATAATTATACTTCTATTAGTCAGCCTTTGATGGATGTTCATGACCATCCTAGTTTAATTCCTGATGGTATTTCCAATCCGGAAACCGTTGATAATCGGGATATGGATAGCCTGTCTGCAGAAGATACTTTGGTGCCTCCGGGTGTGGGAGGGCAAGGAATTTCACCAAGGTTAAGAAGGTCGACACGAACAAGATATCCGGTCGACCGATTGAAAATGGACTTTTAAATTGATAGTAATGTTTTAAAGTTGTTGAAATATTATATTTGTATTTTAGTTGTAAATAAATTAATTATAAATTGTAAAGGTTATTTAGGTTGGAGCATGTTTTAAAAGGAGGGGTGAATGTGGTGATTATTTCCTATGCTTAATAAGAAGTATTGTGATTGGTGAATGGGGTGGTTGTTCTCTGTATTAGTAAGAAGTATTGTAATTGGTTGTTTGTTTCTACCTTGAGATATATGTTGTAAACTCATTAGTAGTGGATGTCAGGTGATTTGTGGTGGCCATCTTAAATTCAGTTCTCTCTAGTCATTGTTGGAGACTGGTGTTGAAAGATGTGCTACTGGGTTTTTAAAGTTAATAAAGCCTAGATTAGAAAGGCAAATCTATTCTTTATTTCACCTTGGTACTGCTCGGATTGCCCCCATGATTGGGTTTCGTACCAGACCGACAAACTTTTGCTATATGCCCCTTTTTCCCACACTGCCGGCATATTTTATCACGAAACCAACAATTACTTTGGTCGTGGGTGGTTTTGCCACAACGGTATCATTTACCTTTGTGAAATGTCACCTCATGGGTGTCATAGCCGGTTGTGTTATGTCGTATTTGAGCAGCACCCTGTGCTGCTGCTTCGTGGTCTGATGCTATTTCAATCGCCTGATCTAGGCTGAGCTGTTTCTTGGTTAGCAACCGTTTACATGTATTCTCATTTAACATGCCACAGACAAATCTGTCTCTGATCGCGTCCGCCAATATGGCTCCAAACTGGCAATGTTTGGACAACCTTCTGAGCTCAGCTAAATAGGCTGCCTGCGACTCATCATTCCTTTGGTCGCGTCTGTAGAAGCGGTACCTTTCCGCTATAAATGGTGGCTTAGGGTTTAAATGTTCCCTTAACGTATCAACAATTTGGGCGTACGTTTTGTCTGCTGGCTTGTCTGGAGTAAGAAGATTCCTCAGCAGACCGTATGTTTTTGCCCCCATCAAATTTAATAAGGTTGCTACCTTTTGGTCATCTTCCACCTTGTTTACTATGCAATAAAGTTCATGCCTTTCGATATAGGCGTCCCACTCTTCTGTGTCCTCAACCAATGCTGGCAAACAACCTTCTTTAGCCATTTTAAACTTTTGAAGAGAAAAAAAAAACTTTTCCCACTTTCTCCACTAGATGGCGTTTTTCCCGCCTTTTCTCCCTCTGCTGTCAACGACCTCTCTCCAGCGTCGTTATTTTTGGCCCTTGCAGCTCCCGTTATTGCCACCGCCGCTATTAACAACGACCTTCCCCTCTCGTGGCCCGCTAGTCCTTGTGGCTCCGTTTGTTCCCCAGATCGCCTGCCCGTTCTGGCCCTTGCAGCTCCCGTTCCCCGGGAAGGATTTCAGTTTACCTGGCCCTGGGTGGACTTTTGCCCCGTGGCTGGAGCGCCCGTTCAGCCTCTTCTCTCAGCTGCCGCAGCCGCCGCTGGAAACCTCTCTCTCTCGCTCCGTTGCTGCCGCTCCTCCTGAACCCGGAGTGCTGGGCAGCCTCCTTCGGTCGACGCTGGACTCTGCAGGCTGACTGGTAAGAAGCCTCTCTCCTTCTCTCTCCGTACTGCTACTGTTCCTTTGTTGCACCGTGTACTGATGAGTTTGAACCTTACTCGTCGCCAGTATAAAGTATGTGTCTATACTTAATGCAATAATGATGAGACAGCTTGGAAGATTCAACGTAGGTCTTTACTTAATACCAACAGGCGGGAAACTGAGGGGAGATCAGTACCCACAGTACTATTTATACCCCTATGGCCAGAAGTGGTACTACGGTATCACTACGCCCTACAAAGTAGTGCTGCCCTGGCCATAGGTTTAAAGTAACATACCTATTACATAAACAACATGGGGTACAGAGGCATGCGCACAGCTTATATACCGGTGTGGTCTCTGCCGGTACTACAGTATACAAGAGCTGTAAAAAGTAGTTCTGACTTAAAGCACATACACTGCACTAACCTCACCAACTTCCATTGCCAGCCTGCTCATCCCATCCATCACTGCCACTTGCCATCCACAACCTTATTGTGGGTGATTGCATTGACAGCTCCTAAATAGATCAGGAATATTTAAATGATAAATACTATGGCCTAGAAATTCACTGGCCTTAGCGCCGCTTTTGAGGCGCTAGAGGGCCTAGCGCCGAAGTTATGGCCGGTTTAGAAATTGACAGGGGCCCTAAATCGGCGTTAGGCCGGTAGCGCTGCGCCAGCACCGATGACGTCATCGGTGTGCGCAGCGTCCCGGTTGCCATGGTAACCCGCCCGAACTCGGAAATTGAGTTGCGGCCGCCTCGCCCGTGGCAGCCGCAAGCAACGTTCTGGCAGAGCTGCCTTACACAACTTTGCGCCGGCGCATTAAAGGCCCCACGGCGGCCGGCCGCTTTCCCGCCGGCCGCCTGGCCGCAGCTCCCTCCCCGGACTTCCCCCCGCCCCCCCCCCGGAACAGAAGCAAGCCCGGCACTTGTCCGAGGTGCCGGGCTCATTTTTAAAAAGATTATCGCGGGCCGCGGCCGGGTGCAGGCAGCTCCTCCTTAACGGAAGGAGGAGGCCTGCACTTCCCGAGCCTGCCGCACCGCAGCGGGCGCCGCAGCGCCGGAATAGCGCCGCAATGCGGCGCGTGGCGCCAGTTTTGAGGCGCTGAGACCCCTCAGTAGCGCCGGCAGCCGTTTGGGCGCGGCGCTACTGAATTTTTGGCGCGCGCAGGGGGACTTAGCGCCGGCACTAACTTCCGGCGCTAAAGCCCTCGCTGCGCCAAAACCGAATTTCTAGGCCATTGAGTTTGAATGGAAAGAAATTCTGGCTGACACTGGAAAATAACAATGTTTTCTCTAGAACATTCTGCCAAATCAGCAAACTATGAAAAACTTTGATAAAACTTCAACATGTTTCACTGATACTTTGACAAATCCTTCAACGGAAGAAAAATGTCATCCGTGCTCACACAATGTCATTGTTTGATGATGTGTCCCAAAAGGATCATAATTTTAGTTGTACAGCCATGAATTTCTTTCAAGATTTTGTCACTTTTGCAACATCAAGGTTTTTTGTCAAAGAAACACTGACATTTTTTTTTACCAACCTCAGTTAAAAAGCCTAGATCGGAGAATTTGTAAAATGTTGAAAAAAATCCTTTTGAACTAATTCTTCATTAAATAACCTGGAGAAATGGGTCAGCCAGCCTGAAATATTGTAATTTTAAAATAAAGTGACACTTGGCTATGTCATGCAAATACCTTGCAGCAGAAACTATACAGCATAGCCATCTACTTCATCATTGCAAGTTTGTTCTAATTCTCTAACCCCCTCTTTGTTCTTCCCAAAGCCGTGCACCAATATTGACTAAGAGCAAAGGCAGTCAACCTGCTCCCAAGTTTATTCTATGTCAGACAGGAATTAAGGGTGAATAAATGCTACCATTTCCCCCAACACTCAGTTCATGCATTTGCACAAAGAATCACGATGAGCGGAAGTTGAGGGCAGGTATGCGACTCATTTTTTTTTTGCTTAAGCCCCAATCCATCACTATTTTTTGCCACCCAACCCCTGCAACTCACCAATGAAAAAGATGCTACAAGCGTTTAATTTTTGGTAAAATAAAAAAGGGAACCTTAGCCTAATTCAGAGCTCAGCACTAAAGGGACGTTTGTCCTGAAGCTACAGGGCCAGGACTGGTTAAGTGAGAAACTTCTTTTTCTCCACAATTATATCCCATGTCAATGTAAGAAATAACCTTTCTGCTCTAGGGCCACCAGAATGAATGATGCTGTCACTAATTGCCTTAATTGACCTACCGTCTACATCATGTGCTTTTTGTACACAGAAGCTCCCTCACATGGCCAGCAGTGTGGAATGGTGCATGGACTACTCAGGAAACTTGCACTACGTCACACCCTCAATTTTACTGCTGCATTTCCCTGAATTTCCACCAGCGTAAATCTTTATATTGATTTTCTAGATAATTTCTAGGCTTATGTTACTTAACTGAATGTGGTGGGGGGGGGCACAATAATGAGGCTAGTTTGTAATATTTGGATAGTCTCGGAGTCAGAAAAAAAAACTTGGCAGTGCTACAGTGATGTAAGGTCTAAGCTTCCAGGTCAAATGTCAGTCAGGTTTCTTATCCTTTCTCCAATGCCACACCAAGTCTGTTGGACAGCACATAACCAAAAGTAAAATAGAAAATAAACTTAAAAAATAAAAACATTAGCATTCATTATAAGAAAGAAACTGATGGGAGAGTTTCAGGATATAATTCAATCCACAGGGTTCCTTTGACTTTGAGAAATTGTTCTTGTGGTTTATGACATCATCAAGACCCCTCAACTAAATTGCAGCCTTGCAAATCCCTCTCTCTTATGCAATATTTAACCTATGATTTCCTGCATTTGCAATGAGATGCATAACAAATACCAAACTAGTATTGTTTGACAGAGGAATCCTGATTGACTGCATTGCTTAGAAATTGTTCAATAAGTGAAATGAGTTGACATTAAGGATGTAGCGAGGGGCGGGTGGTAAAGCACAAGTAGATGTGGGACCTTATGATTACACAGAAGCCTGACCATGTAGTAAAATTCTTTTTTTTTTTGTCAAGAAGGCTGTTTCAAAATTGGTCACACTTCATGAATCTCATCCATCTTCCTGAGGCTATTTACACTGGAGGATTCTGTCACATGAAATCCAGCTCTGACATTCACTCGTTCTTGGACTGAGCTGTCTAGACTTGGTCCATTTCTCTTTGGGGGTTATCAGACACAGTTCATTCACTCGCATTAGCCACACATTGACATTACAATATTGTTTCATTTTAACAGCTCCTGCTCACGCAGTTATGACCTCCGGCTGAGGCATGTTGTTAAAGTGTCGGCTCGCAGGTTTCCCTTCAAACATTGCATCACCTTCCTGGTCCACCTGTCTGTTTTCCAATTATTATTTCTCATGCTGCTCATTTATATTTTTGCGTTAATATCTTCCTTAATTTATCATTTGGATGCAAAGTTTGTGTAATTATTTTAATAATGTTAGTGGATAAGATACATCATTTGAACAGCGAGGCTCTGGCTAGAGGTTTTGGTTTCATTTTGAGCTGCACAGTTACTGGATTATAAATACTGTTAAGCCACAACAGATTTTTCAAGTTTCGATTATATCCGGGACAATGTAAAAAATAACCTGTGTGTCTCAATGCTTAAGAAAAGCAGCTCTAGTCACTTAAGTAGGCTTACAATCAAAGTCATTATTTTTCTCTAAATATTTTACTGCTTCTTATCATTTAACCTTGACAGTGCTTCAGCAGGGATCCTCTTGAGGAAAGGACGATTTATGTAGCAACAGGAACATTCAGTTCCCACTATGAGATTCGAGCAAATTCAAGTCTGCTGATCTCTATTGCAGTCTCAGCTTTATCAGCCCTATGTGCACACTCTTGGTTCTTCAGACATTGCCCTACTTATTGTTGCTTGCTCTCTCTGATCCATCACTGGGAGATAATCTTTCATCCACTCTGTGCCTAACTTCTGGAACTGCCCATTTCAGTATTTCCATCTCGGCACCTCCCTCCCTGCCTTCAATCTTTCAGACCATTCTTTGGCTAGCTCCTCACCCTCTCCTCTTTCCCCTTATTGTTCTGTGCCTCTCTCTATCCAACTCCCCATGAAGCACTCTGAGTTGCCTCCCTGCATGTGATAAATGCTATAAAAATGTAAG
Organism: Somniosus microcephalus; assembly: GCF_052327205.1. Lineage (NCBI taxonomy): Eukaryota > Metazoa > Chordata > Chondrichthyes > Squaliformes > Somniosidae > Somniosus > Somniosus microcephalus. The sequence goes on along the minus strand of NC_141008.1, from coordinate 72,444,009 downwards.
TTGTTGTTGTTATTACCAGATCGTAGTCAGGCCACGAGGTGAAGCACTTCACATTAGTGCAACTTCAGTCATGCGAAAGTGTGCAGCTTGGACACTCATGGGAAAGATTTTGTCTGTTCACTTTCTGTAGTGAAGTTGTAAACCTGTTGACCCTGAATATCCTTGTGCCAATGCTCTCGGCAATTATGCCAGCTGCCTCTGACCACATTGAACGTTCTGGGTTGGGAAGGCTTCCTTATTTCCTTTCCAATGTCTGTGCCACTAAGTCTGCATCTGGGGTGCCTGCCCATTGAAGAGGCTAGAAAAATTGGGAAAGACTGCCTGGCCAGGGGTGGGGGGTTTGGGTGGGACAGGGCCCCCCATAGAAATGTATTGGTGCCCTGCAGTCCTCATTGTAAAAACAAATTGCTGCCAATCTTCAGGGGCCCAGATTACGATCCCTGCCAGGACCCTTAGATGGGCCTCGATAACCACTGGTGGTCGGACCTGGCGTACGTCCACTGACCATATGCCAGGACACAGTGGAAGCTCGGGATGGGAGAACTTTCATATTCAGAGTCCTTTCCCCGGCCCTGCCATCACCTATGTTAACGGCCAATGGTTGCGGTATGCGGAGGCTCCACCCCCAACGGGCCATTGTGGAAACTTTGGCACAAAGCGGGGACTTGGTATATTAGGCTCCTGCCCTAGTTCACCGGAACAGCCATGGATTTTTGGGGCCATCCTTCTTACCCACATTTACAATTTTGCCACAATTATGGTAACAGAGGAAACCTTCTTGGACTATTGCCACTGGAGAGAGCAGGCTAAGAGGAGACTTAATGGAGGTTTTTAAAATTATGAAGCATTTTGATTGAATTGGGAAAGGCTATTTCCTCTGGTTTGGGAGTCAGTGGCAATGGGTCATCAGTTTAAAAGTATCACTAAGACAGAGAGGAGAGTGGCTAGGAGTAATTTCTTTACACAAAGGGTTTCTGGAGCATGGAATGCTTTGCCATAGGAATTAGTTGCAGCAGAGACCACTGCGTTTTTGGATAAATTATTGAAAAACAGTATCTCAAAAAAATGTGGTTGATAAGCTTTCACGTGGAAGATTCATATTTGAATGAATTAAAGACCAAAAGGTCTGGAAGGGATAATATAGAAAGTGCAAAAACGGACCAAAAACATAGCTCAGCCCTGAGAACTCTCAGCAAATTTCAAGAGGAAATATAAAGGTCGATCCAGCAACGGTACACTTAGAACAAACCCTCACGTGCCAGGATTGCACCTCACTGAATCAGGAAGATAGATCAAAGTGCCCAATTTATAAGACACTGAATTAAGCAGGAAAAAAATGTTCTAAACATTTGTAGGCTTCACACAGAACCTCATTACAGCTCTTATTTTTAGTCAAGCCTATATAAATGATTCCACACCAAAAGCAGTGGTCTTTTCCACCTGCAGTACAGATCCCCTGTTAAAACGGTCGCAGTCGAAATTTCCTGTTTCTTAAAATTTCAAGTTCCTTCTTCAAATTTCCTGCTCTGGTCATTAGGAGTTTGATTCGTAGAGGTGTGGTTGACTGTTCAGTATTGCATTCAAAGTTCTGGGATTTTTTTTCTTTTCACGGAGCTCTCTGTGCATTATATTTTGGTGCATTATATGCTGCGAGCATCCTGCATCAAAATTGCTTTGGGCATCCCAAAGGTAATGATAGATTTGAGGGTGAAAGAGGAGTTCATGCAGAGGGAAGAAAGGCAATTGCGCTGGTACCTCAGGCATGTGGCACCCACTGAGCCTTATCTCAGGATGCAATTCTTCAGACCTAAGCATACCTACTTGGGGACATTTGAAGAAACCTACCTTCAGTGTCCGTGCTCTCATGGAATTAAGCTGTGTCCTCAAGCCTGACCCCTATACAAGATCAATCATAGGACCACCCCTGCCCCTGGCTGTGAAGGTTAGCACAGCATTAATGTTGTACCAGATGGGGACCTTTGAAGCACCATTGCTGACACCTGTCACACCAGTCAGTCTTCAAGTGATAGAAGCCTTATTTGCTTATTCCATCTCTTTCCCTGTGTAAAGGGAACAAGAGCACCAAGTGCGGGTGGCAGATGTTGGGCCTCACTGATAGCACACATGTGGCCATTAGGGTGCTTACCTGTGGCTCAGTGGGCAGCACTCTCGCCTCTGAGTCAGAAGGTTGTGGGTTCATAGTCCCACGCCAGAGACTTGAGCACAAAATCTAGGCTGACACTCCAGTGCAGTACTGTCGCAGGTGCCGTCTTTCAGATGAGATGTTAAACTGAGGCCCTGTCTGCCCTCTCAGGTGTACATAAAAGATCCCACGGCAGTATTTCAAAGAAGAGCCGAGGAGCTCGCCCTGGTGTCCTGGGGCCAATATTTATCCCTCAACCAACATCACTAAAACAGATTATCTGGTTATTATCGCATTGCTGTTTGTGGGAGCTTGCTGTGCACAAATTGACCACCACGTTTCCTACCTTACAACAGTGACTACACTTCAAAAGTACTTATTGGATGTAAAGCGTTTTGGAATGTCCTGAGGTCGTGAAAGGCGCTATATAAATGCAAGTCTTTTCTTTTTAGTAACAGCCCCATGGCATATATGAATCGGAAAGGCTGGTGGTGCCACACTACAAGAACAGAATAATGCCAGTAAAGGTGTAATACCCTGGCAGCATCCACATAATGTCTTAATTTTGCACCACTGCCCCCAAAATATGTGCTTCCAGGCTAACTCCAACAAGTCATTCTAAAGCATAAAAAAACAAAAGGTGACTGAAACACACTGGTAAGTATACAGGTATATACACGTTTAACAGTTAGCAAACAATTCGGTAAATAATGGGGGTGAAATTCGACTTTGGACTGAGATGCAAAACAGATGTTATTTCTGTTATCATAGAATCATAGAAATTTACAGCATGGAAGGAGGCCATGTCGGCCCATCGTGTCTGCGCCAGTCTTTATCGCCTCTCTTTAAAGCTAGAATGCCCTTCGGAGGTTTCATATTGTTCAGCTGGATAGCCAGCAGTAACCCTGTGCACAGTTTGGAGTTCCTGTGCCTCGGCTTTGTCAATCTGTACCGACGCACTCTGGATTTAGCTAAATAGCATAGATTTCTACAGAGAAAGAGAGTACACTCCACATTGAACTGAAAATTATAGGTGGGTATATAGATTTCTCAACTGTTTCAATGGGAGACTCTTGGACCTGGAGATCAGTTTCTGCATGTGTCAGACACCTGGCTGACTGAGGCAAATCCCATCGATTAAAACAATTTGTACAAAATCAGAGAGTTGTTAACAAAGGTGAAAATGTTGGCAATGCTGCTTGGGGCGGGGGTGCGATGTGGAGACATGAGTGACAAATTCAACAAGTCATCAGTTCGAGAAATGGGACTAGAGGCAGGCATGCAAGGAATGGGGTGCAGCGTTAAATAGGGCCATACCAAGAAGGGGGCAGCTTATTTTATTAATATTATGTAACAAGGATTAAATTAAGACCTCGTGGGAAAGTAATTATTTTGGCAATAGTTATTACAAATTATAATCCAAATTGAATGAATGAAAAGATAACATCCCATCATTGGGGTCCGATCTGCATTTTAAAGAGGACAGCTTACTGCCTGCAATTTCAAATTGTAGTTGGGCAGATGGGGGTGGTAATGGGGTGGGTAAGTTCTCTGCTCCATTTGAATTGCCTCCTCCTGCCTGGTTTCTACTGGGTGGTTAAAATTCCACCCCCTCCCTTAGCGTGAGAATTGCTTCCACCAATTTCAATGTTTCTTTGCTGTTCTGCTGTATTTCAAAAACAGAACTTACTCAGATTTTCTCAAACATAGCAAAATACTGCAGATGCTGGAAATCCGAAATAACAACAGAAAATGTTGGAAAAACTCAGCAGGCCAGGCAACATCCGTGGAGAGAGAAACAGAGTCAACGTTTCAGGTCAAAGACCCTTCGTCAGGACTGAAAAAACACAGGAAATGAAACAGATTAAAAGGCCAGTTTGGGGGCTGGGAAATGGGGATGAGAGAACAAAAGAGAAATGAAGAGACATTAAGAGGTATTCAAAACCAGACGAGATGGTGATAGGACTAGTGGAGACAAAAGACGGCTCTAGATTAGGTGTGAAATGCGCTGGCAGAATGGGAGACAGCTGCCATGTGGGAGAGAGAAAAAGGGGGGGGAGGGAAAGGCCAAAACAAAGGTGTGGATAAAAAATAAGTAAAAATGTAATAGGGGCCGAGGTTATGATCTGAAATTGTTGAACTCAATATTGCGTCCGGAAGGCTGTAAAGTGTCTAATCGGAAGATGAGGTGCTGTTCCTCAAGCTTACGTGCATATATTTTTTATCCACACCTTTGTTTTGACCCTTCCCCCTTTTTCTCTCTCCCACATGGCAGCTGTCTCCCATTCTGCCAGCGCATTTCACACCTAATCTAGAGCCGTCTTTAGTCTCCACTAGTCCTGTCACCATCTCGTCTGGTTTTGAATACCTCTTAATGTCTCTTCACTTCTCTTTTGTTCTTTCATCCCCATTTCCCAGCCCCCAAACTGGCCTTTTAATCGGTTTCATTTCCTGTGCTTTTTCAGCCCTGACGAAGGGTTTCGACCTGAAATGTTGACTCTATTTTTCTCTCCACGGATGTTGCCTGGCCTGCTGAGTTTTTCCAGCATTTTCTGTTGTTATTTCAGATTTCCTCAAAGTTGCCCTTCATCTGCTATTATACAGCCAAGCCAAGGTGTTCAAAATTATTTTTGCCCACTGCATATTTAACATCTTCTTCCCACAAAGAGATTTTGCCATGGAACAAGCAGGAGAAGACAGCAGCATGAACCAATGACAGAAACCAACCCCAACCAAGAGCCACAAGACATATCTGCATAACGAACTGGCCAATCAGCAACAGCAATAGCCTAACATCTGTCGTTGGGAAAATGCTGGAGTCCTTCATTAAGGAAGTGGTGGCAGGGCATTTGGAAAATCATAAAGCAGTCAAGCAGAGTCAGCATGGTTTTATGGAAGGGAAATCATGTTCAACAAATTTGCTGGAGTTCTTTGAGGAGGTAACGAGCAGGGTGGACAAAGGTGAACCAGTAGATGTGGTGTATTTGGATTTCCAGAAGGCATTCGATAAGGTGCTACATAAAAGGTTACTGCATAAGATAAGAGCTCACTGAATTGGGGGTAATATATTAGCATGGATAAAGAATTGGCTAACTAACAGAAAGCAGAGAGTCGGGATAAATGGGTCAGCTGGTGGTGCTGTCCAGGGAGAGTATAAATACTTGGGCATGGGCCCAGCTTGCTCAGGACATTCTTTAACAGGAACCAGTGAAGGACACAACTAGATCTCCATGTTGAAAAACAGTTGATTAAAGCCTTGCTTAATACTTAGACCAAGTGCCTAGTAGTTTTCTTACTTCAATTTAATCAACTGCGGACCAAAACACGGTCAGAGGAGACGTGCCTTCCAGCCTCCAATGGAGATCCAAATGACTGCGTCTATTCTTAGTCCGATTAATTCGGTAGAAGGAAGCCGCCGGACTTCCAATCTTTCAGGTGGGAAGAATTACATGAATCTTAACATTCATGTGGTAATGACTTATGAAATAATACTGGGCAACCTGCTGGTGGCACTGTCCAGGGAGAGTATAAATACTCGGGCATGGGCCCAGCTTGCTCAGGACATTCTTTAACAGGAACTAGTGAAGGACACAACTAGATCTCCATGTTGAAAAACAGTTGATTAAAGCTTTGTTTAATGCTTAGACCAAGTGCCTGGTAGTTTTCTTATGTCAACACGTTTACTTAGATCCCTCATACACAATGCCAATGCACAACAGTCAACTGCCTGTGTGTCCAATACCCAAACCAAATAGTTCATTGCCACCTTTTACCCCAGCCTTAAATCAGAAACCAATTTCTCCCCAACCATCTGCCTCAGCTCAAGTGAAGTCTCATGGCACATTAGAGAACTAGTTAAGCTAAATTTTGTTTACCCTAACAGTGTGTGGTTTGGTTGTGTTCAATATTTTTCACCCTGGTGTTTCCCTTTGGGCAGTGTATGGCATGTGTCTTCTACTTCCTAACCAGTGGGAAGAGGAAGGGAACTGGATGGCTGCTGCATGTCAGTGTCTGCCTCTAGGGATGGAGGTAGCCCAGCACTGGGTCATTGGTTGCAGTGGTTGCCTGGACCTGTATATATCAGCTATGAGGTTTTTGAAGTGTTGAATTCTGATTCACCAGCATGATGAACACAGGTAAAACAATGTGCTAGAAGTTGGAGCCTAATGGTCTCGAGAAAACTAATCAGAGCATTTGTGATGGAAGCTGCACCTCAGCCAAAGAGGGCTCTGCTGTAGAGGGCCCAGGAGTAGCCAAATTCTCCATGGCTGTCCTTAGTTTGGTTGGTAATACAACACTGCACAGATGCAAGTTATGGACACCCCAGGCTGTGTTGTTTGATTGGCATGCTGTCAAATGACTAAGTTAACTGCTTTTGCTGAGCTACCAAAGTATATTTGTCGGCAGGCCCTGTAAGGTCTGATTGCCTGGGCATGAAATGAATATCAAAGGATAATACTAACCAGGAAGTCTCTGATTTCCCCCTCCCCCTCCAATCAATTCCTCATGAGGAGTCAATGGTCATAAATTAAGTGACCTTCCCCCCACCACCCCCTCCCCGGGCTGCATGATGATGCCTTTTATGTGTGACCTTCTCCTATAAGCAGATAGAAAAGGGCACATGTGTTGGAATGAAGGCTAAGAGAGAAGTTAAGTGTAACGCAAATGGTCAGACTCACTTCATCTTAAGTGAGTCAGTGAAGGTATAGCATGTAGGTGTCTTGTGTTGACAGTGCTCCTGTTGCTTGTTGCTTGCCACAATTAATAGGCCGTAGGGCAAATACATTTTTATGGCAGCAATGCAGAGTGCCCCTGAAAAACATGGGCATGCCTATGCTTACAGTTGCCAGAGTACTGTGCATTCTCCTTCTCCGATATGCCACCAAATTTATAGTTAGGAATGGTTAGCATGCATTTTAAGGCAATATTGTAAAAGTAAGCAAAATGTGACCAGTACTTACCTTGACATTCCTTTTGAGATAACAAATCTCTTTCTCATCTGCTTCCCAAGTTCAGGGCACAGGTGTGCAGCACTAACTCTTTCTACCAACTCTGTCCAAGTTGCTTTGGTCTGCCCTTCAATGGAGGTTGACCTTCTACTCCAAAAAAAATCTTCTTTGCAGGCCATCCAACCACAGGAACTGCAAAGCTGCTTCATTGAATGAAGCCATTCTAATGTTGCAACCATTCCTCCCCTCTTCAATAGCAGAACAGCTTTAAGGGAAACCAGCAGCCCTTTAACAGCTGCTGGCACTGGACAACCCCCTCCTTGAGCCTGATGCGATCCCAGTGCACCATGCACTGTCTGCCGGGAATGCTGTGATAATATGCTGATGCACTTGTAATGATATCAGCAAATAGTGATGTTATTTGCCTGTTTGATTATGATGCCTTACCAGCATGTTTGCAGGTATTGATTACTTATGCCTGACCAGCAGAGGTCATGTGACAGAGACAAGCAGTTTGGTTTGGTTTCAGTTTCATTCTAGATGCATCACTAGCATCATGTCTCGTGTAAATGCTGTATAAAGAGTTGAACAGACTTTAGATTAAAAGACATTCTCTTTCATAAATGTCTCGTCATTGAACCCACAAAGAAATCAATACATGGTGTCAGAAGTGGGATTAAAAGAGATGAAGAGAAAAAATCTGAAGTTAAATCAGCTCTCCACAAATTAGCAAGCCAAAAGAGAACATCGTTGCTTACCATTGGAGAATAGCTAACGAAGTGAAAAATGGAAGGTTTACACCCACCGGCGATGCTTCAGTTGACAGGTAATGTGGCTGAAAATTGGAGGAGGTTCAAACAACGTTTGGGGTTGTATTTATCAGCAATCGAAGCTGACGAGAAAGGTGATAAAATGAAAGCATCACTGTTCTTACATGTCGTGGGTGATGAAGCGCTGGAGGTGTATAATAACTTCACATTCGCTGTTGATGGAGACAAAATGAAGCTAGATAAAATAATGGAACAGTTTGAGGCCTACTGCATACCTAAACGTAACGTGACGTTTGAGAGGCACAGATTTTTCACATGTGTACAGAAAATGGGTGATACTATTGATCAGTATGTGACTGAACTGAGAAACAGAAGCAAATCGTGTGAATTTGGGGGACTGACAGACTCGCTGATAAAAGACAGACTGGTGTGTGGTATTCCGAATAATGGTCTAAGGGAAAGACTGCTAAGAGAGCAAGATCTAGACCTGGGAAAAGCCATAGCACTGTGTAAGGCTACAGAGACTGTGAAGTTGCAGGCAAAAGAGCTGTTCAGTGACAGTAGCTGCAACGTGGATGCAGTGAGAAAGAACGGACACAAACCGTTTAACAAAAAGAGCGCCAATGTGAAAAAAGAGGCGTGGCCAGCGAACGAAAATGAAAGAGACAATCGAAAGTCATGTAGTCGATGCGGTACACAGCATACACCAAAAAAGTGTCCAGCATATGGTAAAACATGCAATAGTTGCAACAAAAACAACCATTATGCCCGTTGCTGCAAGAACCAAGTGCAACAAAGCAAGGTCCATGCAGTAGATGAAAGCAACATAGAGGAGTTCTATGTAGATGTTGTGTCTGAAAACAAAAAAGAAGAAAGAGACTGGATGTTGACACTAAAAGTGAATGACATACATATTCCATTTAAATTGGATACTGGAGCACAAGTTAATGTGATATCAGAGACTGATTTTAAGAAAATTAGACCCAGACCAAAGATACATGGAATAAAAGTGAAAGTGACAGGATACTCAGGTACTGATATACCAGTGAAAGGAAGATGCATTGTCAAAGTAACACACAAGGACAGAGAGCACACGCTAGCATTAATCATGGTGCCAAAGGATGTGCAAGCCATACTAGGTTTAAAAGCCTGTGAGAGACTGAACCTGGTAAAGAGAGTCCTTGTTGTGGAAAGCGAAGGAGAGACAGTCTATGATGAACTCATGAAAGAGTACAATGACCTATTTAAGGGTCTAGGCTGCATTCCAGGAGAACACACGATCAGAGTAGATAAAAGTATGACACCGGTCATACATCCATGCAGAAAAGTCCCGTTTGCTCTTCAAAAGCAACTGAAGGCAGAGTTGGACAGGATGGAAAGCCTGAACATGATTCGGAAGATAGATGAGCCAACTGAGTGGATGAGTTCCCTCGTCGTAGTGGACAAAAAGAATGGAAAGCTCAGAATTTGCCTGGATCCAAGAGATCTAAACAGAGCAATAAAGAGAGAGCACTTCAAGCTTCCTACACGTGAGGAAATCATGGCACAGTTTGCAAATGCAAAGTTTTTCAGCAAGTTAGATGCATCATCAGGATTTTGGCAGATGAAATTGGACGAAGCAACTTCAAGACTGTGCACATTCAACAGTCCATTTGGCAGATACAGATTCCTAAGGTTACCATTTGGCATTGCCTCAGCTCCTGAAGTGTATCACAAAACTATCCAAATGGTCTATGAGCACCTGGAGGGAGTTGATACATCAATGGATGACATCATAGTATGGGGAACCACGAGAACTGAGCATGACGAGAGACTGAAAAAAGTGCTGGAAGCAACAAGGAAAACAAAGCTGAAGCTGAATAGAGAGAAATGCCAGCTCGGGGTGACAGAACTGACATTCGTGGGAGATATCCTTAGCAGTGAAGGCATCAGACCAGATCCCAGAAAGGTGTCCGCCATTGAGAATATGCCAAAGCCACAATGCAAAAAGGACGTGCAGAGGTTTAATGGAATGATCAACTACATGGGGAAATTCATATCCAACCTCTCAGAAAAGATGGCGCCACTGAGAAGACTAACTGAAAAGAACATAGAATGGGAATGGAATCATGAGCATGAGAAGTCTTGGAGCGATCTAAAGAAACTGCTCACAGAGGAACCAGTTCTGAGGTTTTATGACCCAGCGAGACCCATCAAGATATCATCAGATGCATCACAGAATGGGCTCGGTGCGGTTCTTCTGCAACAATATGACTACTGGCAACCTATTGCATATGCATCACGCTCAATGACAGACGCGGAGACGCGATATGCTCAAATAGAAAAGGAGCTGCTCAGCATCACATACGCCTGTGAAAGATTTCACCAGTTTGTGTCAGGACAAGCAATCAGTGTAGAGACTGACCATAAGCCCTTGATTGCATTGTTCCAAAAGCCACTAAATAGCTGTCCGCTTAGAATACAAAGAATGATGATCAGGCTGCAACGCTATACACTGAATGTTGTGTACACACCGGGTAAACTGATGTATACAGCAGACACGTTGTCCAGAGCTGTTGACCCAAGTGAGCCCGCAAACACCACAATGGATGAAAAAGTGAACGCCTACGTGGACATGATCACAAGTGCACTGCCCATAGCAGATGCAAAAATGGAGCTCATAAAGACTGAGACAAACAAAGATGAAACAATGAGACGACTGAGAAAAAGCATCTTGGATGGATGGCCCAACATGAAGCAAGACTGCTCACCTGACATGGCAGAATACTGGAACTGCAGGGCGGAACTATCAGTGGTCGAAGACATCATCTACAAAGGAAGTAAAATAGTTATCCCAAAGAGTCTGAGAAAAGAGATGTTAAAAAAGATCCATGGAGGACATCTGGGAATTGAAAAGTGTAAGAAAAGAGCACGAGAGGTGATGTACTGGCCACGAATCAACCAAGATGTGACAAATGAGGTGTCAAACTGCACAATATGCCTGAAATATCGAGCAAGCAATCCGGTAGAACCACTAAAGCCACACCCAGCGCCAGACAGACCTTACCAGAAGGTAGGCGCTGACCTATTCGTATGTCAAGGGAAGGACTATCTTGTAGTCACAGACTATTACTCCCTTTATCCAAAGGTTTGTAGACTGTACACCACCACTGCAGATGCTGTGATAACATGTATGAAAGCCATATTCTCCAGACATGGCGTGGCAAGCGAGGTCTTCACAGACAACGGACCCCAGTTTTACAATGCAAGCTTCCGACACTTTGCCAAAGAGTGGGACTTTGTCCACACAACGTCAAGTCCTCACTATCCACAGTCCAATGGTCTAGTGGAAAAATCGGTCCAGACAGTGAAAAGACTGATGTACAAGGCAAAAGGCAGTGGAACTGACTTCTACCAGAGCATGCTTGTATACCGCACAACGCCGCTCGAGTGTGGTATGTCACCAGCCCAACTCCTGATGGGACGTCAGCTAAGGTCAAACCTACCCATCCCGGAGAACCTCCTGAAAACAAAAGAGGGGGAGAAAGTGAGGAAGTTCAAAGAACAACAGAAAGAAAAGCAAAAGTGCTACTATGACAGAGGAACACAAAACCTACCTGAACTCCACACTGGTGACCAAGTAAGGTTCAAAGACAAAACAAACATATGGGCTCAGAAGGGAACTGTCCTGAGTGAAGTTCAACCAAGATCATACACCATTCAGACAGATGAGGGTGCTGTTCTGAGAATAAATCGTCGAGATCTTCTCATGGGACCAGCCACAGCAGGTCAAGAGACTGATACTGTTGAACAACCTGATCACACAGCTGAGAACACATCATCTGAGGCAACAACTCAGATTCAAGGACAATCAATCAGAAAATCCTCAAGACACGTGAAGCCCCCTGAGAGACTCATTGAGCAAATTTAAGGACTATTGTTATAGAAGGAAGTAATGTTATCTTATTCTTTCTTCAAGTTCTAGTGTATTGACATATTTCATGTGAACACACAAAGCAAGGTTAAAAAACCTTGATCATGATGATGATAATGTAAGTTCATTAAGTGTTACAGTTAAAATGCAGATTAATACAAAGAAAAGATGTTGTTAGTTAAAAGTAAAATACTTTTGTTTTAAGAAAAGGAGATGTAATGATATCAGCAAATAGTGATGTTATTTGCCTGTTTGATTATGATGCCTTACCAGCATGTTTGCAGGTATTGATTACTTATGCCTGACCAGCAGAGGTCATGTGACAGAGACAAGCAGTTTGGTTTAGTTTCAGTTTCGTTCTAGATGCATCACTAGCATCGTGTCTCCTGTAAAGCTGTATAAAGAGTTGAACAGACTTTAGATTAAAAGACATTGGCCTAGAAATTCGGTTTTGGCGCAGCGAGGGCTTTAGCGCCGGAAGTTAGTGCCGGCGCTAAGTCCCCCTGCGCGCGCCAAAAATTCAGTAGCGCCGCGCCCAAACGGCTGCCGGCGCTACTGAGGGGTCTCAGCGCCTCAAAACTGGCGCCACGCGCCGCATTGCGGCGCTATTCCGGCGCTGCGGCGCCCGCTGCGGTGCGGCAGGCTCGGGAAGTGCAGGCCTCCTCCTTCCGTTAAGGAGGAGCTGCCTGCACCCGGCCGCGGCCCGCGATAATCTTTTTAAAAATGAGCCCGGCACCTCGGACAAGTGCCGGGCTTGCTTCTGTTCTGGGGGGGGGGTGGGGGGAAGTCCGGGGAGGGAGCTGCGGCCAGGCGGCCGGCGGGAAAGCGGCCGGCCGCCGCGGGGCCTTTAATGCGCCGGCGCAAAGTTCTGTAAGGCACCTCTGCCAGAACGTTGCTTGCGGCTGTCACGGGCGAGGCGGCCGCAACTCAATTTCCGAGTTCGGGCGGGTTACCATGGCAACTGGGACGCTGCGCACACCGATGACGTCATCGGTGCCGGCGCAGCGCTACCGGCCTAACGCCGATTTAGGGCCCCTGTCAATTTCTAAACTGGCCATAACTTCGGCGCTAGGCCCTCTAGCGCCTCAAAAGCGGCGCTAAGGCCAGTGAATTTCTAGGCCATACTCTTTCATAAATGTCTCGTCATTGAACCCACAAAGAAATCAATACAGCACTGACCTCATATTATAGTGTGAAGTTGGTTCTCTGTGCTACAGGTGTGCAGAGCACCCAACGAGCATCATTCCTACTTCCCCTGTGCTAGGACTTTATTACTGGCCCCCCATATATTAAATGAAGAATATTCTTTTTTATTTAGGTTAAGCACTTTTACAAAACATTCTATAAATGTCTTAATGGCATGAGGAGGAGGTTATGCTGATAGGGTTGCATTTAAAAAAAAATTTTTTGTAAAATAAGGTGCTGGGTATCTTGGTGATGGGTAGCTGGCAGCCATCTTAGAACAGCACATCGAGAATCAGGCACGAAAACAGAAATAAAATTATAACCTTTTTTTTGTTTCTTTTTCTCTCCTTTGCCACTGTAGAATTTTAACTGTAGTGGGAGAGTCCCTAGGGGTTAAATTCAGGAGTGCCGCCACCTCCCCCCACCCAGCTTCAGGCTTTGGTAAAGGACACCTCTGGTTTGCACTTTCCCAATATGGCGGGCGGCACACTTCTGGTTGGAAGTGTGTGCACGCTTTCTGCCTGCCATTTTGAAACCTTAGGAGGTCGATAAATGGACACTACTCAGCCCAATTTAACCCCGCCAATCTATGAAGATGACCATTTCATGCACCTCTCTCAAGCCATGGCTTCCTTGTTATATGAACAACGTTGCTCTCTAAAACACGGGGGTCCAAACTCTGATAGAAGGATCATACACTGAGCCCCAGTATAGTTACAGGAAATGCTGGAAACACTCAGCAGAACTGTTGAAAAGTCATTGACCTGAAACATTAACTTTCTCTCTCCACAGATGCTGCCTGACTTGCTGAACATTTCCACCATTTTCTGTTTTTATTCCCAGCATCTGCAGTGTTTTGCTATTCGTCCTCCTATAGTTAGACGGGCATCCTGAATTGCTGGACCAACCATTTTGGACGCTTTGATTTCCTAATTTTTGACTGGGTCGCTGGATTGAAAGTTCAAAGGCTTAGTTAGAGACAGGCTTTATCTTCTCTGTAGTATTTTGGTAGATCATATCATGAACATTACTGAGGCAAGACTCCAGCACTGCAATCTTCTCGTGTAACACACACACAGCAGAAACACAAATACTCTGTCACTGGAAGCTGGTATCAGTACGTCTCAGACAGATTCGATACTGGCAAAATTCTAAAAGCACGACAAGCAAACTCAGTGGTGTCGACGTCTGAATATTAATATTTTGACAACACCGTTGTGCGTGGAAGGCAACACACTGGAGCAATAACAGATTTTATTCCTGTATCCATTATCACGCACCCTGGGCATACTTTTACTCAACCTGTTCTTGCAGCCAAATCCCCACTGGGTGTGAATTTACCTCAGAAAACAGATCCTGAATTAAAAGTTTGTTTTCTAAAGAAACCTGGGTTCAAAATGTAAAATGGTAGCGTCATCCCAAGAACCTTAGCATGCTGTTAGGGACTTGGCTCTGCTGTACTGTGAGAAAGTTCCTCCGATGATTGTTTAGTGCTTAATCCGGAAATGCATCTACCGTGTGGAAAATGTAAAGAATGGCTGCTTAGGCAAAGTACTGGCAGGCTGTGGCTGTCATATCCCACGACTAGTCACAGTCTTCAGGAGAAAGAGAGAGAGCATTGGGAAATAGAGGAAATCAATAGGTAACTGGTGTTGAGCACAACAGAATAAATGTTGAGAAGAAGGATAAAGAGGATCCCTTTCATTAGATTAGCCCACATAGCACAGTTTCGATTGACAAAGGCGTTTGAATCCTTAGAGAGCTATTCACCAATGATAAAATGGTTCTAAATATTAAAACACTTTCCACAGCCCAAAAGCTTACTGAAGCTCTAAAAAGTACACACATTTGTTGGGAGAGTTTACTAGTGCACTAAAGATAATTGATAGTAACAGAATCCAAAAATGCTGGATGTCCACAGCAGGTTAGTGTGGTAAACCACTGTTTGTATTCCTGTTTGTCCTGTTTGTATTCCACTGTGTACATGCCTGGACATGCCTCGGCTGACTCCTCCCACAGGTCCTAGTATAAAGGTGACTGCTCCCCAGCCCTTGTATCCTGGACCGGTCGACCACTCGAGGCAGACCTCCATTCTGTTGTTAATAAAAGCCTTTGGTTACTCTTCTAACTCTCAGTCTTTTATGAGTAATTGATAGCGCATCAATTTTATTAACAACATTTTTATAATGGAGAAGATCCTCACACCAGCATGCCTGGACTTAGATCATCGGGAGGCGGACTCATCCACCAAGTTTACTCACTGGCTTAAGTGTTTCGAAAAATTCCTGACCGCCTCCGAAGCAATCAAATCGGACGAGGACAAACTGGATGTCCTGACCTCCAAAGTGAACCACCGAGTGTACTCGGTCATCCAAGACGCGACCTCATACGCGGATGCTATCAAGCTCCTCAAGGACCAGTACACGCGCCCAGTGAACGAAGTGTACGCCAGGCACCTCCTGGGGAGTCGTAAACAACAACCTGGGGAATCGACCGTGGAATACCTTCAGGCACTGTCTGTGCTTGGCCGGGCCTGTGGTTGTAAGGATGTAAAGGCCGCCGTGTACACAGAGGAACTTATCCGGGACGCTTTTGTAGCGGGCCACAGATCCAATTACACACGACAGCGACTGTTGGAGCAGAGTAACCTCGACCTCAACAAGGCCTCTGAACTCGCACTATCGTTGGATGCAGCCTACCAGGGCATGGATGCCTACTCCTCTGCACCGTGGACGCCGCGGGGAATGACAGCCTGGGACACGGTAGGACCGCCTCATAGCGCCGTGCCACCCCAGCCACACCCCAACAACGGCCCAACTACCGCAGCAGTGTCCCAAGGCCAGACAGCAGTGCCCCAAGGCCAGAAATGCTACTTCTGTGGCCAGGCAAAACACCCCAGAGCGCGCTGCCCGGCGAAAAACGCGATCTGCTCGGGCTGCGGGAAGAAGGGACACTACGCTAACGTCTGCAGGGCCAAAGCCACCCCGAACCCCAGCAGCGCCGCGTGTGGGCCATGCGGGCCGCCATTTTGGACCTCCCCGGCCGTGTGCGAATCACCGGTACAGCAGCCATTTTGGACGCCTCCAGCCACATGGGGATCATGGACGCCGCCATCTTGGACGACAGCCGGGACGCAGCAGGCCCCCGACACCGCCTCATCTGATACCCGCAGCGACACACCGACCCCTACACTGGCATCCGTTACACTGGACCAAGCGAGACCGCACCAACTGGCCAGTTCCACAATGGACATTAAGGTAAATGGTCACGATACAATCTGCCTTTTTGACTCTGGGAGCACGGAGAGCTTCATCCACCCCGACACGGTGCGGCGTTGCTCTCTCCCAGTCCTGCCTGCGCAACAGCGGATTTCTATGGCCTCCGAGTCCCAGTCGGCGGACATCGGCGGCTACTGCGTGGTGACACTCGTAGTAGACGGGACCGTGTACGATCATTTTAAACTTCTGGTCCTGCCTGACCTCTGCGCTGCCGTCCTGCTGGGGTTAGATTTTCAGTGCCACCTTAAAAGTGTTACGATGGCGTACGGTGGACCCCTACCCCCACTCACAGTCCGCAGCCAGCAGCTTCCAAATTGCCCGCCGCGCACCAGGTGCAACCTCTCCACACTCAGAGTCACTCCCCCACCACTGTTTGCTAACCTCACCCCCGACTGTAAGCCCATCGCCACAAAGAGCAGGCGATACAGTGCCGGGGACAGGGTTTTCATTAAAACCGAAGTGGAGCGGCTCCTGAAAGAAGGGATTATTGAGGGCAGCACCAGCCCCTGGCGAGCCCAGGTTGTGGTCGTTAAGACCAGCGAGAAGCAGCGCCTGGTCATCGACTACAGCCAGACAATAAATCGCTACACCCTGCTGGACGCCTACCCACTCCCCCGTATAGCTGATATGGTCAACCAGATCGCGCAGTACCGCGTCTTCTCGACCATTGACCTGAAATCAGCGTACCACCAGCTCCCCATCCGCCCTGAGGACCGCCAGTACACTGCCTTTGAGGCAAACGGCCGCCTCTATCACTTCCTTAGGGTTCCCTTTGGCGTCACCAACGGGGTCTCCATCTTCCAAAGGGAGATGGACCGGATGGTAGATCAAAATGCGTTGCAGGCCACTTTCCCATATCTGGACAATGTGACCATCTGCGGCCGTGACTTGCAGGACCATGACGCAAACCTCGAAAAATTCCTCCGCACCGCCCAACTCCTAAACCTGACATATAACAAGGAGAAGTGCATATTCCGCACAAACCGCCTCGCCATCCTTGGCTGTGTTGTGGAACACGGAGTCATCGGCCCCGACCCCGACCGGATGCGTCCCCTTATGGAACTTCCACTGCCCCACTGCCTCAAGGCCCTGAAGAGGTGCCTAGGGTTTTTCTCCTATTACGCCCAGTGGGTCCCCTACTATGCGGACAAGGCCCGTCCGCTGATCAAGTCCACCTCTTTTCCCTTGACGGCAGAGGCCCGCTTAGCCTTCCACCGTATCAAGGAGGACATTGCCAAAGCCACCATGCACGCAGTGGACGAATCCATCCCCTTCCAGGTGGAAAGCGACGCGTCCGACTTTGCCCTGGCCGCTACCCTCAATCAGGCGGGGAGACCCGTGGCCTTCTTTTCACGAACCCTCCAAGGCCCGGAGACCAGACACTCCGCTGTTGAGAAGGAGGCCCAGGCGATTGTGGAGGCTGTGCGTCATTGGAGGCACTACCTGGCCGGAAAACGATTTACCCTGCTCACTGACCAGCGTTCAGTTGCTTTTATGTTTAACAACAAGCAGAGGGGCAAAATCAAAAATGACAAGATCTTGAGGTGGAGAATCGAACTTTCCACCTACAACTACGAGATCTTGTACCGGCCAGGGAAGCTAAATGAACCCCCGGATGCGCTATCGCGTGGCACCTGCGCCAGCGCGCAGATCGATAAACTACGGGTCCTCCACAATGACCTCTGCCACCCGGGGGTCACCAGGTTCTTCCACCTCATCAAGGCCCGCAACCTGCCTTACTCTATTGAGGAGGTCAGGACCATGACCAGGAACTGCCAAGTCTGCGCTGAGTGCAAACCACACTTTTATAGACCAGACAGGGCCCACCTGATAAAAGCCACTCGCCCCTTCGAGTGCCTGAGCGTTGATTTTAAAGGGCCTCTCCCCTCCTCCGACCGCAATGTGTACTTCCTCAATATTATTGATGAGTACTCCCGTTTCCCGTTCGCCTTCCCCTGCCCGGACATGACCAGTGCCACGGTCATTAAATGTCTGAACAACCTCTTCACCCTGTTCGGCTTCCCCAGCTATATCCATAGCGACCGGGGCTCATCGTTTATGAGCGACGAACTCCGTCAGTACCTGCTAACTAGGGGTATTGCCACAAGCAGGACCACCAGTTACAACCCCCGGGGGAACGGACAGGTGGAAAGAGAAAATGCGACAGTTTGGAAGGCCGTCCTGCTAGCCTTAAAGTCTAGGGGCCTTCCAACCTCCCGCTGGCAGGATGTGCTCCCCGATGCGCTCCACTCTATTCGGTCACTGCTCTGCACTGCCACTAACGCCACCCCCCATGAGAAAATGTTTGTCTTCCCAAGGAAGTCCACATCAGGGACATCGCTACCGCCATGGCTGACGTCCCCAGGGCCGGTCCTACTGAGAAGACACGTGAGGACCCATAAAACGGACCCCCTGGTCGAGAGGGTCGACCTCCTCCACGCCAACCCCCAGTATGCTTACATTGCATACCCGGACGGGCGGGAGGACACAGTCTCCATAAGAGACCTTGCACCCTCAGGGACCACAGTAACCCACTACCCACTACCACCCCCCCCCACGATCCGATATCCAGCCCCAGCAGACGGCAGGCCTGGGCCCCGCGACCCGCTCGACATCTACGAGGACGACACGCCTGTGCCACAGCCTACGCTGGAGTCGACGCCGGAAGCTTCACTACCCCTGCCGTCGCCACGCCGATCACAGCGGCAGACAAGACCTCCGGAGAGACTCCAATACACTAACTTTTAATACACTTCACCCCGCCGGACTCAATTTTAAACAAGGGGTGAATGTGGTAAACCACTGTTTGTATTCCTGTTTGTCCTGTTTGTATTCCACTGTGTACATGCCTGGACATGCCTCGGCTGACTCCTCCCACAGGTCCTAGTATAAAGGTGACTGCTCCCCAGCCCTTGTATCCTGGACCGGTCGACCACTCGAGGCAGACCTCCATTCTGTTGTTAATAAAAGCCTTTGGTTACTCTTCTAACTCTCAGTCTTTTATGAGTAATTGATAGCGCATCAGTTAGTCAATATCTGTGAAGTGAAAAGACATGATAACATTTCAGATGTAGACCATTTTTTTATTATTGGTCGTAAGTTCGGTTTTGTCTTGTTTCTGTACAGTGTAGAAATTCTTGCTGACCACTGTAAAATGGAATTAATTATAGAATTTTATAGCACAACAGGCGGCCATTTGACCATTGGCATCTGTGCCAGCTTCCCAAAACAATTATTCACTGAATCCCATTCCTCTGCTCTTTCCTTATACCATTTTATATATATTTAAAAAAATGTATTTTTAGATTTGCTCTCAGAATGTGAATGATGCTGGCAAGGTTACATTTGTTGCCCATACCTAGTTGCTCTGAGAAGATGGTGGTGGGCTTTCTCCTCAAACCACCGCGGTCCTTGTGGTGATGATACTCCCACAGTACCATTATGTAGGGAATTCTATGATCTTGACCCAACGACAATGAAGAATATAGATAGAAGTCCAAGTTAAGATTCTGTGTGACCTGGATATAATGTTCCATGATCTTGTCCCCCTTGGTGGTGGAGTGAGGCACTGTCAAAGTAATGTTGGTGAGTTGCTGTACTGCACATAGTAGGCGGTACATACTGCATTCACAGTATACTGGTGGTGGATAGTGTGGATATTGAGCCCAATGACAGGGGTACTGATCAAGCAAAGTACTTTGTCCTGGATGTTGTTAAGCTTCTTGAGTTTTGTTCCGTTTGCACCATTGCAGATGAGTGGTGAGTATTCTAACACATTCCTGACTGGAGCTTTGTAGATGGTGAATATTCTTTGAGAGATCAGGAGGTGAGCCACTAATCACTGAGTACCCAGACTCTGTCCGGCTCTTGCAGCCAAAGTGTTGATATGGCCGGATCTATGGTGGCCTCCATTTATCCACTTCCATTTTATAAACTTTTAGGGACATAGGAACAGGAGCAGGCTATTCAGTCCTTTGAGCCTGTTCTGCCATTCAATTAGATCATGGCTGATCTGTATCTCACCTCCATTTACCTGCCTTGGTTCCATACACCTTAATAACCTTACCTAACAAAAATCTCATTATCAATCTCAGTTTTGAAATTTTCAATTGACCTCGCCTCAAAAGCTTTTTGGAGAGTTCCAGATTTCCACGACCCTTTGTGTGAGGAAGTGCTTCCTGACATCACCCCTGAACGGCCCAGCTCTAATTTTGAGGCTATGCCTCATGTTCTGGGCTCCCCCCACCAGAGGTAATAGTTTCACTCTACCTACCCGATCAATTCCTTAATCATCTTAAACACCTCAATTATACCACCCCTTAATCTTCTATACTCAAAGAATACAAGCCTTGTCTATGCTACCTATCCTCATAATTTAACCCCTTTAGCCCCGGTATCATTCGAGTGCACTCTCTCCAAGGCCAATATATCCTTCCTGAGCTGCGGAGTCCAGGACCGAACGCAGTGTCCAGATGGAGTACGATAGCAAAATACTGCAGATGCTGGAAATCCGAAATAACCTATTACCATCTCGTCTGGCTTCGAATACCTTTTATTGTCTCTTTTGTTCAATCGCAGCCTTGCCTTCAATCTATTTTCTTTTCTTTCCAGTTTTGAAGAAGGGTTTCGACCCGAAACGTCAACTCAAATTTCTCTCCACGGATGTTGCCTGACCTGCTGAGTTTTTCCAGCATTTTCTGTTGTTATTTTGCAGTACTCCAGATGCTGTCTATCCAGGGTTTTATACAACTGTAGCAGAACATGCACCCTTTGTATTCTAGCCCCTGACAGATAAAGGCTAACATTCCATTGGCCTTTTTCATTATTTTTGCACCAGTCCATTAGCTTTTAGTGATTTCTGTACATGGACCCCTAAATCTCCCTGCTCCTCCACTATTCCTAGCTTCTCACCATTTAGAAAGTATACTGATCGATCTTTCTTAGGTTCAAAGTGAATGTCCTCACACTGCCCCACATTGAACTCCATCTGTCACAGTTTTTGTGGTGTATGTGCCTTTAAGAGCCCCTGTGTACTGTAATGCCGGTAGTGGCCACTCGGGCTATATAAGCCTGTATAGTGTCTTGTATCTTTTAGTTCAACTCCAGACTTTGTCCAGTAAACACCTGTTAAACCAACTCCTGCATTCCATTTCGCCATTAACACACGGATACAACAGTGGCGACGAATTGGAAACGGACTTACCTGCAATTCGGCAGCACCTCAAGGAGATCGATTCCTCAGACGAAGGTCGAAGAAAAAAAAAAAGAAAAAACTGTGGTTTCACAAGCTAGCCGGGCTGGTGGCAGGTACTGCAATAATCCTTCCTGGGCGGCGGGCTGGGGCTCGATCGGCTGGCTCTGCAGCGGGACCGAGCAGCGAAGGCAGAGGCAAACAGAGACGAAGGGTGGAGCACTCGGGAGACGGCCAGCTCTGCAAAGCAGGTCGGCGTTCGGACCAAGCAGAGGGAGGGAAAAGTCCCAGAGAGTCCGGCGGGAACGAGTCTCCGACTATTAAAAATATCTGTATAAATAAAAACCGCGGAGAACAGCGTTGTCAGCAGCGACAGCGGCGGGAAAGCGCGGGAGGTGCCATTTTTTTTCTCGGCAGGGAAGAAAGGAAAGCGCGGGAGGCGCCATTTTTTTTTCAGAATGCCTAAGACTGGCAATATTACTGCTTTCGATAGTGATGTAGAAGATTGGACCACATATGTGGAAAGAGTGGAGGTATATTGCACAGCGAATGAAATAGATGATAAAAAGGCATCGATACTTCTAAATCTAATGGGCGCAAAGACATACGGGCTGTTGCGAAACTTAATCACTCCAGCCAAACTGATGGACAAGAATTTTAAGGAGATTGTTGATACCCTACAGGAGCACTTAATCCCAACACCGCTGCTGATAGCGGAACGATTCAAATTCTTCAGGAGGAATCAGCACAAGAATGAAAGTAACGCTGATTACCTCACTGAATTAAGGAAGCTGTGAAAGCACTGCCAATTCGGAGCAGGACTAGCAGATTCTCTTCGAGACAAATTCGTCTGCGGTCTCCTAAGTGAAGGAACACAGAAAAGACTACTTTCTGAGAAAGATTTAACACTGGACAAGGCTTTCAGTGTGGCTGTATCATACGAAGCAGCTGCAAGAGGAGCTGCAGAGATACAGCAAAAGCCACAGGACTTCGGCACCCATGAAAAGACACAGGGTTTTGAGAGATGTTATCGCTGCGGCAGATCCACCCATGAGCAGAGGGACTGCTGGTTCAAGGACAAAGCATGCAGGCAATGCAGAAAGATGGGACACATTGCACGTGTATGCCGATCTGGAAACAAGAGACTAAGCTGTCTCAAATTACATAATGTAATTGCCAAAGAAGATTACCAGACCATTTGGGCTACCCTCATGATAGCAGGGTCCCCAGTTAAAATGGAGCTAGATACAGGATCAGCTCTGACCGTCATAAGTCGACGGGATTACGAGCGGCTATTTCCGCATATACCTTTGAAAGACTCATCGATTATCTTGAAAACATATACGGGGCAGAAAGTATACCCCAGAGGGGAAATAAGGGTGCCTGTTGTATACAACGGCAAGGAAATACAGAAGTTCTATTTATACGTTCTGCAAGATGGTGGTCCACCGCTGTTGGGACGTGAATGGATCAGGAAGATGCGTTTAGACTGGCACTCCATTCAGGCACTGACGGTGACCAGTAAGAAAAAAAATGATGATGACGTCATACCTGAATGATTTAAAGACATCTTGGCCAACGCCAAAGGAGTGTTCCAACAGGAACTAGGAACCTTGAAAGGCGTCACCGCCTCAATAACAGTGGAAGATGCGGCAATTCCCAAGTTTTTTAAGGCAAGGCCGGTGCCATACGCAATTCGTCCAGCAGTTGAGGCAGAGCTGGAGAATTTGGAAAAGGCAGGCGTGTTATCCAAGATAGATTGGAGCGAGTGGGCAACACCCATCGTCCCGGTCATGAAGAAAACATTGAATAATGATAAGTCTGAAGAACAGAGAAAAATTCGCATCTGTGGGGACTTCAAGGTGACTGTAAACCCGGTCCTTCACACGGTACAGTATCCTCTTCCGAGGATAGAAGATATTTTCGCCTCACTATCCGGAGGGAAACGTTTCACCAAAATTGACTTGGCACAGGCATATCTACAGATGGAGGTTGAGGAGGCCTCTAAAAAGTATCTCACGATAAACACACACAAAGGCCTGTACCAGTACAATCGACTGGTTTTTGGAGTAGCATCAGCTCCAGCTATCTGGCAAAGAGCTATGGAGCAAGTCCTGCAAAGGATTCCGGGAACTCAATGCTACCTAGATGACATCCTTGTAACAGGAGAAAACGACAACGAGCACCTTGCCAATTTGGAGCAGGTGCTCACTAGACTGAGAGAACGGGGCCTACGAGCAAATCGCCCCAAGTGCGAATTTTTCCAGAAACAAATATCATATTGTGGCCACATAGTTAACGAAGAAGGGTTGCATAAGTCACCTGAAAAAATTGAAGCGATCATAAAAGCCCCAGCACCTGAAAATGTCGCACAATTAAGGTCGTTCCTGGGATTGATAAATTACTATCATAAATTTTTACCGAACTTGTCAACTGTTCTGCACCCTCTTAATGAACTGCTACAAACGGGAGTAATTTGGAAATGGAGAGAAGACTGTAAACGTGCCTTCCATAAATGCAAAGACTTAATCACGTCCAAGGAAGTGTTGGCTCATTACAACCCATCACTGCCAATCAGACTGGCGTGCGATGCATCCCCTTACGGTGTAGGAGCGGTATTATCGCATAGATTCCCTGATGGCTCGGAGCGGCCGATAGCTTTTGCGTCACGCTCATTGAACTCAGCTGAGCGTAACTATGCCCAGATCGACAGGGAAGCACTCAGCCTGGTATGGGGAGTGAAGAAATTCAACCATTACCTACACGGACAAAAATTTACCTTGTTGACTGACCATCAACCCCTCGTCTCCATATTCAACCCTAAAAAGGGCGTTCCCATTATGACAGCGCAAAGGCTACAGAGGCGGTCCCTTTTCCTAGGGGCACACCAATATGACATAGAATACAAAGGATCAAAACAGCATGGAAATGCTGATGGTTTATCGCGTCTACCGTTGCCAACGGTAGAAGAGGCACCTACAGTGGACCCAGTGGAAATGTTCCACTCAACCATAGTGGAATGTCTACCAGTAACAAATTCTACCATTGAAAAGGAAACGAGAAATGACCCGACTCTCTCACGAGTCTACGATTTAACGGTGAAGGGATGGCCAGCACATGGCGAACCACTGTTGGCAGCATTCTCGCAAAGAAGAGAACAGCTGTCAGTGTGCCGAGGAACCTTGATGTGTGGATCCAGAGTGGTGATTCCACCCAAACTCCAGGATAAAGTGCTAAAGGAGCTTCAGGAGGGGCATCTGGATGGAGTGAAAATGAAGAACCTAGCCAGAGCGTTTGTGTGGTGGCCAGGTATCGATGGAGACATCGAAGAAATGACCAAGGGCTGTCTAGGATGCCAGAAGGTCCAAAACGCCCCACCACAAGCCCCTCTACATCCATGGGAGTGGCCCTCATCTCCATGGAAAAGGGTGCACTTCGACTTTGCTGGTCCATTTATGGACTCAATGTTCTTAATCGCGGTTGATGCACATTCCAAGTGGCCGGAGGTAATAAAGATGTCCTCCACCACCACGGAAAAAACCATCACAGTATTAAGGACCATATTTACCAGGAATGGGCTGCCTGAACAGATCTGTTCTGATAGTGGACCACAATTTGTGTCCGAAGAATTCAGGAAGTTCTTAAAAAACAATGGGGTTAAGCACTACACGTCCGCCCCATACCATCCCGCCACCAATGGATTGGCTGAAAGATTTGTCCAGACCTTCAAGAAGGCCATAAAGGCTATGGGTAATGAAGACATTACTCTACAGCATAAGGTAGATAACTTCTTGTTTGCCTACAGGAATGCAACACATGTGGTTACAAACCAAACTCCTGCCATGATGTTTTTCAATAGAAGACTAAGATGCCGGCTGGATTTGATCAAGCCAAACATCAGAAGGGACGTAGAGAACCGGCAATTTCAAGGCATGAATGAAAGGCTAACTAGAACCTTCCAGATAGGTCAACAAGTTTTGGCCCGGGACTACCGTACCGAGAAATGGCAGCCTGGAACTATTTGCACACGACTAGGATCGCTGATGTATACCGTGGACATTGGAGAAAGCATAATAAGGCACCATGCTGACCAGATCATAGAGTCATCTGAAAAGGGACAACCTACACCACAACTCTATACGCCTAATGATGAAGCAGAGATACCCATAGTATCTACCTCCGATCCGGTGATACTGGAACCAGATGAACCCGACACTGGCATTCAAGCCGAATCGACCTTGCCAAAAGAACCTACTACACCACCGAAAACTACTACACCACCGAGGCGTTATCCGGACCGAGTCAGGAAGCCTCCAGAGAGACTGACTTATAATTGATTAACTGCAGCAAAAGTGTATTGTTCTTGTACACATGTTAATAACAATTACTTAAAATGTTATGTACTGGTTGTCTAAAAGGGGAGGAATTGTGGTGTATGTGCCTTTAAGAGCCCCTGTGTACTGTAATGCCGGTAGTGGCCACTCGGGCTATATAAGCCCGTATAGTGCCTTGTATCTTTTAGTTCACCTCCAGACTTTGTCCAGTAAACACCTGTTAAACCAACTCCTGCATTCCGTGTCTCCATTAACACACGGATACAACAGTTTTCCCCACTCACTTAATCTATCAATGTCCCTTTGCAACTTTCTGCTCCCATCTACACTGTTTACTGTGCCACTTAACTTGGTACCATCAGTAAACTTGGATATACGGTTCTCTATACCTTCATCTAAGTCTTTGATAAATATAGGCCTAGAAATTCAGTGGGCCTTGCGCCCACTTAGCACCTAAAGAGGTCTTCTGCGCCGGCGGGGTTGGTAGCGCAGAAATTGAGTGCAGCGTTAATGGCGGCGGTAGCCGTTAGCGCTGCGTCGGCACCGATGACGTCATCGGTGTGCGCGGTGCCCCGGTAACGCCCCGAAACCGCGCCGATCCCCATATTTAGTTGCGGCTGCCTCCTCCGAAACGGCCGCAAACAGCGACCAGAAAACGGGGCCGTCCTGCAGCCTTAGTGGGGCGCTTTAAAGCGGAAGGTGCGGCCGGCCGCTTTTGTGGCGGCCGCCTGCCCGCACCTCCTTCCCCGGCCTCCTCCACCGCCCCCCCGCGGCATTGCCGGCTGCTTTCCGCGAGCCCGGCACTTCTCCGTTGTGCCGGGCTCTTTTGCCGGCACTCGCGATTGGGGCTCCGGCTGCTGCAGGCACCTCCCCCTTAAGAGAGGGAGGAAGGCCTGCAGTACCGCAGCCTGCCGCTCCGCTGCGGGTGGCGCTGCGGCAACTAGCGCGCCGATATTCAGTTGCAGCACCCCAAGCGGAGGCGGGCACATCCTGGTATAGCGCCCGCTTCCGAATTGGGGCGCAGAAGACGAATATCTGGCGAGCGCTAACGCCTCCCCACCCAGCGCTAACTTTTGGGCGCGAGCGAGCTGGCCACCCCAAAGTGAATTTCTAGGCCATAGTGTAAAGGATTATTATCGATTATGCTTCCACCACTTTTTCTGTTGGGACGCTCACCTCCTATCAACCCTGTTCTACAGCCTTCTTCCCTTTTTCTCCCTCCATTCCCTTGATGACATTGGCTCCTTGCTGGGTCACAATTCCATGAGCACCAGGTGTCACACCAGAGTGGCCATTCTTCACATGAAACTCTCATCATTAAGTTTTGACCGGTTATGTATCATGGGGTGCATTGCAGCCTAGCTGGATCCAATGTCACCCCAGGTGCATTTTCCAGCTGGATAGTGATCCAGAGTAGGAACCTTGGCAGATTTTTCCTTCCCCATCGTAAGGGTACTGAGGTCAATTATTACATTCCTAGTATTGTCCTGGCTGACTTCACCTAGCTCAGTGTAGACCGAGTATCAGACATGGACTTTGTAGCTTTGAATGGTTTAACACCACAGTGAGCAGTGCATTTATCCACTAATCCATTGGTGAATTCACATACCTTAGAATGAACTGAATAATTAGACTATTATATTGTATTATTCTTTAATCTTGCTGTTAAATAAATGAGACTACAATACTCAAAATGTCCTGAAAGAGTCTTCACATCGTACTGAAAGCTGGAATAAGACAGAAATTCAAATTACCATGAATAATCCTGAGTGTATCAATAAACTCTCTCTTCTATATTGTACAAATAAAACCCAGAGCCTACAAAGATCATGGGGTAGAAATTCATTATAGCCCTGTTTGGGGCGCTAACTTTTAAAAGTTGAGAAAATTAGCACCAGGCGCTAATGTTTCTCAACTTTTAAAAAATTCTGTTTTGCGCTCCAGGATGGACATGGAGCACTAAATCAAGTGCTCCGCTTCATTCCTGGAGCGCAACAGGCAGCAAGCGGGGCCGTAGGTGAGCAACGCTGCACACTGGGCCATGTAGCGCTGCCGTGTTGGAAGGCTCCTTCCCTCCCTTAAAGGGAAGGGCCATCGCTGCAGACTCTGCAAGGGGAAAACTTACCTGGTCCCTGACGGCAGCCGTGATCCGGCCCGCTCAGCCCGATGCACTGCAGCCGCGATCCGGCCCGCTCAGCCCGATGCACTGCAGCCGCGATCCGGCCCGCTCAGCCCGATGCACTGCAGCCGCGATCCGGCCCGCTCAGCCCGATGCACTGCAGCCGCGATCCGGCCCGCTCAGCCCGATGCACTGCAGCCGCGATCCGGCCCGCTCAGCCCGATGCACTGCAGCCGCGATCCGGCCCGCTCAGCCCGATGCACTGCAGCAGAGTGCCGGGCCAACGATGGGTGGTGATAAAACAAAAAAAAACTGCAAAGAGCATTTCAGATTTTTTTTAACCTACCTCAGCCACCTCGCCTTTAAGTATCGCCCCCGAGGCGCCCGGCCTCCCGATCAACGCCTCCTGCAGCTGTCGGTGCCATCGCCCAGCGATGTTGCAGGGGGCGGAAATGAAGTTTGGGTCTGGGGCGCTACCGGGGCGATGCGCAGCCGGATGACTTCACGATCTCCGGGCGCAGGAGATCGTGGCGCTAGGGGTTACTGCCGCCGCAAACCACCAGGTGAATTACGTGGACGGCAGTAACATCACCACGCCTGGGCAGTAAGTCCTGAGCGCCCCGGAGGCGCTAACGGGAGGCGCTAGGGCACTGAATTTCTAGCCCAAAGTTTCTTAATACATAATTATATATCTGTAGAGGTTTCACCTTTATAAACTGCAATTTAATATGACTAACTCAAAGATATAAGTACTATTTTTAGCCCCATAAAAATGATGTGTTAACTTAATATTAAAACATTCATTAAAAGAGAAAAAGCACCTATGGGAACTTTAAAAGTAGCGCACTCCACCATATTGTCTTTATAACTGCATTCAAATATTAACTGGTCAACTGATAGACATTTAAATTGTCTTTCGGTAAGAGAGAGCGAGTGCACTGGCTTTGATACAGCTGTTCCACCGCTGTGTAAGTGTACTCCAGTCAGCCAATGTCATGTGCACCCCCATTCATTTCACTTTATCCCTTCTCATACAGCTCGAGGGCAGAGGGTAATATCACATCTGCTCACTTACCTCCGGGGCGTCCCCAAGAACATCTGTCTGTGTCTGCCCCCTTCACTCCCTGCGAATGTGAGTAACAAATGATCAAATGTTATTGTACAAGGTTATTTTCGAAGTGATGCTTGGATTTTTATTTCCAACACTGATAGTGCTCCTGCTGTGAATCTGCTAAGTTAACCCTGAAACTCCATTGCAACAAACACAAGGGCAATTATTACTTTGCACGACAAGGTGATAATGAGCAGTTGGAATATTTTATGTGGATTCTTCCCTCTCCTCACATTGGGTAAACTCCCTCTGACAGAGATAGGGCAAATGTGGGTTGGGAAGAAAAATCACAACAGCAAGGCAGGTGGTTGTATGCAGGGATATTCAAATATTAACTACTCAATTGATAGACACTGTGGTAAAACTAAACTTAGTTGAGCTTTCATTTCTACGCTTTATTGCATATCTCTGTCACTGAGCAGTGGGTTCACGTGAAGGCTGTGCTGATACTATACTTTTGCTCTGTGACCAGCAGTTACAATGGGGTCGTTTTTCATTTTTAGCGCCTGGGCGCAAAAGCATCACCTGGGCACAGCGCAGAGGGGAAAGTCAGACAGAGAGGAGCGTGTGTTCATAATAGAGTCCGCATGATTTTCCTTCCAATTAAATTAATGGGGGCAGGGTGGGGGGGGATGTAGACACCCTTTTCTCATTTTCTACACAATGTTTTAATGCAGAGAAGCTGTAGGGCACATTTTTTTTAATAGACCATACAAATAGCTTGCACTGTGACACAAGGGACTGGATTTTACCAGCCCTGCGGAGGCGGGCTTGGAGGCGGGACTGCTGGGAAAATCCTCAAAAATGGGAGCAGATCCCAAACCCGCTCCCAGCCCGCCTCCAACCAATCTTCCCAGGGGTCGGGTCCCCGATTTGCGCAGGGACCCGACTCCTAGCGGCGGGAAGAGGATTATAGCCACTTAACTGCCTGTTAACAGGTAGTTAATAGGCAGGTAAGAAGCTTTTTACAATTTTTCGACTGCTGCTGCAGGCTTCCCGACGTCGGGGAACCCCGCCAGGGTAAGTGAGGTGTGCTGTGTTATGTTGGTGTTTGGATGACAGCTGCAGAAGTGGTGTGAAAGATGCAATTGGACACTGGTTCGTATCAGAGGTAAGGAAATGTTGGGAAAGTCATTTTTAATGTGGTTAGAGGTTTCTGCAGGTGACAAGCTGTGAAGTTTTTGTGTAGCCTCATCTCATCGGGAGAAGGGACAGATGGCTTCTGCAATCTCAGCTGCAGCTGCCACCTGTTTCATCCTAAGGAGAGAATAATTGGAGAGCCTGGGTTCAAGGGCTCACCTTTGGACAGTGATTGTCAGTGTTTGACAGCACCTCAATGCTGTCAAACACTGTTAAACCATCTGTCAAACAAGTGTGGTGCATACGCCTTTAAGAAAACCGGCAGATGAAGCGTCATCAACTGACGTCATCTGGCACCGGCTTTCCCTTAATTGGTCGGCAAGCCCGCAGGGCAATCAGGCCAAAATAGTGTCTGTTCATCAGACATCGCTGGGAACAGGACTGGAACCCAAAAACCAGCAGTCCCGCTTTGAACTCAGCCTGGAAGGTAAAATTCCGCCCATAAGCATTGAACAATATGCTGCAAAGCAACATTGACACTAGAACAGACATGCATAGAGCAATCACACAAGTGAGTGACCACAGATTTGGCTTTATTTTTTATTCATTCATGGGATGTGGGCATTGCTAACAAGGCCAGCATTTATTACCCATCCCTAATTGCCCTTGAGAAGGTGATGGTGAGGCGCTTTCTTGAACCGCTGCAGATCGTGTGGTGAAGATACTCCCACAGTGCTGTTAGGGAGGGAGTTCCAGGATTTTGAATCAGTGACTTTCCAAGTCAGGATGGTGTGTGACTTGGAGGTGATGGTTTTCCCATGCACCAGCTGCCCTTGTCCTTCTAGGTGGTAGAGGTTGCGGGTTTGAGAAGTGCTGTCGAAGAAACATTGGAGAGTTTCTGCAGTGCATCTTGGTGTGCCGGTGGTGGAGGGAGTGAATGTTTATGGTGATGGAGGGGGTGCCAATAAAGCAGGCTGCTTTGTCCTGGATGGTGTCCAGCTTCTTGAGTGTTGTTGGAGCTGCACTCATCCAGGCAAGTGGAGAGTATTCCATCAAACTCCTGACTTGTGCTTTGTAGATGGTGGAAAGGCTTTGGGGAGTCAGGAGGTGAGATACTCGCCACAGAATACCTAACCTTTGACCTGCTCTTGTTGCCACAGTATTTATGTGGCTAGTCCAGTTAAGTTTCTGGTCAATGGTGACCCCCAGGATGTTGATGGTGGGGGATTCGGCAATGGTAATGCCGTTGAATGTCAAGGGGTGGTGGTTAGACTCTTGCTTGTTGGAGATAGTCATTGTTTGGCACTTGTACATCATGAATGTTACTTGTCACTTATCAGCCCAAGCCTAAATGTTTTCGGGTCTTGTTCCCTGCAGGAACGGACTGCTTCATTATCTGAGGAGTTGCAGATGGAGCTGAACACTGTGCAATCGTCAGTGAACATCCCCATTTCTGACCTTATGTTGGAGGGAAGGTCATTGATGAAGCAGCTGAAGATGGTTGGGCCTAGGACACTGCACTGAGGAACTCCTGCAGTGATGCCTGGGGCTGAGATGATTGACCACCAACAACCACAACTATCTTCCTTTGTCCGAGTTATGACTCCAGCCAGTGGTGAGTTTTCCCCCTGATTCCCATTGACTTCAGTTTTGCTAGGGCTCCTTGATGCCAGACTTGGTCAAATGCTGCCTTGATGTCAAGGGCAGTCACTCTCACCTCACCTCTGGAATTCAGATCTTTTGTCCATGTTTGGACCAAGGCTGTAATGAGGTCGGGAGCCGAGTGGTCCTGGTGGAACCCAAACTGAGCATCGGTGAGCAGGTTATTGGTGAGTAACTGCCGCTTGATAGCACTGTTGACGACACCTTTTGTCAGTTTGCTGATAATAGAGTTAGCTGATGGGGCAGGAATTGGCTGGATTGGATTTGTCCTGCTTTTTGTGGGCAATTTTCCACATTATCGGGTAGATGCCAGTGTTGTAGCTGTACTGGAACAGCTTGGCTAGATGTACGGCTAGTTCTGGAGCACGAGTCTTCAGCACTACAGCCGGGATGTTGTCGGGGCTCATGAACTTGTCTTTCTTGACTAAATTGTGAAATGCCAGGAAACCCCTAAAAGATTTCCCATCTCGGCACTTTGTTTGCTGTGACTTCAATTACAGCATCATTGGAGGAAAGTCGCGTGGAAATTAATGTTTTTTTAAGCAGAACTGGCAGCCTCCACATCGTTAGAAACAAATGCAGCAAGCAACTACGCCTCAATGAGATGAATATAAGTTTCATATCAAATTTTGCAAGAGAATCCTACCTTTAAGAATTTAACTTAAGTAGGCTGGTCCAGCAAATTAGTCATGGGCCCATTTTATAATGTCAAGGCTGGGGCACCTGATAAGAATGAATTCGGCGTAGGACCTAATTAATATAATTAATATTGTACAATTAGGCTGGCACTGGCCACTCGCACAGCCTGCCCGTTTTATTTGCCCTGAAATGGGGCGCACGATTAATTAAGTGCGTGGGCCTACGTTACCGATATTCTGACTCTGACGCCCACAGCACAACATCAGGGTTAATGAGTGCTGGTTGACTATTTGGTCAGTAAAACCTGCCGATACCTTTGATGTCCATACGCCCATAGTTTCCAAAAGCCTCGCTCAATCGGGAGGGAGAACCTTGGATCGTTTTTCTCCTCCCTGTTCCACGGCTGCCGAGAGCCAGTGTAGAATGCCACCTATCTCAGCCGAGCTTAGCCAGCTCAGCGAAGACCAGGCAGGAATCAAAACCTGCGATCTTCTGGCCTACGTGGCTTAGCAACATTACATCTAACCATTTACTCATTAAGCTGTCAGGGGCGATTTCATTTGGTTTTTGAAAGCAAAGCAGCGTACAAGATGTGAGATGCATAAACAAACCATTTTCCAAACATTAATATCAATTTTGGAAATATGATTTGTACTTGTTCCTTTCTTCTCAGAGAGCTACACGCTGTCATTTAAAGCGAACGGTTGTGTATAACAGTTATTAATGTTAGATTGGCTAAATTCTAATATTTTTCTGAATCAGTACATTTTGATTGTGGCTGATGGCTCGTGTGATGTCCTGTTGAACAGCTTGCTGCACATTGAATCAAACGCAATTGGGTGTGAAGTGTAGGCAGCCCAGGAATGGGATGGAAGTGTGTTGTAATGATCTTCACAGCACTACGGTAGAGTGAGCCTGTGCTGGGGAACCGACAAAGACACAATGGCTGCAGAGAGTACCAGCAACAGCAGCACTGAACATCCCGTTGAAATAAATGGAGTGTTGAGTCATGAAGATTTGGGGGGAAAAATTCGGTATCGCCCCATTTGGGGTGCCGTTATCAGCCGTGCGCAAAGTTTAGCGCCTGGCGCTAATTCTCGTCTCCGACAGCAAACTTGGCTTTTATCACCCCTGGAGGTGATTGGAGCGCTAAATCAGGCGCTTCACACCTGTCTTAAGGCGCAAACGCCGAGGAGTGAGGCGCTACCTCAGAGCGCTGGCGAAGCAAGGAAGGGCAAATCAAAATGAACCTGCAAAGTGCTGCTCAGTACCCAAAACTCCTTCACACAGCGTTGAATCTCTCCAGAAGTCTCTCTCTCAGAATGCGTGGTGCAAAAATGTCACCGACAAAAAAAGGCAGGAAGCGGTCGCCTTTAAACAGCGCTCCCCAAGTCCCTTTCTGACAGGATAATGCTCCCCTCAACCTGTCGTTGCTAGCGGCAGGCGGTAAGGCAGGGGGCGCCACTCAATATCCGGTCCGGGGCGTTGCGCACTTGGCTGACGTCACAATCTGCCGGCGCAGAAGATCGTGGCGGTAGTGTTTAGCGCCGCCGCAAAATGTCTAGTTAATTTCGCAAGCGGCACAAACATCGCCGCGCCCGGCCTCTAGTTGCTTTGCGCCCCAATTGGCGCCCTCTTAAGGCGCTACCCGGAGGCGCAAACAACTGAATTTTTCCCCCTTGAAGTCCATAACATCCAAGATGTTGAATAATAAGGAATGCGGTTTCTGAATTCCAGCCGTATGTTTGAACTGCTTTCACAGGGAAGGCGGGATAGTGCAAAGAGATTTCACTTGTTACAATTCTGCCCCCTCTTACTGCTCAAGTGATTTTACTGCCCTTTCTTTCCTACTGCTGGCAATCTTAGAACCTGTATAAAATTCTTAAACATTGCAATCTGTTGGTTACTGGGAGAAGAGGAATGTGTTGGGTAGTTAAATGTACTGACGAGTTACCGTTACTATCTACCCACACTTCAGATAAAACCTCGTGTGTTTTTGTAGTTTGTGTGTAATTACAGTATGTTTACACCCTGCACATGGTGATTATTTTGATGTTATATTTCTGATGGCTTATTTTTCTGCCAGCACTATTTCAGTTCTCAGCATGAGCTATCTGTTGCTTCATTGAACAATCACGTTAAAAAGGTGCTGCAAAGCTTATAAATCCTATTTCCAGTTATCCTGTAGTTCTTGCTCAGTGGTCTGAATATCTTCATATTCACTACACCTCCCTCCATTTTCATGATGTTGTCCGTCTATTTTTTCCTTGCCTCACCTTCCCTTTCATACTTATTTAAAACTCAGATTCTCTCTTGATAAGCTAGGCAAATCACATATTGCCTTACAAATGACTTGCAAGGCATGATGGACTAGTTGACATGGGTTAAAAGTTTAAATGTAAAAAAACTGATGCAAGGCTATTGAAATTCAGTAGAAGTAGATAAGAATGAACAGAAGGAGCAGAATGTTCTACTCCCATCGAAACAAGCTTGACATAAGGTAACTGGTGAAGACAGTCTCATGGTCATTATCTGTTGAAAGTTAACATAGAAGATAGAATGTGAAACTTAAGCAAAACTCTGTAAAAAGCAAGTGACTCGTGGAGCGCGTGATCGCCTAGTTTTCTGTTTTCACATGACTTGCAATTTATGAAAATGTATAAATATTGTAGCCCCGTGAGTCTCGGGGCTCATTCTTTGGGAGGCATACTTGTGTGCAGACACAAAGGGTTTCTCAGAGTGAAGTCCAGGTACCTTAATAAAACTTTACTTATTTTACAGTTTCTGACTTTGTGTATTACTGAGAAAGTGATAGACTGACCGGCGTGTTTAGTCTCCTAAAGCAGCGAACCCTGATCCCCCAAGTTAAGGGTAGATCCTCCTCACAGAAGTGAGGGGTTAACACTCTCGTTAAATCTCAAATTCTCTCCTCAGTATATGATTAAAATCTCTGTTTCTCATAAAGAAAGGCTTGCATTTATATAGCGCCTTTCGTGACTGCAGGACGTCCCAAAGCACTTTACAGCCAATGAAGTACTTCTTGAAGTGGAGTCACTGTTGTAATGTAGGAAACGCAGCAGCCAATTTGCGCACAGCAAGCTCCTGCAAACAGCAATGTGATAATTGTATTGATTTCTTTGTGGGTTCAATGATGAGACATTTATGAAAGGGAATGAGTTTTAATCTAAAGTCTGTTCAGCTCTTTATACAGCATTCAGGAGACACCATTATGCTAGTGATGCATCTAGAACGAAACCGAAACTAAACTAGACTGCCTTGCTTGTCTCGGTCACATGACCTCTGCTGGTCAGGCACAAGCAATCAATACATGCAATCATGCTGGTAGGCATCATAATCGAACAGCCAAATAACATCACTATTTACTGATATTACATCTCCTTTTCTTAAAACAAAAGTATTTTACTTTTAACTAACAACATGTTTTCTTTGTATTAATCTGCATTTTAACTGTAACACTTAATGAACTTACATTATCATTATCATGATCAAGGTTTTTTAACCTTGCTTTGTGTGTTCACATGAAATATGTAACTACACTAGAACTTGAAGAAAGAATAAGATAACATTACTTCCTTCTATAACAATAGTCCTTAAATTTGCTCAATGAGTCTCTCAGGAGGCTTCACGTGTCTTGAGGATTTTCTGATTGATTGTCCTTGAATCTGAGTTGTTGCCTCAGATGATTGGTTCTCAGCTGTGTGATCAGGTTGTTCAACAGTATCAGTCTCTTGACCTGCTGTGGCTGGTCCCATGAGAAGATCTCGACGATTTCTTCTCAGAACAGCACCCTCATCTGTCTGAATGGTGTATGATCTTGGTTGAACTTCACTCAGGACAGTTCCCTTCTGAGTCCATGTGTTTGTTTTGTCTTTCAACCTTACTTGGTCACCAGTGTGGAGTTCAGGTAGGTTTTGTGTTCCTCTGTCATAGTAGTACTTTTGCTTTTCTTTCTGTTGTTCTTAAAACTTCCTCACTTTCTCCCCCTCTTTTGTTTTCAGGAGGTTCTCCAGGATGGGTAGGTTTGACCTTAGCCGACGTCCCATCAGGAGTTGGGCTGGTGACTTACCACACTCGAGCGGCGTTGTGCGGTATACAAGCATGCTCTGGTAGAAGTCAGTTCCACTGTCTTTTGCCTTGTACTTCAGCCTTATCACTGTGTTTGCGGGCTGTCCTGGGTCAACAGCTCTGGACAACGTGTCTGCTGTATACATCAGCTTACCCGGTGTGTACGCAACATTCAGTTCATCATAGACTGTCTCTCCTTCGCTTTCCACAACGAGGACTCTCTTTACCAGGTTCAGTCTCTCACAGGCTTTTAAACCTAGTATGGCTTGCACCTCCTTTGGCACCACGATTAATGCTAACGTGTGCTCTCTGTCCTTGTGTGTTACTTTGACAATGCATCTTCCTTTCACTGGTATTTCAGTACCTGAGTATCCTGTCACTTTCACTTTGATTCCATGTATCTTTGGTCTGGGTCTAATTTTCTTAAAATCAGTCTCTGATATCACATTAACTTGTGCTCCAGTATCCAATTTAAATGGAATGTGTATGCCATTCACTTTTAGTGTCAACATCCAGTCTCTTTCTTCTTGTTTGTTTTCAGACACAACATCTACATAGAACTCCTCTATGTCGCTTTCATCTACTGCATGGACCTTGCTTTGTTGCACTTGGTTCTTGCAGCAACGGGCATAATGGTTGTTTTTGTTGCAACTATTGCATTTTTTACCATATGCTGGACACTTTTTTGGTGGATGCTGTGTACCGCATCGACTACATGACTTTCGATTGTCCCTTTCATTTTCGTTCGCTGGCCACGCCTCTTTTTTCACATTGGCGCTCGTTTTGTTAAACGGTTTGTATCCGTTCTTTCTCACTGCATCCACGTTGCAGCTATTGTCACTGAACAGCTCCTTTGCCTGCAACTTCACAGTCTCTGCAGCCCTACACAGTGCTATGGCTTTTCCCAGGTCTAGATCTTGCTCTCTTAGCAGTCTTTCCCTTAGACCATTATCTGGAATACCACACACCAGTCTGTCTTTTATCAGCGAGTCTGTCAGTCCCCCAAATTCAGACGATTTGCTTCTGTTTCTCAGTTCAGTCACATACTGATCAATAGTCTCACCCGTTTTCTGTACACATGTGAAAAATCTGTGCCTCTCAAACGTCATGTTACATTTAGGTATGCAGTAGGCCTCAAATTGTTCCATTATTTTATCTAGCTTCATTTTGTCTCCATTAGCAACGAATGTGAAGTTATTATACACCTCCAGCGCTTCATCACCCATGACATGTAAGAACAGTGACGATTTCCTTTTATTACTTTTCTCGTCAGCTCCGATTGCCGCTAAATACAACTCTACATGTTGTTTGAATCTCCTCCAATTTTCAGCCACATTACCTGTCAACTGAAGCGGCGCCGGTGGGAGTAAACCTTCCATTTTTCACTTCATTAGCTATTCTCTAATGGTAAGCAACAATGTTCTCTTTTGGCTTGCTAATCTGTGGAGAGCTGATTTAACTTCAGAATTTTTCTCTTCATCTCTTTCAGCCACTTCTGACACCATGTATTGATTTCTTTGTGGGTTCAATGATGAGACATTTATGAAAGGGAATGAGTTTTAATCTAAAGTCTGTTCAACTCTTTATACAGCATTCAGGAGACACCATTATGCTAGTGATGCATCTAGAACGAAACCGAAACTAAACTAGACTGCCTTGCTTGTCTCGGTCACATGACCTCTGCTGGTCAGGCACAAGCAATCAATACCTGCAATCATGCTGGTAGGCATCATAATCGAACAGGCAAATAACATCACTATTTGCTGATATCATTACAATAATGACCAGATAATCTGTTTTTGTTATGTTGATTGAGGGATAAATATTGGCCGGGACACTGGAGATAACTCCCCTGCTCTTCTTCAAATAGTGCCATGGGATCTTTTATGTCTACCTGAGAGGCCTCGGTTTAACACCTCATCTGAACGACGGCACCTCCGACAGTGCAGCGCTCCCTCAGTGCTGCACTGGAGTGTCAGCCTAGATTTTTGTGCTGATGTCTCTGGAGTCAGATTTGAACCCACAACCTTCTGACTCAACCTACCCACTGAGCCATGGCTGACACTCATCACCTTTATCTTCATTTTCATTTTTTCTCAATCGGTTTCCCTCCTGCTCATTATCTTCCAGTGTCTCACTCTAATGATTTTCTCTAGGCATCTCTCTCTCTCTTTATAAGGATCCTTTTCTTGTCTGCAGCAAGTCTTCTCTGCTGCTAACATGGGAACAAAATCTGATTTTGAGTGCGCTGATGCAGGAGTGCATTCCCGGATATCTTGGCAGTATTGACCAATGCTCCCACCTGTCTTGCAACATATCTCATGGAAACAGAACATATTACATCTTTTTTCCAAACCAAAACCCCCAAAACTTATAACAGGTAGTAAAAATAAATGACATCATCATTTGATTTATGGAAAAATAAATGGCTGAGTAATGATTAACTTCATAACCTGCAGCCTTGAAATGACACTCTGCAATATTATCATATATCAATGTTTAATGCATTCACATAAAATTCCTCTGTCTGCTATTTTAACAGAAGTGTGAGCCCATTTATTTTAGATGAGTTGTGCAGAAGGAAGTGTACTAATGGGGTAACTCCATGATCCAATGCTCCTAGTGAGGAGCTCCATTCACAATGAACAGAGGTCAGAGCATCAAGGCTACACTAATGTAATCCTACTTCTGACCCATGCTCCCTGCAAGCACAGTGATGTGCCTCAATAATTCCGAGACTCGATGTTAGCGAAACAAAACAAGGCTTTTATTAACTTAGAAAGTAACACGTAAGAGAGAGAGGTATCTTCCTTCTGGAGACTGAGGCCAGACTGAGCTAGCTTACAAAAGGGGCCAGGTATGGGCGGAGCCCTACACACACAGCACATTCCAGCACATTCCAATAAACAATACAATGAGGACTGGGGGAAGGGAAATGACACTGAAACCGACCACAGTCACAGGCAGTGATGAATGGAATATTTCATCACATTCACCCCTTCTATAGATTTAGTCTGTTCGGGGGTTTGATAGTCCTCTGCGACCGACGTGGCTGTTGTGGTGCCGCGGGTGTCGGCTGGGTGTCCCCGGTAGTCTCCTGGGTCTCTGCCGGGGGTGCCGCCAGGGTTGTTGAAGGGGTAGTTGGTGGGGGTGCCGTTGGTCGATGTTCTTCTGGGGGTGATGAAAGAGTAGTGGGTGGGTAAGAGTTGCTGTGATCGTTGTTGCTGCTATTGCCGTGGTTGTTGTCGATGCCGGCTGGGGCGACGTCTTTTATGGACACGGTGTCCTCCCTTCCGTCGGCGTGCCGGACATATGCGTATTGGGGGTTGGCGTGGAGTAGGTGTACTGGCTCCACGAGAGGGTCCGTCTTGTGGCCCCTCACATGCCTTCGCATGCGTACCGGACCTGGGGTGGAGAGCCATGACGGCATGGATACGCCTGAGGTGGATTTCCGGGGAAAGACAAACATTCATTCATGAGGCGTGGCATTAGTGGCCGTACACAATAGCGACCGTATCGAATGGAGCACATCCGAGAGGACTTCCTGCCAGCGGGAGATAGGGAGGCCCTTGGTCCTTAGAGCTAGAGTGACTGCTTTCCATACTGTCCCGTTCTCTCGCTCCACTTGGCCGTTACCCCGGGGGTTGTAGCTGGTGGTACGGCTCGTGGCGATCCCCTTGGACAGCATGTACCGGCGTAGCTCTTCACTCATGAAGGACGCCCCCCTATCCGTATGGATGTAGCTCGGCATACCGAACAGGCAGAACAGGCTGTTGAGGCATTTAATGACCGTGGCGCTGGTCATGTCTGGGCAGGGGAAGGCGAATGGGAACCGGGAGTATTCGTCCACAATGTTCAGGAAGTAAACATTGCGGTCGACGGACGGGAGGGGGCCCTTGAAATCTAAGCTGAGCCGCTCAAAGGGCCGTGTAGCTTTGATTAAGTGGGCTCTATCTGGGCACTCAGCGCAAGTGCGGCAGTTCCTGGTCAGAGACCGAACTTCCTCAATCGAGTAGGGTAAGTTACGGGACTTTATGAAGTGGAACAGCCGCGTGACCCCTGGGTGGCAGAGGTCGTTGTGGAGGGTCTGTAGCCGATCCCCGGTGGCGCTGGCACACATCCCTCGTGAGAGGGCGTCAGGGGATTCGTTAAGGGCCCCTGGCCGGTAAATGATGTCGTACTCGAAGGTGGAGAGCTCGATCCGCCACCTAAGAATCTTATCATTTTTAATCTTCCCCCTCTGTTTATTATTGAACATAAACGCTACCGACCGCTGGTCGGTAAGTAGGGTGAAGCGTTTGCCGGCTAGGTAGTGGCGCCAGTGGCGCACTGCCTCCACGATGGCTTGGGCCTCCTTTTCCACGGAGGAGTGTCTGATCTCGGGCCCTTGGAGGGTCCTCGAGAAGAAAGCTACGGGCCGCCCCGCCTGGTTGAGGGTGGCCGCCAAGGCGAAGTCAGACGCATCACTTTCCACTTGAAATGGAGTGTTCTCGTCCACTGCCTGTAGCGTGGCCCGCTCAATATCCTGCTTAATGCTTTTGAAGGCGGCGTGGGCCTCAGCAGAGAGCGGAAAAGAGGATGCTTTCAAGAGGGGGCGGGCTTTGTCGGGGTAGTTGGGGACCCATTGGGAATAATAAGAAAATAACCCCAGGCACCTTTTCAGGGCTTTGGGAGTGTTGGGCAGGGGCAGCTCCCGTAGGGGGCGCAATCGGTCGGGGTCTGGTCCGATTTCCCCATTCTCCACCACGCTGCCTAGTATGCAGAGGCGCTTGGTGTTGAAAACGCACTTGTCCTCGTTGTAGGTGAGGTTGAGTTTTTGTGCGGTTTCCAGGAACCTCTCGAGGTTCGAGTCGTGATCCTGCTGATTGTGGCCGCAGATGGTGACGTTGTCGAGGTAGGGGAAGGTTGCCTGCAAGTGGTGGTCATCGACCATGCGGTCCATCTCCCTCTGAAAAACCGAGACCCCATTCGTCACCCCAAAGGGGACTCTGAGGAATTGGTAGAGGCGTCCGTTCGCCTCGAAGGCGGTGTACAGGCGGTCCTCTGGTCTGATAGGGAGCTGGTGGTACGCTGACTTGAGGTCGATGGTGGAGAACACCCGGTATTGGGCGATTTGGTTCACCATTTCTGATATGCGGGGTAGCGGGTAGGCGTCTAGTTGGGTGTACCTGTTGATCGTTTGACTATAGTCGATCACCATCCGTTTCTTCTCGCTACCCCTTACCACTACCACTTGGGCGCGCCACGGGCTGTTGCTGCGTTCAATAATGCGCTCTTTCAGGAGCCTGTCTACCTCGGTCGCGATAAACCGCCTGTCCTTCCAGCTGTACCTCCTGCTTTTGGTTGCTATTGGCTGGCAGTTAGGGGTAAGGTTCGCGAATAGCGAAGGTGGCTTTACCTTCAGGGTAGCCAGACCGCACACTGTGAGGGGCGGCTGGGACCCACCGTACTTGAGCGTGATGCTTTGGTGGTTGCACTGGAAATCCAGGCCCAAGATCACGCTCGCACATAGGTTCTTCATGATTAATACTTTAAAATTATCGTATACAGTTCCGTTAATGCCCAATTGTACCGTGCAGTAACCCAGAATGGTCGATGTCTGGGTTTTATCAGCCATAGAGATGGTACCCTGAGCAGGGACCACCTTTAGGGAGAGTTGCTGTGCCAGTTCAGGGTGGATAAAACTCTCCGTGCTTCCACTGTCAATTAAACATTTAACCCGGCACCCGTTTACCTCGATGTCCACCATTGATTTGGATAGCGGGTGCGGCCTGGTCTGGTCCACTGTGACCGATGCCACTGTAGGGCCCTGATCGATACAAGATGGCATCCACGCTGTCTGCTCATAAGATGGCGGACCCCACGAGGTCAGGCAAGATGGCGTCCAAGATGGCCGCTCCCACGGCGCACACGCGGCGGTGGCGGGTTTTCCGGCGGTTGGTTTTCTGGCGGGGTTTCCTCTGCACACCTTCCCGAAGTGCCCCTTCTTACCGCACTTAAAGCAGGTGGTGCCTTTCGCCGGGCACAGGTTTCTGGTGTGTTTTGGCTGCCCGCAGAAGTAGCAGTTGGGTCCCTGACGCGTCGCGGCTGTCGTAGGGCTTCTGGGGGGAGAGCGGGGCCCCGCCGGTGTCGGGCTGCCGGGCGGGGAAGATGCCTTCCAAGATGGCGGCGCCCTCGGTGCACACGTGGCGGCGTGGACGGCGCGGGCTGAAGAGTAGGCGTCCGAGTTTCTCTGGGCCACATCCAGGGATCGCGCGGTGTCCGCAGCCTGTTTCAGGTCCAACCCCGTTTTTTCCAGCAGTCTTTGCCGGATGTAAGTGGAGCTGAGGCCTGTGATAAAGGCATCGCGAACAAGCTCGTCAGTGTACACTGCGGCTTTTACATCTCGGCACTTGCAGTCTTTGCCAAGCATTTTCAGGGTGCTTAGGAACTCCTCCACCGATTCCCCAGGTCGCTGTGCGCGAGTAGCGAGCAGATGCCTAGCATACACCTCATTCGTAGGCTGCTGGTAATGCGCCTTTAAGATGTCGCAGGCGGCCAGGTACGTATCGGCGTCTTGGATGAGGGGGTAAACCCGGTGGCTTACCCAATTCCGCAGAATTCCGAGTCTCATCCTCGCAGCGTCCGTAGCGTCTTTGACGGCTGCGGAATTGCCCAGGAAGAATTCCATACACTCAAACCAGTGTCCGAAGTGTGCTGATGCGTCCGGAGCATGTTGATCCAAATCCAAACGTTCGGGTTTCAGGAGTTGATCCATAGTGTTGAAAAATAAGTTAATAAAATTGATGTGCCTCAATAATTCCGAGACTCGATGTTAGCGAAACAAAACAAGGCTTTTATTAACTTAGAAAGTAACACGTAAGAGAGAGAGGTATCTTCCTTCTGGAGACTGAGGCCAGACTGAGCTAGCTTACAAAAGGGGCCAGGTATGGGCGGAGCCCTACACACACAGCACATTCCAGCACATTCCAATAAACAATACAATGAGGACTGGGGGAAGGGAAATGACACTGAAACCGACCACAGTCACAGGCAGAAATAGCGGTTAATGGATGACAATTTTGAAAGCCTTTAGATAGGAAGAGAAGATTGGGGTGGGGGGTAGGGGCTGGAGGTAAGGAGACCCACAGTGTTAATAAAATCTTAATTTTAAAGTTGAGGTGACTGTACGATTTGACTTGTTAAAACATAGGAAAAAAATATCTGAATACACTCTCCACATCTATTCTCTCAAACAGAAATGCTACAGGCACTTAGCCTCCTTGTCAGGCATCAAAGAAGTGACCTAGAATTTATAACCTGTACTCAAGTCATAAACTGTGTTTATTGTTTCTGATTTCTGTCCAGCTCTGTAGTATATGATGCCATGATTGTTGGGCTGGATTGTGTGGTATCTCTTAATATGTATTTTATAGACATCACTATTAATAACATATTATTAACATTTTGTGTAGAGAGCACATTTCCTGCCCACAAATCTTAATTGTCACGATGGTGGGTCATGATTTTCTGTCAACATTTAACATTGTGAATTTCTATGTCAATATTTTCCATTCAATTTTACTTTGTCAACTCTCATGATAAAAATAGATAAAGAGGAGGTACTTAAAAGGTTAGCAGTCCTCAAAGTAGAAAAGTCACCCGGTCCGGATGGGATGCATCCTAGGTTAATGAGGGAAGTAAGGGTTGAAATTGTGGAGCTCTGGCCACAATCTTCCAATCCTCCTTCGATATGGGGGTGGTGCCAGAGGACTGGAGGATTGCAAATGTTACACCCCTGTTTTAAAAAGGGGAGAGGGACAAACCCAGCATCTACAGGCCAGTCAGCCTAACGTCAGAGTTGGGGACAAAATTAATCGGCATTTGGAAAGGTATAGGCTAGTAAATGAAAGTCAGCATGGATTCGTTAAAGTAAAATTGTGTTTGACTAACTTGATTGAGTTCTTTAATGAAGTAACAGAGAGGGTTGATGAGGGTAGTGCGGTTGATGTGTTTATGGGCTTTCAAAAGGCGGGACGAGCAACCGCAGGAGGCGGGTTGGTTGGTAAAACCTTTTAAGGAGGCTGCATCCACCATTTTAACAGCGTTTCTATTTTTAACCATAGTCGGCCGAGCTTCTGGAAACCTGACAGTTAAAAGGAGATGAGAAGGGCTGGATCCAAATGGTAAATGCCTTTACAGCACTGCTTGT
This sequence comes from Somniosus microcephalus, assembly GCF_052327205.1. Taxonomy (NCBI): domain Eukaryota; kingdom Metazoa; phylum Chordata; class Chondrichthyes; order Squaliformes; family Somniosidae; genus Somniosus; species Somniosus microcephalus. Next base: position 72,399,358 of record NC_141008.1, on the reverse strand, counting down.
GGGTCAGAAGGAACAGGAGTGCTTCCTCCTGGCCCAACACATTTACATGAGAATCCCACTCTCCCCCCCAACTGCCCCCCCGTGACATGTCTGCTCCTCCTGCCCTGAGATCGGACTCCCCCGACCATCATCTCCTCCCCAACCCTCGTGATCTCTCCTCCCCCACCCGTGATCAGACTCCCTCACCACGATCTTTATCCCCCGACCACCATCTCACCTCCACCGTGATTGGAACCCCCCACCACCATCTGCTCCCCCCATCCCCCGTGATCGGACCCCCCCTACAACGGTTTTGCTCCCCCCCAATCACCATCTGCTGCCCTCCCACCACCCACCCCCCCCGTGATCGGACGCCCCCTACAACGATCTTGCTCCCCCCATCACCATCCGCTGCTCCTCCCCCCCAACCCCCATGATCGGACCCCACTACAACAATCTCCCTCCCCCCAATCACCATCTGCTGCCCCTCCCCCTCCCCATGATTGGACCCCCCAACAACAATCTCGCTCCCCCCAATCACCATCTGTTGCCCCTCCCCCCCACCCCCCGTGATCGGACCCCCCTACAATGGTCTCGCTCCCCCACACCACCATCTCCACCCCCACCCCGATAGTGAGCTCTCCCACCCTGCTGCTCCGCTGTGTTCTCCTGCTTTAAGCCTTCATGACCGACAGGCAGCAGGCCTGTCAATCAGGCTGGCCAACGGACGGGAAACCTAGAGAGAAAGTTTAAAAGATGACCTGCAGTTAAAAGCTGCATGAATGTTGGGGAAACCCGTACATCCGAGTTTACCGACTATAACTCCTCTACCCCGCACCGAATGTGCCTCCGAGATGGGCCCATGGGATTAAAGGGACAGTGGCAGTGTGGACACAAAATTGGTTAAGGGACAGAAAGCAGAGAGTCGTGGTGAACAGTTGTTTTTCAGGCTGGAGGGAGGTATACGGTGGTGTTCCCCAGGGGTCAGTGTTGCAACTACTGCTCTCTTTGATATATTAATGACCTGGACTTGGGTATACATGGGCATCATTTCAAAGTTTGCAGATGACGAGAAACTCATAAATGTAGTAAACAATGAGGAGGATAGTAACAAACTTCAAGAGGACATAAAAACAGAAAATTCTGGAAATACTCAGCAGTTCAGGCAGCATCTGTGGAGAGAGAAACAGAGTTAACGTTTCAGGACGATCAACTCTTGTTTCTCTCCCCACAGATGCTGCCTGGGCTGCTGAGTATTCCCAGCATTTTCTGTTTTTGTGCAGATTTCCAGCATCTGCAGTATGATGCTTTTGTTCGAGAGGACATAGACAGACTGGTGAAATGGGCAGATACATTTAATGCAGAGGCTTGTGTGGTGATAGATGGATGAAAAAAAGAAAAGAAAAAGACAAAGAAAGAAGTAAAAGAAGAAAGAAAAAGAAAGGATAGACAGACAGACAGACAGACAGACAGACAGACTTGGATTTACATAAGGCCGTTCCCGACCTCAGGTGTCCCAAAGTGCTTTACAGCCAATGAAACACTTTTTGAAGCGTGTTCGGCGTTGCAATGTAGGAAGTGTAGAGCTCAGTGGAGAAGGGAAAATCATCAGGTCGATCGCCCATAGGGCTCTGACTGTATCTCCTAGCACTTACTTCAACTTTGACATTGCAGGATCACACTGTCTTAACCAAGAAGGTATGGGAGGTTTAAAGAGCAAGGAATTAAAATAAAATTCAAGAATTAATACCGTCAAACCTCCCATTCCAATCTCGTTTAAGGCAGAACCACTTCTTTTGACGAAGACTGTTGATTATAGAGGGCCGGTGTGTCAGACAGCTTTAAATGCTGCACAGCAAACAAAACACTGATTCATTTACACCTTTCAGCACTACTTTCATGCTTAAAAAATAATAATTTAATCTGTCATTTGCTTTATGAAAAGGTTAATGTAGTGTAGATAAGAGAATATTGTGTGCCTTGAAGTTGTTTTTTAATATAGTATGCATAGACCAACAACAGATAGCAGCCAATTGCAACAGTAACAGTTCTGAATTATTCATTGGTCTGTCAGAGTTGCCAAGGATTGCACAGCCCTGAGAGATTATATCACTTGTTCTGTGATGTTGTTCTGTGGCGATCCATTATTTATATCACATGCACTTTGAGAAATTGCACGGGGTGTAAGTTACACACACGCCATTGGCTGGAGTGCTGCGACATTACTATGAAAGCCATCCATCACATCACTTGAATCTTATTAACAAAGTCTACTCATGACGGGCACTACGCTTCCATTCTGAATTTTAAAAGTAGCTGTACAGCAAGGCCTCTCTGACTTAAGATCCATAACACAGGTCTACCAGGAAATGTTGGTACTGCACACAGAACACAAGGAAATGGGGAAGGGATCAATGCTTGGCTCCAGACTCACAGACAGGTTGAGCCCAATTTTCTTTTCCATTATAACCAACGTGTGACAGATGGGGAAATTTGGCAGCGATCCATTGGTAGTAGAAATCTGCCTAACATAGGTGGAGATTTCATAGTATTATAAGAAGGATGGGTGATTGGGCTCCATTTCCCAATGTTTCATTATGTATGTTTTTATTTCAGTATATATTATGCGCAATGCTCTTTCATGCCAACATATAATCGGTTCCTAGGGTTACTAGGTGCTGAGCTGTATAGAGACGCAAGTTTATTTCTAGAGGGGTACAGCCTTGGTGCGCCGGTGGTGGAGGGAGTGAATGTTTAAGGTGGTGGATGGGGTGCCAGTCAAGCGGGCTGCTTTGTCCTGGATGGTGTCGAGCTTCTTGTTGGAGCTGCGCTCATCCAGGCAAGTGGAGAGTATTCCCTCACACTCCTGATGTGTGTTTTGTAGATGGTGGAAAGGCTTTGGGGAATCAGGAGGTGAGACACTCACCACAGAATACCCAGCCTCTGACCTGCTCTTGTTGCCACAGTATTCATGTGGCTGGTCCAGTTAAATTTCTGGTCAATGGTGACCCCCAGGATGTTGGTGGTGGAGGATTTGGCGATGGTAATGCCGTTGAATGTCAAGGGGCAGTGGTTAGACTCTCTCTTGTTGGAGATAGTCATTGCCTGGCACTTGTGCAGTAAGAATGTTACTTGCCACTTATCAGCCTAAACCTGAATGTTGTCCAGGTCTTGCTGCATGCGGGCATGGAGTGCTTCATTATCTGTGGTGTTGCAAATGAAACTGAACACTTTGCAATCATCAGCGAACATCCCCACTTCTGACCTTATGAAGGAGAGAAGGCCATTGATGAAGCAGCTTGAGGAAATCTACATGATATAAGGGGTTAATTTCAAGTGCTTGCTGGGTAAAAGTTTTCAGACTTGACACAGGTAAAGTGTCGATGTGTAACTAGAGCTATTGCACGTACCTGGATTACAGCCAAGAACAGATGTCTGCCCACCTAATGAGAATGTAGAAGTGAAACAATGGGTTTCGTTTCTGAAATACCCAGTGACCTAATAATTTGTTAGATCTAGTCTCCAGATACATGATTAAGATTAAGGAGGACCTCCGGTTACACGATTCATATCCTGTTATATCTTAACCGTTGACTTATGTGTCCAGGATCCTTCTGTCAATATGTCATTAATACCTGATGATTAATCTAAAATGTATCCTGATAGAGGAACAAAGGAATGTCAATTAAACTTGTTTGTTACACTGTATAAATATGGAACGCTTACGCTGTATCATTGGAATAGTAGCCTCACCCCTTGAGTAGAGGTGCTGATTCCCCTTGCAAGAGAAAATAAAAGGCCTGTCCGTCTGACGAATCCAAGAGTGTATTGAGTCATTACCCAGAGCTAAGAAGTAAGGCACTTCAACAATTTGGAGGTTCCACCGAGATGGCTTGCTGTACCAATTGGTGAGTTAACAGACGCCGAGTACGTTGCTCGGTTGGGAAAATCCCATCGGCCGAAGGTGGTGTTTTGCCACATTTTTGGGACTTTCCCTGCCAGAAGCATAGCTGCGCATAGTCTGTTTATTCCATTGGACAGTACTGCCATCGGGTAATTGACTCACAAGGTTCGGAGGTTAAACTGCCGTTGTGACTGCTTCCCTTTCAGAAACGGAACAGAGGATCAGCCATGAGGCGCTGACGCCCCGCGAACAGGATTGTGCAGAAAAGGACTGTATAAAGGTACCAGAGAGAGAAGGTTAAGTCAGGAATTTGATTAACTAAGGAGCTAGCGATTTACTGGAAATTGAACTAGCAAGGTTCCATAAAGGGAGTAGGGTAGAAGGAGAGAGAGTGGGTGAAGTTAGTTGGGACAAATTGAAGGCCCTTTTTGCTAAAGATTTGGCTAAAGGGAATAGGGTAGAAGGAGAGAAGAGTGGGCGGTTGTCTGAAACACAGTGTCAATGTTTAATGTTTATGAGAGTGAGTATTTAACTACTTGTTATTATCAATCAACTTTGCAGCTTTGTCCAGTAAGGCTGCATAGGTTGGGGATTTAGTAACACTTTGGTTGTTGTTTAACAAGTGTATTGTTTATTGTTTATTGTCATATGTATTAATGTTTAGTCATGTCTGATCTGTAGAGGCATCCCACGCAGATCATAGAGTGTTACGAAATTGTTGTATGTTTTAACTAAAATATTTAAGCTGAAAAAAAAACTGCAGAAGGGGTTGGAAAAGACCCAAGCCGGGGAAGTGAGTCCCGCGGCGGAATGTATGGTTGAGAAAATAGTGATGTCTTTTACATGATCCACTAAGCTATTGTGGATTCAGTATTTTCCCCAGTTAGAAATACCTTCCACGAGGGTTGAGAACCCTCGAGTTTTAAAGCATAAGGATATGTCTTAATGTGTTGTAAATATTTTTAAAAAAACCTTGTTGCAGTCAGTTGACTAAATTCAGTCGGGAAGTGCTGAGTTTCAGTCGCCTAGCCTCAGGCCGGTTATTAAGAGGGCAAATGCCCCACGTGAAGGCCGGGACCATAAAGTAGGCGCCGAAACTCTAAAGGCACTCGGAGTGACAAATGGTCAAGGACTTTGTGACACTGATTTGAAGTAAAGACCAAGAAGATTGGATGTGACTGTAATTTTGATACGTATGTATAGTTTATTAATCTGTTCTGTAGGGGCGTACAACGCAGATCACGGATTGTCACGGGAGTTTAGATTGTTTTAAGTGAACCATTTAAGCTGCTGAAATGGGTGCTAGCACCAGTAAGCCACCCGAGAAAGGCACGCCAGCAGCCTTTATGTTAAAGAACTGTGGTCAATCATCCATTGATCACCTACCGAACTGGTCCAAATGGACTGTAAATAAGACTAGACCCTTTCCCTCAGATGGTTCATTTAACATAGAAAGAATTACTTGCCTCGAGGAATGTTTAACGGACAAGAGAGAAATAGAGAACAGCCAGATAAAAAGACTGCCTCTATGTTTGTTGAGTCAGAAGAAAAAAAAAAAAATTACCCCGAAGAAACACCTCTCTCCTCTATTATGGTAGGATAATAAGGTAACTATAGAAGGATGAATAGAGGGGAATATAGAGGAAGACGTGGTAGAGTAAAAGGGTATGGACGATCTGGTCATTGTTACAATTGCGGACAACCCGGACATTGGGCAAACCAATGCCCTGCGAAAAATCGTCAGAACCAAACCTCCAATAATGGACCTCCGTTAGAGAATAAAGGTCCTAATTTCACTGTCCATAACCCTTTTTCGGACCAGTCAGGAGGTTACCCTACAAACGGACAGGGATTTAGGAAAAATAGAGATCAGAATTACTGACTGACACCAGCAGCCCCAGGCGCCACAGACCACCAAATGCCCGTTGTTTCTTTTTAGTAGATACAGGAGCAACCTTTTCGGTGTTAGGGAAAGGATATTCTGAAGGAATGCCTATTAATGGGAAAAAGACCCCGATAGCTGGATTGGCTGGAATACTACAACGCTTGAATCAATCGACTCCCCTCACAGTAAAAGTAGAAGAATTTGAGGAAGAACACTCCTTTCTGTTATCAGGAGATGTCTCTATGAATTTATGTGGCAGTCTGTAAATATCTATACTGACTCTCGATATGCTTTTGGAGTAGCTCACGATTATGGACAAATTTGGAAGATTCGCGGTTACCTGACTTCGTCGGGAACCCAGATTAAAAATGCACAAGAGGTGCAAAATCTTTTACTAGCTATTCAGAGACCTAAACAGATTGCAATTATTAAGTGCCAAGCGCACACGGGGCATTTAGACGAGGTTGCGCTTGGAAACGCTGCTGCAGATAGCACTGCTAAGTCAGTAGCTATATCAAGTACTGAACGACAAGTTTCAGCCTTCCCTGTTAGGGAAAAGCCAGAGATACCGCAGCCCCCATCCTTAGATGATGTGCTGACCCATCAAGATAGGGCCAGTTCTGATGAAGTAAAGGAATGGGTTGTTAATCATTGTTTTAAAAACACTGACGGCTTATGGGTTCATCATGATGGCCGCATGGTGGCACCCAAATCATTACTATCACCAATTGCCCGATGTGTTCATAAATTCACCCATGCGGGCAAAGGGGGGATAGCGGACTATATCCTCAAGACCTGGTATGCACCAGGAATCTCAAAATTGGCAAAACAAATTTGTGAAAATTGTATTATCTGCCAGACAATGAATGCAGGGAAAATAAATAAGGTACAGCCTGCATCCCACCCAAACCCCATGGGCCCTTTTGTACACTTGGAAATGGATTTTATTGAACTACCTGTGTGTATGAGCTTTAAATATGTATTAGTTATTGTTGATATGTTTTCAAGATGGATTGAAGCGTTTCCTTGTAGAAAGAGTGACGCCACTACTGTTGCTAAATGTTTATTGAAGGACATTGTACCTCGCTTTGGGATACCAGCAAAACTGTCAAGTGACAATGGGTCCCATTTTACGGGAACAGTGATTAAGGAACTATGCAAAGCCTTACAGATTAATCAGCACCTCCATTGCAGTTATCATCCACAGTCGGCTGGACTAGTGGAAAGATATAACGGGATGCTGAAAAATAAGCTTGCAAAACTGTGTAAAAAAACTGGACTTAAATGGGTTGATTTATTACCCATAGCTTTAATGACAATGCGGTCTGCTACCAACAGAACTACAGGATTGTCGCCTCACGAGATCGTCATGGGAAGACCACAAAGATTGCCCTTTTCAGCACCTTTAACAGCTAAACAAATGGACATCCATAAAATGGAGGAAGATATGTTGAGTTATTGCATTGCACTAACCAAATGCGTTTCTAGTTTCCATCAACAGGTGAAGGAAGCCCAGGTCGATCCCGCTGAAGGAACGTGCCATACTTTCGAGCCAGGAGATAACGTCTACATAAAAATCTTCAAGCGAAAGAATGGCCTTCAACCCAGATTTGAGGGACCCTTCCAAGTACTCCTGACCACAAACACCGCTGTAAAAGTAAAGGAGCGACCAACATGGATACACGTGTCCCATTGTAAGAAGGCATCAGTTGAAGACGATACACTGCCAAGATGAACTGGATTTGGACTCTAATAAGACTGTTCCCTTTGTTAACGATAATTGAAACTGCCATATGGATTTACCCAGATCCTCTGCAAGGCAAACCATGTATAAAAGAATGTGTACTTTTAACCAAAAATCTCTTTTATATTATATGTTATAATGAGACCATGAAAGTCCAGCTCCAGGACCATACTATGCAGATACCCCCGTATCAACCCCTAAATCTTAGGGTAAGACAGGGTAAGATAGTAGAAGAAGATAGTGGACAAAGGCTTGATAAGCTATGGGTCACATGCCCTGATACTGTATTACCAAGTGACAAAACTGCGAACGGAGGGGTTATCTGCAATGGTAATTCAAGGGGAGGACTGGCCCTGGCAGCTAAGTCAATGTTTTGTGATAATCCTTTTCATAACTATCATCAAGTTATCTGTACGCTAAAAGACAGAACCTTGCCAAATGCTGGATATGCAGCCACATCCCTGTGCATGCAGAGGGTGGAATACCTCTAAGGCCCATTCCCTTCGAAATAGAAGAGATGGTAGGGTGGTTATTACAGTCTAATACCACCTGGAATAAGGAGGAAGCCAGTACATTTCAGACCCAAAATAGTTTAAACCCAGATCAGTTGGAAAATGAATGGAAAGATGCAGGATACAACCTTATAAAATTTGAAGGGTGGTTTCATCCCCAATATGATAATCGAAGGAATCCAGAGAGTCTATTAGTGCATACCCTTGGTTACCACAAAATTGGACTGGGTCATGTTATTTGGGATATGTAGTGCCCTATATACATCATATTTCATCTTTGGATAGCCACCCTGGGACACGAGTAAAACGAGCCATTACAGAAACTGAAAGGTTCTTTGCTATAGCATTTCCCTGGTATGGAACAGGGAAGCTAGCAAGAGAATCTATAAACATGGCAGCGGTGTTGGAACAAATAGCCAATGATACTGCTGATGCTCTTAGTGATGTAAACGCAGAAATGGTAGCTTTGCGCACTGTTGCCTTACAAAACCGCATGGCTCTGGACTATTTGTTGGCAAAAGAAGGGGGCACATGTGCAATCATAAAAAACCGAATGTTGCACCTATATTCCAGATAGCTCAGAAAATATCACCAACCTGGTAAACCACATAAGGGAGGCCGTAGAGAAACTACGTCAACCTGAACAGTGGTCCATGTGGGATTGGATTTCAGGGTGGGGAGGAGCACTAGGAAAGGAAATTTTGGAAAATTATTGTGTACAAAAGTCCTTTCCTCATTAACATCAACTCCTCCAGTACCAATGATGTCTGAATATGAGGATATTAAGGGTGAGACCTTTGATGTAGAATTTCTTAAACTTAGCGAAATATTGTCCTTAGTAAGGACAAAAGGGGGGAATGAGGAAATCTACATGATATAAGGGGTTAATTTCAAGTGCTTGCTGGGTAAAAGTTTTCAGGCTTGACACAGGTAAAGAGTCGATGTGTAACTAGAGCTATTGCACGTACCTGGATTACAGCCAAGAACAGATGTCTGCCCACCTAATGAGAATGTAGAAGTGAAACAATGGGTTTCATTTCTGAAATACCCAGTGACCTAATAATTTGTTAGATCTAGTCTCCAGATACATGATTAAGATTAAGGAGGACCTCCGGTTACACGATTCATATCCTGTTATATCTTAACCGTTGACTTATGTGTCCAGGATCCTTCTGTCAATATGTTATTAATACCTGATGATTAATCTAAAATGTATCCTGATAGAGGAACAAAGGAATGTCAATTAAACTTGTTTGTTACACTGTATAAATATGGAACGCTTACGCTGTATCATTGGAATAGTAGCCTCACCCCTTGAGTAGAGGTGCTGATTCCCCTTGCAAGTGAAATAAAAGGCCTGTCCGTCTGACGAATCCAAGAGTGTATTGAGTCATTACCCAGAGCTAAGAAAAAAGGCACTTCAACAAGCTGAAGATGGTTGGGCCTAGGACACTGCCCTGAGGAACTCCTGCAGCGATGTGCTGGGGCTGTGATGATTGACCTCCAACAACCACAACCATATTCCTTTGTACTAGGTATGACTCCAGCCAGTGGAGAGTTTTTCCCCTGATTCCCATTGACTTCAATTTTACTAGGGCTCCTTGGTGCCACACTCGGTTAAATACTGCCTTGATGTCAAGAGCAGTCACTCTCACCTCACCTCTGGAATTCAGCTCTTCTGTCCATGTTTGGACCAAGGCTGTAATGAGATTTGGCGCTGAGTGGTCTTGGCGGAATCCAAACTGAACATCGGTGAGCAAGTTATTGGTAAGTGCCACTTGATAGCATTGTCAACGACACCTTCCATCACTTTGCTGATAATTGAGAGTAGACTGATGGGACGGTAATTGGCTGGATGGGATTTGTCCTGCTTTTTGCGGACAGGACATATCTGTGCAGTCTTCCACATTCTCAGATAGATGCCAGTGTTGTAGCTGTACTAGAACAGCTTGGCTAGAGACGTGGCTAGTTCTGGAGCACAAGTCTTCAGCACGACAGCCGGGATGTTGTCTGGGCCCCATAGCCTTTGCTGTATCCAGTGCGCTCAGCCGTTTCTTGATATCACGTGGAGTGAATCGAATTGGCTGAAGACTGGCTACTGTGATAGTGGGGATGTCAGGAGGAGGCCGATATGGATCATCCACTCAGCACTTCTGGCTGAAGATGGTTGCAGACGCTTCAGCCTTGACTTTTGCACTCGTGTACTGGGCTCCACCATCATTGAGGATGGGGATATTCATGGAGCCTCCTCCTCCCATTTGTTGTTTAATTGTCCACCACCATTCACGGCTGGATGTGGCAGGACTGCAGAGCTTTGATCTGATCTGTTAATTGTGGGCTCGCTTAGCTCTGTCTATAGCATGCTTCTTCCGCTGTTTAGCCTGCATGTAGTCCTGTGTTAAACTTGTATAGAACCTTGGTTCAACCACACTTGTGTGCACAGTTCTGGTCTCCATATTATAAAATGGATACAGAGGCAGTGGAGAGGATGCCTATAACTATCAGGAAAGACTGAACAGGCTGGTGCTTTTTTCTCTAGAAAAGAGAAGGCTGAGAGGTGACCTGAAAGAACTCTTTAAAATGATGAGGTGGGGGGGGGGCAATCGGGTAGATATAGAGAAGATGGGGGTGTTTGTACTCACTGATGTGCTGGAGTTTAGAAGAGTAAGAGGTGACTTGATTGAAACATATAAGATCCTGAGGGGTCTGGACAGGGTGGATGTGGAGAGGATGTTTCCTCTTGTGGGAGAATCTAGAACTGGGGGTCACTGTTTAAAAATAAGGGGTCACCCATTTAAGACAGAGATGAGGAGAAATTTTTTCTCACAGAGGGCCGTGAGTCTTTGAAACTCTCTTCCTCAGAGAGCGGTGGAAGCAGAGTCTTTGAATATTTTTAAGGCAGAGGTAGATAGATTCTTGATAAGCAAGGGGGTGAAAGGTTATGGGGGTAGGCGGGAATGTGGAGTAATCAGATCAGCCATGATATTATTGAATGGCGGAGCAGGCTCGAGGGGCTGAGTGGCTTATGCCTGCTCCTAATTCATATGTTCGTATACTGAAGGGATAATTACTAGTCCTAGCCCCTTTAGGGCTACCCCAGATCAGATGTATTTCTCAGACGTTCACTTTCAACTAAAGTTTGAGGTAGCCGAATGTTGAGTCTGTGTTTCCAAATGTAGTTATGCTGAATAACTGGACACAGACTGCAGAAATAATTAAATAGGTCTTTAGTAATTGAGGGTCAGGGCTGAACTAGAATATACCTTGCTCCACAGGGTTTATATACCGGTGTGGTCACCACCGGTACTACAATGTACAGGAGCCATCAAAAAGTAGTCCATCACCTTAAGGTATCCTCTTAAGGTGGTACAGGTTACATACACTACACCGAATCCTAAAGACGCTTAATTGGGTCGAAAGGTCTGGACTATCTCTCCCTAAAGGAAAGGAACAACCTGAAAATGTTACCAACCTCCAGATAGCACTTTTAATAAGTTTAGCTAGACTGTAATGTTCTGGATATTATGAGGGCCCGGAAAACTCCCCCAGAATTCTGCAACTCCTCACCAAAGAGTGTACAGAGATTGAGTTTGCGAGTTTGATACAGAAGTCTTATGTGAGACAATTCTAAAAACATATAGATTTATTAAAGAACCGACATGTAATTTACAGTTGGTGAGTCAATCGCAACATTAACAGTTCCAAAAAGAGAAAGCTTACAATTCTATTATCAGAGAACCTTACTCTCAAATCTTAACTTTGCTACAGTTTTACTGTTCTTAATTTTCTACAGGATATCCACCAAAATCAAATACCTTTGATCCCTGAGGTACAAAGAGTTGGAGACTTACAGAGCTGCCTCTGAAGCCGAGAATCGCTTTCCCCCTTTAAAGCGAGCCTACTATCCCATTTGAGAGTTCAATATTTATACCCTTTTCCAGTGGTATTTCCTTTAAGGTTTTCTGCTAATGTAAGCTAATTATCTCTAGTCATTTTTCTGCTGACCCCTGCAATTCTTACAGTCACCTCAGCTGGTAGCATTACAGAATGATGTCTCTTCTCTAGGTGTTCTAAGTTTACCATAAAAAACAGTGTAACGACAGGTGTGTTTTACTTGATGTCATTTTTACTAAGGCAGATGTTTGTGCTTCTTTACAAAGTGTAAATTAGAACACCTTGTACAGGGTGAACCATTGTTTGATTCTGAAAGGTTCAGACTACCGGAGCCTTTAACCTTCTGTTTCAATAAGGTTATTGATTCAGTGTCAACGACTATCTTATCTCTAGAGCCAGGATGCTTTCACAGCTTTTTCATAGTTAGGTTTCTAGATTTCCAGACCCAGTTTGTCATGTTTTAATAAGGTCAGAATTCTTTCATAGAATGGTGTATTTTTCTGAATAAGTTATATGGCTTATTCCTTCACAGTATGTGCTGCGAGCAGTGGGAAACCTGGAAGTCTGGGTTTCCCCGCATGCTGTGGAGCTTTAACTCCACAGTGTGTGTCTTACATCATTGCGAGGTTCCCCGCCCAGGAGTCAGCCTGATTGACAAGCTTGGCTTCCAGTTGGGCGGGGAACGTTTCGGAGGAGACCGCAGGACCAGGCAGGTCCGACCTCCGGCCCTGGGGTGGTGGTGGGGGGTCCGATCCCAAGGAGGGTCGGATCCACGACCTCAGGGTGTGGGGACGTTTGTATGGGGAGGTAGTATGATGGTCGAGGGAGCTTGGCGGGCTGGGGGGAAACACTTCTGCTCATCCTGGCCCATTTACCTTCTCCTGTGCGGGTCTGGTGCGAGCGGTCGCCATGACGTATTGCGATCCCGCTGCTGGCTCCATCCTGCTGCACAAAATGGCTTTACGCCAATAGGGCATATTAAGCCCGCCCTGCGCGTTGCCTGGCCCAATTAAATGGTGCGGGTCCTGCTGATGTCATCCATGATGCGTTTTCAGCTGGGATATTTAAAGGGGTTTGAAGGTTAATCTAAAATAGTGCAATCAGTGGACTACTGCACTGGAGTGCAGCAAACACTGTGGAAATGGCTGCACAGAGGCAGAAAGCTGCACCCAGACTCTCCCATGACTCCCTCCATATGCTTGTGTAGGGAGTCAGAGCACGCAGGGAGGTCCTCTTCCCTTCCAATGGGCGGAAGAGACCTCCCCAGGAGACCAAAATAGCCTGGTTGGAGATTGCAGAGGTGGTCAACAGCAGGGATGTGGTCAGGAGGACCTGGGTGCAGTTCCGCAAATGTTTCAATTATCTCATTAGATCAGGAAAGGTGAGTGCGAAGCCACACTCAGCTTCATCCTGCTGTGCCTCTCATCACATCCCCATCACTGTGCCTTCCCAACCCTGCTCCTGCACATCCTTACTCACACCAACATACCTTGCACGTCCACCCATCCCTCTCTATCTACATTATACATCCCCATCTGACTAACCTTGCCCTCACACTCACCCTCATCCTAGTGCAATCATACCTACTAACAACACACAAGGAGACCACTTGGCTTTGGCACATCACCCCATCATAGTCTCCCTCTAAAGATCAACCTACCCAATCTTTACACTCATTCCATCACTCTCACTCGACCTTCTCTTCTTTCCCTCCTTACAGGAAAAGAGAGCTGAAAATAAAAGGGAGAGGGGAGAACCGGCGGAGACCCTTCAACATTTACAAACCTTACAGCAGCAGAGGAGGCTGCTTTAAATATATCTGGAGTCGCCGAGCAGCTGGAGGTGGGAGACAGAGAGAGGGGGACATCTCAACAACCTGTGCCAGAATTACATATCATACAGTTACATGGCATACATCAGTCACTCATATGGGAACTGATGTCAGCAGCCATTGAATGATCATCATGTGCTTAATGGTATCTGTACCCATTCTCCATATGGCATATCTAACTCATCACTTTACTCTCCCACAGGTCCCTCAAGAGCACTCCCCCAACTGCTCCCCCTCCCATCCCACTGTCCAGGAGGAAGAGGAAGATGACTCCTCAGAGAAGCCTCCAGCCTCTGAGGGCGCAGCATCACCAGACACAAACGTACCCAACGCCAGTGCAGAGATGCACACCTCGGTGGGTCCAACGCGAGATAGAGTAGCATTGTCATAGGTGTCTCACAACTCACAAGTGAGCAAGAGCAGATGGTGGAGACAGGGACAGCAGTGGAGACTCCTTGCCGGAGGGCGCAGGATGCTCCAAGCTCTGCTCAGCTGCATGCAGGTGCTGAGCCTCGGGGTCCATCCAGAAAGAGGGCGATCCTGAGGTGCAGGAAGAAGTGCAGGAGACTCTGACAGGTTTTGCGAGTGCGATGTCTGCAAATGTTCAGAGAATGGAGGAGACCATCTCCAACATGAGCACCACTGTGCCGCAGGCGATGGTGACTGTAGGCTATTCCATGGATAGGATGGCCACCTGCATGGAGCAGCTAATGCATCACTCAGGAGCACATGGTCTCTATGGAGAATAGATGGCTATCTATGGAGAATAGATGGCAGAGGCTCATAGGTCTACTCTCTAGGAGGGATGTCAGCGTAGACGTGGGTCCTCATGGCCTCACTGATGTGCAGCAAGGTGCTCTCCAGCTCCTCGGCAGCAGGGAAGTGTGCAGGCTGCCTCTACCTCTGCTGAAGCCACAGGGCTAGTACCTCGTAGAAGCACGCGGAAGAGAAAGTTGACATGCAAATAAATTCACAAGGGTACCACTTGGGTGTTTTATCCAATGTTAATATAAAGTTTCCGTTAATGTGATGTCAAACATAAAAATCTGCCGGTTGGGTCGCTGCCGTGCTGACAGATGTGCCCAAGGGAAAGGCGCGTGGGGGGGTGGGATGACGGTGTGTAGGAATTAACGAATTCCTACGAATAACGGCGATCGACACAGGAGAACAATTAAACAGGTCTTTACTCAACGGAGATGCCATGAGGACTGCCTGGGCAGCCCCGTGGTTTGCGACGTGATGTCATCGCGTTTACCCGCGTTTTCCCGCGCTCTTAAAGGGGCCACGCCCCGTACATGCAAACTCTATATACAAAACACAGTAATGCCTAACACAATGGTACAGGTTTAGGCTGGTGTTAGAACATCGTTAAAGAGAATTATATACAGTTAGCCAGAGTCATTCAGTGGTTCTGCCACATGCGCCCCCCCAGAATTCGCTTTAACGGACAAAGTCAAACGGTGAGGGGGTCTGACGAGCCTGTCAGAACGACTCCTGTACTCTCGAGGCGGAGGCTGCTGGTCGGCTGGCGGTCTGGCGGGCGGTCGCACTTGGTCTGCCGTAACGACGATGGGTGGCCGACCCCATCTCGGCGGTTGTGCTGCCTCGACGGGGCGGTCGAGGTCTAAATGTGCTGGCTTTAAGCGGTCGACCGAAATGTGGTCCGGTTTACCACCGACATCTACCATGAAGGTTTTGTCCCCTGCTTCCAACACGCGGAAGGGACCGGTATATGGGGCCTTGAGCGGATCGCTATGTGCGTCATGGCGAATAAAAACATATTCAGTCTTGTGAAGCTCCGTGGGAACGTGTGTCCTCTGCAGCCCGTGGTGCGAAGTGGTCACCGGTGTGAAACATCTGGCCGCCTCTTGGTGACTAGCAAGCTGAGCAGACGCGGACCATGGCTTCGTCGATGTTGGTAGGAAGTCCCCCGGGACTCGCAGCGGCTGACCATAAACAAACTCCACTGATGAAGAGTGAAGGTCTTCTTTGGGGGCCATGCGAAGGCCCAACAGGACCCACGGTAACCTGTCTGCCCATCCAGCGTCCTGGAGGCTGGCCCTCAGGGTGGCTTTCATTGACCGGTGGAAGCGTTCACAGAGGCCATTCGCCTGTGGGTGGTAGGCTGTGGTGCGGTGCAATTTGACACCGAGCCCTTGGGCCACTGCGTTCCAGAGTTCGGAGGAAAACTGCGGTTCTCTGTCTGATGAAATATCTGCGGGCACTCTGAAACAGGCGATCCAGGAGGAAATGAACGCCCTGGCCATGTCCGCCGAAGTAGTGGATGACAGGGGGACCGCCTCCGGCCATCTGGTGGTGCGGTCAACCATGGTCAGGATGTGTGAAAAACCATGGGAGGGTGGGAGTGGTCCTACCAGGTCCACGTTGACATGGTCAAAATGTCGCTCCGGAACTGTGAAGGTGGCCAACAGAGCTTTGATGTGGCGCTGTACCTTGGCCTTTTGGCAGACCACGCAGGTGCTGGCCCAGTCGCGGACATCTTTATGCATGCCATGCCATGCAAATTTCGTTGACATCAGTTTCTGAGAGGCCTTCATTCCTGGGTGTGACAAACCATGTATGGCGTCGAACACTTTGCGGCGCCAGACGACCGGCACGACAGGGCGAGGATCCTGTACGGAGACGTCACACAACAGCATGGTACCTGCCGAATGGAACTTGACGTCGGCCAACTGGAGGCCAGTGATGGCCGTTCTGTAAGCTTGGACTTCCTGGTCTGAGGCTTGGTCCGCTGCCATGAGGGCGTATTCGATGCCCAAATGAACCGTATTGACGATCGCGCGGGAGAGGCAGTCTGACACCAGGTTGTCCTTACCGGCCACATGCTGTATATCTGTGGTGAATTCGGATATGTAGGCCAGTTGACGCTGCTGTCGGGCTGACCATGGTTCGGCGGTCTTGGCCATTGCAAAGGTTAGCGGCTTATGGTGCACAAAGGCGGTGAAAGGACGTCCTTCCAGGAGGAACCGAAAATGGCGGATGGCCAGAAAAAGGGCGAGCAACTCCCGGTCGAACATGCTGTATGCTCTCTCGTTCTGCTGTAGTTGACGGCTGAAGAATGCCAATGGCTGCCACGTCCCATTCACCCTTGCACGGCACCAACTGCGTAGTCCGACGCGTCGGGGGTGAGGGCGATGGTGGCTCCTGGCAGCGGGTGCGCCAGCATAGTCGCGTTGGCTAAGGCGCTTTTGGTGTCGGCGAATGCTCGGGCCATGTCATCCGTCCAGTCTACCGGGTTCTTGCCAGTCTTGCCCTTGAGGGCCTCGTACAGGGGCTGCATGAGTAGTGCCGCCTTAGGCACGAAACGGTGGTAAAAGTTTACCATGCCTAGGAATTTCTGCAGGGCCTTTACGTTCTGCGGGCGTGGAAAGGATGTCACCGCCTCTACTTTCGAAGGTAAAGGAACCGCTCCCTCTGAGGTGATGCGATGCCCCAGGAAGTCAATTTGGTGCAGGCCAAACTGACACTTGGCCGGGTTGATAATCAGGCCGTGTTGGCTGAGGCGCCGAAAAAGGGTGCGTAGGTGACAGGTATGTTCTTCCTTAGTAGGACTGGCAATTAGAATATCGTCTAGGTAGACGAAGAGGAACTTGACGCAGCACGGAGTCCATCAGGTGTTGGAAAGCCTGGGCGGCATTCTTTAACCGAAACGGCATTCGTAAAAACTTGAAGAGGCCGAATGGGGTGATGACTGCAGTCTTCTGGGCGTCTTGTGGACGAACTGGGACCTGGTGGTAGCCCCGGACGAGGTCGACGTTTGAGAACATGGTGCTCCCTGCCAAATGGGCAGAGAAATCCTGAATGTGGGGGATCGGGTACCGATCAGGAGTGGTGGCGTCGTTTAGGCGTCGATAGTCGCCGCATGGCCGCCATCCGCCGCCAGGCTTCAGGACGATATGGGGGGGCGAAGACCAGGGACTATTTGACCGGCGAATAATCCCTAACCGTTCCATGGTTGTGAACTCCGCCTTTGCCACCGCCAGCTTGCCAGGTTCCAGGCGCCGGGCCCGCGCGTAGACCGGGGGGCCGTTGGTGATGATGTGGTGTTCCACACCATGTTTCGTGGCTGTGGAGGAGAATGTGGGTCTTGTCAGGTCGGGGAATTTGCCGAGCAGGCGAGCGAACTCATCAGGAGTCGGGAACGTACAGGAGACGGTGCGTGACGTAGTGTTACTGCGGTAACACAGAAGAGAATTAAAAGTTGCTGCGTTAATCAGCCGATGGTTCCTAACGTCGACCAGGAGGCTGTTGGCGCACAGGACATCCGTGCTGAGGAGGGGCTGGGAAACTTTGGCCGTAACAAACTCCCAGTGAAAACATTGCCCCCTGAGGCACAACTCCACTCGCCGTCTGCCGAAGGTCTGAATAGTTCCGCCATTGGCTGCTTCAAGGGCGGGGCCGTGATTCCCCGTCTGCACATTGAGGGCGGACGCGGGTAAAATGCTGCACTGCGCTCCGGTGTCGCACAGAAAACGACGACCGGAGAGAGTATCAGTGATGAACAGCAATTTTCCCGCATTGCCGATCGCCATCGCGGCCGCGGGGTGCCCGTTAGACCCGTTCCTCGGTGGTCGCAGTGTCAGTTGTTGTTTGGTTTGTTGGGGAAAACTGCAGGGAGGGCAGCAACGCTTCGCCTTCGCGCCGAACTGCGCGTGGTAGAAACACAGCCCAGCAGGCTGACGAGCTGGGGCGGTGTCTGCGGGGGATGGGTGCCTCGTGGCGGTGCAGTTCTGCCGAGTTACAGCGAAAATTTTGTCAGCCTCCGCAGCGAGTGTTGCGCAGTCTTCTATTTCAGATCCGGCCAGGGCAGCTTGTACCTGTTCAGGCAGTTGGCTGAGGAAAATCTCGCGGAATAGGAAACATTCCCGTTCTGAGCCCAGGAGTGTGAGCATTTGGCTCATCAACTCTGAAGGCTTGGAGTCGCCGAGCCCGGGCATAGTGAGTAATCGACGGGCGTGCTCCGATTTTGTGAGCCCGAAAACCTGCAGTAACCGTGCTTTGAGGGTTTCATATTTGCGCTCCGTTGGGGGGGTTTTCGAGGAGGCTGACAATCCGAGAGGTGGTAGAGTTGTCGAGTGCGGAGACCACGTAAAGGTACTTGGTCTGATCCGCATCGATGTTCCTCAGGGCGAACTGGGCCTCGGCCTGAATAAACCATGAGGGCGCTTGCTGCTCCCAGAACTGCGGTAGCTTTAGCGAAACGGTGTTCGCTTCCATGCTGTGCTCTTCTTCTGTGAAAACGTTCACAAAAACGGGGTCACCAATGTAGGAATTAACGAATTCCGACGAATAACGGAGATCGACACAGGAGAACAATTAAACAGGTCTTTACTCAACGGAGATGCCACGAGGACTGCCTGGGCAGCCCCGTAGTTTGCAACGTGACGTCATCACGTTTACCCGCGTTTTCCCGTGCTCTTAAAGGGGCCACGCCCCGTACATGCAAACTCTATATACAAAACACAGTAATGCCTAACACAATGGTACAGGTTTAGGCTGGTGTTAGAACATCGTTAAAGAGAATTATATACAGTTAGCCAGAGTCATTCAGTGGTTCTGCCACAGGTGGGTTTCCAACTCGCTGCAAAAAATTTCAGCTTTCCCAGCCGACCCACTTCCGATCGCGCCCGCATGGACCCTGGAAAATTCCGGCCCATGATGATGTTGCAGGTTCCCGGAGGCTGTGGATTCTTGTTTGATAAATCTATGATCCAAGGAAACATAAAAACACTCGAGTTCTGTCACAAGATGGAGACATAACACTTCATGTGATCATTACAATCCAAGAAACCAGCACAGAAAATCACATCTTTAAATTGTCTTTATTCGATACAAAAATGTGAAAAGTGAGGGTAGCATACTGTTCCTGTGATTTTACACTTGCTCTTCCTGAGACACATTGATTTGTAGCTTGTAAAACGCAGCTCATTTTTGATCACGTGAGAGGTTTATAAACGATAGACGCTCTGTCAAATCGTAATGCCGACTATCACTACGCGTAGTTTAGGAGCAATTTTGCAATGCTGCACAGATGGCAGAAGCCTTACCCGCTGGGAGCACACACCAAAGATTCGGATGTCACTGCACACAATTCTCTGGCCATTGTTGTGTGTCCTTTCTGCTCTTGCAAGGGGGCAGCAGTCGATGATGTCTGAGTTTGTTTACTGCGCTTGCATGCCTCCTAGCAACTGCCTTTGGTGGAAGCTGGAGTCAGCTGACCCACCCACTTGGCCTCAGGTGGTTTTAAGGCCTGGATTAAAGAGAAGAATTAGGAAGATAATGGAATGATTTAATACTGTGCCAAAAAATTAACGGTGATTTAAAACTAGAATCCCATCTATAAAAAGCAACCTTAAGAAAGAAAAACTTGCATTTATATAGTGCCTTTCATGACCACCGGACGTCTCAACCAATGACGTATTTTTGAAGTGGAGTCACTGTTGCAATGTGGGAAACGCGGCAGCCAATTTGCTCACAGCAAGGTCCCGCAAACAGCAATGTGATAATGACCAGATCATCTGTTTTTGTTATGTTGGTTGAGGGATAAATATTGGCCAGGACACAACATTAACAACATTGGGCCAGAAATTCGTGACCAAAGGCGTGAGTACGGTTGGGGTACTCACGCATCTGGCCGTTGGAAATGCCGGCGTTCAGCATGAACAGCGCATGCGGGGAACGCCGGCATTTCCAGACCTCGGAACGAAGGGGTTCATAGGCACAGCGCGTGCGACTGCACAGGCAGCGCTTGCGCAGTGAACTTCGTAGATTTCATTCATGGATTCAGTGAGGGTAAGTCCTTACAAGTTACACTTGAAAAAAGCAGGTGTAAAGTTGTTCCAAGGCTGCGGAGGAAGATATATTTTATCGTGGAGCTTCTGAAAGGCATTATTTTTGTTTGGGAAAGGGAGGGAAGTTATTTTAAGAAATTTTAAGTAAGTTTTAAAGTTTAAATTTTTTTTTTTAAACGGGTTTTCAGAACGGTAGGTAGAAGGAGCAATTGTGGCTGTGTGAATGGAATGTGAAAATGAGTGTTCTAAAATGAGTAATGTAACATTTCCAGCACTTTTAAGAAAGAAACTTTTCATCAGTAATAAGTAATTATGTATGTATGTCTGCATATATTCCTTTACGTATATGTATGTATGTTTTATATTCCTTTACTAATGTGTATGAATGTATGTTTTTAATTATGATTTTCCAATAAGTTACTTTCTCTGAAAGTCATAATTAAATAATACATTCATACACATAAGTAAAGGAATATATACATAACACGCAAAGGAATATATACAGACATACATACTTTCAGAAGCTCCACGATAAGAAATATCTTCCTCCGCAGCCTGTGGAACAACTGTACCCATGCTTTTTTCATGTGTAAGTTGTAAGGACTTGACCTCACTGAAATCATGAATGAAAGCGGCGAATTTTACTGCGCACGCGTTTTGCCTCTGAACCCCTTCGTTCAGAGGACAGGAAATGCCGGTTTTCCCCGCATGTGCTGTGCATGCTGAAAACCGGCATTTCCTCCGGCCAGACGCGTAAGTACCCCGACCGTACTCGCGCATTTGGAAGGGAATTACTGGGCCAACATTTTACATGTAAAAAAAATGAAAAATTTAACAATTGCACGATTTGCCCCCTCGCATCTGCGACTGAGGGTCCAAGGAGGTGCATTGCGCAAGAGGTCATCGTCGTACATATCCTCACACTGTTCCCTTTCGGGAACTGTATGAAGTGGTGGAAGGATTTATGGCCGTGATTAACACTCATTCCGTGACCGTAACCATCTTTGAACCAGCCATTAGGGTGGTTAGTCCTATGGCGTGAGGGTTTTACGGGCTCCCACAACCCATCTGAGGGGGGGGGCCACCCACACCCACGGACGCAAGTATCCCGCTGGATGTCCACCCAGAATGTATAGTTGGAGCTCCGACTCCACTTGCCGGGACTGTCTGGAGTGGGGTTCGAAACCCTACTCCTTCTGGCCCAGCGGCGGGGATGCTTACTGCTACGCAAAAGGCCCACTCCGCACAAAAGGTGACACCCATACGTTTCCTGCGCCTTTTCCCTCCCCGTGACTGGAGCCCTATGCTGCCACTTGAAAGACCAAGCTATCATCTGCCCTTTTTGTGGCGCCTTTGACTTCTCATTACCAATGATGAGCAGGCGCTGCGCCTCCACCTCCTTGAGGAGATTGCTGAGGTCATCATCAGTTCAATTGTGAGTTCTTTTAATGCCGTGAATTGTGCTCATTCCAGCCATTTCACTTTGCTAATCGGATTGGGCCTTTGGCATAGCGGTAGGATCCCCGCCGCTGGGCCAGATCAGGGTAGGGTTTCGAACCCCGCTCCAGACAGTCCCGGCAAGTGGAGTCGGAGCACCGGCTCTAAATTCTGGGTTGACATCCAGTGGGATATTTGCGTCCGTGGGTGTGGGTGGCCCCCCCTCCTTGTATAGCTTGTGGGAGCCCGTAAAACCCTCCCGCCATAGGACTAACCGCCCTAATGGCTGGTTCAAAGATGGTTACGGTCACGGAATGAGCGTTAATCATGGCCATAAATCCTTCCACCACTTCATACAGTTCCCCAAAGGGAACAGTGTGAAGACACGTATGACGACGACATTGCTAAATAAATACATGGAATTAAAAAAATTCTTTTAGGGCTTTTAAAAGTCTTTAAATTGCTTTAATTCTGTTTAAAACTACTTCAGATTCTTCAAAATAATGTAAACGTTTTTAAAATTTTATAAAAGTTCACAAAACATTCATAAAATAGCAGATAACTTACTTTCCCTGCAGCTGTGTAACTACAAAGTCCTCTGCAGCTGCTTGGAGAGATTGTGGGCGTGTCCTACTACAATGAGACCTTAAGGGGCGTGTCTCACTTGCACTGCACGCTCCAGGCTTCACGCTGGCTGCACTCCTGGGCGGCGTGACGTCATACGCTGCCCGGGATTCTTCTTTTTGAAACACCAATTCCAGGCGTCCCTGGAGGTGATCGGCAGGAGCGTCGGGTAAGTGCATATACGGGACTTGCACGCACAGCAAGCCCCGTTCACGAATTTCTGGCCCATTATCATTAACAAGGACTTGCATTTAACACAGAAAAAAAAATCCCAAGGAATGGACAATGAGCCATGGTGCAATAATTAGGGGAGGTGGCCGAAAGCTTGGTTGAAAAGATGGGTTTGAGAAGGGTTTAGGGATTTAGGAAAGGAGTGCAATAGAGCACAGGTGAGGTGGCTTAAATCTCTGCAACCAAGGGCAGGGCAAAGGAAAAGTGTTAAGTCTGTGTGTTATAGTGATAATTACTACACAGACTAAGAGAGTAAATTCAACAGGTCTTTACTGGTTGGAGGTCGGGACTATATTGAATACAATATTACTACACAGTGCTTATATACCGGTGTGGTCACCACCGGTATTACGTATACAGCAGCCAGAGAAAGTAGTACATCTCTTAAGGTGGAACAGGCTTAAGTTCTCTTAAGGTGGAACAGGTTACATACACCACAATCCTCCCTTTTTAGCTTAACAGTCATATCCCCATTTAACATAACATAATAACATATATACATATATAACTTCAGGTATAACAGTTCAAAGGTTCAGTCTCTCAGGAGGCTTTCTGATGCGGCTTGGATAACGCCTCTCAGTAGTCTCTGATTCTTGTTGTTGAGGTGCCTCCTCTATTTGGTTTCCAATGTATTGGGTGTCATCATCATCAAGTACATTCCCTGCCGAGGTAGATGCTTCAGGTTCATTAACGTCTTCCACAGTTGTCTCTGTCACAACCATGGGTTCGACCCTTGCTCTCGACTCTACCAGTTGATCCGCATGACGCCTTATCACATTATGACCAATATCTACTGTGTACATCAGAGGTCCTTGTCTGGCCCGAATTGTTCCGGACTGCCATTTTTCGTTTCCATAGCCCCTTGCCAACACTGGTTGTCCTACGTCGAAAGTTCGAGTGGTCTTGTTGTTAATATGCCGAAACTGTTTGTTTTCCACTTCCCTCCGCACATTTGGTTTTAACAAGTCCAACTTGGACTGCAACCTCCTGTTATAAAACATCATGGCAGGACCTTGGTTAGTCACTGCATGATCGGCGTTTCGATATGACATCAGGAACTTGTCGACCTTGTGTTGCAGCGGAATCTGATCATCGTTCATGGCCTTAATTGACTTTTTGAATGTTTGGACAAATCTTTCAGCCAACCCGTTTGTCGCCGGATGATATGGGGCAGAGGTATAATGTTTTACTCCATTCTTCTTTAAGAATTGTCGGAATTCTTCCGATACAAACTGTGGTCCGTTGTCCGAACAGATCTGTTCTGGCAATCCGTTCCTTGCGAATATTGTTCTTAACACCGCAATTGTCTTTTCTGAAGTAGTGGTATTCATCTTGATGACTTCTGGCCATTTGGAATGTGCGTCCACCACGATTAGGAACATGGAGTCCATGAATGGACCAGCAAAGTCAATGTGTACGCGTTGCCATGGGGCTGAAGGCCATTCCCATGGGTGTAGCGGTGCTATCGGAGGTGCATTTTGCATTTTTTGGCACCCAGCGCAGCTTTTCGTTAACTCCTCAATCTGTTGGTCAATACCCGGCCACCATGCATAAGCCCTAGCAAGACTTTTCATTTTAACTCCCCCCAGATGACCTTCATGCAGTTCGTTTAAAACTCTTTCCCTTAACTTGGGAGGAATAATCACTCTTGTCCCGTACATCAAGGTACCATGGCAGACGGACAGCTGGTCTCGCCTTGCCGAAAATGCCGGTAACAGAGGATCACCCCGTGTTGGCCATCCTTTCACTGTCACCTCGTAGACTCTGGACAGTGTCGGGTCGTTCCTGGTTTCTCTTTCAATACTTGCATTGGTGACTGGTAAACACTCGATGATGGTCGAATGAAATAACTCAACAGGGTCAACTTTCGTCGTGTCTTCTTCTTCAGGTAGTGGCAGGCGCGACAGCCCATCAGCATTGCCATGCTGTTTCGTACCTTTGAATTCTATTTGATATTGATGTGCCCCTAGGAAAAGAGACCATCTCTGGAGACGCTGCGCTGTCATCACCGAAACACCCTTCTTAGGGTTAAAAATGGATACCAACGGTTGATGGTCTGTCAGAAGTGTGAATTTTTGGCCCTGCAGGTAATGATTAAACTTCTTCACTCCCCATACAAGGCTAAGAGCCTCCCTATCGATCTGCGCATAGTTGCGCTCAGCGGAGGTCAATGATCTGGATGCAAACGCGACTGGCCTTTCCGTGCCATTTGGCAACTTGTGTGAGAGTACTGCCCCAATACCATATGGGGAAGCATCACAAGCCAACCGAATAGGCAATGTCGGGTTGAAGTGAGCCAACACTTCCTCTGAGGTGATCAATTCTTTGCTTTTGCGAAATGCCTTCTTACAGTTTTCGCCCCATTCCCATGGTACCCCTTTCTGTAAAAGAGCGTTTAACGGGTGCAGTACCGTGGATAGATTTGGCAGAAATTTATGGTAATAGTTAATTAATCCTAGAAACGACCTCAACTGAGAGACATTCTCCGGAGCGGGAGCCTTTACAACTGCCTCAATCTTGTCAGGAGACTTATGAAGCCCCTCCCGGTCAATGACATGACCACAGTACGAGATCCGCTTCTGGAAGAACTCACATTTCTGCCGATTTACTCTAAGTCCATACTCTTTCAGTCTGTTGAGCACCAGTTCCAAGTTTGCGAGATGTTGTTCATCACCATCACCTGTGATCAGAATATTGTCCAGGTAACATTGTGTGCCTAGAATTCCCTGTAATACCTGCTCCATGGCCCTCTGCCAAATTGCTGGAGCCGATGCCACTCCAAAAACCAGCCTATTGTACCGGTACAACCCTCGATGCGTGTTGATCGTGAGGTATTGGCGTGACTCTTCCTCAACCTCCATCTACAAGTACGCCTGCGCCAGGTCTATCTTGGTGAAGTGTTTCCCGCCAGACAATGAAGCGAAAATATCCTCAATCCGTGGAAGCGGATACTGCACCGTGTGAAGCACCGGATTAACAGTGATTTTGAAATCTCCACAGATGCGAACCTTCCCTGGATCTCCTGGCTTGTTGCTCGCAGGACGTTTCATAATGGGAACAATGGGCGTAGCCCACTCACTCCAATCTACCTTAGACAGTACACCTGAACGTTCTAGTGCTTCCAGTTCCGCTTCAACAGTAGGTCGTATTGCATAGGGTACCGGTCTGGCTTTAAAAAATTTTGGTTGTGCATGTTCATCAATCTTGATGTTTGCCGTAATTCCTCTCAGTGTTCCCAATCCCTGCTGGAACACCTCTTTAGCATCATCCAATATTCTGGACAATCGTTTAGGTTTGACATCTGTTTCCCCGGAATCTACCGTTAGTGCCTTCAAGGAGTGCCAGTCCATATTCATTTTCCTAATCCACTCCCGTCCTAGTAGTGGTGGACCTCCTTCAGGTAGCACATATAAGTCCATTACTTGGCTTTCTTCGCCCTTGTGGACCACTTCTACCTCTATTTTTCCGATGGGGTACACTCTTTGCCCCGTGTATGTTTTCAATATAATCTCCGTATCCTGTAGGGGAATATGTTGGAATAACCTTCTGTAATCTTTCTTATTCATGACCGTCAATGCCGATCCAGTGTCCAATTCCATTTTTACTTGGACTCCTGCTATCTGAAGAGTGACCCAAATTGTCTGGAGATCTGCATCCTTACCAACGTTGTGTACTCTTAAGCTATCCAGTTCATTACTGCTAGCGTCTGAATCTGACTTCTGTTCGGTCAAACTGTTCTTTGTCACCTTGTGTACCTTTGCGTATTTTCCTTGCGGTGACTTTTTGTTGCTGGTCTTCTTTCCTGACCGGCATACTTTAGCAATGTGGCCAAGCCTGCCACACGTTCTGCATTCTTGGTTTTTAAACCAACACTGGTTCTGATCGTGCGTTGTCTTTCCACAACGATAACATTTGACAGAACTCAAACCCAATTTGTTTGTACCGAGTTCTGGTGACCGTAGCTGCATTACTGCCGTGCCTCTCGCTGCGGCTTCGTGTGCTGCTGCCATAGTGACCGCCTTCTCAAGCGTCAGCTCATTCTCCTCGAGCAGTCGCTTTTGTGTATCCTGTTTAAATAAACCACACACAAATTTATCTCGTAGTGCCTCTGTCAGTCCCGTTCCAAACTGACAATATTTTGCTAGCTTACGTAATTCCATCAAATATTCAGCATTGCTTTCATTCTGCAGCTGCCTTCTGTCGTAAAATTTAAATCGTTCCGCTAGCATCAGCGGCCTGGGGTTTAGATGATTTTTCAGGACAGTAACAATCTCATCGAACGTCTTATCCGCCTGTTCATCTGGTGATAACAGGTGTTTCAATTGCCCGTATGTCTTCGCACCCATTAAATTTAATAATGTTAGTGCTTTATCTGCATCAGGAATTTTATTTGCCTTACAATAATTTTGTATGCGTTCTACATACATGGCCCAATCTTCGATGTCACTATCAAAGGTATTAATGTTCCCATGTTTAGGCATCATTGCAATTTATTGTATTTTTATGTTATCCAAGATGGCGGCTTCCCGCTCTTTGTCGTCGTCCTCCGCCCACAAAATGGCGGTTTTCCCGCGCTTGGCGGTCTTCAACCGTCCCCCGACGCTGTCTCCGCTTCACCATGGCTCTCGCGCCTTCAGTGTCCTCAGACGCTGTGCCTTTTAGCCCGAATGCGGCCCTTATCTCCGGTCGCGATCGATGTCCCCGCGCTGCGCCTCTCGCTCGAAAGCGGCCCGGCCCTTATCTCCGGTCGCGATCGATCTCACCGCCCTTATTCCTCCGTCTTCCCAGCCCCGTCTGTACAGCCAACGCGGTTGACTTTCTGTCGCGTCGCTGCCCGGCTTACCCACCACCGAGGTAGAAGAAGAAAGCTGACAGTCGCTGATGGAGGCTTCGAGGTCAGGATGTCTTCTGCACTCCGGTTTCTCGATGCCTGCCGCTCGATGTGTCTTCCAGTAGGGTGATAAGGGTGGAAACCTCTCTTCGACGTCCTGTCTGTGGACGAAGCCGCCGTGGAAATAACTGCCGCAGGGTAAGAATCGGACTCGTCGCCACTGTTAAGTCTGTGTGTTATAGTGATAATTACTACACAGACTAAGAGAGTAAATTCAACAGGTCTTTACTGGTTGGAGGTCGGGACTATATTGAATATAATATTACTACACAGTGCTTATCTACCGGTGTGGTCACCACCGGTATTACGTATACAGCAGCCAGAGAAAGTAGTACATCTCTTAAGGTGGAACAGGCTTAAGTTCTCTTAAGGTGGAACAGGTTACATACACCACAAAAAGGGTTGTATAAAAGACCAGAGTCACAGGACTGGAATGTACAGGAGGGAATACAATACTGAAGCAAGTTGTAGAGATAGTTTAAGGCTAGGCCATAAAGGAATTTGAAGGTAAGTACAAGGAAATTAAATTGAGTACATTTGGGGAAGGAAACCAATGGAGGTCAACTTCAAGCATAAAATGGGTTGATATATTTATTTCACTAAACCAAAAAACCCCAATATGAGCATGGAATTTCCAATTTGAGATTTTCCAATCTGTGCAGGCGATATTCCTTGCTACTAGCGAGGACTGGGAAAATCTGCCCTATAAAGGTTGATCTTAACTTTATAAAAGAACCAATTAAAATCATGGGTGAGCTGAAAGATTGCTTCCCATATGGTTATATTTTGTTTCTGCTGCTGCTGCTGATCATACAGTCTAGGAAGATGTTTGAAGGCTGGGGTTCAGCAATATTGCCCACAGTAGTTTCTAGGCTTATGTTTGTGTAAATATGTGGATGGCACTTGTTGGCACAGTCTTTGGTGACAGAAGGTGGGGGTTCCATTATGAAATGAAGAGAAACAGTTTTGAATTAGGTCCATTCATTTTGGTTGGTGTGGAATTGGAAATTGGCTGATGGTTGTAATTAGGAATAAATTTCCCCAGAGCTTCTCTCGCTTCGTCGCTGTAACTTTGGCATAAACCTGTTTACGTGTGCAAACTAGGTTTCGGCCAAAGTTACGGCAGCAACAAAAACTTGCATTTATGTAGCGCCTTTAATATAGTAAAACTTCCCAAAGCATTTCACAAGAGCATTATCAAACAATATAGTAACATCCACACCACACAAGTGGCAGGCAATGACCACCTCCAACAAATACTGTGGCTACAAGAGCAGGTCAGCAGCTGGGTATTCTGTGGCGAGTGACTCACCTCCTGACTCCCCAAAGCCTTTCCACCATCTACAAGGCACAAGTCAGGAGTGTGATGGAATTCTCTCCACTTGCCTGGATGAGTGCAGCTCCAACAACACTCAAGAAGCTCGACACCATCCAGGACAAAGCAGCCTGCTTTATTGGCACCCCATCCACCACCTTAAACATTCACTCCCTCCACCACCAGTGTACCGTGGCTGCAGTGTGTACCATCTACAAGATACACTGCAGCAACTCGTCAAGGCTTTTTAGACAGCACCTCCCAAACCCGCGATCTCTGCCACCTAGAAGGACAAGGGCAGCAAGGTGCATGGGAACACAACCACCTCCAAGTTCCCCTCCAAGTCACACACCATCCTGACTTAGAAGTATATCGCCGATCCTTCATGGTTGGTGGGTCAAAATCCTGGAACTCCCTTCCTAACAGCACTATGGGAGTACCATCACCACACAGACTTCAGCGCTTCAAGAAGGCGGCTCACCACCACCTTCTCAAGGGCAATTATGGATGGGCAATAAATGCTGGTCTTGTCAGCGACGTCCACATCCCATGAATGAAAATTGACACGAGTCATATAGGGAGATATTAGGACAGTTCACCAAAGAGGTAGGTTTTAAGAAGAATCTTAAGGAAAGAGAGGTGAAGAGCCTTAAGAAAGGATTTCCAGAGCTTAGGGCCTAGGCAGCTGAAGACTCGGCCACCAATGGTTGAGCAATGAATATCGGGGATGCGCAAAAGTCCAGAATTGGAGGAGCGCAGAGATCTCGGAGGTTTGTAAGACTGGGGAGGTTACAGAGATAGGGAGAGGTGATACTATGGAGGGATTTGAAAGGAGTGTTAGAAGCTCTGAAGAAATTCACCCCCATTGCCCTGGATTTTCTGAATGGAGACGTGTTGGAGGCGGGGCTGCTGCTTGCCGGGTTTCAGTCCCGCCTCCATCAGCCTCTGGCCAACCAGCGGGATCTTCCCCTGATTGACCTTGTTAAGCCCGCCCGGTGGGCTCAGCAGGCCAATTAGGTGGAAGTCAGTGACAGAGCACGTCAATGTATGACGTGTCATCCATCATGAATTTTTGAAAGAAGAAATGTCATCGTTTGACAGCTCTGTGAAGCTGTCAAATACTGACATTCTGTGTAATTTGATCAGTCCTTGTGTTCAGGACTCATCAAACCTTTCTACTTTGTAGAAATCAGATGACTGTTGGATCAGAGGATCCAACAGCCAGTCTGTGATCTCTACAATGGGATAGAATTTATTGACTCCGGCTCCACAGCGGCTGAAGGCTGTAGATGGAAACAAAGGTAAGTGAACATTTTCTAACACTTTACACTCACCTCACATACTTACCACTCCACACTTGCACCCATCACTCACCTCTACTTCGCACTTTCAGACCCCTCCGACCCCTGCAGACCTCCTACTCACCTCCTACACACTGGCGGGGTTCCCCGAGGTCGGGAAGCCCGCACTTCATAACGAAAAATGGGGATAATCCTATTTTCTGCCTGTTAACTAGCTGTTAACAGGCAGTTAAAAGGCTTTAATCTCTTTCCCGCCTCGAAGAGACGGGACCCAGGGCAGGACGGCTTCCCGCCTCCTGGCAAGAGGGCACAGAGGCGAGTTGGGGGCAGGTTTGCCACTCGCCCCCAAATTCTGCCACTTTCCCGGCAGTCCCGCCTCCGTACCCGCCTCCTCGGGGCTGAGAAAATCCAGTCCATTGTCTCTGTAAATCAATCACACCAGAAACTGCAATATGACTTCGTTTTTGAATTCATATAAATAATGTTGTTGAAGACCTGAACAGAAGAACATACTTTCTATCTCCCTGGTTTCAAGCCTCCTAAATTTTATTCTTATTCATTGATGGGATGTGGGCGTCGCTGGCTAGGCCTGCATTTAGTGCCCATCCCTAATTGCCCTTGAGAAGATGGTGGTGAGCTGCCTTCTTGAACCGCTGCAGTCCATATGGTGTAGGTACACCCACAATGCCGTTAGGAAGGGAGTTCCAGGATTTTGGCCCAGCGACAGTGAAGGAATGGCGATACAGGTCCAAGTCAGGATGGTGTGTGGCTTGGAGGGGAACTTGTAGGTGGTGATGTTCCCATGCGTCTGCTGCCCTTGTCCTTCTAAGTGGCAGAGGTCGCGGGTTTGGAAGGTGCTGCTGAAGGAGCTTTGGCGAGTTGCTGCAGTGCATCTTGTAGATGGTACACACTGCCGCCACAGTGCGCCGGTGGTGGAGGGAGTGAATGTTGAAGGTGGTGGATGGAGTGCCAATCAAGCGGGCTGCTTTATCCTGAATGGTGTCGAGCTTCTTGAGTGTTGTTGGAGCTGCACTCATCCAGGCAAGTGGAGAGTATTCCATCATACTCCTGACTTGTGCCTTGTAGATGGTGGAAAGGCTTTGGGGAGTCAGGAGGTGAGACACTCGCCACAGAATTCCCAGCCTCTGGCCTGCTCTTGTAGCCACAGTATTTATATGGCTGGTCCAGTTCAGTTTCTGATGAATGGTAACCCCCAGGATGTTGATAGTGGGGAATTCAGCGATGGTAATGCCATTGAATGTCAAGGGGAGATGGTTAGAGTATCGCTTGTTGGAGATGGTCATTGCCTGGCACTTGTGTGGTGCGACTGTTACTTGCCACTTGTCAGCCCAAGTCTGAATGTTGTCCAGGTCTTGCTGCATATGGACACAGACTGCGTCAGTATCTGACGAGTCTCAAATGGTGCTGAACAGTGTGCAATCATCAGCGAACATCCCAACTTCTGACCTTATGATGGAGGGAAGGTCATTGATGAAACAGCTGAAGATGGTTGGGCGAAGGACACTGCCCTGAGGAACTCCTGCAGCGACGTGCTGGGGCTGTGATGATTGACCTCCAACAACCACAACCATATTCCTTTGTACTAGGTATGACTCCAGCCAGTGGAGAGTTTTCCCCCTGATTCCCATTGACTTCAGTTTTGCTAGGGCTCCTTGATGCCACACTCGATCAAATGCTGCCTTGATGTCAAGGGCAGTCACTCTCACCTCACCTCTTGAGTTCAGCTCTTTTGTCCATGTTTGGACCAAGGCTGTAATGAGATCAGGAGCTGAGTGGCCCTGGCAGAACCCAAACTGGGCGTCAGTTAGCAGGTTATTGCTGAGTAAGTGCCGCTTGATAGCGCTGTCGACGACACCTTCCATCACTTTGCTGATGATTGAGAGTAGACTGATGGGACGGTAATTGGCCGGGTCGGATTTGTCCTGCTTTTTGTAGACAGGACATACTTGGGCAATTTTCCACATTGCCGGGTAGATGCCAGTGTTGTAGCTGTACTGGAACAGCTTGGCTAGGGGCGCAGCTAGTTCTGGAGCACAAGTCTTCAGCACTATTGCCGGAATGTTGTCAGGGCCCATAGCCTTTGCAGTATCCAGTGTCTTCAGCCGTTTCTTGACATCACGTGGAGTGAATTGAATGGGCCGAAGACTGGCATCTGTGATGCTGGGGACCTCAGGAGGAGGCCGAAATGGATCATCCACTCGGCACTTCTGGCTGAAGATAGTTGCAAATGCTTCAGCCTTGACTTTTGCACTCACGTGCTGGGCTCCACCATCATTGAGGATGGGAATATTTTTGGAGCCTCCTCCTCCTGTTAACTGTTTAATTGTCCACCACCACTCACGACTGGATGTGGCAGGACTGCAGAGCTTTGATTTGATCCGATGGTTGTGAGATCGCTTAGCTCTGTCTATCGCATGTTGCTTCTGTTGTTTGGCATGCAAGTAGTCCTGTGTTGTAGCCTCACCAGGTTGACACCTTATTTTTCGGTATGCCTGGTGCTGTTCCCGGCATGCTCTCCTGCACTCTTCGTTAAACCAGGGTTGATCTCCCGGCTTGATGGTAATGGTAGAGTGAGGGATGTGCCGGGCCATGAGGTTACAGATTGTGGTTGAATACAATTCTGCTGCTGCTGATGGCCCACAGCGCCTCATGGATGCCCAGTTTTGAGTTGCCAGATCTGTTCGTAATCTGTCCCATTTAGCACGGTGGGAGTGCCGCACAACACGGTGGAGGGTATCCTCAACATGAAGATGGGACTTCGTCTCCACAAGGACTGTGCGGTGGTCACTTCCACCAATGCTGTCATGGACAGATGCATCTGCAACAGGTAGATTGGTGAGGACGAGATCAAGTAGGTTTTTTCCTCTTGTTGGTTCCCTCACCACCTGTCGCAGACCCAGTCTGGCAGCTATGTCCTTTAGGACTCGGCCAGCTCGGTCAGTTGTGGTGCTACCGAGCCACTCTTGGTGATGGACATTGAAGTCCCCCACCCAGAGGACATTTTGTGCCCTTGCTACTCTCAGTGCTTCTTCCAATTGGTGTTCAACATGAAGGAGTACTGATTCATCAGCTGAGGGAGGGCGGTAGGTGGTAATTAGCAGGAGGTTTCCTTGCCCATGTTTGACTTGATGCCATGAGACCTCATGGGGTCCTGAGTCAATGTTGAGGACTCCCAGACTGTATACCATGGTGCCACCACCTCTGGTGGGTCTGTCCTGCCGGTGGGACAGGGCATACCCAGGGATGGTGATGGTGGTGTCTGGGACATTGGTTGTAAGGTATGATTCGGTAATTATGACTATGTCAGGCTGTTGCTTGACTAGTCTGTGGGACAGCTCTCCCAATTTTGGCACAAGCCCCCAGATGTTGGTAAGGAGGACTTTGCAGGGTCGGCAGGGCTGGGTTTGCCGTTGTTGTTGTTGTTTCCGGTGCCGAGGTCGATGCCAGGTGGTCCGTCTGGTTTTATTCTTATTGTTTTTCGTAGCGGTTGTTTACAACAACTGAGTGGCTTGCTAGGCCATTTCAGTGGGCATTAAGAGTCAACCACATTGCTGTGGGTCTGGAGTCACATGTAGGCCAGACCAGGTAAGAACGGCAGATTTCCTTCCACTAAAGGACATTAGTGAACCAGATGGGTTTTTGCAACAATCGACAATGGTATCATGGTCGCCATTACTAAGACTAACATTTAATTCCAGAATTAAATTGAATTGAATTTAAATTCCACCAGCTGCCGTGGTGGGATTTGAACCCATATCCTCAGAGCATTTGACTGGCTTACTAGTCTAGTGACATAACCACTACACCACCGCCTTATTTCACCTACCTTCTGTCCCCCCTCCCTATACTTCCTACTCAGTGTTCACTTTCCTGCCTCGCTAAACATTTGGAGTTTTTTCTTTTATATCAGGATCACCACATAAATCCATATTGCGGTTACTTGAATCTGAGGACTATCTATGTGCACATAGATTAATAATATATTGCTTCTCGGTGTTTTACAATTCCAACTAAACTCAGCAAATACATCAGTTGCAGCAAGCCCATCCTCCCATGGTCCACAACAGAGGAATATTATTTCAGCAACATAATTTGCAATCAAACTGTTCCAAAACAGAAAATAATGCCTCTTAATGAATAGAATGCACTCAGCCCTAGCCTAGGAGAAAGCAGTGGGTGGATCATTTTGAGACTGTGTTGTGTTGTGTTGTTTTGTGTTGTTGTGTGTTTGGGAGGCACAGCTGAAACAGCAGTTTTTCTGGGGTTTAAAGGAGAGATTTTACACTATGCCTGCAGTCAATAGGCGCGCATTAGTCATTGTAATGCCATTGTTTACTGCTCAGTGGCGCGGAGGTGTTTAATAATTCAGTGGTATATCTTGTTGTTAAATGGAGTTTGGGCTTTACAAGAACCCGAGGCACTATTCAGGAACCGGTCTCTGGCAGAAAACAGCGATTGAGCGACTCACTAAATGAAAATCTTTGCACCGTTGCTTCTGTGCTTCGTTACACTTTATAAACTCTTTACGGCTGCAGCGGTCTTTCTGCACTAAAATTAAGATTACAGTTAAGCAACGTTCGTTGCTTGGCTGATCTCTCCCATTCTGCGTTCCGACGTGCTGGCAATCTAGCAGTCGTTTCTGCGAGATAGCAGGTGCACAATGGGTACAGAGGGATTACAGAACTCGCTCAATAGGCCTCGTGCCTGCTTCCTATGGGCTGCAGTGCTGTGTTTTGTGAGCTGATGTGCTTGAATCTATTTGCTGCCTTAGCTTCATTAAGGCTTCATTCAGGTGCAGTCCAATCGGGACTCATCATTCACGCTGGCTCCTTCCAGTTCTTAAAGGGGAGGTTCAATCATTCTGCACAACCTCATTCTCAGCATTGCTGGCTCTGAAGGCAACCTCCAAGCAACTCAATAACTGCACCTCTTATCCTCATGGCTGATCCCAGTCCCAGGGAGAGAGTTTGCTGTTTCAGCAACCAGCCATTGGAGGCATTGGTCACGGCAGTCAAAAGAAGGAGGGCAGTGCTGTTCCCGGCCACTGGCTGGAGGCCATTGCCCCAGGTCTTCAGGGCAATGTGGAGGGAAGTGGCCCAGGACGTCTCAACCAGCAGTGTGCTCCACAGGACCCCCACACAGTGCCATAAGAAATTCAACAACCTCACTCGGGTGGTCAGGGTGAGTACACACTTCAACAAGTCCTACATCCCAGCATCTGAACCTCAGTCTGTACACACTGCACAAACCACCACACCCCCACCACTCACCCACCAAGCATCTCCACCTACTCAAACTCACATCCACATCTCACGCCTTGCCTACAATCACAGCTATTCAACTATGGCAGGCACATCTCCCAAACACATTCCTGCACACTCACTCACAAACTTACCTTTCTCTTGCAGGCCAAGCTGGCCCACAATAGGAGGAAGCAACAACGAACAGGCGGGGGTGAAGCGGACATCCAACAGCTTACAGACCTGAGAGTGAGTGCTGAGAGTCATTGGGCACCAGGTGCTGGGTGCCGTGGCCGTCAGCGACGTCAACCCCCTTGGGGGAAACAACAGTATCATCCCCTCTCCTTCTCTCATCCCACTTCCCCCTCACACCACAAGCCTTTCCCACTTTCCAGCTCATTATACTGTGGGGTAGAATTTATTGGAACCGCAGTCTGATGAGGCGGTCACGGACCGCCCTTCCAGTAGGCCAACTGAGTGGCTGCCTCCTCCCTCGCTGCTGTTCCTCCTCCTCCTCCTCCTCATCCTCCTCTCCCTCTTCCTCCTCCTGAGGTGGTGGCGCTATGTCTGGTGACAATGGCTGGGCCCTCATGATGGCCAAGTTGTGTAGCATGCACTACACCACAATGAAAAGGGACACCCGCTCAGCCGAGTACTGGAGGGCTCCTCCCGAGCGGTCAAGGCAGCGGAACCATTGCTTGAGCACTGCGATGGTCTGCTCCAATTATGTTCCTGGTGGGTTCCTGGTGGCGGCACGGCTCTCATTATATGAGTGCTAGGATTGTGGAGGGGAGTCATGAGCCAGGTGGAGATCGGATAGCCCTTGCCTCTGACCAGCCAACTGTGAGCTTGATGTGTTGGCTGGAAGAGTGCTGGAACACCGGTCTGGTGCAGGATGGAGGCATCGTGGCTGCTGCCAGGATAGCGGACATTGACGGTGAGGATTCACTGTCTGTGGTCGCACACCAACTGCACGTTAAGTGAGTGGTATCCTTTGTGGTTACGGAAGACCTCAGGATTGTTACGGAGTGCCCGCAAAGCCACGTGGGTGCAGTCAATGGTGCCCTGCACCATGGAAAAGCCCGCTCTCCTGGGAAAGCCACATGCACGCTCGTCCTACTTCTCTCTGGTCATGGGGAAGGAAATGTAGTCCCTGCTCCTTCTGTAGAGAACATCTGTGACCTTCCAAATGTAGCAATGGACGGCAAACTGCGAAATGTTAGATATGTCTCCTGCTGCAGACTGGAAGGATCCGCTGGCGATGAAATTGAGTGCGATGGTGACCTTGACGGCCACTGAGAGAGCCGTGGTGGTCCTGATCTGAGGCTCAAGGTCTGGCTGCAGGAGGTGGCAGAGCTCTGTGACCACGTCCTTGCTAAGACTTCTAAGACACTGCTCCTCAGTTAAATGTATGTAGAAGTGCTCCCGGAATACCCTGGGAGGGTAAGGCCTCCTGTTGACAGCCCTGTTGGCCCTCCTCCCTCCGGCCACATTTTCCAATCTTTGTCTCTGCCTCTGCTGCCTCCGACGTTGATGCTGGAGGGCGAGGTCGAGTGCCAGTACACCCCCCCCATTAATGTAACCAAGTGTAGGGCACTGAAATCTTAGCAGATTGAAAGTGACAAATTTTTAGCAGGCATAACACTCCTGAAAGTAAGAAACGTTTACCTCACTGAAAACGGCTGATTTGCAATGTCAAACTGAGAAGGCAGCACTGATTGGCCACTAAAATGAAACCGGATGTTGATCCCTTTAAATACCACTCCTACAGCGGCCATCCGACTGCATCATGCCTCTTCTACCTGCTGATGTTCATGCCAGGCGCTAAGGCAGGGGGCAACAGTCAATTTTGCATCTGGGCTGTTAACAGGGCGTTCCACGCACGTTGATGTCACGATCTGCCAGGCGCTAAAGGCCTAGGCGCTAACTGTTAGCGCCAGCGCTAAATCCCGGGTGAATTTTGCGTGCAGCGTTGGATTCACTGCGCCCCGCTGCAAACCCCGGCATCCCCCCGGCGCTAACGGGATGCGCTAAAATGCCGAATTTTTCCCCCTATATATCTTTGCAGCAACTTTTGAGGAGCAATTTTTATTTACTCAATGTGCAAATGAATGATGAAAAAATTGCAGGAAGAGTTGCTCTGTGTGCTATAATAATGCATTTACAATTTTGCTACTATATAAGCCTGATTCTGTGATCAGACACCCCCAGGGAGTACAGGTCCGCAGTCCGTCATTTTCCAACTATTAATCATAATGGATGAAATATCACGGGCTGCAGTCCTGTGATTTCTTGACCTGTGCTCCTTGTTAGCAGCATCTGATGGTGGAGTCAGCCCTACAGTGAATCAACCCTTCAGTGAATCAGCCCTACAGTGATTCAGCCCTACAGTGAATCAACCCTTCAGTGAATCAGCCCTACAGTGAATCAGCCCTACAGTGAATCAACCCTACAGTGAATCAACCCTACAGTGAATCAGTTCAACAGTGAATCAACTCTACAGTGAATCAGCCCTACAGTGAATCAACCCTTCAGTGAATCAACCCTACAGTGAATCAACCCTTCAGTGAATCAACCCTACAGTGAATCAACCCTCCAGTGAATCAGCCCTAGAATGAATCAGCCCTAGAGTGAATCAGCCCTACAGTGAATCAGCCCTACAGTGAATCAGCCCTACAGTGAATCAGTCCTACAGTGAATCAACCCGACAGTGAATCAACCCTTCAGTGAATCAACCCTACAGTGAATCAGTTCTACAGTGAATCAGTTCTACAGTGAATCAGCCCTACAGTGAATCAGCCCTACAGTGAATCAGTTCCACAGTGAATCAGTTCTACAGTGAATCAGCCCTACAGTGAATCAGTTCTACAGTGAATCAGTTCTACAGTGAATCAGCCCTACAGTGAATCAGCCCTACAGTGAATCAACCCTACAGTGAATCAGTTCTACAGTGATTCAGCCCTACAGTGAATCAGCCTACAGTGAATCAGTTCTACAGTGAATCAGTTCTACAGTGAATCAGTTCTACAGTGAATCAGCCCTACAGTGAATCAGCCTACAGTGAATCAGTTCTACAGTGAATTAGTTCTACAGTGAATCAACCCAACAGTGAATCAGTTCTACAGTGAATCAGCCCTACAGTGAATCAGTTCTACAGTGAATCAACCCTACAGTGAATCAGTTCTACAGTGAATCAGCCCTACAGTGAATCAGTTCTACAGTGAATCAGTTCTACAGTGAATCAGCCCTACAGTGAATCAACCCTACAGTGAATCAGCCCTACAGTGAATCAGTTCTACAGTGAATCAGCCCTACAGTGAATCAGACCTGCAGTGAATCAACCCTTCAGTGAATCAACCCTACAGTGAATCAGTTCTACAGTGAATCAACCCTACAGTGAATCAGCCCTACAGTGAATCAGTTCTACAGTGAATCAACCCTACAGTGAATCAGCCCTACAGTGAATCAGTTCTACAGTGAATCAACCCTACAGTGAATCAGTTCTACAGTGAATCAACCCTACAGTGAATCAGTTCTACAGTGAATCAACTCTATAGTGAATCAGCCCTACAGTGAATCAGTCCTACAGTGAATCAGTCCTACAGTGAATCAGCCCTATAGTGAATCAACCCTACAGTGAATCAGTTCTACAGTGAATCAGCCCTACAGTGAATCAACCCTACAGTGAATCAACCCTACAGTGAATCAGCCCTACAGTGAATCAACTCTACAGTGAATCAGCCCTACAGTGAATCAGCCCTACAGTGAATCAGCCCTACAGTGAATCAGTCCCAAAGTGTACAAAGCCACTTTCCTCATTGTTGTTTACCGAGTCAATCAGAACCCCCAGATCGCTTTCATTATTTTCTTGCCATTTAAATAATAGTCCTTTGCTGGATTTTTGTCCCCATGTGAAGTACTTTGCATTTCTCTATATTGAATTTCATCTGCCACCTGTCTGCCCAATTCCCAAGCATATTCAAATTCTCCTGTAGCTTATCCTGTTCATCTTTGGAATCTACCACCTTCATTAGCTTTGTATCATCTGAAAATTTAGCCATTGTGCTTGTGACTCCTAGTTCCAGATTATTTATAAAGATATTAAGCAAAAGAGGTCCCAAAACAGACCGCTGCTCACAATCCCTGGACCATTACCCTCTGGGTTCTATTGGTCAACCAATTACATATCCATTGTAAAATATTTCTACTGATTTCAGTTTCCTTTATTTTCAGTACCAGCCTTTCCAGAGAACTGTATCAAAGGCTTTACTGAAATCTAAGTACACCACATCCACTGCCTTACCTACATCAACCTTCTGTGTCACACCCTCAAGGAAAGCCAATAAGTTAGATTGGCAAGACTTCCCCTTCATGAACCCATATTGCTTATCTTTTATGCTTTTATTTCTCTAGAGATGCTTCATGATCTTATCTTTAATAAAGGTTTCCATAACTTTACCCATAATGAACATCAAACTCACTGGTCTGTAGTTTTATGAGTCACTTTTGCTACCTGATTTAAAAATAGGAGAAACACCTGCCTTGTTCCAGTCCCCAGAGATTCATGGAGGCTCATTCTACGAGCACACCATCGCTGAATCAGCCTTTAAAATAAACACTTAGGATAGGTTAATCTTTGCATGATGTAACTTCAAAGCCTACACTTTTTATGAAGGTTAACATCTGACTTTCACCACAACAAAAAAGTCAAAAATTCCTGCTTTTTAACTGTTGAGATTTCGATGTTTTCAATTTGAGTGAAATAGTTGGTATAATATCGCCTCTATGTATATGCAAACTACATAAGATGCACGTGTTTCTTTCATCCTCCTCCTGCCATGGTTAGACAACAAGTAGAAGACTACTGAATGGTTCAAATGGTCTTTCTAAAAGAAAGTAGCAAGTGCCAAAGTGACCCTAACTACGAGTGTGCATAGTAAATGAGATATCATTGATGCCCAGGATTCCGAACCTGACAATAGGATTCAGTCTGATGCCACGTGTTGTTTGTATGAACCATTTTCTGAACAACATGCTAATAAAGCCCTGCAGCTGAATGCAGGCTGTTTCGCTGTTCCCAATTGAACCACTTCAATATTGTTTTGAATGACAGCCATGAGACAACACACACAGCATTAGCCACACAAGCTGCAGAGATGTACTATAACATGCCTCTCTGCTACTGGAGCCTGTAGTTTTGCCAGCAGGGACGTGCGGAGATTCTGATGATTACTCCTGAGGTAATTAAACCGACAGATGTTATAATTAACAGAAGATTCATCTCATCATTGCGAACAAACTCCTGCGATGGACCCGCTTAAGTTTTTATGTTTCACTTCTAGTAAGTTAACTTTCAGATACAAGACTGCAGATTGAATGGGAAAACATAGCAAGAAGTAATTCCCTCCGCCTTTCACCTAGCGTAAAGCATTGCTTCTTTGGAAGAATCTAGAAAGATTCTCTTCCTGCAGCCAAAAAAAAGCTCCAGGCAAAATGGTGTTCAAATTATGTGGAAAATCCATTATTACAAATGAATATCTCCGCAATTGATAGTAGTTATTAATCATTAATGCCAGAGAGCAGATATTAAAGTGATAAACCACTTTGTGCCCATGATTATAGTCGGAACTATCCCCAGGCAAGCAGATAAATACTGTAGTGAGCTTGAGCTTCGTAATGGCTAGTTGTAAGCAGGTTATTCCCAATGCATTCTACAAGTGCTTTGGTTTATGACTTTCTTATACTGCACACAAATCAAAGTCAATGTCGATTATACCAAAATGAATCCACTCTATGGAGGAAACATTGACTGGTTTGTTTACTTTGATTTGTTCAAATAAAAATATATGGCAGTCCCTGATATTCTTAAATATTTATTTGGGCTTCATTGATAACATTTCTTTCTCATTAAAATAACTGCTTTAATGCACCCTCCCTTCTGGATTAAAAGCTTCAACTCCAGTGAAAGGAGATGTTTCAGTTTTGGGGCTACATAAAGACTATGGGCTAGATTTTCAGTATAGACAGTTTTGGGGCGCTAACCTTAGCGCCCGCCCGAAGTTAGCGGCCGCCCCAAAGTAGCGCCCCGTTGCCGGAAATTCAGTGGCTTCGCCGTAAGAGGTTGGTGGAGCGCTAAAAGAGGCGTTCCACTACTATCTTTAGGCGTTAAGCCGGCGGTGCAGAGCGCAACACCCGAGCTCGGGCGCAGCGCACGGCAGACACTCTGGTGCCAGTGAGCTCTTAAAGGGGAAGGGTTCATGTGTTTTTTTCAAAGGCAGAGTCTGGGGGGAAGACAAGAGGATGATGATGATGATGAAGACGAGGAAGAGGAGGAGGAGGAGGAGGAGGAGGAGGAGGAGGAGGAGGTGGTGGTGGTGGTGGTGGTGGCCGGAAACATAAATACACCGTTCACAACAACACACTAGATCCTTCCACACAACACTTGCAGACTGCCTTTTATAGTGCAGGAGGAGTGCCCTTTAATTTGCGCTCCCCAGGGTGTGGTGCGTTCCATTTTACAAACGCTCTGGGCGCCAGCCGCACAATGGGGCGGTCCGACTGAAGTTTGTAATCGGGGCGGCCAAAGGGCGTTGCACGAGGATGTGACGTCATTTTCTGCGCGCGCATCCGGGCGGCCGCTAAACTTTGCGCCGGCGCTAACAGGCAACTTAATTTGGGGCGGGGCGCAAACTGCGCTGCGCCCGGGCGCTACACGCATAGCGCCCGAAAATCACTTCTCTTAAGGCGCTAACTGCTGGCGCAAGCAACTGAAAATCTAGCCCTATATGATTTATAGTGATTCTACTGTTCTTAATCATAAAACCAACATTTGGGAAAGATTGGAAACCACAAAATAGGATTTTATATTAACTTTCATAACAGAACCTCAATTTATTTTGGTGTGATTCGGAAGTTACTGCATTTTGCAATAAAATACTCTCCACTCGCCTGGGTGAGTGCAGCTCCAACAACACTCAAGAAGCTCGACACCATCCAGGACAAAGCAACTCGCTTGATTGGCACCCCATCCACCGCCTTAAACATTCACTCCCTCCACCACCGGCGCATCGTGGCTGCAGTGTGTACCATCTACAAGATGCATTGCAGCAACTCGCCAAGGCTTCTTCAACGGCACCTCCCAAACCCGTAACCTCTTCCACCTAGAAGGACAAGGGCAGCAGACGCATGGGAACACCACCACCTCCAAGTTCCCCTCCAAGGTACACACCATCCTGACTTGGAAATATATCACCGTTCCTTCATCATTGCTGGGTCAAAATCCTGGAGCTCCCTCCCTAACAGCACTGTGGGAGTACCTTCACCACACGAACTGCAGCGGTTCAAGGCGGCGGCTCACCACCACCTTCTCAAGGGCAATTGGGGATGGGCAATAAATGCTGGCCTTGCCAGCGATGCCCACATCCCAGGAATGAATTAAAAAAAAGCTTGTCTTCTTTAGACGTCTGAGTTTGTTTTCATGATTAGTAGGTTTTTTTTTAGCTCTCTAGTTAAAAATGGAGTGGTTAATCCACGCAACAGTCCTGCGGTCACATTATAGATTTCCTAACCTGGTCATTGCCAATCACTCAATCATGTCTGCTGTGGCTAAAATGATTTCCTCCAGTTCTCAGTTGGAGTCATTTGTGACAGCAGAGTATTCTCCTGTAGAGAAAAGAAATAACAGACACTCTCAGTTTAGTCACATTACAGGAATGTCTCTTGCTGGCTGATCACAGAGCACCATTGGTCATGACTCTAGTGCCTAGAAATTCGATGGTGCCCGAAAACATGCTCGCAGGGTGCTGGGCGCACATTGCATGTGTCTGTTCATGTGATGGCAGAGGAGGTTAATGCCAAGAACTTAACTCCAAGGGCATGGCTACAATGTAGAAAAAAGTTCAATGACCTCGCCAGAATTGTCAAGGTAAGAATCCTAACTCTCGGGTCTCTTATTCTCTACCCACACCTTCAACACCTGCAGTTTCACTACTCACAATACTCTCCTCTCATGCTTCCTTTCACTCTACTAGAATCACTGCATTATATTCTCGAGTCATTGGCTGTGCACCTGTTTGAGAGGGTGGTAATTCAGGCTTCACTGATGCCACTTAAAGGCAGCCAGCACCTCTTAAAGGGGAGGTGCACTCAAGCTGCAGAGAGCAGGGAACACATTTGGAGAAAGAAATGGGTGCAAGACTTGCAGATCAAACCCCAGGTTCTCTGATGCCACTTTGAAGGCCCTGGTCTAGGCTGGCGACAGGAGGAAGGAGAGCCTGTTCTCCCCAGGGAGCAGAAAGCTCTCCAGGCAACACTTCCTTTGCCAGTGAAGGTTGATGCCAGGAGCTTAGCTCCCAAAACATGGTCGCAATGTAGAGAAAAGTTCAATGACCTCACCAGAGTAGTCAAGGTACGAGTCCTAACTTTCAGGTCTCTTACTCTCTACCCACACCTTCACCACTTATAACCTCAATACTTAGAATACTCCCTGTTATAAATCTCATCATTCATCAAGAAACTACTCATGAAATAACGCTGGACGGCCAGCTGGTGGCGCTGTCCAAGGAGTATAAATACTCGGGCATGGGCCCAGCTTTCCAGGGAAATTTTGTAAGACAAGGAACTAGTGAAATACAACTAGACCTCCATGTTCTGAAACAAGTTGATTAAAGCCTTGCTTTATACTCAAACCAAGTGTGTAGAGAGTTTTATTACGTCAATCCCCTCCCCTGCTTCCTTTCACTCGCCTACAGTCATTGCAACACACCTCACTCTACCTCCTTCTCCTGATACTCACACCAGTCATTGCACCACACCTCACTCTACATCCTTCTCCTGATACTCACACCAGTCATTGCACCATACCTCACTCCACCTCCTTCTCCCGATACTCACACCAGTAATTGCACCATACCTCACTCCACCTCCTTCTCCCGATACTCACACCAGTCATTGCACCATACCTCACTCCACCTCCTTCTCCCGATACTCACACCAGTCATTGCACCACACCTCAATCCACCTCCTTCTCCTGATACTCACACCAGTCATTGCACCATACCTCACTCCACCTCCTTCTCCTGATACTCACACCAGTCATTGCACCATACCTCACTCCACCTCCTTCTCCC
Organism: Somniosus microcephalus; assembly: GCF_052327205.1. Classification (NCBI taxonomy): domain Eukaryota; kingdom Metazoa; phylum Chordata; class Chondrichthyes; order Squaliformes; family Somniosidae; genus Somniosus; species Somniosus microcephalus. The sequence continues at coordinate 72,354,609 of NC_141008.1, read as the reverse complement.
GATACTCACACCAGTCATTGCACCATACCTCACACCACCTCCTTCTCCTGATACTCACACCAGTCATTGCACCATACCTCACACCACCTCCTTCTCCTGATACTCACACCAGTCATTGCACCATACCTCACTCCACCTCCTTCTCCTGATACACACACCAGTCATTGCACCCTACCTCACTCCACCTCCTTCTCCTGATACTCACACCAGTCATTGCACCATACCTCACTCCACCTCCTTCTCCTGTTACTCACACCAGTCATTGCACCATACCTCACTCTACCTCCTTCTCCCGATACTCACACCAGTCATTGCACCATAACTCACTCCACCTCCTTCTCCCGATACTCACACCAGTCATTGCACCATACCTCACTCCACCTCCTTCTCCTGATACTCACACCAGTCATTCTACCATACCTCACTCCACCTCCTTCTCCTGATACTCACACCTGTCATTGCACCATACCTCACTCCACCTCCTTCTCCTGATACTCACACCAGTCATTGCACCACACCTCACTCCACCTCCTTCTCCCGATACTCAAACCAGTCATTGCACCATACCTCACTCCACCTCCTTCTCCCGATACTCACACCAGTCATTGCACCACACCTCACTCCACCTCCTTCTCCCGATACTCACACCAGTCATTGCACCATACCTCACTCCACCTCCTTCTCCCGATACTCACACCAGTCATTGCACCATACCTCACTCTACCTCCTTCTCCCGACACTCACACCAGTCATTGCACCATACCTCACTCCACCTCCTTCTCCCGATACTCACACCAGTCATTGCACCATACCTCACTCTACCTCCTTCTCCCGATATTCACACCAGTCATTGCAACATACCTCACTCCACCTCCTTTTCCTGATACTCACACCAGCCATTGCACCATACCTCACTCCACCTCCTTCTCCTGATACTCACACCAGTCATTGCACCATACCTCACTCCACCTCCTTCTCCTGATACTCACACCAGTCATTGCACCATATCTCACTCCACCTCCTTCTCCCGACACTCACACCAGCCATTGCACCATACCTACCTCCAGCTCCTTCTCCCGATACTCACACCAGTCATTGCACCATACCTCACTCCACTTCCTTCTCTTGATACTCACACCAGTCATTGCACCATACCTCACTCTACCTCCTTCTCCCGATACTCACACCAGTCATTGCGCCATACCTCACTCCACCTCCTTCTCCTGATACTCACAACAGTCATTGCACCATACCTCACTCCACCTCCTTCTCCTGATACTCACACCAGTCATTGCACCACACCTCACTCTACCTCCTTCTCCCGATACTCACACCAGTAATTGCACCATACCTCACTCCACCTCCTTCTCCCGATACTCACACCAGTCATTGCACCATACCTCACTCCACCTCCTTCTCCCGATACTCACACCAGTCATTGCACCATACCTCACTCTACCTCCTTCGCCCGATACTCACACCAGTCATTGCACCATACCTCACTCTACCTCCTTCTCCCGATACTCACACCAGTCATTGCACCATACCTCACTCCACCTCCTTCTCCCGATACTCACACCAGTCATTGCACCATACCTCACTCCACCTCCTTCTCCTGATACTCACACCAGTCATTGCACCATACCTCACTCCACCTCCTTCTCCCGATACTCACACCAGTCATTGCACCATACCTCACTCCACCTCCTTCTCCCGATATTCACACCAGTCATTGCACCATACCTCACTCCACCTCCTTCTCCCGATACTCACACCAGTTATTGCACCCTACCTCACTCCACCTCCTTCTCCCGATACTCACACCAGTCATTGCACCACACCTCAATCTACCTCCTTCTCCTGATACTTACACCAGTCATTGCGCCATACCTCACTCCACCTCCTTCTCCTGATACTCACACCAGTCATTGCACCATACCTCACTCCAGCTCCGTCTCCTGATACTCACATCAGTCATTGCACCATACCTCACTGTACCTCCTTCTCCCGATACTCACACCAGTCATTGCACCATACCTCATACTACCTCCTTCTCCCGATACTCACACCAGTCATTGCACCATACCTCACTCTACCTCCTTCTCCTGATACTCACACCAGTCATTGCACCATACCTCACTCCACCTCCTTCTCCCATTACTCACACCAGTCATTGCACCATACCTCACTCCACCTCCTTCTCCTGATACTCACACCAGTCATTGCACCATACCTCACTCCAGCTCCTTCTCCTGATACTCACACCAGTCATTGCACCATACCTCACTCCACCTCCTTCTCCCGATACTCACACCAGTCATTGCACCATACCTCACTCCACCTCCTTCTCCCGATACTCACACCAGTCATTGCACCACACCTCACTCCACCTCCTTCTCCCGATACTCACACCAGTCATTGCACCATACCTCACTCTACCTCCTTCTCCTGATACTCACACCAGTCATTGCACCATACCTCACTCCAGCTCCTTCTCCCGATACTCACACCAGACATTGCACCATACCTCACTCCACCTCCTTCTCTTGATACTCACACCAGTCATTGCACCATACCTCACTCGACCTCCTTCTCCCGATACTCACACCAGTCATTGCACCATACCTCACTCCACCTCCTTCTCCCGATACTCACACCAGTCATTGCACCATACCTCACTCCACCTCCTTCTCCTGATACTCACACCAGTCATTGCACCATACCTCACTCCACCTCCTTCTCCCGATACTCACACCAGTCATTGCACCATACCTCACTCCACCTCCTTCTCCTGATACTCACACCAGTCATTGCACCATACCTCACTCTGCCTCCTTCTCCTGATACTCACACCAGTCATTGCACCACACCTCACTCCACCTCCTTCTCCTGATACTCACACCAGTCATTGCACCATACCTCACTCTACCTCCTTCTCCCGATACTCACACCAGTCATTGCACCATACCTCACTCCACCTCCTTCTCCTGATACTCACACCAGTCATTGCACCATACCTCACTCTACCTCCTTCTCCTGATACTCACACCAGTCATTGCACCATACATCACTCCACCTCCTTCTCCTGATACTCACACCAGTCATTGCACCATACCTCACTCTACCTCCTTCTCCTAATACTCACACCAGTCATTGCACCATACCTCACTCTACCTCCTTCTCCTGATACTCACACCAGTCATTGTACCATACCTCACTCCACCTCCTTCTCCCGACACTCACACCAGCCATTGCACCATACCTACCTCCACCTCCTTCTCCCGATACTCACACCAGTCATTGCACCATACCTCACTCCACCTCCTTCTCCCGACACTCACACCAGCCATTGCACCATACCTACCTCCACCTCCTTCTCCTGATACTCACACCAGTCATTGTACCATACATCACTCTACCTCCTTCTCCTGATACTCACACACTCTGCACCTCCCACTCTTACCATTTTTGAAACCCTCACTTACCCACACCTTACATCTTACATGCCCCATACAAACTATTGTAGCAGGACAGGCACATTCTCTAAACACCTCACAAGGGTGTTACTCACACACTCCCTTCTTTCTTGCAGGAGAAGGTCGCACGCAACGTCCGGCAGGAGGCTAGACTTCAGTACTGAGGGAGGGTTTAACCCCTAAATATTAAACTGCCTTTTCTCTTTTTAAGGTGCTAACGGACCTGCTGTACATATTTAGCCTTTTCTGTTTTTATTTAAAATTAGCCCATAACCCTAGTCAACACCACCTATATGTATTAACTCTTGGCAGCGGCATTTAAATGAGACCTGAAGCTGGATTTGACTCGGGCCAGAGGCAGGCACGGACTGGGACGTTGTGCGGTCACTACACCGGCTTTGCCCCTGTTTTGGGCGCACATCGGATTCATCCTCCACCGAAATATTGACAAAAATTCTTATGAGCAATCTTCACGGTTTCTGCCAGTATGGATTCTCACACCTTGATGGCTGTAGAAATGTAAGTGTCACTCTCTCTGTACTGTTCGACAAGCATTACCTCCTCCATTTCACACTCTGTCACCAGCAGTGGATGAAACAGAACATGGAACTGACAGTCATAACAACTTTTAATTATGAAAAGCACTGTCCGCAACAAATGCAGTGTGAGACGGTACACATGGGATGATAAATAATCTGAAAGACTTTTGTCATTGTAAAGGATTAGTCTAGCCATCTACAAGATTAAAAAAGCAAGTAGGTACAATGAACAATCGTTATAAATCACTTGCTAATTTACTATCCAAATTAGAATTGTACTCCAAAAATTATCTAGCCAATTAAGCAAATAAATGTAGCAAATCTAATTAGGGTTTCTATAAAAAGAAATAAAGCACTTTAAAACATCTTCAAAATGATAAGGCTTTCAAGCTTTTCTTGCATATTTTATACCAGTTAGCAGCATTTTACTAAAATTACATGTTCTGCTCAAAATGTGATTTCATGAAAAATAACGGAGTTAATCAAGTATGAGGGTAAAAAAATAAACTTCTAGAAATCACTCTAATGTGGCGACACGAGATGAAAACTTAACGGGGCAGAAATTCCTCCCCAAATGCGTGAGTATGGAAGGGGTACTCACGCGTCTGGCCGGAGGAAATGCCGGTTTTCAGCATGCACAGCGCATGCGTTGAAAACCGGCATTTCCTCTCTTCTCACCCAAGAGTTGAAGAGGCTAGCGCATGTGCTGTAGGGGGCAGCGCGTGTGTCTTGGATTACCTCTGTTTTGGGGGATTTGCGCATGTGTAAAGGCCTCCGGTCTTTACGCTTGTAAAAAGCACACGTAAGTATTTATTTTTACAGGTAAGTGGTGTTCTAGTGCAATTTAGAATTTTTTTTTTCACAGGTTTATTATTTTAAAGAATCTACAATAAGGTAAGTTTAGTTTTAGACCCTTTTTATTAAAAATTTATTTTTTCAAAAAAAAAATTATTGTTTAAATTATTTTTTAAACTTATTTATACTTAACTAGCTGAAGTGCCCGGCGGTGCCGAGGCTTTTTCGAGGGCATGTTGTTGTTGGAAGAGAGAGAGAGAGAGCGACTGGGGCGGGGGGAGGAGAGAGAGAGAGAGAGCACGACTGGGGGGGAAGAGAGAGAGCGACTGGGGGGTAGAGAGAGAGCGACTGGGGGGAAGAGAGAGAGAGACTGGGGGGAAGAGAGGGCGGGTGGAGGGGATGAGAGGGCGGGTGGGGGGGGAAGAGAGGGCGGGGGGGAAGAGAGGGTGGGGGGGAAGGGGGGAGGGAGGGCGGGGGGGAAGAGAGGGCGGGGGGAAGGGGGGGCGGGGGGGAAGGGAGGGCGGGGGGTAAAGGGGGGGCGGGGGGGAAGGGGGGAGGGGGGGAAGGGAGGGCAGGGGGGAGGGGAGGAAGGGAGGGCAGGGGGGGAAGGGAGGGGGGGAGGAGGGGAAGGGGGGAGGGGAGAGGGGAAGGAGGGGGAGGGGAAGGGGGGGAGGGAGGAAGGGAGGGCTTGAGGCTGAGAGACGGCCATGGCCTCGACCGGTTGCCGGGGTAACCCTGCCGCGCCGCCCCGCCCCGCACTCCCGAGAGCCCCGCTCTCCGAGCCCCGCACTCCCGAGAGCCCCGCTCTCGAAGCCCCCGCCGCCCCGCCCCGCACTCCCGAGAGCCCCACTCTCTGAGCCCGCCCCCCCCGGCCGAGAGCCCCGCTCTCCAAGCCGCCCCGCCCCGCACTCCCGAGAGCCCCGCTCACCAAGGCCGAGATCCGCACTCTCGAGAGCCCCCCACACCCCCCGCCCGAGCCGAGCGCGGAACAGAGAGAGACGCCGCGTCTCACCTGCTCCTGCTGCGTGCGCACCCTGACCCTCGTGGCTGACGCCGTTGCCCCGGGTAACGTGACACGGGGGGGCGGGGCGTGAGGAGCTTAGCAGAAGCCCAATTACCTAGCTCGGGCCTGGCTGGGCAAGAAAGGCCCAGGCTTTCAGGCCTAAGAAAAAAACGGGGAAAGGTTGGAAAAAGAATCTTCAGGTTAGAGAAAATATTTACAAATGAGTGGTTTTTTAAAAAACAATTTAATAAATTCAATTTTATTTTGCTGGAATTGTATATTTGAAAAGAAAGACGCAGAAAGCAGGAAAAAGAATGGAAGCAAGATGGCGGCTACTCACCTCGGTTCAGAACGATAAGGCCCGCCCACACACGCACCGATTGGTCAACCGTCAGGTGACCAAAGCGTAGGATTGGTCAATCGTCCCGTCACTCGACCGTAGGATGGCCCGGCCGCACACGGCAGCAAGCCGGCGTACGATTGGTCGACCTCGAGGTCACTCTGTCGCTAATGAGCGGATAATGAGATGCTAATGAGCGGAATGTTGAAGGTTTTTCGGATACCGCGGGCGCAATTTTTGTCCGGCCGAAACGTAAATACGCTTAAGACCGTTTTGGAAAGGTAAGCTGTCTTTCGACGTAACGCACGCGTAGGTACGCCCTATAACTTTCGAGCGCATAGCCCGACAGACGCACACGTGAGGATAGACAGACAGAAGGACAGAAGGACAGACAGACAGAAGCATCGCTTTATATATATATACTAGCTGAAGTGCCCGGCGGTGCCGAGGCTTTTTCGAGGGCATGTTGTTGTTGGAAGAGAGAGAGAGACGGGGGGGAAGAGAGGGGAGGGGGGAAGGGGGGGAAGGGGGCGAGGGGGGGAAGGGGGGGAAGGGAGGGGGGTGGGGGGAAGGGAGGGCGGGGGGGGAAGGGAGGGCGGGGGGAAGGGAGGGTGGGAGGGCGGGGGGGAAGGGAGGGAGGGCGGGGGGGCAAGGGAGGGCGGGGGAGGGAGGGCAGGGCGGGGGGGAAGGGAGGGCGGCGGGGAAGGGGGGGCGGGAAGGGGGGCGGGGGGGCAGGGGGGGAGGGGAAGGGAGGGCGGGGTGGGGAAGGGGGGGCGGGGGGGAAGGGAAGGGAGGGGGAGGGGGTGAGGAAGGGGAAGGAGGGGGAGGGGGAGGGTGGGCGGGGGAGGGAGGAAGGGAGGGCTTGAGGCTGAGAGACGGCCACGGCCATGACCGGTTGCCGGGGTAACCCTGCCGCGCCGCCCCGCACTCCCGAGAGCCCCGCTCTCAGAGCCCGCCCCGCATTCCCGAGAGCCCCGCTCTCCGAGCCCCGACCCCCCCGGCTGAGAGCCCCGCTCTCCAAGCCCCAGCCGCCCCGCACTCTCGAGAGCCCCGCCCGAGCCGAGCGCGGAACAGAGAGAGACGCCGCGTCTCACCTGCTCCTGCTGCGCGCACACCCTGACCCTCGTGGCTGACGCCGTTGCCCCGGGTAACGTGACATGGGTGGGGGGGTGAGAAGCTTAGCAGAAGCCCAATTACCTAGCTCGGGCCTGGCTGGGCAAGAAAGGCCCAGGCTTTCAGGCCTAAGAAAAAAACGGGGAAAGGTAGGAAAAAGAATCTTCAGGTTAGAGAAAATATTTACAAATGAGTGATTTTTTTAAAAACAATTTAATAAATTCAATTTTATTTTGGTGGAAATGTATATTTGAAAAGAAAGACGCAGAAAGCAGGAAGAAGAATGGAAGCAAGATGGCGGCTACTCACCTCGGTTCAGAGCGATAAGGCCCGCCCACACATGCACCGATTGGTCGACCGTCAGGTGACCAAAGCGTAGGATTGGTCAATCGTCCCGTCACTCGACCGTAGGAGGGCCCGGCCGCACGCGGCAGCAAGCCGGCGTACGATTGGTCGACCTCGAGGTCACTCTGTCGCTATGAGCGGATAATGAGATGGTAATGAGCGGAATTTTGAAGGTTTTTCGGATACCGCGGGCCCGATTTTAGCCCGGCCGAAACGTAAATACGCTTAAGACCGTTTTGGAAAGGTAAGCTTTCTTTCGACGCAACGCACGCGTAGGTACGCCCTATAACTTTCGAGCGCATAGCCGCCCAGACGCACACGCGAGGATAGACAGACAGAAGGACAGAAGCATCGCTTTATATGTATAAGATTTAATGATTGGGATGTTTTTTAAAAATTTTATTTAAAGTTTAAGTACTGTTTTGGGGTGCAGTACTTCTCATGAGTTTGACAGTTCTTACTCTCAAACTTATGAATGAAGTTTCCCCTCCCCTGATTGGCTGAACAGTGCTCACCTGATCCCAGCCGGCACATCGCACTAACTACGCCGCTGGGTCAGGTTAGCACAGCGCGCCGACATCAGAACCGGGCCACTGACAGGAAATCCACTGCGGGCCAGGTTTCAGATGTCGGCGCGCAGGGTGAGTGCACATCGGGGGCTTGCACGAGCGGCAAGCCCCCGACACCAAGTTCTGGGCCAACATGCTCATATGACAATCTATTGTGCGTATGACAATCTCTGGGCATTAACCTATCTAAAGTAATGCCTGTGATAAAATACTGGACAGAGGAATGCCATGCAAATGCTTTAAGCATTCGTCCACGACTACCATCAATAAAAATTGCTAGGCTAAAGTTACACAGAAGAAAGGCTTTCAAACAAGAGGGTTGATTGTCACCTGGTTCACCTTGGCATTAACCGGGCAGGAATGGCCTCAGTTTGGGGTCAGTGGCCTTACCGTCCCATTAACCCCAACGATGTGACCGGCTCGATAGTGAAAGGGGCCTATTGCCGGGCGTCCAAAGCACCTGCCTGATTCAGGCGGTCGGTGCCTTTTAAAATGCAAATCGGGGCCCTATGACTTAAAAATGACCCCGATTGCCATTTTAGGCTGGAACTGGCTGGGGAGCCCAGAACAAGGGGGCTTAACACTTAAAATTAGAGCCAGGCCGTTCAGGGGTGGTGTCAGGAAGCACTTCTACGTGCAAAGGGTAGTGGAAATTGTAATGTATATACCTTTAAGGGGGGAACTATCTTTTACAGCTCATGTATACTGCAGTACCGGCAGTGACCACACCTGTATATAGTACTGAGTAGTAACCTGTACAGATCAGTTCCTGTGTAAGCCACGTTGAGTAAACACCTGTTATATCGTTCTCCTGCCATCTGTGTCTTATTATACACAGACACAACATTGGCGACAAGGCAAGTTCGAACCTACCTGCAACTCTGCATCACCTCCCGGGGATTCGTTCCTGGAGATCAGTGGATTGGAGGTCAAGGCCAGAGACTCGGGCGTCGACCACGGGCAACCGCCCAGTCATCCAGCAGAGACTCGAGAATTGCGGGGGAGGCTGTCAAGAGCCAGGCTTAGCTTTCCAGACGAGGTGGTCCAGCGAAACGGGCTGGCAACAGGTAGTGCGCAGACCCTTCCCGGACAGCGGCGGGCTAGAGCCCGACCGAGCGGCACAGCAAAGGGCTGAGCAGCGTCGATGGGGGAGAGAGAGAGAGGGCAGAGCGCACAGGGCGCAGGCGGTGTTCAAGGGCTGAGCAGCATCGATGGGGGGGAGAGAGAGAGGGCAGAGCGCACAGGGCGCAGCCGGTGTTCAGGGGCCGAGCAGCGTTGAAGAGGGGGAGAGAGAGACGCGCAGAAACCCGCGAGGCGCCGCCATTGCCATGAGGACCGCCGAGAGCGGCGTTGGCAGCAGCGCAGGAGAAGCGCGCGAAACCTACAGGGCGCCGCCATTGCCACGAGAACCGCCGGGAGCGGCGTTGGCAGCAGCGGGGGAGGAAGGAAAGTGCGGGAGACGCCATTTTAAGCCATTGGGAGACGCCATTTTAAACCACACCCAAAATGCCGAAGAGTGGCAGTATCACCGCGTTTGACAATGAAGTCGAAGACTGGACTGCATATGTCGAACGAATAGAGGTATACTGCAAGGCAAATGAGGTGTCAGATGACAAGAAAGCGTCGGCATTGTTAAATTTAATGGGTGCAAAGATGTATGGTTTATTACGAAATCTAGTAACCCCAACGAAGCCAATGGAAAAGAGTTTTGAAGACATAGTAACGATACTACAGGAACATTTAAACCCCACACCGCTGCTGATAGCAGAAAGATTCAAGTTTCACAAACGGAACCAGCATAAGGATGAAAGCAATGTTGATTATTTAACAGAACTGCGCAAACTATCAAAACACTGCCAGTTTGGAGCGGGACTGGCAGATACCTTAAGGGACAAGTTTGTGTGTGGGCTTCAAAGTGAAGGAACCCAGAAACGGCTTTTATCTGAAAAGGACCTTACGCTGGAAAAGGTTTTCAGCATTGTGGTATCACATGAAGCAGCAGCACAGGGCGCTGCAGAGATACAACAGAGACCGCAAGAATATGGCACAAACGAAATGTCATATAGAACAGAGAAGTGCTATCGCTGCGGCAGAACAACACACGACCAGAATGATTGCTGGTTCAAAGACAAAGTGTGCAGACAGTGTGGAAAAGTAGGACACATAGCACGAGTCTGCAGGTCGGGAAAGAAAACCAGCAATAAGAAACCTACCAAAGAAAAGTACAAGAAGGTACATAAGATGACGGAGAATAGTTCAGACGAACAAAAGAGTGATAACGACTCCGAAAGCAGGGAACTGAGTTGTCTGAAACTACATAATGTGATCACAACGGAGGATCACCGAACCATTTGGGTCACTCTCAAGATAGCAGGAGTCCAGGTAAAGATGGAATTGGACACAGGATCAGCCCTAACAGTCATAAACCGACGGGACTACGAGCGGCTATTCTCACACATACCCTTGAGAGACACAAAAATTATTTTGAAGACGTACACGGGGCAAAAAGTCTACCCCAAAGGAAAAATAAGGGTGACCGTTATATATAACGGTAAGGAAACACCAAAACTAGACCTGTATGTATTGCAAGATGGAGGACCACCATTACTGGGACGTGAATGGATCCGGAAAATACAACTGGATTGGCATTCCATACAGGCACTGACTGTGGCTGACAAAAAGGACGATGACGTCACACCTGGGCGACTGTCAGACCGGTACCTTATGCGATCCGCCCAGCCGTCGAAGCAGAGCTGGAGAGTCTGGAACGTTCAGGTGTACAATCCAAGGTAGACTGGAGCGAGTGGGCTATCATGCCTGCCACTGCCTACTGCGGAGGAAGCACCAGCAGTGGATCCTGTCGAAATATTCCATTCGACTATAGTTGAATACCTACCGGTAACTAACGCTTGTATCGAAAAGGAAACCCGAAATGACCCGACACTGTCTCGGGTATATGATTTGATGGTGAAGGGATGGCCAGCACATGGCGACTCACTGTTGCCAGCATTCTTGACAAGGAGAGAACAGCTGTCAGTGTGCCGGGGGACCTTGATGTGTGGATCCCGAGTGGTAATTCCACCCAAGTTAAGGGATAGAGTGCTCAATGAGCTTCATGAGGGTCATCTGGGAGGGGTAAAAATGAAAAGCCTAGCCAGGGCTTATGTGTGGTGGCCGGGAATCGATAAACAAATCGAGGACCTGACCAAGAGCTGCTCAGGATGCCAGAGAGTCCAAAATGCACCACCACAGGCCCCTCTACACCCATGGGAGTGGCCCTCATCTCCATGGCAATGGGTGCATATTGATTTTGCTGGTCCATTCATGGACTCAATGTTTTTAATAGCCATGGATGCGCACTCGAAATGGCCTGAGGTCATCAAAATGTCCTCCACCACCACGGAGAAAACTATTGCAGTCCTACGGACCATTTTTGCCAGGAATGGCTTGCCAGAACAGATTTGCTCCGACAACGGACCACAGTTTGTGTCCGAAGAGTTCCGGAGGTTCTTGAAAAAGAATGGGGTAAGGCATTACTCATCCGCCCCGTATCATCCAGCCACAAATGGATTGGCTGAGAGGTTCGTACAAACCTTTAAGAAGGCAATAAAGGCTATGTACAATGACAACATTCCGCTGCAGAACAAGGTGGACAATTTCCTGTTCGCCTGCCGGAATGCGACACATACAGTCACCAACCAGGCCCCGGCCATGATGTTCTTTAACCGAAGGTTAAGATCTCGCCTGGATTTGCTCAGGCCAAACGTATGAAGAGATGTTGAGAGTAAGCAATTCCAGCATATCCATGAGAAGCCAACAAGGAGCTTCAATGTAGGGCAACCAGTCTTGGCCCGCGACTACCGAACAGAAAAATGGCAGCCAGGAACGATATGCACACGGCAGGGCCCACTAATGTACACAGTGGACATTGGGGAGAGCATCGTGAGACGCCATGCTGACCAGATCCTAGAGTCACAGGAACAAGTCAACCCCATGCCTCGCCCATACGTACCTGGTGATGAACCCGACGTACAGGTCGCATCTACCCCAGAAACAGTAGCATCGGAAGCTGATGAACCATCCGACGACAGGGGGCCAGAATCGCCTCCGCACCAAGAGCAAGACACTCGGGAAAGGCGCTATCCAGAAAGGATCAGGAAGCCTCCCCAAAGACTGAATATATAAATAGACTATTTTCAGTTAATGTTGCATGTTAAAAGTGTTAATTGTAATTAGTTTGATATTTAATTGTTAAATGAGTGTTATGGTACTGTTAATCTAAAAGGGGAGTAATTGTAATGTATATACCTTTAAGGGAGGAACTACTTTTTACAGCTCATGTATACTGTAGTACCGGCAGTGACCACACCTGTATATAGCACTGAGTAGTAATCTGTACAGGCAGTTGCAGTGTGAGCCACATTGAGTAAACACCTGTTATACCGTTCCTCCTGCAGTCTGTGTCTTATTATACACAGACACAGCAGAAATCTGGAACTCTCTCCCCCAAAGAGTTGTTGAGGCTAGGTCAAATTTCAAAACTGAGATTGATAGATTTTTGGAAGTTAATGGAGTTAAGATACAGATCAGCCATAATTTTAATTGAATGGCAGAGCAGGCTCGAATGAGGGACTGAATGGCCTACTCCTTTCCCTATGTGCCAAAGAGGCCCAGCAAAGATAAGTTTGGAGTTATTTTGATGGTGACAGGAGATGCAAGAATAATCTGTCACCCCGGGTGCCCCGCTCGGAATTTATCTTGCTGGTGGCCAGGGCGGCTCGATATTGGGAAGGCCTCAATCCGCTGAGCTGCTTCGGGACACCCATTCAGCAACCCCCCCCCCACAGCTCACCAGCCCGATGTAAATGAAGTCGAGGGCCTCAAACCCGCGGCAACCTCTTCGCTTCGAGTGTGGGCGACTGGCCGCAAATTCTGCCACTAGGTCACCCAAAAGCCAGATCAACCCCAGGGAGCCCAAACATGCCGCAGCATCTTTGTAAATTGAGAGGACACTATACACGGTATCACGTGAGTGACACTATAATAGAGGAATTCTGTCAAGATTATGAAACGCATTTAAGTCACCGTCAATTGCATGATGTTTTATTCATTATGTATGGGTTAGCTTCTGGAGTATCTCATGCAGCAATAATTAACTGTAGTTAGTTTTATTTTGGTTTCACTTTAGTTAGCATCATTACCTCTGGCTTGCAGCAATATCCCTCATAGAAATCATTATTTGTGGGAGCTAATTTAGCCCATTCCTCTCACTGGGAGACAAAACTTAAACTCCAGTCATTTTTTTTTCAGCATAGTGAGAGTTAGAGCTCAGGAAGCGGCACAATACTGAACAGAACGATAGAAAGACTTGCATTTATACAGCGCCTTTCACGGCCTCAGGACGTCCTAAAGTGCTTTACAGCCAGTGAAGTAATTTTGGAGTGTAGTCACTGTTGTAATGTGGGAAATGCGGCAGCCAATTTACGCACAGCAAGCACCCACAAACTGCAATGTGATAATGCCCAAATAAACTGTTTTTGTTATGTTGATTGAGGGATACATATTGGCCAAGACACTGGGGATAACTCCCCTGCTCTTCTTCAAAATAGTGCCATGGGATCTTTTACATCCACCTGAGAGAGCAGACGGGGCCTCGGTTTAACGCCTCATCCGAAAGACGGCACCTCCGACAGTGCAGCACTCCCTCAGTACTGCACTGGAGTGTCAGCCTAGCTTTATGTGCTCAAGTCCTTGAAGTGGGACTTTGAACCCGCAACCTTCTGACTCAGAGGCGAGTGTGCTACCCAATGAGACACCGCTGACACTAAAAAGATACCACAGATGCTCAAAATCTGGAACCTAAGTAGAAAACACTGGACACACTCAGCAGGTCAGACACCACCTGTCTAGAAATCACAATTGATGGTTCAGGTTTGGAACCCAGAAATCCCTGTCGCGTGCCACTTCAATTCTCTGCCCCACTCTGACCTCTGTCTATAGCCTTCTACACTGTTTCAATGAAACTCAATGCAAGCTTGAGGAGCAGCAGCTTGCCTTTCTACTAGGCACTTGGCAGCCCTCTTGGCCTTAATATTTAGCAAAAAATAGCGGCAGCAATCGCTAACTTCAGTTTTAGCGCCCCAAGAGGGAGGTGGAGTGCTAATTCAATCTCTCCACTTCCTTCGTAGAGCGCTAACCCCAAATATTGGGGCGGTGCGTTCTGCAGCGCTACGCACTGGGCCATGTAGTGCTGCCGCATTGAAGGGGAGGGCCCAAGCCCACAATTCTGCGAGGCCCTACCTGGACCACCGGGGAGTGGGGTGCCGTGCCAGCAGCCTGGCACACAAAAGGAGTGTCGGGCTGCCAGATCGCGGCACAGTCCTCGTGTCCAAAGATGCAATGGGTCGCGACAAATAAGTCGGACGATTTTTTTCCCCCCACCCGCCACCTCCCCTTTACTTAGTGCCCTGCGAGCCTCCTGCCACACCATTCCCACCCCTTGAATCAGTCGGTGTCGTCGTCCGGCGCAGATTCAGGGGGTACGGGCCAATTTTGCAGGCGGGGTGAAAATGTGGCACTGCACATGGTGATGGCGTTGTCATCGCCTGTGCAGCGGAGTGGGGCACTACCGGTTACCGCCGCCGCTAAAATATCGCTGAACTCCCGGGGGTGCTAACGAGAGGCACAAATGCACCGAACTTCTAGCCCACTGACTTTAACAACTTCAGATTTTCCACCAGACTCCTGGGGCTTTGGAGCCTGTAGTGTATGTACCCGTCTACCTTTAAGGGAACTATTGAATGTAACCGTTCACCTTTAAGAGAACTACTTTAGGTGTGGCACTATTTGTTTGGCTTCTGTATACTGTAATACCGATAGTGACCACACCAGTATATAAGTGTTGTGGCAGGATTGCTGGGGCAGATTCGCCCGGACCTTCGAATAGTAAAGACCTGTTTTGTTTGTTACTTCTGAAGTCTGTGTATTTATTAACTGCACAACCCACAGACTTTACAGTGACGACGAGTCCGATCGTACCCTGCGGCAAGATTACCAAAGCAAGAAGAGTGTCGAAGAGAGGCAACCGCCCTCGTCGTGCTGCTGGAAGAAAACACGAGGCTGCAGCAGGAGAAAGGTGGAAGACTTTAGCAACAAAAGCTTCCATTAGCAACAGGCACTGACTACCCTTCTACCACGGTGCGGAGTGAGCCGATCAGCAGGGAACAAGGCGGCCGAAGAGACTGTGAGTAGGGGAAGGTGTAGAAGTATCCGGAGGATAAGGGCAGAGCACTCGACCTCGGTCGAGGGGGAGCTGTGCCGGCCAAAAGTCGGGTCCAACGGCGTCGGGTGACAGCCGGACCGCGACCGGCGGGAAAAATCCGGGCAGCGACCGCAGCCACGAAGCGCTGAGCCTGCGAGTAGGCGCGGGAAGAGAAACCCAGCCGCAGCCGGGGAGGGAAACACCGGTCTGCGAGAGGGCTGGGGAGGCGAACGGGAACCGTGCGGGTGAGAGCCGGGTGCAGAGAGAGAGACTGCGAGGAGCCAGTCCAGCGGCTGAGCTGTTCTCCACCAACGGGGTACTCAGAGCCGGCAAAACCGAACGTGCGGGAGTGGGTGAGAGACACAGCCGAAAACGGGGTGAGAGACTGCGCGAGAGCCAGTCCAGTGGCTGAACTGTTCTCCACCAACGGGGTACCCAGGGCCGGTAGCACCGAACGTGCGGGTGAGAGAGCGACAGAGCCGGGGACGGAGAGAGAGACTGCACGAGAGCCAGTCCAGCGGCTGAACTGTCCTCCATTAACGGGGTGTACCCAGCGCCGGTAGAGCCGTGCGGGCGGGAGGAAAAGACATAGCCGAGTAAGGGGAGCTGTGCGGAAGCCAGCCAGCGGCTGAACCTGTCTGCTGTGGGGGAAGCGTACCCCTTCCACCGGGAAGAAACGCGGGAAGCCGCCATTAGGCGGAGAAGACGCCAGAAGCGGGAAACCGCCATTGAAGTGGGCGGGGCGAGAAAGGAAGAGCGGGAAACCGCCATTTTTGCAGGAAAACCGCCATCTTGATTGACATACCGCCATTGAAGCGGGCGGGGAGAGAAGGAAAGAGCGGGAAACCGCCGATTTCGCGGGAAAACCGCCATCTTAGAAACAAACAAATAAATAAGAATACTTAAAGAAATACTGGTGCTGCTCCCAAGGGAAGAAAAATGCCTAAGCGAGGGAATATTAACGACTTTAATTCTGAAATAGAAGACTGGGCCACGTACGTGGAACGCATCGAGATCTATTGTGAAGCCAACAAAATAGAGGAAGACGACAAGGCGATAACATTGTTAAACTCGATGGGCGCAAAGACATATGGGCTCTTGAAGGATTTACTAGCACCAGCTAAACTGGCGGATCAGTCTTTCGAAGAGATTGTGGTTGTTCTGAAGGACCACTTGAACCCCACACCGTTGATGTTGGCTGAACGATTCAAATTCTATGCAAGAACGCAACGGAAAGACGAAAACAACGCAGAATACTTGGTCGAACTGCGTAGGCTAGCGAAATACTGCCAGTTCGGAGGGAATCTGACAGAGGCACTGCGAGACAAGTTCGTAGGCGGATTGTCCAAGGAAGGGACGCAAAAGCGCCTACTAGAAGAGAACGACCTTACACTTGACAGGGCTGTCCTTATAGCCGCATCACACGAAGCCGCAGCGAAAGGAACGGCGGAAATGCAACTAAAGGCGGCGGCGCTCGGGGTGGGCCAAATTACCTCGAGTACAACAAAATGCTATCGTTGTGGGAAGACAACACACGACCAGAATCAATGCTGGTTTAAGAACCAAGAATGTAGGAAATGTGGCAAACTGGGTCACATCGCTAAGGTATGCCGGTCAGGGAAGAAGACCAACAACCAAAGGAAGCCATCACAAGAAAAGTACAACAAGGTATACAAGGGGGCTGAGAAGAGTTCAGACGAACAGAATCCAGACTCAGATCCAAACGGCCAGGAGCTGGGTAGTCTGAGTATCCACCATGTGAGTAAGGAAGCTGACCTACAAACTATCTGGGTCATGCTAAAAATAGCTGGAGTCCAAGTGAAAATGGAGTTGGACACTGGATCAGCTGTATCAGTCATAAATCGAGGGGATTACCACCGGCTATTCTCACACATACCCTTAAGAGATACCAAGTTCGTATTGCAGACATACACGGGGCATAAAGTATACCCCATGGGAAAAATAAGAGTCAAGGTGAGAGATAGGGGTAAAGAACACCCAAGAATGAACTTGTATGTACTACATGAGGGAGGACCACCACTTCTAGGACGGGAGTGGATCAAGAAAATAGACATGGAATGGCACTACCTACAAGCAATGACGAGTGAGGACTCGGTGCAGACAAGCAGCTCAGACTCTGAGCCGGAAGACGATAAGTCCAGCCCATGTATGAAAAACAAGGTTAACATGAACTCACTGACTAAGGTTGGAAAAACGATGGCGTGCATAAAGACAGAGAATTCTGAGTCTGTTCAAGTCACAGACATATGCATTACGGAGGAACACCGAGCTCGAACTCAACGTTATTTCAAAGTACGACAACAATTCGAACAATTAAGTTACCGTCTCGTACAAGAGATGAAAACAATGAAAAAGTTCTATGACACCGAATGGGAGAGTCTGGAAAGACAACAGAACCTGCTGGCTCAAGCAGAGAGCGACCATAGAGCCATCGTGACCAATTACCGATCACACCTCCCTTATGATGTTCAGGAGTTAGAATATTTGCATGATCTAGAGATACAGCATAAAGGCAAACCACGCTACACTGAGGATTTTGTTCTGCAATTGGAGACGGAGCTAGTGCAGGCAAGGTTAAGAGAAGCTGAATCGCAGTGTGCACTTAAAGAGATGCAGAAAAAAATCTTGGACATGGAAAAGAGAAACGCTTCTTTACCTGATGTGAATAATGTGGCCATGTTGCAAGAGGAGCTTATCACTCAGTTAAATGAAAATAAAGGGAAAATGACTGAGATAGACTGCAAGAATAAAGAAGATTTGATGGCAGTGAGACTTCAAGAGGCAGATAGTATAGCAGCCTTGGCTGAACTCCAACAGGAAATTGCGAAAGAAGCAAATGAAGAGGAATCTTCAGGAAGCCGGGATTTTATTCCAGTTCTTCTCTACGACTCCTTACAAGCAGAGTGCGAGAAGTGGAAAGAACAGTATGAACAGGCCCAGGCTACAATTCTGGAGGGGATTAACTCGGCAACCTCCGAAAAGCTAGTTTCAGTAGAAGCATATGAACAACTAAAGGTTGAACATGAGCAAGAAGTCCAAAGGCTGCAGGAAATTCTTGATGAGCTCAAGGCCAAGACAGACTCATCGGTAGAAGTTCCATCCATAGATGAGAATTTAGCGGTGAAAGATATGGCAGAACATGAAAGACAAGATGTCCAAGAACTCATAAAAATATTGGAGGAAACCCAAGACAAATATGAGGCGGCAATGACCGAGGTTCAACGACTTGAAGAGCAGAGTCAACTGGGAATCCTTTCAGTGGAAGGGAAGGAAACTGTAAGAAACACAGAGACTGTAAGAATGGGCTCTGAACATGAGCTTGGGAGCATCAAGGCGCAACTTCTTCGAGCGCTTGAAACCAAAGTACAAGAGGAAAGGAAGGTGAAAGCATTGGAGGGAAAGGTGGATGAAATGGTGAAGACTCTGATCCACAGAGTCCCCGCGGAAGAGTTAACGGTCAGCCAACTCCTTCACATGCTGAGCGACAAGACTCCACAATGGGAACACGAGCTTCAATCTGCAAAGGGAAGGAATTCGGAGCTCCCAAAAGTTACAGAAATAACTGAGGTGGCAACACAGATTTTGTGTTACAGTTTACTCTATGAAGAGTTCGTTGAATCACGTCAATGTGAACAGAAGAATGTTGAAACAGCTGCTTCAGTAGAAGGATTAAATAGCCTGATACCGCAATCCCCGGTGGAAGGGAAGGTATTGAACTCACAAATGAGGTCAGTAGTGAAGGAATGGCAGACAACCCAGGAAGAGCGGGATGAATATGAATGCATGAAGAAGTCTTTTCAAGAAAGATGTCTAGGGAAGGAACCACCGTCAGCTAACGTCCAGACGGGTGAGGAGGAAGAAGAAGGCTCTCTCGCTGGCCTAACTCAGGACGAACCCGAATATTACCATGACCTGTTGAGTGACACTGAATATTACGAGGATGTGGTCTGCCCAGCTTGTGATGAAAACTCCCAAAGTGCTGAAATCCGGAGGAAGCACTTAAGGTCTAAGGAACATAGAGAGTTGGTGGCGCTACAGCTGGCAGCCGAGAAAGGAGCTCCAAGAGTTTCAAAAAGGCAGAAAAGAAAAAGAAGAAGCAGAAGATAATAACTGTCTAAAATATTAGCACTTCTACCATCTCAGGCGGAACACTACGAAAGGAGCTAAATTAGTTGAAAAACTGGAAAATGTCAAGACAGCCAGTTGGTTGTAAAAGTCCGCACTGCTGGTTCAACAGGACGAAAGTTCAAGCTGTTACATCAAGAAAAAGGCTATGGAGGAGTCACGCTAGCCAGGTGAACCGGCTACACCAAAGAAATGTTGTTCGGAACGAGTCAAGATCAGAGACTGAATCTATGAACTGTTTCCGCAGAGACTGAACCTGTGAACTGTTCCCACCGAGATTATATCTGTAAATTGTTTTATATGACATTGACTCCACCGAGATTATATCTGTAATTTGTTTATAGGAAGTTGAAGATATGTATGTTTAATGGAGACTCTGTAAGTAATAAGCTAAAAAGGGAGGATTGTAGTGTATGTACCCTTCTACCTTTAAGGGAACTATTGAATGTAACCGTTCACCTTTAAGAGAACTACTTTAGGTGTGGCACTATTTGTTTGGCTTCTGTATACTGTAATACCGATAGTGACCACACCAGTATATAAGTGTTGTGGCAGGATTGCTGGGGCAGATTCGCCCGGACCTTCGAATAGTAAAGACCTGTTTTGTTTGTTACTTCTGAAGTCTGTGTATTTATTAACTGCACAACCCACAGACTTTACAGAGCCTGCTCCACTTTGTCAGTTTTTATGCTTACCTTTCTACTCACTTATCTCCCTTTAGCTCTTCTCAGACTTTATTTCTCTCATTATGTCTCCATTTGTCACATCACTTCTTCCATTTAAACATTTCCTGATCCCCATCTTAGCACTTTACAGATCATTCAATGTCTTCTTTTTTATTCATTCATGGGATGTGGGCGTTGCTGGCAAGGCCAGCATTTATTGCCCATCCCTAATTGCCCTTGAGAAGGTGGTGGTGAGCCGCCTTCTTGAACCGCTGCAGTCCGTGTGGTGAAGCTACTCCCACAGTGCTGTTAGGGAGGAATTACCAGGATTTTGACCCAGTGACGATGAAGGAACGGCGATATATTTCCAAGTCAGGATGGTGTGTACCTTAGAGGGGAACTTGGAGGTGGTGGTGTTCCCGTGCCCCTGCTGCCCTTGTCCTTCTAGGTGGTAGAGGTCGGGGGTTTGGGAGATGCTGCCGCAGAAGCCTTGGCGAGTTGCTGCAGTGCATCTTGTAGATGGTACACACTGCAGCCACGGTGCGCCGGTGGTGGAGGGAGTGAATGTTTAAGGTGGTGGATGGGGTGCCGATCAAACGGGCTGCTTTGTCCTGGATGGTCACAGATGGTGTGTGTGTACGTTTTTTTACCCCCTTTCTTTTTGTTCTGATCCTTTTAAAATCCTATTCATCTGTAATATCTTTCAGTTCTGAGGAAGGGTTTATACCTGAAACGTTTACTGACATATGTTTTCTCAACAGATGCTGCCTGACCTGCTGAGTGTCTCCAACTAACTGTTTATAGTGAGTGCTGTATTGCTGGAAATCCAGCAGTTCACAACATGACATTTACTGCTGCTAAATTGATTGCCATAATATCCTCGCGCTCTCTGAGTTTATTTTTCTTGTTCATCAACACCGATAACCCCATAATCAAATGAAAAATCATAAATATCTCAAATTTCGAAAGATTTACTTTGATTGCAATTGAAATCAGAACTGTCTGAACATGCCCTTGTTGCCTCCAATGTTCACCTGGCTGGCTTCCCACCGACCACCTTCCATAAACTTCAGTTCATCAAAAACTCCGCTGCCCGTATCCTAACTCACGCCAAGTCACGCTCACCCGTCACCCCTGCTCGCTACATTGGCTCCCAGGCCGGCAATGCGCCAAATTAAAAATTCTCATCCTTGTTGTCAAATCCCTCCATGGCCCTCGCCCCTCCCCATCTTCATAACCTCCTCCAGCCCTACAAACCCTCTGAGATCTCGACGCTCCTCCAATTCTGGCCTCTTGCTCACCCCCAATTTCCATCGCCTCACCACAGACGGCTGTGCCTTCAGCTGGCGAGGCCCAAGTTCTGTGATTCCCTCCCTAAACCTCTCCGCCTCGCTAACTCTCTCTTCTCCTACCCCTTTGACTAAGCTTTTGGTCACCTGTCCTACTATTTCTGGCTCGGTGTCATATTTTGTTTGATAATGCTCCTGTGAAGCACCTTGGGACATTTTACACTGTTAAAGGTACTATATAAATGCAAAGCTGTTATTGAAATTCCAATTACTTATTTTGATCTCACGTTCACTTAATTTTTTTTTTACATTGATGATGCTTATGCTGGCTTTCAATCTCAGTTACAGATACAATAGGAGGATTTTCTGCATCTGCAGCATGGCGGACATCCATTGCCCCATTGACCCTGGCCAATTTTTCAGCGGGCTCCCAGTGGGATTCTTGCCTGCATTGAGGGGGTCTACACCTTGGCGCGAGGAGAGAAGGCCACGATCACCTGTAGCAAGAGGGTGGTGTTGGCTGACTCTAAGGCAACTGAGTCCCATATTAGTTTAACATTTTGTAAAGCTTTGGATTCCATAATGTTGTTCATCTGCCGTTAGTTACAGTTTCTCGGCGAAGGATTTTAATTTTAAACCCCTTCCGGCCCGATATAGCAACATGCCCAGATACACCCGCCCACACTTGGGTGGTTATATTCAACAACTGACTGAACAGGACTGACAAGGACAAGGGCAGCAGACGCATGGGAACACCATCTGTTCCAAGTTCTGCTCCAAGTCACACACCATCCTGAGGTAGCAATGACAGGAAATAAGTTCTACGATGGCATCCATCATTAATGCCCACAATTTAGATACGCCCACCCACACTTGGGTGGTTACATTCAACAACAGCTGTCACTTCCAGCAGAAAATCCCAGAAGGGCTAATTTCATTAAAACGACAGAGGACTCGAGCAAGCTTGACTGGGATTCCTACTAGAAGGGGATAGTTACAGCATAGATAAATAATGGAGTATTTTAAAACAATTCTTATGCATAAAAAAAGACATTCGTGTCCCTTGAGTCAAAACACATGGTAAAACTAAACCAAAATGACTAAATGCTGAGGTCTGAAGACAAATCAAGCAAAAGTGGAAATAATTTACCAGCTGCAAGGAACTCAACTCAAGTGAGAATAGGGTTAGGTATCAAGTTTAGTTGAGGATAATAATATCTGGTATCAGTTTGTTCAAAAGATCAATGGATAAAATGATGGTGGATAGGTGTGGTAGTGGCAGCAAAGCCTTTTCTAGCTACATTAAGAGTCAGAGCCCCAGTAAAGACTCATTAGGCTGTTGAGGAATTCTGCAGTGCACATTTGCATGGAGCCCTAAGATATGGCTAAGGTTTTAAATAATGAATTACCAGTGCTGTTACTATGGGGTAATGCTAAAATTAAACTTGCAAAAGTGGAAGCTGGACTATTTCTCATTAGAAATAGGCCTCTTAAAGCAAATCGGGCTGCAGGTCTTGATAGCATTCACTCCAGGGTGCTAAGAGAAATGTCAACCACTGGCTCATATATTTAACATCTAACTCGGAACTGGGACTGTTCCCATTGACTGGACAGAGGTGCATGTGGAGTCCATATTGAAAAAGGGCAGTCAGGAAAGAATGAACTTGCATTTATATAGTACCTTTCACATCCTTAGAACATCCCAAAGTGCTTCACAGCTGTAATGTGGGTAGAACAAGTGAAGGACAGAGACAGGATGAGTTGCTAGTCCCTGTGCTTGCTTCACTGGGCCAGAGTGAACTGAGCATGCTCACACTAAACCATGTGACAAACCATGTGATAAGACATTACGCGGCTTTCCGCCTTAAAAAAAAGTATGTATTCCCCTCTCAAATACAACAAAACTGTGGTCCCACCTTTCCCAGCATTACATGTACCACATAACAAAAACACCTGGCTTTGTTTCTTTTAAATGAACTACAAATCCAGTTTAATAACAGGTTTGCGGAGCCTTCCTGATCTCCTTACAGAAGGTTTTGGTGTTGAACCAAATTTCGGGCTGTTCTGTTTTAGTTCTGAACTCAAAGATGATCCTGCTTCTATCTCAGACTAGTTTGACCCTGGTACTTCAGTTACTGAATTCTGAGCTGAGTCAAACTCACGAGTGTTCATGATCAAGTGGTTCAAGATCACTGTCCAATCCAGGTCAGTAAACAAAGCTTCTTGCAATTGTTTTCATACTGATGATCCCTGGATGTTCAGTATGAAGTTCGGCCAGAATTCTATCTCTCAAAGAAGTAGGTACCACCACTCTGTTTCCCCACTTAATGCAAGCTTGCTCACAAGACAATTCAGTATGACGGTTATGGAATGGTTTCAACTCTGTGTCCAGACACTGATCAGTCCATCCATTCAAGATGTTTTCATATATTCTTTTCAGGACTGAGTCCTTTTGAGTCTCATCTGCAATCTCAGTTGCATTCACAGGAAAGTCTTTGTCAACTGCACCTAGTGTGAAAATCGCACCTTCACTCCCAACACACAAGTCCTCATGTGGCAACCTGGACAAGGCATCTGCGATTGCATTCTGCTTTGAAGTGCGATATTCAATCGTGTAGACATATTGTGACAACAACACTGCCCAACGTTGCATTCTTGATGCGGCCATTGCAGTGATGGCAGATTTGGGCCCCAATATTGCTAGGAGCGGTTTGTGACCGGTTATCAGGGTAAAATTTCTGCTGATCAGGAACTGTTGGAATTTCTTGATTCCAAACACTATGGCCAGTGCTTCCTTTTCAATTTGCGCGTAGTTTCTTTCGCTCTTTGTGAGGGTTCGCGATGCAAACGCGATTGGTTTCTCTTGGCTGTCATCCATTCCGTGGCTTATGACAGATCCCACACCGTAGCTGGAATCATCACACTCTAACTTAAGCTCACGCTCTGTGTCGTAGTGCACAAGTAGAGCATCGCTAGAGAGACTTCTCTTACAAGTGTCGTAAGCTTCCTGTTGCGATTTTGTCCATTTCCACTGGACAACCTTGTTGAGGAGCTCGTGCAATGGAGCTAACATGGTCGCTAACTCAGGTAAGAAACATACGTAGTACTGGACCATTCCAAGGAAAGATCTTAACTCAGACACGTTCTGTGGCTTTGGAGCATTGATGACAGCATCAACCTTTTCATTAACTGGTTGCAAGCCATTTGCATCAACTTTCAGACCAAGGTACATAACCTCGGGCTGCACAAAAGCACATTTGCTCCTTTTCAATTTCACGTTGTGGGCATTCAACCTTTGAAGCACTAAAACTAACACTTCTAGATTTTCTTCCTTGCTGCTTATTGTGATCAGCACATTGTGTTGATTGCACAAGCAATTTGGAATTCCTTGCAAAATCTTATCCATCGTAGCCTGGAAGATTTTGGGAAAGGACTTTACACCATACGGCAGCTTGGTGTATGAGTACAGTCCCTCATGTGTGTTGACAGTGAGATACTGTTGACTCTCCTTGTCAACATTCAGCTGAGCATAAGCATGTGACAGGTCAAGCTTGGAGAAAACTGTTGTGTATGTACCTTTAAGAGAGAACTGTTTTACAGCTCCTATATACTGTAGTACCGGCAGTGACCACACCTGTATATAAAGCTGGAGCAGGCTTCTGCACTTCAGTCTTGAGGCTAATCTACTCCAGTAAATACCTGTTGATTGTTAAGTTACAGCATCCGTGTAGTTCTTGGGGAAACGTCCTATTTAAAGAATCACGGATCTAACAGTGGCGACGAGTGTCGATTCGAATCTACCTGCAACTCTGCATTTCCCTTCGAGGATTCGCTCCGGGAGGGCGGTGGAAGAAAGTCGAGGCCAGAAACACGGGCGTCGACCACGAGCAACTGCCCAGTCGTCCAGCAGAGAGTGAACAGCGCAGGGGAGGCTGTGGAGAGCCGGGCTTGGTTCCCCAGCCATGACGATCCAGCAACAGACGGACAACAGGTACAGCGCAGACCCTTCCCGGACAGCGGCGGCTGGAGCCGACCGACGGCAGAGAAAAAGGCGAGCAGCGTCGACGGAGTAAGATAGAGGGTGAAGCGCACAGGGCGCAGCCGGGGGTTGAAAACCGAGCGGCATCGAGGAAAAACAAAATGGAGAGAGAGAGGGTAAAGCAGCAGCCAGGTTCAGGACTGAGCGGCGGAAACGGGAAAGGCGCACAGAAAAAAAAAACGCGCAGAGCACAGCCAGGGCTCAAGGGCTGAACAGTGTCCACGGGGAGAAGAAGGGAGAGCGCGGGAGATGCCATTGAGCCGCGGAGAAGAAGGAAGAGCGCGGGAGACACCATTTTTAGAAGCCGCAGCAGAGAAGAAGGGCGAGCGCGGGAAGAAGGGAAAGTGCGGGAGAAGCCATTTTTGACAGTTAAATCACACCCAGGGATGCCGAAGAGTGGCAGTATCTCTACGTTCGACAATGAAGTCGAAGATTGGGCAACATATGTGGAACGTATTGAGGTGTGCTGCAGGGCGAATGAAGTGCCAGATGCTAGGAAAGCAATGGTTTTGTTAAATTCCATGGGTGCAAACACTTATGGGTTACTGCGAAACCTAATAACCCCAGAGAAGCCTGTGAATAAGAATTTCGAAAGCATAGTAGAAATCCTACAGGACCACTTAAACCCCACACCGCTGCTGATAGCAGAACGATTTAAGTTCCATAAAAGGAACCAACACAAAGATGAAAGCAATGCTGAGTACGTAACGGAACTGCGCAAGCTATCGAAACACTGCCAGTTTGGAGTGGGACTAGCAGATACGTTAAGGGACAAGTTTGTGTGTGGGCTTCAAAGTGAAGGAACCCAGAAATGGCTTCTATCAGAAAAGGATCTTACGCTGGACAAGGCTTTCAGTATGGCAATATCACACGAAGCAGCCACAAGGGGCGCTGCAGAGATACAACGGAGACCGCAAGAATATGGCACCAACGAAATGTCCTATGGAACAGGGAAGTGTTATCGCTGCGGCAGAACAACACACGACCAGAAGGATTGTTGGTTCAAGGACCAAGTGTGCAGACAGTGTGGAAAAGCAGGACACATAGCAAGAGTCTGCAGGTCAGGGAAGAAAACCAACAGCAAGAAATCTCCACAGGAGAAGTACAAAAAGGTACACAAGGTGATGGACAGTAGTTCAGACGAACAGAAAAGTGACACAGACTCCGGAAGCAAGGAGCTGGGTTGTCTGAAACTACATAAGGTAACCAAAATGGAGGATCACCAGACTATCTGGGTTACACTCAAGATAGACGGAGTCCAAGTGAAAATGGAATTGGACACAGGATCAGCCCAACAGTCATAAGCCAAAGGGACTACAAGCGGCTATTGTCACATATACCCTTGAAAGCTACAGAGATTGTCTTGAAGACGTACACGGGGCAAAAAGTCTACCCCAAAGGAAAAATAAGGGTGAAAGTGATATACAAAGGCCAGGAAATACCTAAAATGGACTTATATGTATTGCCAGATGGAGGACCACCACTGCTAGGACGTGAATGGATCCGGAAGATACAATTAGATTGGCATTCCATACAGGCACTGAAGGTTGAGGCCAAAAAGGATGACGACGTCACACCTGGACGACTGTCAAAAATGCTAACTGACGCAAAAGAAGTGTTCCGGGAGGGACTCGGAACACTAAAAGGCATAACAGCAATGATTAAAATAGAGGAAAATGCAAGCCCAAAGTTTCTTAAGGCCAGACCAGTGCCTTATGCGATCAGACCAGCTGTCGAAGCAGAGCTGGAAGGGTTGGAACGTTCAGGAGTACTGTCCAAAGTAGACTGGAGCGAGTGGGCTACACCCATCGTTCCTGCAATGAAGAGGTCATTGAGTAATACGCCTCGGGAACCAAAGAAGGTCCGCATCTGTGGGGATTTTAAGGTGACAGTGAACCCAGTCCTTCACACGGTACAATATCCGCTTCCACGAATTGAGGATATTTTCGCCTTGCTATCTGGAGGGAAACGCTTCACCAAAATTGATCTAGCCCAGGCGTACTTGCAAATGGGGGTAGAAGAAGCCTCAAAACAATACCTCACGATCAACACTCATAAAGGTCTCTATCAATACAACCGGCTGGTGTTCGGGGTAGCATCAGCTCTGGCTATTTGGCAAAGGGCGATGGATCAAGTCCTGCAAGGGATTCCAGGGACCCAGTGTTATTTGGACGACATCCTGGTCACGGGCGAATATGACAGTGATCACCTCGCCAACTTGGAGAAGGTGCTCACCAGATTAAAGGAATATGGGCTACGAGCTAATCGCCACAAGTGCGAGTTTTTCCAGAAGCAGATCTCGTATTGTGGCCACGTCATCGATGAAGAGGGGTTAGATAAGTCCCCTGAAAAGATTGAGGCAGTAGTCAAGGCTCCAGCACTGGAAAATGTGTCACAACTGAGGTTGTTCCTCAGGCTGGTAAACTACTACCATAAGTTCTTACCAAATTTGTCCACGGTATTACACCCACTGAACACCCTACTGCAAACAGGGGTGCCATGGAAGTGGAATGACGAACATAGACGAGCTTTCCAGAAGTGTAAAGAATTGATCACATCAAAAGAGGTGTTGGCCCATTTCAACCCAGCACTACCAATTCGGTTGGCATGTGATGCATCACCCTATGGTATTGGAGCGGTGCTGTCGCACAAATTCCCAGACAGGTTGGAGAGGCCAGTAGCCTTTGCGTCTCGGTCACTAACCTCAGCCAAGCGCAGCTACGCCCAGATTGACAGGGGGGCCCTCAGCCTAGTATGGGGAGTAAAAAAATTCAACCACTATCTGCATGGGCAGAAGTTCACCTTGCTGACTGACCACCAACCACTTGTCTCCATCTTTAATCCTAAGAAGGGCGTTCCAGTGATGACTGCACAACGGTTACAAAGATGGTCCCTGTTTCTAGGGGCGAATCAATATGAAATAGAATATAAAGGCACGAAACAGCATGGAAACGCTGATGGGCTATCACGCCTGCCACTGCCTACTGTGGAGGAAGCACCAGCAGTGGACCCTATCGAGATATTTTATTCGTCAATAATTGAACGATTGCCAGTGACGAACGCGGATATAGAGAAGGAGACCCGCAATGATCCGACACTGTCTCGGGTATATGATTTGACCATGAGGGGATGGCCGACTCACTGTTGCCAGCATTCTCATCCAGAAGAGAACAGCTGTCAGTATGCCAGGGGACAGTGATGTGTGGATCCCGAGTGGTGATTCCACCCAAGTTAAGGGAGAGAGTGCTAAATGAGCTTCATGAAGGTCATCTGGGAGGGGTGAAAATGAAAAGCCTTGCTAGGGCTTATGTGTGGTAGCGGGAATCGATCAATAAATTGAGGACCTAACCAAGAGCTGCTCAGGATGCCAGAAGGTGCAAAATGCACCACCACATGCCCCTCTACACCCGTGGGAGTGGCCCTCCTCTCCATGGCAACGAGTGCATATTGATTTTGCTGG
The DNA here is from genome assembly GCF_052327205.1 of Somniosus microcephalus. NCBI lineage: Eukaryota > Metazoa > Chordata > Chondrichthyes > Squaliformes > Somniosidae > Somniosus > Somniosus microcephalus. Next base: position 72,325,569 of record NC_141008.1, on the reverse strand, counting down.
TCCATTCATGGACTCAATGGGCTAGATTTTCAGTTGCTTGCGCCAGCAGTTAGCGCCTTAAGAGAAGTGATTTTCGGGCGCTATTCGTGTAGCGCCCGGGCGCAGCGCAGTTTGCGCCCCGCCCCAAATTAAGTTGCCCGTTAGCGCCGGCGCAAAGTTTAGTGGCCGCCCGGATGCGCGCGCAGAAAATGACGTCACATCCTCGTGCAACGCCCTTTGGCCGCCCCGAATCCAAACTTCAATCGGACCGCCCCATTCTGCGGCTGGCGTCCAGAGCGTTTGTAAAATGGAACGCAACACACCCTGGGGAGCGCAAATTAAAGGGCACTCCTCCTGCACTATAAACGGCAGTCTGCATGTGTTGTGTGGAAGGATCCAGTGTGTTGTTGTGAACGGTGTATTTATCTCCTCCTCCTCCTCCTCCTCCTCCACCTCCTCCTCCTCCTCCTCCTCCTCCTCCTCATCCTCTTCCTCTTCCTCCTCCTCCTCCTCCTCATCCTCCTCATCATCCTCCTCCTCCTCCTCATCCTCCTCCTCCTCCTCTTCCTCCTCCTCTTCCTCTTCCTCTTCCTCTTCCTCCTCCTCCTCCACACATGCACCCTTCCCCTTTAAGAGCTCACTGGCACCAGAGTGTCTGCCGTGCGCTGCGCCCGAGCTCGGGCGCTGCGCTCTGCACCGCCGGCTTAGCGCCTAAAGATAGTAGTGGAACGCCTCTTTTAGCGCTCCACCGACCTCTTAGGGCGAAGCCACTGAATTTCCAGCAACGGGGCGCTACTTTGGGGCGGGCGCTAACTTCGGGCGGGCGCTAAGGTTAGCGCCCCAAAACTGTCTATACTGAAAATCTAGCCCAATGTTCTTAATAGCAGTGGATGCTCACTCGAAATGGCCTGAGGTGATAAAAATGTCCTCAACCACTACAGAGAAAACGATTGCAGTCCTACGGACCATATTTGCCAGGAACGGCTTGCCAGAGCAGATTTGCTCTGATAATGGACCACAGTTTGTGTCCGAAGAGTTTCGAAAATTTATGAGAAGGAATGGGGTAAGGCATTACACATCTGCCCCATATCATCCAGCCACAAATGGATTGGCTGAAAGGTTCGTACAAACCTTTAAAAAGGCGATAAAGGCCATGATGTTCTTTAACCGAAGGTTGAGATCTCGTCTGGATTTGCTCAGACCCAATGTGCGAAGAAATGTTGAGGATAAACAATCCCAGCACATCAATGAGAAGCCGACAAGGAGCTTCAATGTAGGACAACCAGTCTTGGCCCGTGACTACGGAACAGAGAAATGGCAACCCGGAACGATATGCACAAGGCAGGGGCCATTAATGTACACAGTGGATGTCGGGGAGAACATTGTGAGACACCACGTCGATCAGATCTTAGCGTCACAGGAACGAGTCAACCCCATGTCTCGAGTACCTGGGGATGAACCCGACATATCGGTAGCATCTACCTCCGAACCAGTAGCAGTGGAAACCGATGAACTAACCGACGAAAAGGGGCCAGGATCGCCTCCGCACCAAGAACAAGCACCTCAGGAAAGGCGCTATCCCGAAAGGATCAGGAAGCCACCCCAAAGACTGAATCTGTAAATGGACTATTTTCAGTTAATGTTGCATGTTAAAAATGTTAATTGTTAAATGAATGTTATGGTACTGTTAATCTAAAAGGGGAGGAATTGTTGTGTATGTACCTTTAAGAGAGAACTGTTTTACAGCTCCTGTATACTGTAGTACCGGCAGTGACCACACCTGTATATAAAGCCAGAGCAGGCTTCTGTACTTCAGTCTTGAGACTACTCCACTCCAGTAAATACCTGTTGATTGTTAAGTTACAGCATCCGTGTAGTTCTTGGGGAAACATCCTATTTAAAGAATCACGGATCTAACAAAAACCTTTGCCCCAAATCTTGCAATGTAGGTACGGGTACTGCTCATCGTCAGCTGCTTGGCTGATAGTAACTTTGTAGTCACTGCACAAGCGTACAGTTTTGTCTGCTTTGGGCACTACCACAATCAGGGTAGCCCATTCACTTTTGTCAGTTTTTACTAGCACTCCGTTCGCTCTGAGCTTCACTAGCTCTTCCTCCACCTGACTTTTCAATGTATAGGGGACTGGCCTTGCCTTACAATAGACAGGCTTCGCGTTTGACTTGATGCGGATATGCGCGTCATACCCAGTGATACCCTCATAACTGTTTGTGAACATGCTTTTGTACTTGTTCAGCATTGTGTCGAGTCACTTCTTTGAAGCATCTACACTGAAGATGTTTTTCCAGTCTAGTTTAACTTCTCAACCAATCTTTGCCCATGAGAGTTGGCCTGTTGTTGTAGCTCGCTACAATAATAGGCAGCTTTACTGACTGGCCATTGTGCTGAACTGTACATTCCATTTGTCCACCTGTCTCTAGGATTTCTCCGGAGTAGGTTTTTAACTCTATGGTACTCTCTGTAAGTGCTACTTGATTAAATTTACTCTCATATGTGTCCTTACTCATGATCGAGCAATCCGCCGCCGTGTCGATACACATATCGATATATTGGTCATTGATCTAAAGTTTTGTTTGAAAGTCTTTCTCACAACTGCTAGCATTGCCGCTAGTGGCATAGATTCTGTAGATGCCTCTTTCTTCAACATCAGGTGTGTCCACTTCAATATTGTGAATTCCTCCCTTTTGTTGTCACTGCTTTGCATTGCCACTAGAATGATTCATAGAAACATAGAAACATAGAGATAGGAACAGGAGTAGGCCATTCGGCCCTTCGAGCCTGCTCCGCCATTCAATGAGATCATGGCTGATCTTCGTCTGAGATCATAGCTGATCTTACCAGTTCAGTACCCCGTCCCCGCCTTTTCTCCGTAACCCTTAATCCCCTTAGCCTTCAGAAATATATCCAATTCTCTCTTGAAAATATTTATTGAATTAGCCTTCACAGCCCTCTGTGGCAGGGAATTCCACAGGCTCACCACTCTTTGAGTGAAGAAATTTTTCCTCATCTCTGTTTTAAATGATTTGCCCGCTATTTTTAGACTGTGGCCCCTGGTTCTGTGCTCCCCGGCCATTGGAAACATTCTCTCTGAATTCAGCCTGTCCAGGCCTGCCATAATTTTATACGTTTCGATGAGATCCCCTCTCAATCTTCTAAACTCCAGTGAGTACAAGCCCAAACTATTTAATCTCTCTTCGTAGGTCATTCCCGCCATTCCAAGTATCAGCCTGGTGAATCGCCGTTGCACTCTTTCCATGGCAAGAACATCCTTCCGCAGATGGGGCGACCAAAACTGTACACAATACTCCAGATGCGGTCTCACCAGCACCTTGTACAGCTGTAGTAAGGTATCCCTATTCCTATACTCGAACCCCCTTGATATGAAGGCCAACATACCATTTGCCTTCTTAATCGCCTGTTGCACCTGCATGCTCTCCTTCAGTGACTGGTGCACAAGAACACCCAGGTCCCTCTGCACTTCCCCATCTCCCAATCTATTGCCATTTAGATAATAATCTACCCTCCTGTTTTTACCCCCAAAGTGGATAACCTCGCATTTATCCACATTATAGTGCATCTGCCACGTATCCGCCCATTCCCCCAACCTGTCCAAATCGCACTGTAGCCTCCTGACATCCTCATCAGAGCCCACCCCTCCTCCTAGTTTAGTGTCGTCAGCGAATTTGGAAATATTGCATCCAATTCCCTGATCCAGATCATTTATATATATTGTGAACAGCTGGGGTCCCAGGACAGATCCTTGCGGCACCCCGCTGGTCACTGCCTGCCACTCCGAAAACGAGCCGTTTATTCCAACTCTCTGTTTTCTATCCGCCAGCCAGTTCTCTATCCACGTTAATACTTTGCCCCCAATCCCATGAGCCTTAATTTTGCATGATAATCTTTTGTGTGGAACCTTATCGAAGGCTTTCTGGAAGTCAAGGTACACCACATCCACTGGCTCTCCCCCATCTATTTTACCAGTTACTTCCTCAAAAAATTCCAGCAGATTAGTCAAACACGATTTACCCTTTGTAAATCCATGTTGACTCTGTCCGATCCTTTCCCCATTTGTCAAGTGCTCCGCTATTTTATCCTTAATAATGGACTCTAGCATTTTGCCCACAACCGATGTAAGGCTTACTGGTCTATAATTCCCTGCTTTCTCTCTACCCCCCTTTTTAAATATTGGGGTAACATTAGCTACCCTCCAATCCACGGGTACTGTTCCCGAGTCAATGGAGTTCCGGAAGATGATCCTTAGAGCATCTGCTATCTCCAGGGCCACCTCCTTAAGTACCCTAGGATGTAGTTTATCAGGCCCCGGGGATTTGTCGGCCTTCAGTCCCCTCAACTTACCCAACACCATATCCCTAGAGATACTAATTTCTGTCAGCTCCTCCCTCTCATTAGTCCCTATGTTTGCCGATATTCCTGGGAGGTTATTTGTGTCCTCCTTTGTGAATACAGAACCAAAGTATGAGTTTAATTGGTCTGCCATTTCCTTATTCTCCATTATATATTCTCCCGAATCGGACTGCAAGGGACCGACTTGGGATTTTACCAGTCTTTTCCTCCTGATATACCGATAAAAGCTTTTGCAGTCTGTCTTTATGTTTGCTGCAAGTTTACTTTCGTATTCTATCTTCCCCTTCCTGATTAATCCCTTTGTCCTCTTTTGCTGTATCCTGTACTGCCCCCAATCTTCCGGTCTGGTGCTTTTTTTTGCCAGTTGATATGCCCTTTTTTTTGATTTTATGCTGTCCCTAATTTCCCTCGTTATCCACGGTTGAGTCACCTTTTTAGGTTTATTTTTATGCCAAACCGGTATAAACATGTTCTGGAATTCTTCCATTCTATCTTTGAATGCTTGCCATTGTCTATCCACTGTCAATCCCCCCAGAAACACCACCCAATCAATCTTACCCAATTCCCGTCTCATACCCTCGTAATTCCCTTTATTTAAGTTCTGGACCTTAGTCTCTGATTCAATTTCCTCACTCTCCATCTCGACTGAGAGCTCGATCATATTATGATCGCTCTGACCCAAGGGGCCTCGTACAAGAAGATTGCTGATAAGTCCCTTCTCATTGCACAATACCCAGTCTAAAATGGCCTGATCTCGAGTCGGCTCCTCGACATATTGGTCCAGATAACCGTCCCGAAAACATTCCAGGAATTCCTCCTCCTCAGAATTTTTACTAATTTGGGTAGTCCAATCAATATGTAAATTAAAGTCACCCATGATGACAGCTGTGCTCTTATCGCACGCTTCTCTAATTTCCCTTTTTATGCCTTCCCTCACCTCCATATTACTATTTGGAGGCCTATATATCACACCCACTAACGTTTTCCTCCCCTTGCTATTTCTCATTTCTACCTGCTTCAGATCTAGCTCTGCAAGCTGTTGAAATATGGCTTTGCTTCTGGCAGTGAAAACACTTCACATTTCTGTATTGGCAGGACTGTGGTGAGTGATTTTCACTGAACTGCTCTCACCGACAGGCTTTTGACTCAGTCTCACATCTTTAGGTTTGGCGGTGGCTTTGTAACTGTAGACCTCAGCTGCACTAGTCACTTGAGTTGGATGGAGCTCCCTAGCATTCTTAGACGCCATCTCCATAGATAGAGCAATTTTGCATACTATGTCAAACATTAGGTTCAGAGTGTTCAGTAACTCGGACTGTGTGCGCTCATCCACCAGTCCACACACAAACTTATCTCGCAACGTACGATCCATAAATGTGCTGAAGTTACAATGCAAAGACAGGTTCTTAAGAGCTACAATGTACTCACTGATGGTTTCACTTTGTTTTTGGCTTCTGCACCAAACTTATAGCTCTCTGCTATTTCTAACGGCTTTGGGTGTTTCTCGACAATGTCTTCTAACGATGCATCCTTCGCTTTCCCTGGCGTGAGTAGGTTTGTCAACGTTCCGTAGACATCTGGCCCGATCTCCGTTAGAAAAATAGCTTTCTTCCGTTCACGAATTACTTTATTTTGAGCTTGAACATTCTCATCTGCACCTTCAGCCTCAATAATATTATTCGCCTTAAAAAACATCTCCATCCGCTCAATGTAAGAGCTGAATGGTTCACGAGCTCGGTCATACAGGCCGAGGCTTCCGATGAATCCCGTAAGCGCAGCCATGATTGTCCCGATCCCATTGAACAGTGACTCAGCACGCTCCCTGCGTACCTGTGAGAATTCACGCCGCTGTTGCTGTGTATACATACACACGAAGGTGAAGCACCGACAATTCTGCATCAGCATTAACAGTAAAACATCACAAAACTTCAGTTTAGGTGTCACAAATTCACCTTAAACTTGTCCACTTGAAGGTTGAATACCGTGTCTTGTCATGATCTCTAAAAATGGCTTTGGGATCCCATCCTCGTCGCCAAAATGTAATATATGTGGGTAGAACAAATGAAGGACAGAGACACGATGAGTTGTTAGTCCATGTGCTTGCTGTATTAGGCCAGAACAAACTGAGCATGCTCATACTAAACCATATGACAAACCATGTGATAATACATTACAACAACCAATTATTGACACAAAGATACGTGTGGGACTTAGGGCCTTAGATGAAATAAATAGCCATAGGCAGGTTAAGGCACATTAAGGAAATGGGCCCATGTGTGGCAGATGTATTTCAATATTGACAAGTGCAGTGTGATGTATTTTGGCCACGCTTGCAAGTGCTGGGTTTCCTACTGAAGGCTGCTGAGCGGGTGAAGGACCTGGGAGTTATAGTTCATGAAACCTAGAAGGTCATGACCAGTGTCACAAGGTTGTTGCGAAAGCAAATAGAATATTAGGGTTTTTAGCTTGGACAATTAAAAGAAAAAATTACAATTCTTAGTTTGTACATAGCCTTGGTACAGTGGCATATAGAATTATGTGCCCAGTTTTAGTTCTCTCATATGGTGGGGGATATTGAGGCTCTGGAAAGGCCCAGAGGAGGCCCATCAGAATTAGGGCTCTTAGCTATCAGAATAGGTTTATGGAACTGGGACTTCTTACTCTGATTGAAGTCTTTAAAATAATGAAGGGATTAAATGTTGTTGAAGTTACCAGGCTATTTGAAATAGATGGCTAATAGAAAGAGGGGATTCCATACAAATTACAAAAGCATACAGCCAGGACAGATGTCAGGAAGGACTTCTTTTTGCTCAGAGTCACCTCTGGAATACGTTGCCCGCACTTCTGGATTCACTGTAGGCCTTCAAAAGGGAGATGGAGAAGCTCCTGCAAGTAGAAGACATCTTAAATTAAGGAATTAGATCCCCTGGAGCTTGCTTGATTGCTTTGAGGGGTTGAAGAGGAATTTCCCAGATTTTTTTTCCTAAATTGCCTAAGGGTATTTTTCTCTATTTTTGCCTCTTCCATAAGATTGCATGATTGGGGTGTGTGTGGGGGGTGGATATTGCAGAAATGGGACAAACCTGATGAACCACTTGGCCTTTTCCTATCCTTTTTCATATCTTTGTAAGTGGCAGCAATTAGTGGGAAGCTTGTAGAATGACTCGCCACCACATTTTCTACCCTTACCCGCCCCAAATCTGTCCGAAATTGGACGGACCCGAGTAAGAAAATCTCCTTAATGAGACACACAAACAGTTGGACAGAGATATTGCAGTGATGTATCTATTCTAGTCTCATTTTTAAAAAAGGCTGCATTTACTTTGAATTCTGTTTCAGGGATGCGGGGTGTGGGGTGGGAGGGATAGGGGAGGTGAGGTATAACTTTTGAGTCTTTGCTCACACCTTTGATGACCTGTTGAGGCAGATCAGCATTGACTGATATTACAAGAGAACCTATGAATGACTGAGGAGAATTATTAAAAAACTGTCAGGAATCCTAGCTAATTTATGATCTGAAATGTGAATTATCCTTGAGGCATCTATTTCCATAAAAAGTGATACTGGAAGAAGAAAAAAAGATGGTCCAAGATGGACTTCATTTCTGAAGATGATGTCAACCCAGGTGAATATAGAACTTTTAAGACTCCTTTATTACAAAAGGAGCTAGAGGACATACTATGAATATGGCCAATAACAAGGAGCCCAAAGCTCCTGCAACATGGGGTGTGTGAGAGAGCAAAATTACACATGCCAAATGAGAGGGCTTCTCTTGGAAAAGAGCACCTTGAGGGTCAAATGCAATGTAGAATATATCCAGGACTTCTGTTGAGTGAAAAGTCAGGAATGGTAGTGGTGCTGATGGAAAAAGCACAAACATCTTCGAATTAAATTTGAGAAGCTTATTACTCGTTCATAATAAAGGCATAAACCACATGAGACTCAAGGCTCACTGATGGATCGAGTTGCAATCACATTTTTGAAGAGCCCTTTGTGAGATCTATTGACAGTTGCAGGAACATCTGAGGGATTTCATGAATTATGGATGCTTTGGATAATCAAGGATGCTTCTTTTTGATTTTTGACCTGACAAGAGACATTTCTGAAAGCAGTGACTTTGAGTTCCTATAATTAGTCCATTATAAAGAAAGAGTTTAAATGAAACCACTAAGTAGTTTAAGAGGGAGCAAGAGTAGGTTCTGCTGAACTTTTTACAAGTGTGAATTATGCACTTGAAAAACCTCATTACCAGGGGGGAACATATTCCAAAAATCACCTGAAATTAGAAAAATCTGAATCGAGGCCCAAACAAATTTCATCTGACAGATGAAAATTTTGAGGAGAATGAAACAGTTGTCTGTGTGCTGCGCATGATCGTGCAACCATTTAAAATCACATGTGGCACATGCTTGCAAGTGAGATTCCCTACCGGCCGCAAAGTCAGAAACTGCCACAAAAATATATATGTAAACGTGTAAGTGGCTGCAATTTGGAGGCTACATAATCTGAAAGATAAGGTGGCATAAATAGCAGATGCCTCATGGGGTTGTTAATAAAGGATGTGTGATAAAAGTGTCATTTAGGCCGGAATTTTGCTGGCGCTCAGTGGACGGGATGGGTGGTGGGTCAGCCGTTAAATTTTAAATGATTGACAGCGGATCAGGAACCCGCTGTCAAAACGTGCAAACTGGACTTTCCCAATGTTGGGTCTGTCAGCGCCGAGCAGAGCCCACAGGCAGCGGCGGGGGAGGCAATTAAAATCATTAGTGGCTTGTTTACAGCCATTTATCAATGTTTTTTTCTCAGCTTTTTGGATTTGTCAGGTCGCCCACCGGTTTCCCGCTGTGCCTAGACTTCATCAGTGAAGCTGAGGCGGGAGGTCAGTGGCCATTGAATCAGCTGATGAGTTGACAGCTTCAAATGTCAAGTCAAAGCTCCCAGCTGGTTGAGAAATGTTCCCTTAACCACTAGCTTCTCTAAAATGCATTTCCGCTACAGATTCAAGATGCTGCAAGTCTTTCCACAAGTCTCAGAAAGTCATTTCAGAGGCTGGATTGGAGCCAACAGCGGAGTCGGGACCCGCCACCGATGTCGCCTGCCACGGACCCACCGAGGTTCGTAAAATCGCGGCCTGAGTCTCAGTTCCGGGAGAGAAAGAGAAAGTGGAGGGAAACAAAATATATTATTCCATGTTTCCAAGAAATTCAGCTTTGAATCATCCAAATTGTATCCAAAGCCAATGGCAAACCATTTCCACAGTATTTCTTTTCTATTTATATACTAAATAACTAAATATAGAACAATACTAGTGGCGGCCAATTGCTCCATCACAGTTTCATTGGCCTAGATTTTCTGGGGCATTAGCGGGAGCGATCGGTGGCGGGTCAGGTGGGAAAGTGTTATTTTTCCCCAGTGGGTCAGGACCCCTCTGTGAACCCGCTGCCATGTGCCTTTCCCCGATGTCGGGTCTGTTGGCGCTAAGCAGACCTGACACGCAGCGACGGGGGACACAATTCAGTTAATTATGACCATGTTTCGCGATCATTAAGAATACGTTTGAGCTCACCTTTTGATTTTACTTGCTCGTCCACAGGGTCCTCGCTGCTCGGGGATCACGTCTGTGAAGCTGAGGCGGGAGGTCAATGGCCATTGAATCAGCTGATGAGTTGACAGCTTCAAATGTACAGTAAAAGCTCCCGCCTTACAGAGATATCTTCCCTCAGTCACAAGCTCTTCCTCACTGCATTTCCAAAACAGATTCACCATGCTGCAAGTCTTTACACAAGTCTCCTTCCAGTCTGACCTCATTACCTCTCTCACCATTGACAGATCGCTTCTATTCCATCTGCCATCTATTCCATCAGCACGGGTGCCCTTGAAACTCTCTCACCTTGGTCCTCAGAATCCCACCACAATCAGCCCCAACACCAGCATCACCAAGCACACCAGCAGCACCAACAACAACACCAACCTTCTCCGCAATCACCTGATGCTGCACAGGACAGAGGGCATCAGCACCCGACCACATTGCTGCTTGTAATGCCAGGGATGGCCTCACCATAGCCAGATTTACTTCACTTGATGCTGTACACCTTGGCTGCCACATGATGCGCCAGGTTGGCACCACCCCACACCAACACCATAAAGCATCCCTACAATCCCAAGCCATTCCTTTCACACTCATCACCATTGCGGGGAGGTGGGTACCCTTGACATTCAACAGCATTACCATCGCCGAATCCCCTACCATCAACATCCTGGGGGTCACCATTGACCAGAAACTTAACTGGACCAGCCACATAAATACTGTGGCAACAAGAGCAGGTCAGAGGCTAGATGAGAAGAAATTTCTTCACACAGAGGGTGGTGAATCTTTGGAATTCTCTACCCCAGAGGGCTGTGGAGGCTCAGTCATTGGGTATATTCAAAACAGAAGTTGATAGATTTCTGACTAGTAAGGGCATCAAGGGATATGTCGATAGGGCCGGTGAATGGAGTTGAGGCAGAAGATCAGCCATGATCTCATTAAATGGCGGAGCAGGCTCGAAGGGCCAAATGGCCTACTCCTGCTCCTATTTCTTATGTTCTTATGTTCCAGGTATTCTGCGGCAAGTGTCTCACCTCCTGTCTCCCTAAAGCCTTACCACCATCTACAAGGCACAAATAAGGAGTGTGATGGAATACTCTCCACGTGCCTGGATGAGTGCAGCTCCAACAACACTCAAGAAGCTCAACACCATCCAGGACAAAGCAGCCCATTTGATTGGCACCCTATCCACCACCTTAAACATTCACTCCCTCCACCACCGGCGTACCATGGCTGCAGTGTGTACCATCTACAAGATGCACTGCAGCAGCTCATCAAGGCTTCTTTGACAGCACCTCCCAAACCCGCGACCTCTTCCACCTAGAAGGACAAGGGCAGCAGGCGCATGGGAACACCACCACCTCCAAGTTCCCTTCCAAACCACACGCCATCCTGACTTAGAAGTATATCGCTGATCCTTCATCGTCACTGCGTCAAAATCCTGGAACTCCCTACCTAACAGCACTGTGGGAGTACCTTCACCACACGGACTGCAGTGGTTCAAGAAGGCGGCTCACCACCGCCTTCTCAAGGGCAATTAGGGATGGGCAATAAATGCTGGTCTTGCCAGTGACGCCCAGATCGATAAGCAAATTTTAAAAAATGTCTCAGCATTCACCGCAACTCACTAAGCCACTTCCAAAGGTGCACACAAATCTGTCCAAGAACAGAAAGCGTTGAAAATAAAGGTTTCAATGTTTGACAGTGTAGGTGGTTTGCTTTGGTAGTTCGAATCACCCCCCCTACTTAGTTCTAGATGACAGGAATTACGATGAACAGGATTGGAACACAGACAAGCTTTTTGGACTCAACCGTACGGTGTTTAATAAGGTTAACACACACACCCGCCTCCAGTACGTAAAATGCCTGGTGGCGTAAAACAAACAGTACAACAATATAACTTGGCCCATCGAACAGGCCCCTGTCTCGTATTAAGACGTCTAAAATCACACTGTGTTGCTATACAGAGTATAACTTGGACTTGTCCCACAAACCCCGGAACATACACTATGTAATACACAGAACCTCCCCACTAAATTGGTTGGGACACACAGCACCCCCTCACACAGTACCGGTGGTCTTAAGGATGCGTGGGCTTGGACAATGCTCACCCCGATTGTCTGGTTCTTGCTCGCTGCTTCCCTGTGTAGAACGTGTCTCCTGGTTCCGTATCGCCGTTGCAGTATCCAAGTCCCAGTTTTGAGGTTCGTTCCTACAGTCGAAGAGCAAGGCAAGGCTCTGGTAGCTCGTGGTGGTTTCTTCTCTCCGTCTCGGACGGAGTGCTCGGTTCTTGGTTCAGAGAATGAGGGCCCGCGAAGGCGAGAGCAAGCGAGAGAGAGAGAAAATGGCCAAGCTGCCTTCTCTGTATACCCTAAAAGTTCCTTCTGGTCTGTGTACTGCAGTGATGTCTATTAAATCACCCTTCTTTGTCTGGTTCCTGCCTTTTCGAGTCTGGGCCTTCCCCCAACTCTTGTATTCCAATCCACACCCAGTAATCCAAACCACAGGACATGTACAGGGCTGGGGGACGGAAGCCAATTCCTTATCTTGTCGCCCCCTCCCTGTGGTACATATTTGATGTGATTTAGTCTTACTGCTAATGTGTTTTGCCCAAGGTTAACGTGTTTTTCATTGTGGCCAGGAAGTCCATTGTTCCAGCAAAACTGGCATCGTTGTCTTAACCAATTGAAGATCCATCGAAACCCATTAAAACACGAAGTCTCGTTGTCCAAAGTTAAATCACCTATCGAGCCACTCATTGTTCAAAGTAAATGCTTTTTCCATAGTTAACTTGAAACTCACAGGTGTGTCTGTGCTTCTAGGTTCAACTGCACCACGTCCCTCTCACTGGGCCAAACAGGCTGCTGGTCGAACAGCAGTAACAATCATACAAAACCTTGGGGCCTGCGCTGATGCTTACAACAGCACATTATCAGAAATGTTATTGTTGTTAGTTGGTATGATTGCACTAGGATGAGGGTGAGTGTGAGGGGTGACTAGTGAGATGGGGATGTGATGATATAGATGGAGAGGGATGGGTGGAGGTGCAAGGTAAGTTAGTGTGAGTAAGGATGTGCAGGAGTAGGGTAGGGAAGGCAGAGTGATGGGGATGTGATGAGAGGCACAGCAGGATGAGGTTGAGTGTGACTTTGTACTAATGTTTCATGATCTACTGAGATAATTAAAACGTTTGCGGCACTGCACCCAGGTTCTCCTGACCACATCCCTGCTTGTGCCCTCCTCTGTAATGTGCAACCAGGCTGTGTTGATATCCTGGGGAGGTCTCTTCTGCCCATGGGAAGGGAAGAGGACCTCCCAGTGTGCTGTGAAGCATATGGAGGGAGTCATGAGAGGGCCTAGGTGCAGCCCTGCACCTCTGTGCAGTGATTGTCAATGTTTGCAGCACCTCAATGCTGTAGAACACTGACAGCACAACTGTCAAAATAAAGTTGGCCATGGTCCCTTTAAGGAAACTGGCTGATGATGCGTCATCTAATGACGTCACCAGACCCGCTTCCTTTAATTGGCCAGCAATCACGCTGGGTGGGCATAACAGGTCCAATCACCATAAATTAATTTCAGACAGCGGGCTGGAGCCAGCAACGTGGCCGGGACCCGCCTCCGACGTCTCCCGCAAATGACCCGCCGAGGTGAGCAAAATCGTGGCCATTGAGTAGGTTCACGGGCTGACTCATACTTTCATTGATGGAAGATCACATGGGACAAGAATCCCCCTCCCTCAAAACCCAAACCATTGCCTAGGAGAAGAAACTGAACCAGTACAGGAGGGGAAAATAAGCCTGCAGAGCAATATGCTCATCTGCAAGCAAGGTCTATGACCTCCAAGACCACTCATAGGCATAGGCAGAACAATCCTCATTCCCCGATGCAACTAAAGTCAGGGACTACTGACAAAGTATTTCAACTCTTAAACCTGTATCACTCCCCAGTTCAAGCACAAACGCACAAAGTAATCTTAATGTGTCCATGCTTTTCTCACACATGCGAAGGATTTTGGACACATCAATATAGATTTTTAATACCAGTTTTAAGGAAATTAAAAGGATGGGCTAGATTAAACATTTGCTAAAGGCGCAGAGTTTGGTTAAAAGTATTAACAACAAAGGATAGAACACAGAACTGTTAAACTTGACCGCTTAGAAGGCATGCTGGGAAGTTTGACCAAGTTCGAAAGGTTCTTTATTGCTTCAGACTGTTGAAGACTCACTGAGCCGATGTACTTTCGTGGAGATAAGGGGCGAAGTTAAAGACAAGACAGCTGCCCAGCTAGTTGCACTTCTAACTAAATTTGTGAGCATCTCTATCTGTAAAACTGTTGTGTTTTAATATTAATAAAACCAATTGTTTAGAAAAGTCTAAGGCCTTGGTTGATCTTACCTCTGGATTACCCTAAAGAGTAAAGAGAGAGTTAAAAAATAAAACCCCTACAGATTATTAGCGCCGAAAATGGACCAGCACCTTAAGGTCATCAAAGAGTTTGGATTGAGTGACCTTGAATCACAAATTGATCACAAAAATATACATGTTAATTTGTGAATGTAAATTCTAAAGAAACAACTGAAAAAGAGGGAAATCAGATCCATAGTTCTTTTCACAGGCATGGTTATAACTGAAAGAGTGAGGTTTGCCCGTGTATAATAATCCAGACATTGCTTTGTAGTTACTTTTAGTGCACTGACAAATTTAAATACTGTGTTGTTTAGTAACAATCCTGCCTCAAAACAACCATTAAATAGTTTCAAGTGGAAGATTTTTCCTTCTGTCATAATTAATTTAAAAATCCTAAAGCTGACTAATATATCATGGTATTTAGCTGTCTGATTTGAATACTACCTCAGGCACCGAACTCACAGGGGAGCAAAAATGAACCGTGGGTTTAGCATGAATTATGTAGCTCCAGTGCACCTTTCATCCTATTATTTGATAATCAAAAATGTGGAAGACAGCTGTACTGCTATAATTAAGTCTGAATAAGTTTCTGTGTAAATTATATTTTATGAGATTGCTTTAAACTGGTCATCAAAATGAGTAATTATTTTAGAAGAAATATGTACCATCATTTTTGTTTTTTGCAGATGCCTCTCCCTGCAGTATTATAATGGACCTTTCTTCACTCTATTGAAAAATAAACTAGATGATATTAGCAGTATTTGTATCCGTGTGCACTCGATCGTAAATTATTGCCATACAGAAGTGTTGATGTAGGCACAATGCAAGCTAGGTATTGCCAAGTTTAGGTTCCATTTGGATAATTAATTAAAAATATATTTCATGTGTGGAACCTTCCAGCTACAGAGCCTGAGATGTGAAGAGATGTAATGCTATAAATATATTTCTGTACTGGTGACTCTTCCCATGATGTTGCTCCTGATTAGTCAGAGGAAATGGTGGGCTAGATTATTAACTTGCCGCCTGGGTGTAATCTGACGATGTTGGATTGGCCCCCCGTTAGAGAAACTGCCTGATTTTCATTTCCATTGATCAACGTTGGTGCAGCATGATAAACAGAGGCCATGGACAGGGTCATATTACAAAAAATAACAAAGTACTCTACTCTTACAGTCATAAGTGTCAGCTGTGGCTCAGTGGGTCGCAGTCTCTAGGTGGGAGGGGCTAGGAGTGAGCCAGGTGTGACTGGTTGCCTAATTGCAGCTGGGTGTTGGAGGGAGTTTTGTAAAAAGTTGGTGGAGGGTTTTGGGGTGTTGTTTTCAGGTTTTAGGGCCTTTTTGGCCCACAAAAAACAGCCAGATGGCTGCTGAGGGGTCCGGAGTGCCGGGCTCCTCAGAGGACAATATACCCGAGAGGAATTTTATTAGGGAAGAAACTGTGGTGGGAAGGGGAAAAAAAAGGCCCAAAGATTTGGGCCGGGACCTCAGGAGGTTTGGTAAAGAAAATACGGTGGTGGTGCAATGTGAAGATAAGAAGATTCGAGCCTGGGATATAATCCAGGCGGTTCATGAGAACTGTGGTGAGGGAAGCTGTTTTGCCTGCCGACCAAAACCAAATGTGGGATTTGAGGTGACAGTCAGTGGCCGTGAGGAGGTGGAAAAACTGCTGCTCAGTCTGAAAGTTGGGGAGAAATTCTTGGAGGTGACTCTGCTATATTCAGAGGAGGTGGTGGTTTCATTTTTGAACTTGCCTGTGTACATCGAGGACGAAGTGCTGAGCAAAAAGTTGGAGTCATGGGACATTAAAATCTGTTCCGAAATAAAGAGGAGGTACTATCCGGGAACACGGGTAGCAGACGGAACCCGGTATGTAAAGGTGTGGTTCCCAGAGGGGGTAAGGTCTTTGCCGTACAGTATGAAGTTCGAGACACTGGAAGGAGTGCAGTGCTTTCGTGTGCGGCATGATAACCAAGTAAAGGTGTGTTACTATTGTCTGGGACATGACCATCTCGTAAGAAACTGTCCTGATTTGTATTGTTACAATTGCGGTGAGTCGGGACATATCGCATGGAGCTGCAAGGCGGAGAGCTGTGGGGTGTGTCGTAAAGGCCCCACCCGCTGTGAGTGTGTGGCAGAAGGGAGCGAAATGAGTGATGAGGAAATGAGAGTAGGAGCGGGAGAGGAGTGTGGAACGGCCGGAGGTGCGGTGCAGTTGGAGGACACAGCCGGTAAAATGAAGGAAAAAGGAGCACAGGAAGAGACTGAGGATGGCAGCGCGGAGATCGAGATGGAGATGGCGGAAAACACGGCGAGGGCTGTGGAGGGGAGCAAAGACAGCAGCGGGCAGCGAGGGTCGAGTGCAGACTCGAGCCTTAGTGCAGTTCGGCTCCCCCTGGGGAGTCTGGTGTCTGCGGGGGGAGAGGAGGCAGGAGCGGGGTGTGGGGTGGAAGTGAGTGTTCCGGGGAGAGGCGGGGAGTCGGATATTTTGGTGAGCGGGAGGGGGCAGGGCGGGGAGAGGGTGCAAGAGGCAGGAGCCTTAAAGGGACAGCAGGTTGGGATCGGCGAGATAGAGCCGTCAGAAGGGAACAATTTAGGTGCGCCATTGTCCCATGGAGTGAGGGAACAAGGTGCAAGGGTCAGAGGTGGAGATGTGGTCGAAGGGGGTGGCACAGTGGGAGAAACTGCAATAGCAGGAAGACTCTCTATGGGAGATGAAGTATCTGACGGGGAGCAGGATTATGTATCTGACGGGGAGCAGGCACAGGGGGTTGCAGAAGAGCTTGAGCTTGAGAGGGGGACAGAGACATGGAAGTCGGGGATGGGGTGGCATCATGTGGAAAGGGAAAGGTTAGTGAGGGGCAGAAGGAGGGAGAAAGGGCAGCTCCTGGGTCCAAACTTAAGGCAAGGAAGAGGCTGAAACAGCAGGGAGGGGTCAAACAGGAGGTGAAAAAGAGCCAGAGGCTGCAGGAAAAAGCAACAGTTGCCCGAAAAGTTGAGAAGGAGCATAAGAGGAGGGAAGAGCCAGAGATTAAATGATGGGGAGATTATTGGGCATACTTCCCTTCTTTGGAGCCATGATTACATTGGTCTCGATTAATGTGAACGGACTGAGGGGTGAGAAGAAATTGCAGCAGTTGTTGCAGGGTTTTAAAGGCACGGACTTGTTGTGTCTGCAAGAAACCTTTGGGATGAGGATATTCTAGAAAGAGTTCAGAAGGTTTGGAAGGGAGAGGTGTTTGCAAGTTGTGCAAACAATAACCGTAGAGGGGTGGCTGTTTTGGTGAGTCCGTCCATAGAAGAGAACGTTGCCTTGGTGGACAAGGACACTGAGGGGAGATTTTTATGGCTAAGGGTAAAATTGGAGGGATTTAATTGTGATCTCTTTAATATCTATGCACCGAGGAGGTTATTCACTGAAGTGGCAGAGGTGGAAAATCCTTGTATAGTGGGAGATTTTAATGTATTTTTATCTTGGATGGACATTTCAGCCCAGATGACCTTTAAAGATGATAACTCCAGAGGGATGATTGTAAAAATGATGGCAAATTTAAATTTGAGAGACTTATGGAGGGACCAGAACCCCATAAAAAGGGAGTTCTCCAGAGCAGGTTGGGTGGGTGATGTTTTAAAACGGAGCCGAATAGATTTTGTGTTAATGCAGGAAGGGTTAAGTTCAGAGGTGATGCAGATTTATTATAAAAAAGTATTTTTTAGTGATCACTCGGCTTTGGTTCTTAGAATTAGGAACAGCAGAGTTAAGATCGGTTCAGGGGTGTGGATTTTAAACAATCAATACCTGAAAGACAGTGCTTATAAAGAAGGGATTATAAATATAATAAAGAATGCTCAGAAGGAACTTTTGTTCTTGAAAGAAAGAAGAGTTTGGTGGGACAATTTCAAATATGAGGTTAAAGTTTTTTCGGTATGTTATGGGAAAAAGAGGGCGGCAGCTAACCGACATCGAGAAGAGAATATAAACAAAAGGTTTACGGATGTCTGTAAAGCAGTTGACGGAGGGGATAAGGGAGCTGAGACTAAGTTCCGGGTGCTAAAGGAAGAGTGGGAATTATTGCAAGCTGAAAAATGCAAGGGGGCCATTCTCCGTGCAAAGGCTAGAGATGCATTGGAGGGCGAAAGATGCACTAGATATTTTCTGGAGCAAGAGAAGCTGCGACAGAGATTATCGTTAATTGAAGAGTTGAAGGTTGGGGAGAAGATCATTCATGAAAGTGAGGAGATTTTGGAGGCGGCTAGCAGCTTTTATCAAGAGCTATATACAAAAGAAGACATTTCCAATTTGGAGATGGAGAAGGTTACTGCTTTTATTGAAAAGGGTTTAAAGGAGGATGAGAGAAGCATGTGTGATAAAGAAGTAGGATTAGCGGAAATAAAAATAGCAATAAGTGGAATGAAGGGGGGGAAAAGCCCAGGGTCCGATGGACTAAGTGCAGAATTTTATAAGGAATTTTTCAAGATTTTAAGTCCATTGCTCTAAGAAGTTTTTAAGGAAATTAATATTGAGGGAAGCCTGGCCCCATCTATGAGGAGAGGTATCATAAGCTTAGCTTATATAAAAATAAAGGGGATAGACGGGATCTGAAGAATTGGAGGCCCATCACACTATTAAATGTGGATTATAAGATCTTGGTTAGGGTTATGGCAAATCGTTTGAAGGAGGTGTTACCGGAGATAGTTTGGCCCTCTCAGTCCTATGGAGTCATAGGCCGGGACATCGCAGACTCTGTGGTCTCAATCCGAGATGCGATAGAGCTCATGGAAGAGAGTGGGAGGGAGGCTTATGTATTAAAGATAGATCAAGAGAAAGCCTTTGATAGGGTCTCTCATGAGTTTTTATTGAAGGTTTTGGAAGCATTTGGTTTCAAGGAAAATTTTATTCAGTGGATAAGGATTTTTTATTCAAACATATTTAGCTGTGTTAAATGTAATGGTTTTTTATCTAAGTATTTTCCAATACAGAGATCAGTGAGACAGGGTTGTCCCCTGTCCCCATTGCTGTACACATTGGTAGCAGAACCATTATGTTACATGATGCGAAAGAAACAAGGTGTAGTTGGGATTGTGGTACCCAGTTCTGGGCTGGTGTCGGTGATACACCAATATGCAGATGACACAACCTTAACATTAAGAAATGGGGAGTCAGTGAGGAAAGCTATGGAGGTAGTGGAGGAATATTGTAGAGCTTCAGGTGCCAGAGTGAATTATAGTAAGTCCCAATGCCTGGTTGCAGGGAGGGGTAGGGGGGAATGGTTGGGGGTATGCCCCTTTAAGGTGGTGGAGGTTTTGGAAGTTCTGGGGGTGCATATGGGGTGCAAGAAAGATAGGGAAGAAGTGGATCGATTAAATTGGGAACCGAAGGTTATGAAAATTAAAAAGATTTTGGGAAGATAGGAAAGAAGGTGGTTGAAAGTGCAAGGAAGAGCGACAGTGGTGTCTGCTCTCCTGCTATCTAAGCTATGGTACTTATTGACGGTGGAGGATATTCCTGAGTGGGCAGAAAAGTCCATCCGAGAGGCTTGTGTGAGGTTATTATGGGAAGGGAAACCAGCCTTGGTGGCTTACAATACCATCATTGGACGGAGAAATCAAGAAAAAATCCTTTAGAATCAAATGGGTGAAGAGATTTCTTCAGAAGTCAAATACAAGTTTTTGGAAGAGTTGTTTTGAGCATTTTTAAAAACGAAGTGGGATAGGAGGGCAGGGGATATTGTATATGGAATAGAATAATATGTTTTTGAAATCGATTAAACTTCTCCCTAGGTTTTGTAAGAGGGTTGTAGAGACTTGGGCTCAATTTTTAAAAAGTGTGCAGTTTATGCCCAAGGGGGCTGAGGAATTTTTAGAACAGCCCTTATGTTTGAATAGGTGGGTCAACATCAAAGGAGAGGTTTTATTTAATCAAGCTTTTATAAAAGCTGCGATTATATCTGTGAAAGATGTATTGTACGAGGTGATTCTAAGTTGGTTGCCGGAAGCGATAGTGAAGGACATGGTGTGGGAGGAGGATCAGGAGGTAGAAGGAAAAGCAATAGGAATCATGTATGAGAAGATTGTGAGGGCAATGCCACAGGATTGGATGGAAGAAATAAATGCGGAAATCGCCAAAGGAAGTAAAATGCGTCCTGCTTTTCCAAGCTTTGTACTGGAGAAAGGGGGAGAGTTGGTTCAATTTGACAACTGTAATACTCGAGATTTCTATGAGGTATTCAGAGAATGGAGATTCAAGACACCTGCTGGTCAGGAGTTTTGGCAGAGTATATACCCACAGCTGGACTTCAACAGGATTTGGAAGGGAGTGTGGGCGAATTTTAAATGCCCAGAATGGATTGCACTGGACTTCAAATTGGCTCATAACCGGATTTTTACCATGACGGTCTTGTGCAAGATTGGACGAGTGGAGGCGGCAACTTGCCCAATGTGTGGGACACAGGATGAGACTCTGTCCCATTTACTGGTGTTATGTCCGCAGTTAAATGACTTTAAGTACTATGTTCGACAGTTGTGTGAAGCTTTTTTGCTGGGTGGGGACCAAAGAGCGAGAATGGGAATTCCGTGGGACTCAATTTTGAGATGGGGATTGCAGGAGAGTCTGCCAGAGTCTAGCGGAGCGGCAATTAATTTAATGTTCAGTTTGGCTAGATTCGTGATTGTGCAAAGAAGGAATGCTCTGTTTTTTAAGGGGAGGAGAATCAATCTAAAAGAGTATTTTAAATATAAGCTAAAAGATCATTATAAGGCTCTGTGGATGTTTTATTCAGAAAGGAATTTAAGGACAGTATTTTACAACCAATTTTTAAAGTACAATCGATTAATATATGTTGCAGGTGACAAATTAAACTTCAGGTTTTGATGTTAAAAGGTGGTGGCGGAATGGCTGTGCAGAGCGGTGGAATTAATTTGTATCATACAATGTAATGATCACGATGTTGTAAATGTTCTTAATGTTCAATAAAGTAATAAAAAAATTTAAAAAGCGGGTAGCACGCTCGCCTCTGAATCAGAAGGTTGTGGGTTCAAGTCCCACTCCAGGGACTTGAGCACATAAAGCTAGGCTGACAATCCAGTGCAGAGCTGAGGGAGTGCTGCACTCTCGGAGGTGCTGTCTTTCAGATGAGATGTTAAACCGAGGTCCCGTCTGATCTCTCAGGTGGAGTGAAAGATCCCATGGCACTATTTTGAAGAAGCATAGGGGAGTTATCCCCGGTGTCCTGGCCAATATTTATCCCTCAATCAACATAACAAAAACAGATTATCTGACCATTATCACATTGCTGTTTGTGGGAGCTTGCTGTGCGCAAATTGGCTGTCGTGTTACCCACATTACAACAGTGACTACACTTCAAAAAGTACTTCATTGGCTGTAAAGCGCTTTGAGACATCCGGTGGTCATGAAAGGCACTAATAAATGCACATGGTAACATTGTGCTGGTGCTGAATTTGCCAAAAAAAAGCTCTCCCATGATTTCCTTTTTTAAAAAGTGACATGAAATTCCAAAGCAGGAAGAGTCCAAATTTCTGGCCTGTATGGACCTCATTCTGCCACATCCTCGCCTCTGTGTGCTTCCGCCGTTTCCCAGGCAAAATATGCCCACTTACATGTGGGCGGTGTATGTAAGCTGTATACAAATTAATGCACGATGGCCTCCACCATGTTTTCCACCTGGCTGCTTGAACATTGGACACAAAAACCACCTGGTCAGCCCAGATGTCCAACCGGATGGCAGAAATGGGAGAAGGAGGATGAAACCGATCCCGTTTCTCATTTAGCTCGAAAGCTGCTGGAGTCACCAAGCTGTGGCATAACTCTGGCCACTACGAGTTGTCCCTACCACCAGATGTCCCTAATATGCCAATAGCCCAGAGGCTGAAAATTTGTATCAGGACAGGGGGACATTCTGAAGTCTTGTCGTCTTCACCCCCCCACTCTCCTACCCCCCACCCAAGAGATGCACTCTAATCAACAGAGGGTTGGAAAACCTAGATCTCATTTACTGCTTTCTTCTCCTACTAAAAGAATGGACATCCTGCAGGAATAAACAGGCCATCCCAGCATCAAATAGACTGTTTGCAACAAGGGGAAACAAAGAAGGCTTTAGTGAGGTGATGCACATTCTCATCTTATGTTAATTATAGCTCACTTGTTTGTTATCCCACATGCCTGAATCTGATTCAACGAATATAGAATTCCATATAGTGACAGCCATTATACTTTCACAAAAATAAAATCAAAAGCAAGGGACCAGCTTGAGAGGACTAATACGGAACAGGAGTTTCAGTCGGAGTAGAGTGGATGCTGCAGCCTGTCGGTGATAGCAACAGAAAATAGGAAAAATGGCATTTCAATTATAATTGCCCTGAGAAATTGAATTTCAGAAATCTCTGAGGAGTTTTGTGTGTTTGTTGAAAAGGGTGAATTCTGCACTCTCAGTGGGGAACTGCACTCGAAAGGAGGGCAGGTCAGAGAGTTGGAGCTGGAGTGTTCCCTTCAACCTATGCTCCTTTGAGTACGGTTCCCCATTGAGAGCATTGCATTTACCCAAAAGATTTGAGTGGTACAGAAAGCAACCCTGGGTTCTGTGGGAAAAAAAGATGAGGAGGTTTAGATCTGTTCACTGATATATGTAATGGGAGAAGAAGTAGAAGGTATTGGCCTGGGATTTGTGGTCCTGATGACGGCGTTCGCTGAAAGCCTTCTGAAAGACCCCACAAGTTCCGGGTTTCTGCATGTGCTGTGCACGCGCGAAAAGCTGGAACGACTAGAAATTCACTTTCGTTGGTGCAGAGTTGGGCTATTTGCCCAAATAATGCCCAGCAATTGCCCACAAAACTCTTACGGCTGGTAAAAGCTGGCATAGGGCCTGCTTTCACCAGCCTAAGGGTTAATATAAATCTAAAAATTAAAAATTTTAAAATAAAAAATGCACACTTAAAATTAGTTTATGCAAATTTTGGCCCAGATTAAAATGTTTAAAACTATTTTTCAAAAATGTAATTTTTATTGTATTTGCTGTATTGAAGGGTCTTTTAATTAAATTTGAAAATGAGAACATTTATTTTTTATTGCAGTTGTCTAAATTATTGTTGAATTATTTCGGGATTCCAGCAGGGTTTATGGGGATTCTGTTCGTAAATAGAATCCTCCTTTCTCATTAGAGGACCTGGCCCACGCGATCCCAGGGGCGCTCTGAACCGCTTGCGTCCCTGGGATCCGTGGGCCTTTACGCAGGTGTAGGCCTGGAGGCCCGAGACCCGAACTGTCCGTAGCTTTGGAGGCAGGAGGTAAATGTGGAAATATTTCGCAGGTCGGAGGCGTACGCCGGAGGTACGCCTTTGACCGCAAATTCAGGGCCATTTTCTGCGCATTTAAGATGGCAGTGCGAGAAATAGAGACCATGGATAATTTTCTGAATATATGCTAGCGGTGGGGAACCTTGTCTGACACCAACGCATATCAGACAATCGTGGTTCTGTTGCTTTAAATTTTCTAACATGTGTTCGAGGCAAGAGAGATTGATCACCCTCAGTGCACGATCAGAAACTTGTGGAAAAAGTTAAACGTTTTAAAAATTAAGAAAAAAGACTTGCATTTATATAAACGAAAGGCTTGCATTTATATAGTGCCTTTCACGATCACCGGGCATCCCAAATCACTTTACAGCCAATGAAGTACTTTTGAAGTGTAGTCACTGTTGTAATGTAGGAAACGCGGCAGCTAATTTGCGCACAGCAAGCTCCCACAAACAGCAATGTGATAATGACCAGATAATTTGTTTTAGTGATGTTGATTGAGGGATAAATATTGGCCCAGGACACCGGGGATAATTCCCCTGCACTTCTTCGAAATAGTGCCATAGGATCTTTTACGTCCACCTGAGAGAGTAGACGGGGCCTCGGTTTAACGTCTCATCTGAAAGACGGCACCTCCGACAGTGCAGCACTCCCTCAGCACTGCACTGGAGTGTCAGCCTAGATTTTTGTGTTCAAGTCTCTGGAGTGGGACTTGAACCCACAACCTTCTGACTCTGAGGCGAGGGTGTTGCTGCTGAGCCATGAGCCATGTATTTGTCATATATAGAAATATAATATAAAAATATAATCTGAGCGAGAGAGAAATTTAACCGAAGAAAACAAGGAGCATGAATTGGTAGATAGCGTCATTACAGCTTTATACTGCTGCACAGCGCATTGTGAGTATGGCGTATCACAGGATGAAATGATTTGTGACAATGTCATAGCTGGCCTGCAGGATGAAAGACTTTCAGAAAGGTTTCGGCTCAGTTGAGAAGGCAATTCAACAGGCAAGACCGAGCAAAGCTATTAAAAATCAGCAGGTGGCAGTTCGAAACCAGCCAGAAGGGAAAGCAAATATAGATCAGCTGAAGGCCTGGGAAAAACCTCCCAGCTAAAGTATACTCTGAAGCAAAGCTACAAATAGAGAATGAAGTGTAGTGATAAAGTGAAAGCCAGTAATAAGAGTGGACACTTGTCAGCACACCCCAGAGATGCGTGTGTGGGAGAAGCTGGTGACTGCATTACAGAAACCCTCACTACAATAAACAATCAACATCCTATTTATGGTATAATATAATTCTTGGGACATATATAGCAAGTTCTTAAGATATACAACTGAAGAAGAGAGAACACTAGACCAAGAAATCTGTTTTGTGATGGAGCCACCAGAATTCAAGGGGTTAGAAATTGAACCTCATTGTGCTCATTTTACAGGCAATAAAACGGGTGCAGTGAGGCCCAATTTCAGGGACTAATGACCTGAACCCCAAGGACACCTGAAAGACATCTGACCCAAAATTGGGTCCGGTGATTTTCCAGGTGTCCCCGACGATCGCCTACAACAGGCATTACGCCCCTAGCGTAGTGCTCAATGGCAATCATTTGGGAGATGAAAATGGAACTGAGCAGCTCACCTTCATTGACCCCAAGAGGGAGGCCTGTATATATTCATCAGATAGCATTGGTACAGGAATTATACTGGGACCGAGAGATTGCACTTCATGAGCAATGAGCAACAAGGAGTGAAGATAGGTATGAATAAAAAGAGGTTTAGGCCATAAAGTAGAAACTATCCAATTCGGTTTGTCATATTGAGACTGATCACAAGCCACTCATCATTATCGGGAACTCAAATTGTGAAGTGTCACAGTAAATACAGAGATTTTGCTTACATCTTATGAGGTCTCATGTCCAATTTCTCATGTGTCAGAAACACCTGATAATGGCTGATATTCTTCTCATAAGCTGCAGTATCTGGAGTGACTGAGACAGTTCAGAGCGCGAGGAAGCTGCAGATGCTTATGCAAACCAGATTATTATCCAAATATACCAGCAGGTGAAAATTTGCCCCAACAAAATAGACTGAGCCACTACGTGACAAAGTGAATAGTCTGATTATGGAACGCTACAAAGGTTAGCCAAACATAGAAACATAGAAGATAGGAGCAGGAGTAGGCCATTCGGCCCCTCGAGCCTGTTCTGCCATTTAATGAGATCATGGCTGATCATCCAAACTCAGTACCCTGTCCCTGCCTTCTCCCCATATCCCTTGATCCCTTTAGCCTTAAGAAATATATCTAACTCCTTCTTGAATATATTTAATTAATTGGCTTCAACTACCTTGTGTGGTAGAGAATTCCACAGGTTCACCACTCTCTGGGCGAAGAAATTCCTTCTCATCTCAGTCCTAAATGGCTTACCCTTATCCATAGACTGATCCCTGGTTCTGGACTCCCCTGCCATCAGGAACATCCTTCCTGCATCTAGTCTGTCTAGTCCTGTTAGAATTTTATAAGTTTCAATTAGATCCCCTCTCATTCTTCTAAACTCTAGCGAATATAAGCCTAATCGACTCAATCTCTCCTCATACGTCATTCCTGCCATCCCAGGTATCAGTCTGGTGAATCTTTGCTGCACTCTCTCCATGGCAAGAACATCCTTCCTCAGATAAGGTGACCAAAATTGCACCTAATACTCAAGGTGTGGTCTCACCAAGGTCCTGTACAACTGCAGCAAGACATCCTTGCTCCTGTACTCGACTCCTCTTGCTATGAAGGCCAACATGCCATTTGCTTTCTTAACCGCCTGCTGTGCCTGCATGCTTACCTTCAGCGACTGGTGCACAAGGACACCCAGGTCTCATTGCACTTCCCCTTTTCCCAATCTATTGCCGTTCAGATAAGAATCTGCCTTCCTGTTTTTGCCACCAAAGTGGATAACCTCGCATTTATCCACATTATACTGCATTTGCCATGCATCTGCCCAATCACCCAACTTGTCCAAATCATACTGGAGTTTCTCTGCATCCTCCTCACAGCACACACGCCTACCCAGCTTTGTGTCACCTGCAAACTTGGAGATATTACATCTAGTTTCCTCGTCTAGATCATTTATTTATATATATTCTGAATAGCTGGGGTCCAAGCACCAATGCCTGCAGTACCCCACTTGGAAAAAGACCCGTTTATTCCAACTCTTTGCTTCCTGTCTGCCAACCAGTTCTCTAACAAAGATATTACCTTACCCCCAATCCCGTGTGCTTTAACTTTGCATGCCAATCTCTTATGCGGGACCTTATCAAAAGCCTTCTGAAAGTCCAAATACACCACATCCACTGGTTCTCCATTATCTATTCTTTCAGTTACATCCTCAAAAAATTCCAGTAGATTAGTCAAGCATGATTTACCTTTTGTAAATCCATGTTGACTTTGTCCGAT
The DNA here is from genome assembly GCF_052327205.1 of Somniosus microcephalus. Taxonomy (NCBI): domain Eukaryota; kingdom Metazoa; phylum Chordata; class Chondrichthyes; order Squaliformes; family Somniosidae; genus Somniosus; species Somniosus microcephalus. The sequence continues at coordinate 72,298,461 of NC_141008.1, read as the reverse complement.
ACTGTCACTGTTTTCCAAGTGCTCTGCTATTACATCTTTTATAATGGACTCTAGCATTTTCCCCACTACCGATGTCAGCTTTACCGGTCTATAATTCCCCGTTTTCTCTCTACCACCTTTTTTAAATAGTGGGGTTACATTAGCTACCCTCCAATCCATGGGTACTGTTCCAGAGTCTATAGAATTTTGGAAGATGACCAGCAATGCATCTACTATTTCTAGGGCCACTTCCTTAAGTACCCTAGGATGTAGATTATCAGGCCCTGGGGATTTATCAGCCTTCAATCCTGTCAATTTCTCTAACACCATTTCCATACAAATACTGATTTCATTCAATTCCTCCATCTCATTAGATCCTATATTCCCCAACACCTCTGGGAGGTTATTTGTGTCCTCCTTTGTGAAGACAGAACCAAAGTATATATTTAATTGGTCAGCCATTTCTTTGTTCCCCATTATAAATTCCCCTGATTCTGACTGCAAGGGACCCACGCTTGACTTCATCAATCTTTTTCTCTTCACATATCTATAGATGCTTTTATGGTCAGTTTTTATGTTCCCTGCAAGCTTACTCTCATAATTTATTCTCCCCCTCTTAATTAATCCCTTTGTCCTCCTTTGCTGAATCCAAAACTGCTCCCAATCCTCAGGTTTGCTGCTTTTTCTGGCCAAATTATATGTCCTCTCCTTGGATCTTATGCTATCCCTAATTTCCCTTGTTAGCCATGGTTGAGTCACCGTTTTTGTTTTATTTTTATGCCAAACAGGGATGAACAAATTCTGTAGTTCATCCATGCGATCTTTAAATGTTTGCCATTGCCTGTCCACCGTCAACCCTTTAAGTAACGTTCCCCAATCCATCCTAGCCATCTCGTGCCTCATACCATCGTAGTTTCCTTTATTTAAGTTCAGAGAATGAACTGCATAGCAGATTCAAACCATACTGGTCTGTGAAAAGTGAATTGTTGCTACAAGATGGATAGCTCTTGAGAAACACTGGCGCTGGCTGAATGATCGACAGCTGCCATGTGAGAGAGAGAGAAAAAGTGGAAAAAAAGATAGGGGCAGAGGTCATGGTCTGAAATTGTTGAACTCGATGTTGAGTCCAGAAGGCTGTAAAGTGCACATTTTTTTCTCTCTCTCACATGGGAGCTGTCGATCATTCTGCCAGCACCATTTACACTTCATCTAGAGTCATCTTTTGTTTCTTAACTTGTCCCATTACCATCTCCTTTGGCCTTGCACCATCATCTCCTTTGTCTCTTAATCTCTCCTGCCTTCCATCCTATCACAGACCTTTCCTTTTGTGCTTTCCTCCCCTCCCCCCTTTCCCTGCCCCTACACTTGCTTAAAAACCTGTTCCATCTCCAACTTTTTCCAGTTCTGACGAAGGGTCATCGACCTGAAATGTTAACTCGGTTTCTCTCTCCACAGATGCTGCCTGACCTGCTGAGTATTTCCAGCATTTTCTGTTTTTATTTCAGATTTCCAACATCCGCAGTATTTTGCTTTTGGGTTTCATTAAATATTCTTTTTCAGATAAAGAAAGGAGATGTAGGGTTAAGAAATATTTAGGTTACAAGACTATAATAATGAATTATCTATGCTTCGGGGCCACAGAGAGTGAAAGGGTTGTTACTCTAGACAGCAGGGGCTTAGGGCATGTTGTCATCTCTGTGTTAATTAAAGTTCACTTGTTTACTCCTCCATGTCAGAGTCAGAGTGAAAATCCCACAACACCACAGGTTCGATTTGGGTTCCAACTATAGCTTTGACATTTATTTCTACCAGCAACCGAGAGACTTGAAAATTGTACAAAGATAAAGGAAAGTACACTAACCCGACTCAAGAGAGAGATACACTGAGGATGGAAACTAGTCGCGGAACATAGAATGCCAAAGGCCAATTGTAAGTTTGAACAGCAGTGGGAAAATAGCCATTCATTACATGGAGAAATCAATCGATGTCTGTGTTACAAAGCCAGCACTGCAGACAAGGCTCCGAGGTGGGTGAGCTGCCAAATACTAAACTTGGATGTCAGCTTTTGCTTAGCGTGGACTAGGCTTAGAAGTGAAAAGTTGATTTGCAAAGTAAGGGACAGTGGTAATTAAAATCTAATCTAATCATTTAATATTAATTTTCCAAGAGGGAGGCCACCAGTGCGACTAAGGAACATGGGGTAGGACCTCTGCTGCAGCACCCAAAGAGGCAGCGAGGGACTGTAAAGGGGCAGGAATGCCCCAAAGACGGCAGGAGCTGCAGGTTGAATCTCATTGAAACTTATAAAATTCTAACAGGGCTAGATAGACTAGATGCAGGAAGGATGTTCCCGATGGCCGGGGAGTCCAGAACCAGGGGTCACAGTCTAAGGATAAGGGGTAAGCCATTTAGGACTGAAATGAGGAGGAATTTCTTCACCCAGAGAGTGGTGAACCTGTGGAATTCTCTACCATAGAAGGCAGTTGAGGCAAATTCATTAAATATATTCAAGAAGCAGTTAGATATATTTCTTAAGGCTAAAGGAATCAAGGGATATAGGGAGAAAGCAGGGACAGGGTACTGAATTTGGATGATCAGCCATGATCTCATTAAATGGCCGAACAGACTTGAGGGGCTGAATGGCCTACTCCTGCTCCTATCTTCTATGTTTCTATGTTTGTAGGCCTCAGAGACTGAGACCTAAAATGGTAAGTGCCTGAGGACCAGGTTGGAGGAAGAAGATGTCTCTACTAAGCCCTCTCTCTATTGCAGACATTGGGGACATTAGTGCTGCTACACTGGGCGTAGCACCACCTTCCACCAGCTCAGTCTGGGGAGTGGTGGTAACAGGGCAGATGGAAGACAAATGAGATGGGAGGCTAGGCTTTGGCGCCCCCTCCCGTTCTCCCCCCACCGCCCCCCCCCCCCACTGCCAAGGGTGACAAGCGATGGGTGGGGAAGAAGCAGCCACCCATGGTCCTGTTAGGGGTGGGGTGGAGGGGGGGAGTGGGGGAGAAGGGAAATTTAGCTTGGGATGGGAATGCAGCGATAGGTCTTACCGCTCAATCTTTCCCTCTTCAGCTCACTAAATCCAGCTCACATTCTGTAATATTAAGGATAGGAAAACGATTCTCTTTTAGCCATTAGGAATTTCAGGGCTAATGTATCCTTTTTCATGGTATTATATTTTGGTAAACAAAACAATTGGAACAGGCTTCTCGCTCATGCTGCTTTACAGCTCTTCCTGTGAGCAGAGTTCATCCGACTCAAGATCCAGGAGTGTGCTTCTTACTAATTCTGCTCTCACAGAAATAATTTAGGCCGAATGTGGCAATTAACCCCAATTGCAGTAAATTATGTTCTGGAATTTACATAGAGTCCTCAGTGCATCTTCAGTCTCTTCAAATATGGAACTATCAGACCCAGGACTGGGCCAGTATCGACTAATAATAGATCAGCATAAACAAGGTGGGGGGGCGGCGGGGGCTCTGATTTAAACCCTACTTGCTCAGCAGAAAGCTAGCAGTTAAAATCACCCTGTAATCACTGTAACAATAACGGCGTGTAAACGACGCACGCGGTTATTAACGTGCAAGTCAGCCAGCATGTTTAAGGGATTAAGAGCTACACCGTGAGTTGCGGATCTCCAGAATTTACTGCTCCATTTATGCCGCTCCGCCATTTGCTTCACACAAATGTTAACCTCCCCGTTATTTTTAAGAACTTTCTGGATTTGGATATTAATTGACCATTAAACTCAGTCTGGTAATTAACAATGTAAGTACCTTTCTAACGATGTGATAATTGGTAATGCTGAACTCAAGAGGTGAGGTGAGAGTGACTGCCCTTGATATCAAGGCAGCATTTGATCGAGTGTGGCATCAAGGAGACCTAGCAAAACTGAAGTCAATGGGAATCAAGGGGAAAACTCTCCATTGGTTGGAATCATACCTAGCACAAAGGAAGTTGGCTGTGGTTGTTGGAGGTCATTCATCTCAATCACATGACATCACTGCAGGAGTTCCTCAGGGCAGTGTCCTAGGCCCAACCATCTTCAGCTGTTTCATCAATGACCTTCCCTCCATCATAAGGTCAGAAGTGGGGATGTTCGCTGATGATTGCACACTGTTCAGCACCATTCGAGACTCGTCAGATACTGACGCAGTCCGTGTCCATATGCAGCAAGACCTGGACAACATTCAGACTCGGGCTGACAAGTGGCAAGTAACATTCGCACCAAACAAGTGCCAGGCAATGACCATCTCCAACAAGCAAGACTCTAACCATCTCCCCTTGACATTCAATGGCATTACCATCGCTGAATCCCCCACTATCAATATCCTGGGGGTTACCATTGATCAGAAACTGAACTGGACCAGCCATATAAATACTGTGGCTACAAGAGCAGGCCAGAGTCTGGGAATTCTGAGGCGAGTGTCTCACCTCCCGACTCCCCAAAGCCGTTCCACCATCTACAAGGCACAAGTCAGGAGTGTGATGGAATACTCTCCACTTGCCTGGATGAGTGCAGCTCCAACAGCACTCAAGAAGCTCGACACCATTCAGGATAAAGCAGCCCGCTTGATTGGCACTCCATCCACCACCTTCAACATTCACTCCCTCCACCACCGGCGCACTGTGGCTGCAGTGTGTACCATCTACAAGATGCACTGCAGCAACTCACCAAAGCTCCTTCAACAGCACCTTCCAAATCCGCGACCTCTACCACTTAGAAGGACAAGGGCAGCAGACACATGGGAACATCATCACCTACAAGTTCCCCTCCAAGCCACACACCATCCTGACTTGGACCTGTATCGCCGTTCCTTCACTGTCGCTGGGCCAAAATCCTGGAACTCCCTTCCTAACAGCATTGTGGGTGTACCTACACCATATGGACTGCAGCGGTTCAAGGCGACGGCTCACCACCATCTTCTCAAGGGCAATTAGGGATGGGCACTAAATGCAGGCCTAGCCAGCGACGCCCACATCCCATCAATGAATTAAAAAAAAAATTAAAAAATGCCAATCAACCTCTCTGCCCAGAAATTGAACAATTTAATCTTTGGAATCTCATTCTTTCAGGTGGTAAATTGTTCTTGGTAAATGTCAAATTCAAATGTTTTAATGTTTTCCTTACTTTTTCCTTTCTGTCTCTTTTTTCTCTCTCTTTCTCTTAAACCAATCTTTTTTTCCTCCTTTTTTTTTCCATACCTGATTGGACTCTAATTCACCCTTCTTCTCCGTCATTCCTGGTTCTTTCTCAATCCGTAAATCTCATTGATTAAGAAGATATACTGTTGGCCCAATCACTCACTGAGCTCCCAGATGCCCCGCTGCCCTCACTGTTCCGTTATCAGCTCGCACTTCCAGCAGGTTACGGCGCAAAATAAATTTTAGCGGAAGGGTGCAGGAAAAAGTCTAACTAACTTCAGCAAGATCCCACAAACAGCAATGCAATAATGACCAGATAATATTGTACGAAAGGCTGATATTTAGAGATATTTAGTAAATGAGAATCATATATGTATAACTTCAAGTGTAGCCATTGACCAAATAATATTACCCATAATTACTCCTGGGTAACTAGAAAGCTAAGCCTTGTTCAAAATGCAACTGCGAAGAATGTTCAAAAGCAGTTTTGACTAAGCTTTGATAACAAACAGCCACAGGCTGCGAGTGAAGGTCAAATCATTAAATAACATATTACAATGCTGCATAGAACTTAGAATTTGCTTAATAAGACTAATTGCAACAATATTTAAAGAATAATTAGTATAAGGACATAAAATGAGAGAGATCACGGAGATAAGGTATTTATCTGGTAGATTAAAGTGAGGTAGTTTGGATACCTCAAGACTAGTGAAACAGCGCTGATATGGGCCCTTGGTATAAAGGTCTTGTACCAGGGAAGCCAGAAATGAAAGAGATAAAGTAAATTCCAATGGGGTGAGAAACTATAAACAAGATAACAGTGAACATGGCAAAGTTGGTGGAAAAATACTGGAAAGGCAGGATGCTACCTTAGTCTTGGTATTTTGACCATTAGAACCAATTAAAAAAGGTGATTTTGTTAAAGACCATATTTGGATACTGGCCAAACCAACTTCTGATAAGAAAAGGGTTAAAACCTCGATACCCAAAGAACAACTTCACACAGACGTACTGCGAGGACAAAGGAACAGACTTAAGATGACGTCATCTGTGTCCGAGAGGTTCCAGAGACCCAGGGCTGCGAGCTACTCGTTAAATCTATCACCTAATATTAAGTATATTACGCTGTATGTTTAATAAATCTTGATCTATTGCTCAAACATACTGGCTGCTGCCTATTGATGTCTTGTCCAAGAACACAGAGATCGTTAAGTTCTTGCAATATGTTTTAGTGATGTTGGTTGAGGGATAAATATTAGCCAGGATATCAGGGAGGACTTCCCTGCTCTTTTTCAAATAGTGTCATGGGATCTTTTATGTCCACCTGAGAGGGCAGACGGGGCCTCGGTTAACTTTTCATCTAAAGACAGCACCTCTGCCATTGCAGCGCTCCATCAGTGAACTGAAGATTGTGTACTTAAGACTCTGGAATGGGACTTGAACCCACAACCTACAGCTAGATCTGGCTCTTTGCACTTTGTTTCCTGATGGATTTTATCCATTTTGTTTTTGTACTTGCACTTCAACTTCACTTTAAAGTGACGCTTTGGAACTATACTCTCAGGCTAAATTGCTTATTCATTAATGAAGTAAAACAAACACGGCTGCATTTTATAAATCAGGTGCAATTCATGCTTCGCGCACAAGCTCAATAAATATTAACGGAACGATAATATTGGTCGAAGGAAAATGCCTTGCTGTCCAAACACTTACTTTAATACTTAATTGAGGTTTAAGGTTTTAATTAAATCCCAAGAACACGTCATTAAAAATCTTACCCGCAAGGATTCCTTTAAGATCTAGAGAACATTAAACTGAAGTCCCTCCTCACTGTATAGTGATAGAGCTGGTGCGTGTGAGAACATAAGAACATAAGAAATAGGAGCAGGAGTCGGCCATTCGGCCCCTCGAGTCTGCTCCGCCATTCAATAAAATCATGGCTGATCATCGACCTCAACTCCACTTTCCCGCACGATCCCCATATCCCTTGATTCCCCTAGAGTCCAAAAATCTATCTCAGCCTTGAATATACTCAAAGACTCAGCATCCACAGCCCTCTGGGGCAGAGAATTCCAAAGATTCACAACCCTCTGAGTGAAGAAATTCCTCCTCATCTCAGTCTTAAATGGCCGACCCCTTATCCTGAGACTATGGGGGCGATTTTGTCAATGGGGGCGCGTTGCAGGCAGGACTGCTGCTTGTCGGGTTTCAGTCCCGCCTCCATCAACCTGTGGCCAACCCACGCTATTTTCCCTTGATTGACCTTGTTAAGTCCGCCCAACGGGCTTAGCAGGCCAATTAAGGGAAATCTGGTTACAGAAACATCAGCGTATGATGTTTCATCTGTCAGAAACTTTTGACAGATGAATTGTCATCATTTGACAGCTCTGTGAAACTGTCAAACACTGACATTCTCTGTTGTTTGATGAGTCCTTGTATTCAAAGCTCATCAAACCTCTTTTGTGAGCAGAAATTAGATGGTTGTTGCATCGGAGAATGCAGCGGCCATCTGTCATCTCTGCCGGTGAGATGTGAGACTCTCCGCATCCCCAACTGTTGAAGCCTGCAGGGAGAAACAAAGGTAAGTAAACATTTTCGATCACTTTCCACTCACCTCACATACTTACCTCTCCACACTTGCACCCATCACTTACCTTCACAGCACACTTTTTCACCCCACAGACCCCCGCAGACCCACTGCTCGCCTCGGTGACCCTAGCGGGGTTTCCCGACGTCGGGAAGCCCGCGCCTCTGTTGGAAAAATGGGGATAATCCTTTTAACTGCCTGTTAACTACCTGTTAACAGGCAGTTAAGTGGCTGTAATCCCCTTCCCGCCTCCAGGAGACGGGACCCAGCGTGGGTCGGCTACCCACCTCCTGGGAAGATGGCACGGAGGCGGGTTGGGGGTGGGATGGGCACCCTCCCCCAGATTCTGCCATTTTCCCAGCAGTCCCACCTCCCCAGGGCTGCTAAGATCGTGCCCATATGCCCCCGTTCTAGACACTCCAGCCAGGGGGAAACAACCTCTCAGCATCTACCCTGTCAATCCCCCTCAGAATCTTGTATACTTCAATGAGATCACCTCTCATTCTTCTAAACTCCAGAGAGTATCGGCCCATTCTACACAATCTCTCCTCATAGGACAGCGCTCTCATCCCAGGAATCAATCTAGAGAACCTTCGTTGCACCGCCTCCAAGGCAAGTATATCCTTCCTTAGATAAGGAGACCAAAACTGTGCACAGTACTCCAGGTGTGGTCTCACCAAGGCCCTGTACAATTGTAGTAAGACTTCCTTACTCTTATACTCCAACCCCCTTGCAATAAAGGCCAAAATGCCATTTGCCTTCCTTATTGCTTGCTGTACCTGCATGCTAGCTTTCTGTGTTTCTTGCACGAGGACACCCAAATCTCTCTGACCACCAACATTTGAAAGTTTCTCACCATTTAAAAAATATTCTGTTTTTCTATTCTTCCTACCAAAGTGAATAACCTCACATTTCCCCATATTATACTCCATCTGCCACCTTACTGCCCACTCATTTAGTTTATCTATATCCCTTTGCAGACTCCATGGGCTTGAATTTCATCGGGCCGTTGAGGCGGGATTGGAGGCATCTGGGGGGGTTAAAATCGCGAAATTGGGTGGCACGAACCCATCCCGCCCCCCAACCTGCCTCCATGCCTGTTTCACAGGAGGCGGGTACCCGACCTGTGCTGGGAGCCGCCTCCCCGAGGTGGGAAGGGGATTAGTGCCAATTAACTGCCTGTTTTTATCCCTGAAGTGTGGGCTGCCCGATGGCTCCAAACCACGCCAAGTTAGCGAGGCGGACCGTCGGACTGAAGGACTTGGAGGGTTCGAGATGTCCGGTGTTCAGGTGAGTGATAGGTGCAGAGGTAAGTGTGTTTGGTGTGTGTAAAGTGTTTAAATAAGTTTTACTTACCTTTACTTACTAATGCAGGCTTCCTTCCTTCAGGTTTCAGGAGTCCCTCATCTCACCGGCACAGAAAGCAGAATGGCCGCAAGCTGTCAAAAGTTGCAGCCTCTGCTTTCTGTTCTGGAGAGATCTCTAAACCAGCCTGAGAGGAAGGAATTAACTTAGTGTACAGATTGTCAGTGTTTGACAGCTTCAAAGAGCTGTCAAACGCTGATATTTCATCTGTCAAAAGCTCTTGACAGATGAAATGTCAATCTGTGATGTCACCTGTTGCCGGTTGGCCCTTAATTGGCCTGCTGAGCCCGCTGGGCGGGCTCAACAAGGTCAATCAAGGGAAGATCGAGTGGGTTGGCCACAACTTGATGGAGGCGGGACTACAACTCCAAAAGTGGGAGTCCCGCCTCCTACTCGCCTCCATTGATAAAATCCAGCCCCTTGTGTTCTCCTCACAGCTTACTGTCCCGCCTAGCTTTGTATCATCAGCAAACCTGCATGCACCTCCGCCTGGTTAAAATTATGATCAAGATGTTAAATGGTTATTTTCAATATAGGCAACTTGCTGAGCGATTGAATACTTTACTGACTCTGGGCGAGAATTTTGGTTCCTTTGCGCCTGCAGTTAGCGTCACCAGGGGATGGTAACGGGGCGAAAAAAAGCGACTCCCAAGAAATTCGGCAGGGCGCTGTTGAGGCGTTACTCAATAGCGCTGCGGCCCCGCCGGTAGCGCCCTGGGCCGCTGCACGTTGGCGATGATGCTGGGACTCCTTAGAGCCCCACCGTGACCCCTTACCACCATGTACCAGAAATTCGGCAGTGCCCCAGCGAGGCAGTGTCAGCGACAGCCTCACGGGGCGCGACCTCCGCTCGCGGGGCGGTATTTAAAGGGGAGGTGCGGCCAGAAGCCGCACCGCCATTCTCTTTTTTTGGATGACCTCCTGGTTGGCCCTCCGTGGTGGGCCATGGTGTGGTCCTGGCCACCATCGCGCAGCCCAGCACTGTGTCTTGGTGCCGGGCTGCTGCCATGGCACCACGCTGGCTTGGTGGCCTAGTTGGGGTCATCGGAGGCCCTGCAGAGTGTGCAGCAGCCCGCCCCTTTAACTGAAGGGGAGGGGCATTGAAATGCAGAGCCTCCGCGGAGCACTGCCGATCGAGCCCTGACATCGCCTCGGTTACCGCCCCACCAGGAAGCGGAGTGCCCGAGATTGCGCTCCACTTCCTGTGCGGGGTGGTAAGCCGAATTTAGCAGCCGGGGTGGTTCTTCCGCGCTGGGCATTAAATGTCTGGCCTTAACTCGGTTACTGCTCCCAAATGGGGCGTAACCGAATTTTGCGCCCTCTGAGCCTTCCAGGGCCAGCCTGTAATGGTCTAAGTAGCAGCGGCATTCAAAATAGCATTAATTCAGCAAATCCTCGATCACCGTTGATTTGTATGTTGGGTGGAGTTTTTAAAACTACTTTGGCGATGTCTCTGAGGAGCAGGTCAAAGGTCCCAGGAAATTATGACATTATCACTCAATCCATAATTTCCTGGAACGTCTGCCTCGTAACAATGACATCCGCCGTAGATAATAGCGCAGGTTTTCAGGAAATTCTGGGCCTGGTATATATTGCTCCACTATTGGGGAAATCTTTCTCTCTGAATACCTCACAGACTAATAAAAATACTTTTGCGGTTGCAAGGGATGAGGTGTAGCTTGGCATCTCCATCAGATCAATAGTTGAGAAAGATTAATCTCATCTATACTCATCTGGAATAGAATATTTTAATAATGTACGAGTTGGCTAAGATGGATTGGGGAACGTTACTTAAAGGGTTGACGGCGGATAGGCAATGGCAAACATTTAAAGATCACATGGATGAACTACAGAATTTGTTCATCCCTGTTTGGCATAAAAATTTTAAAAAAAGATGACTCAACCGTGGCTAACAAGGGAAATTAGGGATAGCATAAGTGTTGTATCCGTGTGTTAATGGAGACACGGAATGCAAGAGTTGGTTTAACAGGTGTTTACTGAACAAAGTCTGGAGGTGAACTAAAAGATACAAGACACTATACAGGCTTATATAGCCCAAGTGGCCACTACCGGCATTACAGTACACAGGGGCTCTTAAAGGCACATACACCACAATTCCTCCCCTTTTAGACAACCAGTACATAACATTTTAAGTAATCATTAATTAACATGTTTACAAGAACAATAATCTACACATTTGCTGCAGTTAATCAATTATAAGTCAGTCTCTCTGGAGGCTTCCTGACTCGGTCTGGATAACACCTCGGTGGTGTAGTAGTTTTCGGTGGTGTAGTAGGTTCTTTTGGCAAGGTCGATTCGGCTTGAATGCCAGTGTCGGGTTCATCTGCTTCCAGTATCGCCGGATCGGAGGTAGATACTATGGGTATCTCTGTTTCATCATTAGGCGTATAGAGTTGTGGTGTAGGTTGTCCCTTTTCGGATGACTCTATGACCTGGTCAGCATGGCGCCTTATTATGCTTTCTCCAATGTCCACGGTAGCGGTCCTAGTCGTGTGCAAATAGTTCCAGGCTGCCATTTCTCGGTACGGTAGTCCCGGGCCAAAACTTCTTGACCTATCTGGAAGGTTCTAGTTAGCCTTTCATTCATGCCTTGAAATTGCCGGTTCTCTACGTCCCTTCTGATGTTTGGCTTGATCAAATCCAGCCGGCATCTTAGTCTTCTATTGAAAAACATCATGGCAGGAGTTTGGTTTGTAACCACATGTGTTGCATTCCTGTAGGCAAACAAGAAGTTATCTACCTTATGCTGTAGAGTAATGTCTTCATTACCCATAGCCTTTATGGCCTTCTTGAAGGTCTGGACAAATCTTTCAGCCAATCCATTGGTGGCGGGATGGTATGGGGCGGACGTGTAGTGCTTAACCCCATTGTTTTTTAAGAACTTCCTGAATTCTTCGGACACAAATTGCGGTCCATTATCAGAACAGATCTGTTCAGGCAGCCCATTCCTGGCAAATATGGTCCTTAATACTGTGATGGTTTTTTCCGTGGTGGTGGAGGACATCTTTATTACCTCCGGCCACTTGGAGTGTGCATCAACCGCGATTAAGAACATTGAGTCCATAAATGGACCAGCAAAGCTGATGTGTACCCTTTGCCATGGAGATGAGGGCCACTCCCATGGATGTAGAGGGGCTTGTGGTGGGGCGTTTTGGACCTTCTGGCATCCTAGACAGCTCTTGGTCATTTCTTCGATGTCTCCATCGATACCTGGCCACCACACAAGCGCTCTGGCTAGGTTCTTCATTTTCACTCCACCCAGATGCCCCTCCTGAAGCTCCTTTAGCACTTTATCCTGGAGTTTGGGTGGAATCACCACTCTGGATCCACACATCAAGGTTCCTCGGCACACTGACAGCTGTTCTCTGCTTTGCGAGAATGCTGGCAACAGTGGTTCGCCATGTGCTGGCCATCCCTTCACCGTTAAATCGTAGACTCGTGAGAGAGTCGGGTCATTTCTCGTTTCCTTTTCAATGGTAGAATTTGTTACTGGTAGACATTCCACTATGGTTGAGTGGAACATCTCCACTTGGTCCACTGTAGGTGCCTCTTTTACCGTTGGCAACGGTAGGCGCAATAAACCGTCAGCATTCCCATGCTGTTTTAATCCTTTGTATTCTATGTCATATTGGTGTGCCCCTAGGAAAAGGGACCACCTCTGTAGCCTTTGCGCTGTCATAATGGGAACGCCCTTTTTAGGGTTGAATATGGAGACGAGGGGTTGATGGTCAGTCAACAAGGTAAATTTTTGTCCGTGTAGGTAATGGTTGAATTTCTTCACTCCCCATACCAGGCTGAGTGTTTCCCTGTCGATGTGGGCATAGTTACGCTCAGCTGAGTTCAATGAGCGTGACGCAAAAGCTATCGGCCGCTCCGAGCCATCAGGGAATCTATGCGATAATACCGCTCCTACGCCATAAGGGGATGCATCGCACGCCAGTCTGGTTGGCAGTGATGGGTTGTAATGAGCCAAAACTTCCTTGGACGTGATCAAGCCTTTGCATTTATGGAAGGCACGTTTACAGTCTTCGCTCCATTTCCAAATTACTCCCGTTTGTAGCAGTTCGTTAAGAGGGTGCAGAACAGTTGACAAGTTCGGTAAAAATTTATGATAGTAATTTATCAATCCCAGGAACGACCTTAATTGTGAGACATTTTCAGGTGCTGGGGCTTTTATGACCGCTTCAATTTTTTCAGGTGACTTATGCAACCCTTCTTCGTTAATTATATGGCCACAATATGATATTTGTTTCTGGAAAAATTCGCACTTGGGGCGGTTTGCTCGTAGGCCCCGTTCTCTCAGCCTAGTGAGCACCTGCTCCAAATTGGCAAGGTGCTCATTGTCGTTTTCTCCTGTTACAAGGATGTCGTCTAGGTAGCATTGAGTCCCCGGAATCCCTTGCAGGACTTGCTCCATAGCTCTTTGCCAGATAGCTGGAGCTGATGCTACTCCAAAAACCAGTCGATTGTACTGGTACAGGCCTTTGTGTGTGTTTATCGTGAGATACTTTTTAGAGGCCTCCTCAACCTCCATCTGTAGATATGCCTGTGCCAAGTCAATTTTGGTGAAACGTTTCCCTCCGGATAGTGAGGCGAAAATATCTTCTATCCTCGGAAGAGGATACTGTACCGTGTGAAGGACCGGGTTTACAGTCACCTTGAATTCCCCACAGATGCGAATTTTTCTCTGTTCTTCAGATTTATCATTATTCAACGTTTTCTTCATGGCCAGGATGATGGGTGTTGCCCACTCGCTCCAATCTATCTTGGATAACACGCCTGCCTTTTCCAAATTCTCCAGCTCTGCCTCGACTGCTGGACGAATTGCGTATGGCACCGGCCTTGCTTTAAAAAACTTGGGAATTGCCGCATCTTCCACTTTTATTGAGGCGGTGATGCCTTTCAAGGTTCCTAGTTCCTGTTGAAACACTTCTTTGGCGTTGGCCAAGATGTCTTTTAATCGTTCAGGTATAACGTCATCATCATTTTTTTTCTTACTGGTCACCGTCAGTGCCTGAATGAAGTGCCAGTCTAAACGTATCTTCCTGATCCATTCACGTCCCAACAGCGGTGGACCACCATCTTGCAGAACGTATAAATACAACTTCTGTATTTCCTTGCCGTTGTAAACAACAGGCACCCTTATTTTCCCTCTGGGGTATACTTTCTGCCCCGTATATGTTTTCAAGATAATGGATGTGTCTTTCAAAAGTATATGCGGAAATAGCCATTCATAATCCCGTCGACTTATGACGGTCAGAGCTGATCCTGTATCTAGCTCCATTTTAACTGGGGACCCCGCTATCGTGAGGGTAACCCAAATGGTCTGGTAATCTTCTTTGGCAATTACATTATGTAATTTGAGACAGCTTAGTCTCTTGTTTCCGGAGTCGCTATTGCTCTTCTGGTCTTCGGAGCTACTGTCCGTCATCATTTGTACCTTTCTGTACTTTTCCTTATTGATTTTTTTTCTGTCAGTGAATTTTTTGTTTCCAGATTGGCATACACGTGCAATGTGTCCCATCTATCCGCATTGCCTGCATGCTTTGTCCTTGAACCAGCAGTCCCTCTGGTCATGGGTGGATCTGCCGCAGCAATAACATCTCTCGAAACCCTGTGTCATTTCATGGGTGCCAAAGTCCTGTGACTTTTGCTGTATATCTGCAGCTCCTCTTGCTGCTGCTTCGTATGATACAGCCACACTGAAAGCCTTGTCCAGTGTCAAATCTTTCTCAGAAAGTAGCCTTTTCTGTGTTCCTTCACTTAGGAAACCGCAGACGAATTTGTCTCGAAGAGAATCTGCCAGTCCTGCCCCGAATTGGCAGTGCTTTGACAGCTTTCTTAATTCGGTGAGGTAATCAGCATTACTTTCATTCTTGTGCTGATTCCTCCTGAAGAATTTGAATCGTTCCGCTATCAGCAGCGGTGTTGGGTTTAAGTGCTCCTGTAGGGTATCAACAATCTGCTTAAAATTCTTGTCCATCGGTTTGGCTGGAGTGATTAAGTTTCGTAATACCCGTATGTCCTTGCGCCCATTAGATTTAGAAGTAGCGATGCCTTTTTATCATCCTCTATTTCATTCGCTGTGCAATATACCTCCACTCTTTCCACATATGTGGTCCAATCCTCTATATCACTATCGAAAGCAGTAATATTGCCAGTCTTAGGCATCCTGGAAAAAAAATGGCGCCTCACGCGCTTTCCTTTCTTCCCTGCCGAGAAAAAATGGCGCCTCCCGCGATTTCCTGCCGCTGCCGCTGCTGACAATGCTGTTCTCCGCGGTTTTTATTTACACAGATATTTTTAATAGTTGGAGACTCGTTCCCGCCGGACTCTCTGGGACTTTTCCCTCCCTCTGCTTGGTCCGAACGCCGACCTGCTTTGCAGCGCCGGCCATCTCCTGAGTGCTCCACCCTCCATCTATGTTTGCCTCTGCCTTCGCTGCTCGGTCCCGCTGCAGAGCCAGCCGATCGAGCCCCAGCCCGCCGCCCAGGAAGGATTATTGCAGTACCTGCCACCAGCCCGGCTAGCTGGTGAAACCACAGTTTTTTCTTTTTTTTCATTTTTTTTTCTTCGACCTTCGTCTGAGGAATCGATCTCCCTGAGGTGCTACCGAATTGCAGGTAAGTCCGTTTCCAATTCGTCGCCACTGTTGTATCCGTGTGTTAATGGAGACACGGAATGCAGGAATTGGTTTAACAGGTGTTTACTGAACAAAGTCTGGAGGTGAACTAAAAGATACAAGACACTATACAGGCTTATATAGCCCGAGTGGCCACTACCGGCATTACAGTACACAGGGGCTCTTAAAGGCACATACACCACAATAAGATCCAAGGAGAGGACATATAAATTGGCCAGAAAAAGTAGCAAACCTGAGGATTGGGAGCAGTTTAGGATTCAGCAAAGGAGGACAAAGGGATTAATTAAGAGAGAGAAAATAGATGATGAGAGTAAGCTTGCAGGGAACATAAAAATTGACTGTAAAAGCTTCTATAGATATGTGAAGAGAAAAAGATTGGTGAAGTCAAGCGTAGGTCCCTTGCAGTCAGAATCAGGGGAATTTATAATGAGGAATAAAGAAATGGCTGACCAATTAAATACAAACTTTGGTTCTGTCTTCACAAAGGAGGACACAAATAACCTCCCAGAGATGTCGGGGAACATAGGGTCTAATGAGAGGGAGGAACTGAATGAAATCAGTATTTGTAGGGAAATGGTGTTAGGGAAATTGACGGGATTGAAGGCCGATAAATCCCCAGGGCCTGATAATCTACATCCTAGGGTATTTAAGGAAGTGGCCCTAGAAATAGTAGATGCATTGCTGGTCATCTTCCAAAATTCTATAGACTCTGGAACAGTTCCCGTGGATTGGAGGGTAGCTAATGTACCCCACTATTCAAAAAAGGTGCTAGAGAGAAAACGGGGAATTATAGACCGGTAAGCCTGACATCAGTAGTGGGGAAAATGCTAGAGTCCATTATAAAAGATGTAATAGCAGAGCACTTGGAAAACAGTGACAGGATCGGACAAAGTCAACATGGATTTACAAAAGGTAAATCGTGCTTGACTAATAGAAACATAGAAACATAGAAGATAGGAGCAGGAGTAGGCCATTCGGCCCTTCGAGCCTGCTCCACCATTCAATGAGATCATGGCTGATCATCCAAATTCAGTACCCTGTCCCTGCCTTCTCCCCATATCCCTTGATCCCTTTAGCCTTAAGAAATATATCCAACTCTTTCTTGAATATATTTAATGAACTGGCCTCCACCGCCCTCTGTGGCAGAGAATTCCACAGGTTCACCACTCTCTGGGTAAAGAAATTCCTCCTCATTTCAGTCCTAAATGGCTTACCCCTTATCCTTAGACTATGACCCCTGGTTCTGGACTCCCCGGCCATCAGAAACATCCTTCCTGCATCTAGTCTGTCCAGGCCTGACAGAATTTTATAGGTTTAGATGAGATCCCCTCTCAATCTTCTAAACTCCAGTGAGTATAAGCCCAATCGACACAATCTCTCCTCATACGTCATTCCTGCCATCCCAGGTATCAGCCTGGTGAATCTTCGCTGCACTCCTTCCATGGCAAGGACATCCTTCCTCAGGTAAGGCGACCAAAACTGCACACAATACTCAAGGTGCGGTCTCACCAAGGCCCTGTACAACTGCAGCAAGACATCCTTGTTCCTGTACTCGAACCCTCTTGCTACGAAGGCCAACATACCATTTTGCCACCAAAGTGGATAACCTCACATTTATCCACATTATAGTGCATTTGCCATGTTTCTGCCCAATCGCCCAACCTGTCCAAATCGTACTGGAGTTTCACGACATCCTCCTCACAGCTTACCCTCCCACCCAGCTTTGTGTCGTCTGCAAATTTGGAGATATTACATCTAATTCCCTCGTCCAGATCATTAATATATATTGTGAACAGCTGGGGTCCTAGGACCGATCCTTGCGGTACCCCACTAGTCACTGCCTGCCACTTGGAAAACGACCCGTTTATTCCAACTCTTTGCTTTCTGTCTGCCAACCAGTTCTCTATCCAATTCAATACCTTGCCCCCAATCCCATATGCCTTAATTTTGCATGCTAATCTCTTATGTGGGACCTTATCGAAAGCCTTCTGAAAGTCCAAATACACCACATCCACTGGTTCTCCCTTATCTATTTTACCAGTTACATCCTCAAAAAATTCCAGTAGATTAGTCAAGCATGATTTACCTTTTGTAAATCCATGTTGACTTTGTCCGATCCTGTTAGTGCTTTCCAAGTGCTCTGCTATTACATCTTTTATAATAGACTCTAGCATTTTCCCCACTACCGATGTCAGGCTTACCGGTCTATAATTCCCCGCTTTTTCTCTACCACCTTTTTTGAATAGTGGGGTAACATTAGATACCCTCCAATCCATGGGTACTGTTCCAGAGTCTATCGAGTTCTGGAAGATGACCAGCAATGCATCTACTATTTCTAGGACCACTTCCTTAAGTACCCTGGGATGTAGATTATCAGGCCCTGGGGATTTATTGGCCTTCAGTCCCATCAATTTTCCTAACACCATTTCCCTACAAATACTGATTTCTTTCAGTTCCACCCTTTCATTAGACCCTATGGTCCCCGGCATCTCTGGGAGGTTATTTGCGTCCTCCTTTGTGAAGACAGAACCAAAGTATGAATTTAGTTGGTCTGCCATTTCTTTGTTTCCCATTATAAATTCCCCTGATTCTGACTGCAAGAGACCTACGCTTGACTTCACCAATCTTTTTCTCTTCACATATCTATAAAAGCTTTTACAGTCAGTTTTTATGTTCCCTGATAGCTTACTCTCATATTCTATTTTCCCTTTCTTAATTAATCCCTTTGTCCTCCTTTGTTGAATCCTAAACTGCTCCCAATCCTCAGGATTATTGCTTTTTCTGGCCAATTTATATGTCCTCTCCTTGGATCTTATGCTGTCCCTAATTTCCCTTGTTAGCCACGGTTGAGTCACCTTTTTTGTTTTATTTTTATGCCAAACTGAGATGAACAAATTCTGTAGCTCATCCATTCGGTCTTTGAATGTTTGCCATTGCCTATCCACCGTCAACCCTTTGAGTGACATTCCCCAATCAATCCTACCCAACTCGCTCCTCAGACCATCATAATCTACTGGAATTTTTTGAGGATGTAACTGGTAGAATAGATAAGGGAGAACCAGTGGATGTGGTGTATTTGGACTTTCAGAAGGTCCCGCATAAAAGATTAGCATGTAAAGTTAAAGCACATGGGATTGGGGGTAAGGTACTAACTTGGATAGAGAACTTATTGGCAGACAGGAAGCAAAGAGTTGGAATAAACGGGTCTTTTTCCGAGTGGCAGGCAGTAACTAGTGGGGTACCGCAGGGATCGGTGCTAGGACGCCAACTATTCACAATATATATTAATGATCTAGACGAGGGAACCAGATGTAATATCTCCAAGTTTGCAGACGACACAAAGCTGGGTGGGCGTGTGTGCTGTGAGGAGGATGCCGAGAAACTCCAGTATGATTTGGACAGGTTGGGTGATTGGGCAGATGCATGGCAGATGCAGTATAATGTGGATGAATGTGAGGTTATCCACTTTGGTGGCAAAAACAGGAAGACAGATTATTATCTGAACGGCAATAGATTGGGAGAAGGGGACGTGCAATGAGACCTGGGTGTCCTTTACACCAATTGCTGAAGGTAAGCATGCAGGTGCAGCAGGCAGTTAAGAAGGCAAATGGTATGTTGGTCTTCATAGCGAGAGGATTCGAGTACAGGAGCAAGGATGTCCTGCTGCAGTTGTACAGGGCCTTGGTGAGACCACACCTTGAGTATTGTGTGCAGTTTTGGTCGCCTTATCTGAGGAAGAATGTTCTTGCCATGGAGGGAGTGCAGCGAAGATTCACCAGACTGATACCTGGGATAGCAGGAATGACGTATGAGGAGAGATTGGTTCGATTGGGCTTATATTCGCTGGAGTTTAGAAGAATGAGAGGGGAATCTCATTAAAACTTATAAAATTCTAACAGGACTAGACAGACGAGATGCAGGAAGGATGTTCCTGATGGCGGGGGAGTCCAGAACCAGGGGTCACAGTCTAAGGATAAGGGGTAAGCCATTTAGGACAGAGATGAGGAGGAATTTCTTCACCCCGAGAGTGGTGAACCTGTGGAATTCTCTACCATAGAAGGCAGTTGAGGCCAATTCATTAAATATATTCAAGAAGGAGTTAGATATATTTCTTAAGGCTAAAGGGATCAAGGGATATGGGGAGAAGGCAGGGACAGGGTACTGAATTTGGATGATCAGCCATGATCTTATTAAATGGCGGAGCAGTCTCGAGGGGCCGAATGGCCTACTCCTGCTCCTATCTTCTATGTTTCTATGTTTCTATGTTGATCACATCAGATATATTTTCTATGTTCATACATTTCATCAATCCCGATTGCATTTTTTAAGCAATAAGCCTAGAAATGATTAGTGCACAAACATTTGACGTTTTAAGTTTTTGCTACCTTAACAGAGGCATTAACCCTTTATATTCAAACATTCATATCTCAAGCTGTAATTTCTATGCTATATTCACTTAAAGTGAAAAATTACTTAGAATAAGGGGTTCCTTAACAATAAAACTTAAATGAATTCTCACACTAAATGTTATTTTATTAGGAGGAGCAACATCCCAACATTGAATAAGCATATCCGGTGCCAATTATATTTTATGCATTGATCAATATTCACTGCAAACCGTGAGTCTTTTTATTTCTTGCTTGTGCTGCCATTTTTGCTACTTTGCTGACAACACTAATTTATTTTTTATTGAACTCTGAAATTTATTATTTGAATTCAGTGACACCAGGGCACAATTTTGACACAACAGATGGAAGGTGCTGGAGAAAATGGCAAGCAATATGATTAAAAAGAAATGAAATATCAGTTTAACATCACCACAATTATTTTTCATTAGATTGCATGAACATTTTGCACCCTTACCATCTTAATATTTATGACTAATTTATCAGATTGCAAACAGTTGCAGCATCAACTGAATGGTAATATTTCTATTGGAGACCAGAAGCTATGGCAGAGCATGGCTGTACCAAGGAGGAGCACGTACAGCTGTCTCTTCTTCTACTTTGCTTCTGACTTTGCCGACTTCTGTCAGTAGAATAGTTTAGGGCATTTCTGTCACATTTCCCCTCTTCACTTTCATCGCCTGGAGGGGGGGAATCTGGCGGAGCAAATCGGCTGTCCTAAAACCTAGGGTAGAAATGCATCTTGGGCGGTAACACTAAACGGGCGGTATCGCATGGCCACCTGTTAAACCACCAGCCACCACCCTCAGCCCCCGGCCCGGTTCCCTGGACTTCAATACAACGGAATATTGGGCGGGGCCTATAACAACAACAACAACTTGCATTTATATAGCACCTTTAACGTAGTGAAATGTCCCAAGGCGCTTCACAGGAGCGTTTTCAAACAAAGTTTGACACCGAGAAACAGGAGGAGAAATTAGGACAAATTACCAAAAGCTTGGTCAAAGAGGTAGGTTTTAAGGAGCATCTTAAAGGAGGAGCGAGAGGTAGAGAGGCAGAGAGGTTTAGGAAGGGAATTTCCGAGTTCAGGCCCTAGACAGCTGAAGGCACAGCCGCCAATGGTGGAGTGATTAAAATCGGGGATGCGCAAGAGGCCAGAATTGGAGGCGCGCAGAGATCTCAGAGGGTTGGAGGGTTGGAGGAGGTTACAGAGATAGGGAGGGGCGAGGCAAAGCCATGGAGGGATTTGAAAACAAGGGTGAGAATTTTAAAATTGAGGCGTTGCCGCACCAGGAGTCAAGGGGGTCAGACAGGTGTTTCTGCAGCTGCAGACGTGCCTCCAGGATGGTATGTTGCCTCCCTGGTGTCAGGGTCAAGGATGTCACTGAGCGGCTGCAGCACATTCTGAGGCGAGAGGGTGAACAGCCTGAGGTCGTGGTCCATATTGGTACCAACGACATAGGTAGAAAGAGGGATGAGGTCCTGCAGGTAGGTTTTAGGGAGCTAGGAAAGAGATTAAAAAGCAGGACCTCAAAGGTAGTAATCTCCGGATTACTCTCGGTGCCTTGCACTAGTGAGTTTAGAAATAGGAGATAGAGCAGATGAATGCATGGCTGGAGAGATGGTGCCAGAGGGAGGGCTTCAGATTCCTGGAGCATTGGGACCGGTTCTGGGGGAGGTGGGACCTGTACAGACCGGATGGGTTGCACCCCAACAGGGCCGGAACCAATATCCTCATGGGGAGGTTTGCTATTGCTGTTGGGGAGGGTTTAAACTAATTTGGCAGGGGGATGGGCACCAGGATGTAACATTAGAAAGGGGAAATAAAGTGCTCAAATGATTAGGAGAGGCAGAGAGCACTAAAGTTAGAAATAGTAAGGTATTAGGTTGGGTCCAACTAGGAGAGAATACAGGATGGTCTAAGATGGGTTTACAGTGTATGTATGTGAACGCACGAAGCGTAGTAAACAAGGTAAGTGAGCTGCAGGCACAAATAGCCACAACGGAATATGATGTTGTGGCAATAACTGAGACATGGCTCAAAAAAGGGCAGGATTGGGTATTAAATATTTCTGGTTATAAGGAGTTCAGGAAAGATAGGGAAGGAAAGATAGGAGGTGGTGTGGCAGTAGTGGTTAAGAAGAATGTTACAGCGCTGGAGAGGGAGGATGTCCTGGAGGGGTCAAGGACAGAATCTATATGGCTAGAGTTAAGAAATAATAGAGGTGCCATTACACTACTAGGTGTATTCTATAGAAAATCAAATAGTGGGAAAGATATGGAGGAACAAATTTGCAGGGAAATTACAGAGAGGTGCAAGAACTTTAGAGTCGTAATAATGGGGGACTTCAACTATCCTAATATAGACTGGGATTGTAATAGTGTAAATGGCAGAGCGGGGGAAGAATTTCTGAACTGTGTTCAGGAGAACTTTCTTGATCAGTGTGTTTCCAGCCCAACAAGGGAGGAGGCATTGCTGGATCTGGTTCTGGGGAATGAGGTAGGTCAAGTGGAGCAAGTGTCTGTAGGTGAACATTTAGGGAACAGTGATCATAGTATCATAAGGTTTAGATTAGCTATGGAAAAGGACAGGGAACAATCTAGGGTAAGAAAGTTTAACTGGGGGAAGGCCAATTTCAGTGGGATGAGAACGGATCTGGCCCGGGTAAACTGGAATCAAAGATTGGCAGGCAAAACTGTAATGGAACAATGGGCTGCCTTTAAAAAGGAAATAGTTCAGGTACAGTCGAGATACATTCCCACTTGGGGGAAAGGCAGGGCAACTAAAGTCAGGGCTCCCTGGATGACGACAGAGATAGAGAATATGATGAAGCAGAAAAAGAGCGTGTACGACAGATGTCAGGTTGCAAATACATCTGAGAATCAGGCTAAATACAGAAAGGTCAGAGGAGAAGTGAAAAAGAAAATAAGAGGGGCAAAGAGAGGGTATGAGAATAGAATGGCAGCCAACATATAAGGTAATCCAAAAGTCTTCTATAGGCATATAAATAGTAAAAGGGTAGCAAGAGGAAGGGTGGGGCCGATTAGGGACCAAAAAGGAGACCTATGCATGGAGGCAGAGGGTATGGCTGAGGTACTGAATGAATACTTTGCATCTGTCTTCACCAAGGAAGAAGATGCTTCCATAGACATAGTGAAGGAGGAGGTTGTGGAGATACTTGTGAAATAAAGAGTAGATTGCCTTTCAAAAGCTCGGCTTTATTAACCTTAAAAAACCAGCAAGTACATGTTGAGCACCCAGTCTCAACCACTGTAGAAAACTGAATTTAAGATGGCCACCACAGGTCACATGGAATCAACTAACCAATAAGTTTACAGCATATATCTCAAGGCAGGAAAACAGGCAACCAATTACAATTATAAAACAAGAATAATCACCACAACTTGATAGGATAAAAAATTGATAAAGAGGAGCTATTAGAAACGCTGGCTGTACTTAAAGTAGATAAATCACCAGGAGCGATGGGATGCATCCTAGGATGCTGAGGGAATTGAGGGAGGAAATTGCGGAAGAGCTGAACTCAAGAGGTGAGGTGAGAGTGACTGCCCTTGATATCAAGGCAGCATTTGATCGAGTGTGGCATCAAGGAGCCCTAGCAAAACTGAAGTCAATGGGAATCAAGGGGAAAACTCTCCATTGGTTGGAATTATACCTAGCACAAAGGAAGTTGGCTGTGGTGGTTGGAGGTCATTCATCTCAATCACATGACATCACTGCAGGAGTTCCTCAGGGCAGTGTCCTAGGCCCAACTGTTAAGTCCGTGAATGATTGAGACACGGACTAGCAGGAGTGAAAACAAACAGATCTTTACTGGTGGAAGTCCACAGCGAAACTAAACAGAGGCTCTCTAGCGCCTCTTAGACAGGGGTGGTCACTGCTGGTACTGCAGTCTGAGACCAGTTATTCTCTTAAAGGTACATACACAACAATTCCTCCCCTTTTAGATAAACAGTACATAACATTCATTTAACAACTAAATGATAACGAATTACAATCACAATTACTGTTGCTAGATACATTGGTTAAGTTAAGCAATTATAAGTTCAGTCTTTGAGGAGGCTTCCTGATTCTGTCTGGATTACGCCTCTTTGGGGTATCAGGTTCTTCTGGCAATGTTGCGTCGGGATCAATGTCTTTGTTTGGTTCCTCTGCTTCCAATATTACCGGTTCTGCGGTAGCTGCAATTGGAACGTCAATTTCATTACCAGGTGTATCAGATCGTGGTGTGGAGTTGACGTTTTCCAGTGACTCTAGAATCTGGTCAGCATGGCGTCTTACAATGCTCTCCCCAACATCCACGGTATACATGAGAGGTCCTTGTCGTGTACAAATCGTTCCTGGCTGCCATTTCTCAGTGCGGTAGTCCCGGGCCAAAACTGGTTGACCTATCTTAAAACTCCTGGTCGGCCTTTCATTCATATTCTGGAACTGCCTGTTCTCCACATCTCTTCGGACGTTTGGCTTAACCAAATCCAAGCGGCATCGTAGTCTTCGATTGAAGAACATCATGGCTGGAGTTTGGTTGGTAACCGCATGTGTCGCATTCCGGTAGGCAAACAAGAAGTTGTCCACCTTGTGTTGTAGGGGTATATCTTCATTACACATTGCCTTGATAGCCTTCTTGAATGTTTGGAGAAACCTCTCGGCCAATCCATTAGTGGCTGGATGATATGGGGCAGATGTGTAATGCTTAACACCATTGTTCTTTAAGAACCTCCGGAACTCTTCAGACACAAACTGTGGTCCATTGTCAGAGCAAATCTGTTCAGGCAGCCCATTCCTGGCGAATATGGTTCGTAAAACTGTGATAGTTTTTTCCGTGGTGGTTGAGGACATTTTTATTACCTCTGGCCACTTTGAATGTGCATCCACCGCAATTAAAAACATCGAGTCCATGAAGGGACCAGCAAAATCAATGTGCACCCTTTGCCATGGAGATGAGGGCCACTCCCATGGATGCAAAGGAGCTTGTGGTGGGGCGTTTTGGACCTTCTGGCATCCTGCACAGCTCTTGGTCATCTCTTCGATTTCTCTATCGATTCCCGGCCACCACACAAACGCTCTGGCTAAGCTCTTCATTTTTACCCCACCCAGATGACCCTCATGAAGCTCATTGAGCACTCTATCCGTCAACTTAGGTGGAATTACTACACTGGATCCACACATCAAGGTTCCTCTGCACACTGACAGCTGTTCTCTTCTCGGCGAGAATGCTGGCAGCAGTGGTTCGCCATGTGCTGGCCATCCCTTCACCGTTAAATCATTGACCCGTGATAGTGTCGGGTCATTCCGTGTTTCCTTTTCTACGTTTGCATTCGTCACAGGGAGACATTCGACTATGGTCGAGTGGAATAACTCCATTGGATCCACTGTAAGGTCTTCTTCTTCCACCGTCGGCAACGGTAGATGTGACAATCCATCAGCATTTCCATGCTGTTTAGTTCCTTTGTACTCGATGTCATATTGGTGTGCCCCTAGGAAAAGGGACCATCTCTGCAGCCGTTGTGCTGTCATTATCGGTACGCCCTTCTGAGGGTTGAAAATGGAGACAAGAGGTTGATGATCGGTTAGTAGAGTAAATTTTTGACCGTGCAGATAGTGATTGAACTTCTTCACCCCCCACACTAGGCTGAGGGCCTCTCTGTCAATCTGGGCGTAGTTACGCTCGGCAGAAGTTAACGAGCGTGATGCAAAAGCTATCGGCCTGTCTAGACCATCAAGGAATTTATGTGACAGTACCGCCCCAATGCCGTAGGGAGACGCATCACACGCCAGCCTGATTGGCAGTGCTGGGTTGTAGTGAGCCAATACTTCCCTTGAAGTGATTAAGTCCTTACTCTTCTGAAAAGCACGCTTACAATCATTGTTCCATTTCCATGCTACCCCCGTTCGTAGCAGGGCGTTCAGTGGGTACAGAATTGTCGACAAATTCGGCAAAAACTTATGATAGTAATTCACCAACCCGAGGAATGACCTCAGTTGCGACACATTTTCAGGCGCTGGGGCCTTAACAACCGCTTCAATTTTATCAGGGGACTTATGTAACCCCTCTTCATCAATCACGTGGCCACAATACGATATCTGTTTCTTAAAAAATTCGCACTTGGGGCGGTTGGCTCGCAGCCCATGTTCCCGTGGTCTAGTGAGCACCTGTTCTAGGTTGTTAAGGTGTTCACTGTCATCTTCACCTGTTACAAGGATGTCGTCCAAGTAACACTGAGTCCCCGGAATCCCTTGCAGGACTTGTTCCATCGCTCTTTGCCATATCGTGAGATACTTCCTAGAGGACTCTTCAACCTCCATCTGCAAATATGCTTGTGCTAGGTCAATTTTTGTAAAACGCTTCCCTCCAGACAGTGAGGCGAAGATGTCTTCTATCCTTGGAAGAGGATATTGTACTGTGTGAAGGACAGGGTTCAACATCACCTTGAAATCCCCACAGATGCGAATCTTCCTTGGCTCTCCGGACTTATTGCTTAACGTTTTCTTCATGACAGGAACGATGGGTGTCGCCCACTCGCTCCAGTCGACCTTAGACAACACGCCCGCCTTCTCCAGATTCTCCAGCTCTGCCTCGACGGCTGGGCGAA
Organism: Somniosus microcephalus; assembly: GCF_052327205.1. NCBI lineage: Eukaryota > Metazoa > Chordata > Chondrichthyes > Squaliformes > Somniosidae > Somniosus > Somniosus microcephalus. Next base: position 72,271,694 of record NC_141008.1, on the reverse strand, counting down.
TTGCATATGGTACCGGTCTTGCTTTGAAAAACTTGGGAACTGCATTCTCTTCTATTTTTATCGAGGCGGTTACGCCTTTAAGCGTGCCCAGTTCTTGTTGAAATACCTCTTTGGCGTTAGCTAAGATTGTTGACAATCGTCCAGGAGTGACGTCTTCATCTTTTTTACCATCCACCGTCATTGCATGAATGGAATGCCAATCTAAGTTTATCTTCCTGATCCATTCCCGTCCCAATAACGGTGGTCCACCATTTGGCAGTATGTAGAGATACAATTTCCGTATTTTCTTGCCATTGTATTTGACAGGCACCCTTAGTTTTCCTCTGGGGTATACTTTTTGCCCCGTATACGTCATCAAGACGATGGATGTCTCTCTCAAGGGTATGTGTGAAAATAGCCGCTCGTAGTCTCGTCGATTCATGACGGTTAGCGCTGATCCTGTATCCAATTCCATTTTAACTTGGGACCCTGCTATCGTGAGAGTGACCCAAATGGTTCGGTGATCCTCTTTTGCGATTACATTGTGAAGTTTGAGACAGCTTAGTCTCCTGTTTCCGGATTCACTATCGCTCATCTGGTCTTCGAAACTACTGTCCGTCATCTTTTGAACTTTCTTGTACGGTTCCTTAGCAGCCTTTTTGTTGTCGCTGGTCTTCTTCCCAGACCTACAAACTCGTGCAATGTGTCCAATCTTCCCGCATTGTCTGCATATTTTGTCTTTGGACCAGCAGTCCTTCTGGTCATGGTTAGTTCTGCCGCAGCGATAACATTTTGCAAATCCCCGTATTCCTGTGGTTTTTGTTGAATTTCTGCAGCTCCCCTGGCTGCTGCTTCATACGATACTGCCACGCTGAAAGCCTTATCTAGCGTCAGCTCTTTTTCTGAGAGTAACTTCTTCTGTGTTCCTTCCCTCAGGAGCCCACAGACAAATTTGTCCCGTAGGGTATCTGCCAGTCCTGCTCCGAACTGGCAGTGCTTTGATAGCTTGCATAGTTCTGTAAGATACTCAGCATTGTTCTCATCTTTGTGCTGAGTTCTCCTGTGGAATTTAAATCTTTCTGCTATCAACAGCGGTGCAGGGTTTAAGTGTTCCTGTAGGACAGCAACAATTTCGTTAAAATTCTTCGCCTTCGGTTTGGCTGGAGTAATCAGGTCCCGCAATAGGCCGTACATTCTAGCGCCCATTAAGTTTAGCAATATCGATGCCTTTTTCCCCTCCGCTATATCGTTTGCCTCGAAATATACCTTGACTCTTTCCACATACGTGGTCCAGTCCTCTAATATATTATCAAAAGCAGTGATACAGCCAGTCTTCGGCATCTTGCAAAACTAAAATGGCGCCTCCCGCGCTTTGCCTTCTTTCCCGATTTAACAAAATGGCGCCTCCCGCGCTTTGCCTTCTTCCCCGCTGTTGTTAGCGCTGCTTTCCACGGTTTCTTGCGCGTATTCTTTTTCTTTTATTATTTTCCCGTCGTGGAGCGGACCCTCTGGGACACTTCCCTCCCTCTTCTTAGGTCCGAACGCTGCCCGGCTTCGAAACACCGGCCGCGCCCTGTGTGCTCCACCCTCTCTCTCTCTCTTCGCTTCCCGACTCGCTGCCCGACCCCGTTGAAAAGCCACCCGATCGAGCTTCAGCCCGCCGCAGCCCAGGAAGGATCAGAGCACTACCTGCCACCAGCCCGATTAGCTGGGAAACCACAGACCGAGGAACCCAGCCTGGCTCTGGACAGTCTCTCCTGCAAGTTTTTAAACCGATGATTGACGGTCGACGCCCGTTTCTCGAGTTTCAATGGCCTCTTTTTTTTTTCTTTCTTCTGGCTCCGACCTTCAACGTCGTCGGAGCTGCTGCTGAGTTGCAGGTAAGTTCGTTTCGTACTCGTCGCCAGTGTTAAGTCCGTGAATGCTTGAGACACGGACTAGCAGGAGTGAAAACAAACAGATCTTTACTGGTGGAAGTCCATAGCGAAACTAAACAACAGAGGCTCTCTAGTGCCTTTTATACAGGGGTGGTCACTGCCGGTACTGCAGTCTGAGACCAGTTATTCTCTTAAAGGTACATACACAACACCAACCATCTTCAGCTGTTTCATCAATGATCTTCCCTCCATCATAAGGTCAGAAGTGGGGATGTTCGCTGATGATTGCACACTGTTCAGCACCATTCGAGACTCGTCAGATACTGACGCAGTCCGTGTCCATATGCAGCAAGACCTGGGCAACATTCAGACTTGGGCTGACAAGTGGCAAGTAACATTCGCACCACACAAGTGCCAGGCAATGACCATCTCCAACAAACGAGACTCTAACCATCTCCCCTTGACATTCAATGGCATTACCATCACTGAATCCCCCACTATCAACATCCTGGGGGTTACCATTGATCAGAAACTGAACTGGACCAGCCATATAAATACTGCGGCTACAAGAGCAGGCCAGAAGCTGGGAATTCTGCAGCGAGTGTCTCACCTCCCAACTCCCCAAAGCCTTTCCACCATCTACAAGGCACAAGTCAGAAGTGTGATGGAATACTCTCCACTTGCCTGGATGAGTGCAGCTCCAACAACACTCAAGAAGCTCGACACCATTCAGGATAAAGCAGCCCGCTTGATTGGCACTCCATCCACCACCTTCAAAATTCACTCCCTCCACCACCGGCGCACTGTGGCTGCAGTGTGTACCATCTACAAGATGCACTGCAGCAACTCGCCAAAGCTCCTTCAACAGCACCTTCCAAACCCGCGACCTCTACCACTTAGAAGGACAAGGGCAGCAGACGCATGGGAACATCACCACCTACAAGTTCCCCTCCAAGCCACACACCATCCTGACTTGAACCTGTATCGCCGTTCCTTCACTGTCGCTGGGCCAAAATCCTGGAACTCCCTTCCTAACAGCATTGTGGGTGTACCTACACCATATGGACTGCAGCGGTTCAAGAGGGCGGCTCACCACCATCTTCTCAAGGGCAATTAGAGATTGGCACTAAATGCAGGCCTAGCCAGCGACGCCCACATCCCATCAATTAATTTAAAAAAAAAAAAAAAATTTAATATTGCAATCCTCCATAGATACGGGGGTGGTGCCAGAGGACTGGAAAATTGGAAACGTTACACCCTTGTTCAAAAAAGGGTGTAAAGATAAACCCAGCAACTACAGGCCAGTCAGTTTAACCTCGGTAGTGGAGAAGCTTTTAGAAATAGTAATCAGGGACAAAATTAACAGTCACTTGGACAAGTGTGGATTAATTAAGGAAAGCCAGCATGGATTTGTTAAAGGCAAATCGTGTTTAACCAACTTGATCGAGTATTTAATGAGGTAACAGAGAGGGTTGATGAGGGCAGTGCGATTGACGTGGTGTACATGGATTTCCAAAAGGCGTTCGACAAAGTGCCACATAATAGGCTTGCCAGCAAAGTTGAAGCCCATGGAATAAAAGGGACAGTGGCAGCCTGGATACAAAATTGGTTAAGTGACAGGAAACAGAGAGTAATGGTGAATGGTTGTTTTTCAGACTGGAGGAAGGTACACAGTGGTGTTCACCAGGGGTCAGTTCTAGGACCTCTGCTTTTCTTGATATATATTAAATACTTGGACTTGGATGTACAGGGCACAATTTCAAAATTTGCAGATGACACAAAGCTTGGAAGTATAGTGAACAGTGAGGAGGAGAGTGATAGACTTCAGGAAGACATAATAATAATAATCAATTTTATTGTCATTGTTAGTGCACAAGTGCAGTACAACAAAATGTAGGCTTGCGGCTCCCGAGTGTACATTTAGATTAAGACATTTAAGCATTCAACATTCATTTGGCTTGTAATACATTAACATAAACATAACCATAATAAAGTGCATTGGCAGATGTGCAGGCTTTAGAGTTTATTTGTGGAGTTCAGTAGGATGACAGCCCTGGGAAAGAAGCTGTTCCTAAATCTGGTCGTACGGGTGCGAATGCATCTGTAGCGTCTCCCAGATGGCAGGAGGGCGAACAGACTGTGGCTGGGGTGGGTAGGGTCTTTGATGATGGTCCGTGACCTCCGTAAACAGCATTTCTGGTATATGTGCTCTATGGTCGGTAGCCGGGTGCCGGTAATGCGTTGGGCAGTTTTGACTACCCGCTGCAGGGCTTTCCGGTCATAGTGGCTACAGCTGCCATACCATACTGTGATACAGTTCGTCAGGATGCTCTCTATTGTGCAGCGGTAAAAGTTAGAGAGGATCAGGGGTGACAGGTTACATCCCTTCAGCCTCCTTAGGAAATATAGGCGCTGCTGGGCCTTCTTCACCAGAGAGGAGGTATTGAGGGACCAGGAGAGGTCTTCCGTGATGTGGACTCCGAGGAACTTAAAGCTGTCCACCCTTTCCACCACAGCCCCATTGACGTGGATGGGGGTGTGACTTCTGCCTTTAGACTTCCTGAAGTCCACAATGATTTCTTTGGTTTTCTTGATGTTAAGGGCCAGGTTGTTATCGGCGCACCACTTCACGAGATGCTGGACCTCCTCCCTGTAGGCTGACTCATCGTTGTTGGTGATCTGGCCTACTACCGTGGTATCATCCGCAAACTTGATGATGGTGTTGGAACCATGAACAGCCACACAGTCGTGGGTGAAGAGGGAGTAGAGGAGGGGGCTCAGCACACATCCTTGTGGGGCCCCCGTGTTCAGGGTCGGGGGGTGCTGGTGAAATCGGCGGACACGTGGCAGATGAAATTTAATGCAGAACAGTGTAAAGTGATACATTTTGGTAGAAAGAATGAGGAGAGGACATATAAACTAAATGGTACAATCCTAAAGTGGGTGCACAATCAGAGGCATCTGGGGGTATATGTGCACAAATCATTGAAGGTGGCAGGGCAGGTTGTGAAAACTGTTAAAAAGGCTTACGGGATCCTGGGCATCATAAATAGAGGTATAGAGTACAAAAGTGTGGAAATTATGATGAGCCTGTATAAAACACTGGTTTGGTCCCAACTGGAGTACTGTGTCCAAATCTGGGCACCACACTTTAGGAAAGATGTGAAGACCTTAGAGAGGGTGCAGAAAAGATTTACAAGAATGATTCCAGGGATGAGGGACTTCAGTTACATTGATAGACTGGAGAAGCTGGGGTTGTTCTCCTTGGTGCAGAGAAGATTGAGAGGAGATTTGATAGAGGTGTTCAAAATCATGAGGGGTCTGGACAGAGTAGATAGAGAGAAACTGTTCCCATTGGCAGAAGGATCGAGAACCAGAGGACACAGATTGAAGGTGATTGGCCAAAGAACCAAAGGCGATGTAAGAAAAAGCTTTTTCACGCAACGAGTGGTTAAGATCTGGAGTGCACTGCCTGAAAGGGACTCAATCTTATCTTACAAAAGGGAGTTGGATAAGTAGCTGAAAGAAAAAAAATTGCAGGGCTACGGGTAAAGGGCGGGAGAGTGGAACTAGCTGAGAGTTGGCATGGGCTCGATGGACCGAATGACCTTCTTCCATGCTGTAACCATTTTATTATTCTATGATTCTATGATAAGGTAGGTCAGCAAGCACAAGGGTGATAACAGGCGGCTGGTGAAATACCGCCCATTTAGCACTATCGCTCAAGATTAATTTCTACCCCAGCCTGTCTGAAATCAATGGGTTGAAAAGCGGGAAGATTCTACAGCAGACGGGCAGTCTGCTCCACCAGATTGGTGCCCTGACAGTCACAGTGCAAATCACAGCCATAGATTCTGTGTGTTGTACACTGTGGCTTATGGTCTCCTTGTCAGTTATTAATAAATTACCTGTAACAGGTCCTTCTATAGGTACTTATACAAGTCTGCAAATTAAATATTCCTGTATTAACTCTCATCTGTCTGCAACTTTAATGAGGGTGTCAAGCCATGTATTTTAAGGTTTAAACAATTGTACAGTAATATTACACAGTGTTGTCTCCAAACTCTAATAGTAATGTTTAATTTTAAGAGGGTGTTTACTGTTTAACTTTTGAAGAAATCCCTCGTCCCCAAGATTATTTTGAGGGGAGGACGAACATTGTGAAAGCTACTTTTTTCCTTCCTTTTTCAGTGTACAACAAAAGAAACTGGATATTCTGCGTATGTTCTTTTTATATATTAAATGTAATGGACAACATACAGGCATAAAAGGGGTACGACAAGGGCCAATTTCAGGGACCAACGTTCCATGCTGTAAGGGGTTTTAGATCGCAGAGGTTTCTCTCTCTAGAGGCCTCTCTCTCTTGCACAGTAAAACCGTGAGTGGTTCGACCCACTCGCCCCTTAGATTCTGTACTCTGGACTTTGGGGCAGGAACTACAATGTAGAGAAAACTCTTATAGACCAAGTTTGATGAAACGAAATGAAATTTTATTGCATATGGAAACACAAATCAAATGCAAGCAAATAAGAGAGTACATGGGAGGGAAAAACACAAACAAATCATAACGACACAATACTAACTAAGGCAAATACAGGCATCTTATACTCTACAAAAATCATCATGAAATAGGGAAACACACGGAACATCGAGGGATAACAACTCATGTTAATTATACCCTTAAATATCCACCCCCTTAAACCTATCTAGATCTGATTATGGAGGGCCAGGAACATGCTCACCAATCCAACTAGGAAGTGCAAGGTTTTGAACCAGTCTGCGTTTGGTCCTTTCAGGCGTCCCGTCTCCACGTGGATCGTGGAGCCCCAGCGAGCTGCGCCTCACCTCTCTCCTGAGGTGGGGGTTGGGGTGGCTGGACACCGGCTGGCCTGGATGTCGGCGGGGTCGGGGATCGTCAGCTCGACCCCGGTCAGGTTCTTTCTGTAGTTTGATTTTGTCTCTTCTCCCGAGACTGTCGATGGCCTCTCGTTTCGTCAACGGCCCGGGGTTGGTCGATGATCTCCCGATGTTTTACCCCAGGGCGGGACGCCGGTTCGAACGACCTTCTTGATGGCGGTTTGGTCTTCTTCTCCTTCCTCTCCGTCGATGGAGAGGAGTCCCGCTGATCTTCTCCCGAAGCGGCTCCTCTTTACCCAGCTCAACAGCTGGACAGGCCTGCAAGCTGACGAGTGTTTTGTCCGTAACCCCTACCCGTGTGTTCGCACAATTATACTTCTTTCCAGAAGCTCTTATCTCGCGCCAGATCAGGTTAGTCTTTGTTTAACTTTTGGCGGCTTGTTGCACAACCGGGTAGTTATTATATTTTAAGCTGTTCTTGGATGGCCGGTAACGGCCCATCTCTGGTCTGGAATGACCTTCATTGTTTTTAATGTCCTGGTGATGTCCTTAACGGGCCCTTGATGCTCTTCTCATGAATATGAAACTGTTCCCTTTTGTCTGGGTCAACATTTAGATGGCCTTTATCTACAGGCCGATCTCGACTGGATCTGCATCCAATCTATATGTATATGTGGGTGTCTGGTTTTGTTCTCTCAGAAACAGCTTCCAGAACTTACTTTGGGCTGAATCCACAAAGCTGTCTGAGGATTTGCAGGAACCATTTTAAAATGTCCCAATAAGTTGATCACGGGGTCTGGTGGCCATTTTGAATGCCCCTTTTTCTGGGCTTCTTTTAAAACAGTTTTTAAAATCATGGCCTCTTCTGCCATTCGACCCTTTATAATATAAAGTTCAATTTTGCGAATCCTACAATGCTCAAAAGGAGCCTGGAAGACAGCCGATCCGATAATGTGTCGGGCCATTTTTCAGCGTCACTGAAAGAGGCATTAGGCCTCTTTCATATGTAAATAAGGGGCATGTATTAGGCCCCCTCTACCTAGACATCGCAGAGCGAAGGAGCAGGAGTTGGGCCTGCTGATCCGCTTGGGGTTCCTCTGCCATCAAAAGGTTAGTTTGTTAAAGAAAAACGCTTAAAAAAAAAAGTTCTTCTGGAGACGGGAGTGCTCTCCCGACTCCATGATATCCCGATCAATCCCCACCTCCAGCTCCACCCCATCTGACACATAGAAACATAGAAACATGGAAGATAGGAGCAGGAGTAGGCCATTCGGCCCCTCGAGCCTGCTCCGCCATTCAATGAGATCATGGCTGATCATCCAAACTCAGTACCCTGTCCCTGCTTTCTCCCCATATCCCTTGATCCCTTTAGCCTTAAGAAATATATCTAACTCCTTCTTGAATATATTTAATGAATTGGCCTCAACTGCCTTCTGTGGTAGAGAATTCCACAGGTTCACCACTCTCGGGGTGAAGAAATTCCTCCTCATCTCTGTCCTAAATGGCTTACCCCTTATCCTTAGACTGTGACCCCTGGTTCTGGACTCCCCGACCATCGGGAACATCCTTCCTGCATCTAGTCTGTCTAGTCCTGTTAGAACTTTATAAATTTCAATGAGATCCCCTCTCATTCTTCTAAACTCCAGCGAGTATAAGCCCAATCGACCCAATCTCTCCTCATACGTCATTCCTGCCAGCCCAGGTATCAGTCTGGTGAATCTTCACTGCCCTCCCTCCATGGCAAGAACATCCTTCCTCAGATAAGATGCCCTTGCATGATAGATGAAAAGTGTAAAGTAGGAAGGCTAGAAAAGACTCAAAAAACATCACATTTCTAGTTCTGATCTGGCAGTCCTTGCAGCTATTGGTCAGTGGCAGCAGTGTCAGGTTAAGGAGTGGGGGGGGGGGGGGGGGCGGTGGCGGTAATCAGTCAAGCTTTCCAATCCTAATACAAAAAGAAAATACTGCAGATGTTGGAAATCTGAAATAAAAACAGAAAATGCTGGAGATACTCAGCAGGTCAGGCAGCATCTGTGAAGCGAGATGACCTTTTAGGTTATCGACCTGAAACATTAATTCTGTTTCTCTCTTCACAGATGCTGCCTGACCTGCTGAGGACCTCCAGCATTTGCTGTTTTTATTTCCAATCCTAATTGCTGTCTAGTGGCCCTGTAGAAAAGTGCACGGACACCAGATAAAGACAGAATTGGGTTTGACGGGGAAGCTCCCACCATCTCACTGGGCTCCCGCATTAGGAATGGCTACTTGGACGAGGCAGTAAAGGGCTGGAGGCACCAGTGGAACCCAACAAGAATCAGCATCGGCAGAAGAGGAGGAAAACTGGAAAGGAAATCAGTAGCAGATGTGCTCGATAGACGGGGGATGAAACTACCTGCTTGGTGTGCGCTCATTGTGCCAGATTTCATGGCCGTTTTGTGTAGTCCACTGGGAATTTAGTTGAGGCTGCTCTCACCTAATCTCTCTCTGGACCGTCAACAGCCATCGGAGAGAGTCGACTTTCATTTCACCTGTCGCAACGGAACTCGGTCACAGCAACAAAAGGACAGTGTTCTGTCCTGTCGCTCCCTTTGACAACATTCACACCACTCAGAAAAATCGCTTCTGGTAAAAACAAATGAAACAACTAGGACTGGAGAGGACTGACAATAGATACACTGTTTTGCAGCATCACTGAGCGATAATCACATAAAGCCTTAACGACTCAGAGTTAATTCATCTGTTCATTATGTCATGAGGGAAAAGAAGTGCGTGAAATGGCTTTACAAGAATTTATGGGGTCTGACATGGTGTGAAGAAGCATCGTAAGATATCATAGAAATGACCTTAAATTGCTCGCTGACACAAAATATGGAAAACATTGCAAAAGGCTTGACAGCTACCACAGCTAGAAAAGACACAGAGACACAGAGGAACACTTGTATTGCAGGCGAGACAGACAGCTGTGGGCACTGGGAGATGCAGGAAATTGGTTGTGTGGCGAGCACAAAGACACAAGGCAGGAACGAAACAGAGGCGAGGGATAAATGATTACCTAAATGTTAAACGTCTTCTGACTTGTGTCAGCTGGGACTGAATTGAAGCTGTCAGAGTTCATTTCCTTTCGTGACCCAGAAATTCAGTGGGAGATCCTCAGCTGCTCTTCCGGCATTAGATTTGAAGCAAGCTCTCCAGAGGTAGAGGGCATTGACTGCTCCTACCGCCTTAGGGGGCCATTCAACACTCAGAATATCTTTCACAACAGTACATGTAATGCTCAGAGAGCACTGGCAGAGAATTGAGAGGGAAAGCATCCGATTCTGTCCGTGCTTGACGTATAATAAATATATCGACAGAGGAAAGGACATTAAAATCGATGTTTTTTGAATGAGTTCGCTTTGGGGGTGTCAAGTGAAGACAGCTCCGTGTGTGCTCTTGTTGAAATGCTAATGTGCTTTCTTTGACTGAGAATCGACATCTTGTACAATACGCTTTCTGAACACAGCTCCAATACAAACTCACAGCTCTACTGGTAATATTCGATCCGAAGTGCTATTGCCCTGGCTAACTGTAAATTGCTCTCTGCACTCTGAATATGGAAGACAGGAACATAAGAACATAAGAAATAGGAGCAGGAGTAGGCCAATCGGCCCCTCGAGCCTGCTCCACCATTCAATAAGATCATGGCTGACCTGATCCTAACCTCAAATCTTCTATCACTCTGCATCCACCCGAACCCATGTGATCTCCTGGGAGAGGCGAAAAACCAGATAAAGACCCAATGGCCAATTTAGGAGAAAAAAATCTGGAAAATTCCTCTCCGACCCATCTAGGCGATCGAAATTCTTCCAGGAAATCACTCTGTCCCTATATTTTCTACAGTACTTACCTTCTGTAAAGGCGATCTCCACCCCAGCCAGGAACAGGAATAAAACCATCTCCTGAAATCTAACACAGAATTAGAACACAGTAGGAGCAGAACCAGGCTACACGGCCCCTGAGCCCACTCCACTACCCACAGGGCTATGACCATTCCGAACCTAGACTCATGTCCAATTTCCTGCCCGCTCCCCGTAACCCTTAATTCCCTTTACCTCTAGGAAACTATCTATTTCTGTTTTAAATTTATTTAATGATGTAGCTTCCACAGCTTTCTGGGGCAGCAAATTCCACAAACCTACCACCCTCTGAGTGAAGAAGTTTCTCCTCATCTCAGTTTTGAAAGAGCAGCCCCTTATTTTAAGACTATGCCCCCTAGTTCTAGTTTCACCCTTCATTGGGAACATCCTCACCGCATCCACCCGATCAAGCCCCTTCACAATCTTATATGTTTCAATAAGATCGCCTCTCATTCTTCTGAACTCCAATGAGTAGAGTCCCAATCTACTCAACCTCTCCTCATATGACCACCCCCTCATCCCCAGGATTAACTGAGTGAACCTTATTTGTACTGACTCGAGAGCAAGTATGTCTTTTCTTAAGTATGGACACCAAAACTGTACGCAGTATTCCAGGTGCGGTCTCAACAATAACTTGTATAACTGCAGTAATACCTCCCTGTTTTTATATTCCATCCCCCTAGCAATAAAAGCCAACATTCCATTGGCCTTCTTAATCACTTGCTGCACCTGCATACTAACTTTTTGAGTTTCGTGCACCAGGACCCCCAGATCCCTTTGTACTACAGTACTTTCCAGTTTTTTGCCATTAAGATAATAACTTGCTCTATGATTTTTCCTGCCAAAGTGCATAACCTCACACTTTCCAGTATTGTATTCCATCTGCCAAATCTCTGCCCACTTACTTAGCCTGTCTATGTCCATTTGCAGGTTTTTTATGTCCTCCTCACTCACTACTTTCCGTCCCATCTTTGTATCATCTGCAAACTTTGATATGTTACACTCGGTCCCCTTCTCCAAACCGTTAATATAGATTGTAAAAAGTTGGGGACCCAGCACCGACCCCTGCGGAACACCACTAGTTACTGGTTGCCAATCTGAGAACGAACCATTTATCCCAATTCTCTGCTTTCTGTTAGAGAGCCAATCCTCCACCCACGCCAGAATATTACCCCCAATCCCGTGATTTTTTATCTTGAGCAATAATCTTTTGTGTGGCACCTTGTCAAATGCCTTTTGGAAGTCTAAATACACGACGTCCACTGGTTCCCCTTTATCCACCCTGTATGTTACTTCCTCAAAGAACTCAAGCAAATTTGTCAAACATGACTTCCCCTTCATGAAACCATGCTGAGTTTGTCCTATTAAATTATGTTTATCCAAATGTCCCGTTACTGTCTCCTTAATAATGGACTCTAACATTTTACCAACCAGAGATGTTAGGCTAACAGGTCTATAGTTTCCAGCCTTCTGCCTGCTACCCTTTTTAAATAAGGGTGTTACATTAGCAGTTTTCCAATCTGCCGGGACCTTTGCTGAGTCCAGGGAGTTTTGGAAAATTATTACCAATGCATCCACAATCCCTACCGCCACTTCCCTCAAGACCCTAGGATGCAAGCCATCAGGTCCAGGGGATTTATCCGCCTTGAGTCCTATTATTTTACCAAGTACCACTTCCTTAGTGATTTTAATCGTATTTAGTTCCTCGCCCCCTGTTTGTCCAGTGTTGGGATATTCTTAGTGTCCTCTACTGTAAAGACTGATACAAAATAATTGTTCAGTGTTTTTGCCATCTCCATGTTTCCCACCATTAATTTCCCGGTCTCATCCTCTAAGGGTCCAACATTTACTTTAGCCACCCTTTTTCTTTTTATATAACTATAGAAACTTTTGCTGTCTGTTTTTATATTTTTTGCTAATTTACTTTCATAATCTATCTTCCCTTTCTTAATCAATCTTTTAGTTATTTGTTGCTGTCTTTTAAAGACTTCCCAATCTTCCATCCTCCCACTAGATTTGGCTACCTTATATGCCCTTGTTTTTAGTCGGATACTATCCTTAATTACTTTACTTAGCCACGGATGGCTATCTTTTCTTTAACACCCTTTTTTCCTCAGTGGAATATTTTTTTTTTTGGAAGTTGTAAAATAACTCCTTAAATGTACACCACTGATCATGTACCGTCTTACCCTTTAATCTATTTTCCCAGTCCACAGGACAGGAATAGGTCATTTAGCCGCTCGAACCTGTTCCACCATTCAATGAGATCATGACTGATGTGCGATCTAACTCCGTTCGACTGTAGAGACAAAATCGTGCCTAACAGAGGCATGCGATGAGGCCTAGAGAGTTACGTTCAGACGGTAGGACGAGGCACTCACTTCGGGCGTTCCTCGAGAGCTGACCGATGCATAGTTACGCGGAGAACCCTGTCCCAGATGGTAGAGAAAAGCAAGCCTTGAATCCCCAAAGTTCAGCATATTTATGAATAAACCAACTAGCGTCTCTGCGACCATGGTAACCCGGAATCGCCCAGCCAGTTTTGTGTATTATACGGGGTATAAACTTGCTGAACTTTGGGGATTCAAAAGAAACACCTCTGGACTCTTTCAATGAAGGAGCAGTCAAGTACTTAACAAACAGTTAGCAATTGGAGAACTGCTCATCTACAGTGCGATAGCAAAATACTGCAGCTGCTGGAAATCCGAAATAACAACAGAAAATGCTGGAAAAACTCAGCAGGTCAGGCAACATCCGTGGAGAGAAATTTGAGTTGACTTTTCGGGTGGAAACCCTTCTTCAAAACTGGAAAGAAAAGAAAATAGATCGAAGGCAAGACTGCGATCGAACAAAAGAAGAAAAAGAGACAATAAAAGGTATGCGAAGCCAGACGAGATGGTAATAGGCCCGTGGAGACAAAAGGCAGCTGAGATTAGGTGTGAAGTGTACTGGCAGGTAAGAGACAGCTGCCAGGTGGGAGAGAGAAACAAAAGGAAAGGAGGGGGGGGGGGAGAAAGGAAGACCCAAAACAAAGGGGTGGAAAAAATTATAAGTAAAAAAGTGATAGGGGCCGAGGTTATGATCTGAAATTGTTGAACTCGATATTGAGTCCGGAAGGCTGCAAAGTGCCTAATCGGAAGATGAGGTGCTGTTCCTCGAGTTTACATTGAGCTTCCATGGAACAATACAAGAGGCCAAGGATGGTGAGGTCCGAGTGGGAATGGAGCGGTGAATTGAAATGACAGGCGACCGGAAGCTTGGGGTCACCCTTACGGACTGAACGGAGGTGTTCCGCAAAGCGGTCACCCAATCTGCGTTTGGTCTCCCCAATGTAGAGGAGACCGCATCGTGAGCAGCGAATACAGTATACTAGATTGCAAGAAGTACAAGTAAATCGCTGTTTCACCAGGAAGGGGTGTTTGGGGCCCTGGACAGTGGGAAGGGGGGAGGCATAGAGGCAGGTGTTACATCTCCTGCGCTTGCATGGGAAGGTGCCAGGCGAAGGGGAAGGGCTGTTTGGGGTGATAGAGGAGTGGACTAGGGTGTCTCGGAGGGAGCGGTCCCTACGGAATGCTGAAAGGGGAGGGGAGGGGAAGATGTGTTTGGTGGTGGGATCACTTTGGAGGTAGCGGAAATGGCGGAGGATGATCCGTTGAATGTGGAGGCTGGTGGGGTGAAAGGTGAGGACAAGGGGAACCCTATCGTGGTTCCGGGAGGGAGGGGCAGGGGTGAGGGCAGAACTGCGGGAGATAGAATGGACACGGTCGAGGGCCGTGTCGACCACGGTAGAGGGGAATCCTCAGTTGCGGAAAAAGGAAGACATGTCGGAAGCACTGGTGTGGAAGGTGGCATCATCGGAGCAGATACGGCGGAGACGGAGAAACTGGGAGAATGGAATAGGGTCCTTACAGGAGGCGGGGTGGGAGGAAGTGTAGTCCAGGTAGCTGTGGGAGTCAGTGGGCTTGTAGTGAATATTGGTCAATAACCTAGCCCCAGAGATGGAGAGGGAGTCCCCATCCACCACCCTCCTCCGCCTGGCTGAACTTGTTCTCACATTGAACAACTTCTCCTTTAACTCCACTCATTTCCTCCAATTCAAAGGTGTTGCTATGGGTACCCGCATGGGTCCTAGCTATGCCTGCCTTTTCATGGGCTATGTGGAACAATCTTTGTTCCAGTCCTACTCAGGTCCCCTCCCTCAACTCTTTTTCCGGTACATTGATGACAGTATCAGTGCCGTTTCCTGCTCTCGCCCCGAACTAGACAATTTCATTCACTTTGCCTCCAATTTCCACCCTTCCCTCACCTTCACATGGTCCATCTTTGACTCTTCCCTTCCCTTCCTCGACTTGTCCGTCTCCATCTCTGGGGATAGGTTATCGACCAATATTCACTACAAGCCCACTGACTCCCACAGCTACCTGGACTACACTTCCTCCCACCCTGCCTCCTGTAAGGACTCTATTCCATTCTCCCAGTTTCTCCGTCTCCGCCGTACCTGCTCCGACGATGCCACCTTCCACACCAGTGCTTCCGACATGTCTTCCTTTTTCCGCAACCGAGGATTCCCCTCTACCGTGGTTGACACGGCCCTCGACCGTGTCCGTTCTATCTCCCGCAGTTCTGCCCTCACCCCTGCCCCTCCCTCCCGGAACCACGATAGGGTTCCCCTTGTCCTCACCTTTCACCCCCACCAGCCTCCACACTCAATGGATCATCCTCTGCCATTTCCGCTACCTCCAAAGTGATCCCACCACCAAACACATCTTCCCCTCCCCTCCCAGCATTCCGTAGGGACCGCTCCCTCCGAGACACCCTAGTCCACTCCTCTATCACCCCAAACAGCCCTTCCCCTTCGCCTGGCACCTTCCCGTGCAAGCGCAGGAGATGTAACACCTGCCCCTATACCTCCCCCCTTCCTACTGTCCAGAGCCCCAAACACCCCTTCCAGGTGAAACAGCGATTTACTTGTACTTCTTGCAATCTAGTATACTGTATTCGCTGCTCACGATGTGGTCTCCTCTACATTGGGGAGACCAAACGCAGATTGGGTGACCGCTTTGCGGAACACCTCCATTCAGTCCGTAAGGGTGACCCCGAGCTTCCGGTCGCCTGTCATTTTAATTCACCGTTCCATTCCCACTCGGACCTCACCGTCCTTGGCCTCTTGTATTGTTCCACGGAAGCTCAACGTAAACTCGAGGAACAGCAACTCATCTTCCGATTAGGCACTTTGCAGCCTTCCGGACTCAATATCGAGTTCAACAATTTCAGATCATAACCTCGGCCCCTATTACATTTTTACTTATAATTTTTTCCACCCCTTTGTTTTGGGTCCTCCTTCCCCCCCTCCCCTCCTTTCCTTTTGTTTCACTCTCTCACCTGGCAGCTGTCTCTTCCCTGCCAGTACACTTCACACCTAATCTCAGCTGCCTTTTGTCTCCACGGGCCTATTACCATCTCGTCTGGCTTCGAATACCTTTTATTGTCTCTTTTTCTTCTTTTGTTCGATCGCAGTCTTGCTTCGATCTATTTTCTTTTCTTTCCAGTTTTGAAGAAGGGTTTTGACCCGAAACGTCAACTCAAATTTCTCTCCACGGATGTTGCCTGACCTGCTGAGTTTTTCCAGCATTTTCTGTTGTTATTTTGCTCATCTACAGTAATGGCCTACCATTGATTTCTTCAAGATGACCAATCCAGGACAGAGGCATATAATACACAAAACTGGCCGGTCGATTCCTGGTTACCATGGTCGCAGAGACGCTAGTTGGTCTTCCTGGTGGCGTCTCTGTCCTGGATTGGTCATCTTGAAGAAATCAATGGTAGGCCATTACTGTAGATGAGCAGTTCTCCAATTGCTAACTGTTTGTTAAGTTCATGACTGCTCCTTCATTGAAAGAGTCCAGAGGTGTTACTTTTGGCCTCCAAACCTCATTGACCATCCAGACATCCCGGCTCCATGGACAAAAGGTGTTTTTCCACAAATCACACAAGTTCGAATATGCAAAGGCTCCTGCCTTTCATGACGTCAGCGTTGAGACTGGTCCCATGGCAACCCAAAAGACAGACAGTTCCTGCTATCTTCACAGAAACCAACAGTCAGTCCTTTTTAAACTCCAAGGGGAAAAAAATCCGTTGGTTTGCGCCTCCCGTTAGCGCCTTAAGAGGGCGCTAATGGGGCACAAAGCAACTAGCGCCCGGGCATGGCGATGTTTGCGCTGCTCATGAAATTAACTAGACATTTTGCGGCGGCGCTAAACATTACCGCCACAATCTCCTGCGCCGGCAGATCGCGATGTCAGTTAAGAGTGCAACACCCCGGTAGCGCCCCGGGCTGGATATTGAGTGGTGCCCCCGCCTTACCGCCTGCCGCTAGCAACGACAAGTTGAGGGGAGCGTTTTGCAGTTGGGAAGGGACTGGGGGAGCGCTATTTAAAGGCAGCCGCTTCCTGCCTTTTTTTGTCGGCGAAATTTGATGTACAGGTCTCTCCAGGCCGAGATTCAAGGCTGCAATGAGCAGGGTGTGGATGGAGAGCAAGATCGACCCTCCCCTTTAAGAACTGTCCGGTGCCAGTGTGTCCGTGTTCCATTGCTGACTGACATCACCTGAGCTTCACCAGCGCTCTGAGGTAACGCCTCGCTCCTTGGCCTTTGCACCTTAAGATAGGTATGTAGCGCCTGATTTGGTGCCCCAATCACCTCCAGGGGCAATAAAAGCCAACTTTGCAGTCAGAGGCGATAATTAGCACCAGGCGCTAATCTTTGCGCCCGGCCAATAATTGCACCCCAAATGGGACGATACTGAATTTCTCCCCACAAAAGTCCAAACTCCATTTTGAAACACAGCCCAAGTGCATCTCCATTTTAAAAGTCCAAAAATCCTTTAGGCACATGCACCCACTGATGTTGGCACCGGTCAAATCCTACAATGCCCCCTAGACTCCCCAACCAGCGGAGATAGTTTCTCTCTATCTACCCTATCAGTGTCCCTTAATATCTTGAAAACTTCAATCAAATCACCCCTTAACCTTCTAAACTCCAGGGACTACAGCCCTAGTTGGTCTAATCTCCCCACGTAATTTAATTCTTGGGGCTAAAAATTTGATCGCCCCAAAAATGGGCACGGGGATCACGATGCACGATTAACCTGCGCCCGTTCAAAGTAATGCAGGCAGCGCACAAGCTTCGTGCTGCCTGCTGATGTAGATGATAGTGTACTGCAGCCCACGCTAAACGCACTGCTGAGTGGCTGCACGCCACAAGGGAATGGGAGCAGATAGCTGTTGCCGTCAATGCAAGCAGTGTAGCCCCGAGGTCCTGGATCCACTGCAGGAAGGAGTTTAATGACCTCACATGAGTGGTCAAGTTCAGTGAATTCATCTTCAAATGCCATATCCCACCACCTGCACCACTAGCCTCATCCACCACACCCCCATCACTCACACACCAGCAATCTCTATCAGTCACGACTCGAAACTCACATTCATACGCTCCATCTCACCCTCACACACTTACCACTGCTGCAAGCCTCACACCCACATCTCAGCTTGCACAGACTGCCAGCTATTCAACCACGACAGCCACATCAGCCAAACACAGTGAACCGCACTTACTGACACACTTATGCTCCTCCCGGCACACTGAAGACGGGCACTAAGGGAATTCACAAGGGTGAATAGTTGACTTCTGAATGAAATATTGTAAAGGTTTGCTTCATAAAATTGATTTGGAATATTAGTTTTGTCGTGGCTTTTATTGTAGCATTGTGGCCAAGAGGACGCTGTGAAGGTCAGTAACAGAGGGAAGGTAAGGTGTGGGACTGTTGGTGAATGTGGAATTGGGGTTGCGTTCACTGGCACCATGTCGGATGAGTCGATCACGAACAGCCCGGGCAGAAAGGGGCTATCTGGGTTGCCTCCTGCCTTCCGCTTCCTCCTCCTCCTCAGCTGGTCACCGTATGCCTGGTGGCAAGGGCTGTGCGTGGTTGTGGACCAATGGAGCAGACCATAACGAAGTTGGACACCCGCTCAGGTGAGTACTACAGGGCTCCTCCAGAGCGGTCCAGGCAGCGGAAGCGTTGTTTTAGGACGCCAATGGCCTGCTCAATCAGATTGTGTGTGGCAGCAGGGCTCTCGTTATATGCACGCTGCCCACGTGCCAGGAGCCAGGTGGTCAGTGGATAGCCCTTGTCACCCAGTAGCCACCCTCTGGAGGCTCAAGTGCGGATGGTACAACGGACTGCCGCAGAATGAAGGCATCATGGCTGCTGCCAGGATATTGAGGGTTGACTTGCATGATGCGCTGAGTATGGTTGCATTGATGGAGTGTTGAGATGCGGCGCCCGCAAAGAGACGTGTGTGCAATCAATGGCACCCCGCACCATGGGGAAGCCTGCTATCCTGGCAAAGCTGCGTGCTCGCTCCGCCTGCTTCTCTGGCAAGAGTGAATGAAATGTATTCAGCTCTCCTTGCATACAGAGCCTCACTCACCTCCCTTATAAAGGAATGGGCGGCGAATGGAAGCCCGACACAAGGAAGTTCAAGGCCACGGTCGCATTTACAGCCACTGGCAGTGCCATCCTCGCCCTGGACTGAGGCTGCAGGTCTGCCTGCAGCAAGTGTCAGATTACAGTGAGCACCTCCTTAGTAAAACGGAGACATTGCATGCACTGTTCCTCGCTGAGGTTGATGTAGGAGAATTGCTCCCTCAAGATGGATATGGGCCTCCTGCTGAATGCCATTCTTCCCCTCCGCCTCTTGCCTCTTCCAGGAGCTTGTCCTGCTCTGTGTCGCTTCTGCTCATTCTCCCGGGCTGCTGCAAGCCAAGGGGGATAAAAACTACTACACACATGTCTGGGAGCAACTGGTCTGAACAGACCTCTTTCAAGTCGGTACCAAGTCATTGAGCACATGCCACACCACTCCTTGTAGAATTTAGGCAACTTTAAAGAAGTCTAGAAAGCAACAAACACTTGTTCAAACTCAGCAACAGCTAGTAGAAATAATTCAGCAACTAACCTGTATGTAGGTGATGATCCCTCTAAATAGCGCCGGTGGGGGGTCCTTCCTGCTGCTGAACGCATGTTCAGCTGTGCGAGGTTAAGAGAGGCTGTTAGCTCCAGCATAGAGGTCAAAAGGGCAGCGCTGGCGTTAAATCACCATTATACACCGATTGATGTCACAATCTGCGTACTTATGGCGCACACTCCCAGCACCGACGGCAACACCCTCACCAAAATGCCGTCCGACGTGGCCTGCACCAGAAGTGTGCACATGCAACTCGGACACCATTTCTGAGCCAAATCGGCACTCGTCGCGCCCAAACAACAGGCGCTACACAACCAAATTTTAGCCCCTGGAGTTCAGGTAACATTCTGGTAAATCTACACTGCACTCCCTCTATGGCCAATATATCCTTCCCAAGGTGTGGTGCCCAGAACTGCTCACAGTACTCCAGGTGTGGTCTAGCCAGGGCTTTTGTATAACTGCAGCATAACTTCTACCCCCTTGTATTCTATCCTTAACTATAGACTCTTGTAATTTCGCAACAACAGATGTTAGGCTAACTGGTCTATAATTCTCTGGTTTCACTCTCTTAAATAGCGGAGTGACATGTGTAATTTTCCAATCTAAAGGAATGGGTCCTGAATTGAGAGAACATTGTAAGATTATAGTTAGGGCATCTGCAGTGTTAGAATCATAGAATCAACTAATTGTTACAGCATAGAAGGAGGCCATTCAGCCCGTCGAGCCTGTGCCGGTTTTCTACAAGAGCTCCTCAGTTAGTCCCACTCCACTGCCCTTTCTCTGTAGTCCTGCAATTTTTTTCCTTCAGGTACTTATCCAATTCCCTTTTGAAAGCCATGATTGAATTTGCCTCCACCACCCTTTCAGGCTGTGCATTCCAGATCATTAGCACTCGCTGCGTAAAAAAGTTTTTCCTCATGTTGCCTTTGGTTCTTTTGCCAATCACCTTAAATCTGTGTCCTCTGGTTCTCGACCCTTCTGCCAACGGGAACAGTTTCTCTCTATCTATTCTGTCTAGACTTCTCATGATTTTGAACACCTCTATCAAATCTCCTCTCAACCCTCTCTGCTCCAAGGAGAACAAACCCAGTTTCTCCAGTCTATCCATGTAACTGAAGTCCCTCATCCCTGGAACCATTCCAGTAAATCTTTTCTGTACCCACTCCAAGACCTTGACATCCTTCATAAAGTTCGATGCCCAGAATTGGACACAATACTCCAGTTGAGGCCGGACCAGTGTTTTATAAAGGTTCATCATAACTTCCTTGCTTTTGTACTCTATGCCTCTATTTATGAAGCCCAGGATCCCGTGTGCTTTTTTAACCGCTTGCTCAACCTGCCCTGCCACCTTCAACGATTTGTGCACATATACCCCCAGGTCTCTCTGTTCCTGCACCCCCTTTAGGATTGTACCCTTTAGTTTATATTTCCTCTCCTCGTTCTTCCTACCAAAATGTATCATTTTGCACTTTTCTGCGTGAAATTTCATCTGCCACGTGTCCGCCCATTCCTGTCTATGTCTTCCTGAAGTCTATCACTATCCTCCTCACTGTTCACTATATTTCCAAGTTTTCTGTCATCTGCAAATTTTGAAATTGTGCCCTGTACATTCAAGTCCAAGTCATTAATATATATCAAGAAATGCAGTGGTCCTAGTACCGACCCCTGGGGAACACCACTGTATAATTTCCTTCAGTCCGAAAAACAACTGTTCACCACTACTCTCTGTTTCCTGTCACTTAGCCAATTTCGTATCCATGCTGCCACTGTCCCTTTTATTCCATAGGTTTCAACTTTGCTGGCAAGTCTATTATGTGGCACTTTATCAAACGCCTTTTGGAAGCCTGTGTCCAGTGGTGTACCGCAGGGATCGGTGCTGGGTCCCTTGCTGTTTGTAGTGTACATTCATGATTTAGATATGAATGTAGGAGGTACGATCAGTAAGTTTGCAGACGACACAAAAATTGGTGGAGTGGTAAATAGCGAGGAGGGTAGCCTCAGAGTACAGGACGATATAGATGGGTTGGTCAGATGGGCAGAACAGTGGCAAATGGAATTTAACCCTGAAAAGTGTGAGGTGATGCATTTTGGGAGGACTAACAAGGCAAGGGAATACACAATGAATGGTAGGACCCTAGGAAGGACAGAGGATCAGAGGGACCTTGGTGTGCATGTACATAGATCCCTGAAGGCAGCAGGATAGGTAGATTAGGTGGTTAAAAAGGCATATGGGATACTTGCCTTCATTAGCCGAGGCAGAGAATATAAGAGCAGGGAGGTTATGATGGAGCTGTACAAAACGCTAGTTAGGCCACAGCTGGAATACTGTGTGCAGTTCTGGTCGCCACACTATAGGAGGGATGTGATTGCTTTGGAGAGGGTGCAGAGGAGATTCACCAGGATGTTACCTGGGCTGGAGCGCTTCAGCTTTGAAGAGAGACTGGACAGGCTGGGGTTGTTTTCCTTGGAGCAGAGAAGGCTGAGGGGGGACCTGATTGAGGTGTACAAAATTATGAGGGGCATAGATAGGGTAGATAGGAAGGAACTTTTCCCCTTAGTAGAGGGGTCAATAACCAGGGGGCATAGTTTCAAGGTAAGGGGCAGGAGGTTTAGAGGGGATTTGGGGAAAAACTTTTTCACCCAGAGGGTGGTTGGAATCTGGAACTCATTGCCTGACAGGGTGGTAGAGGCAGGAACCCTCACAACATTCAAGAAACATTTAGATGAGCACTTGAAACACCATAGCATACAAGACTACGGACCAAGTGCTGGAAAATGGGATTAGAATAGACAGGGCTTGATGGCCAGCCTGGACACGATGGGCCGAAGGGTCTCTTTCTGTGCTGTATAACTCTATGGCCTAGAAATTCGGGGGCACCAAGCTCGCCTGGGCGCCAGAATTACCGCTGCGATCGGAGCCGTTGCACCCGCCGGAAATTCAGCTTGAGCGCCCCAAGAGGGACGCGGGGCGCTGCTCGAGGCGCCTCGCATCCCTCTTGGGGCGCTGAAACGGAATATCGCAGCGCAACGTGCCGCAGCGCCACACGCTGTGGCACGGCGCGCTGCGGTACTGCAGGCCTTCCTCCTCTTCTTAAGGGGGAGGGGCCTGCACCAGCGCGATGACCGATTGCGAGTGCCGGCAAAAGAGCCTGGCACAGAGGAGAAGTGCCGGGCTCTCGGGACACAGCCGGCACTGCCCAGGGTGGGTATCAGGAGGCCGGGGACGGAGGTGCTGGCAGGCGGCCACCGAAAAAAATGGCCGCCCCGCACCTCCACCTTAATTTGCGCCACTACCGCCACAGGTAGACCCCGTGAACCGGGCGCGATTTGCGACCGGCGTTACAGAGGCGGGCGCGACCAAATATCGCGATCGGGGTGGTAGCGGGGCGCTGCGCACACCGATGACGTCATCGGTGGCGGCGCAGCGCTACAGGCTAACGCCGCCATTAGCGCCCCGCTAAATATCGCGGGAGGCGTGGCCAGTGGCGCTAAAGCCACTGAGTGCCCTCTTTAGGCGCTAACTGGTGGCGCAGCCCACTGAATTTCTAGGCCTATGACCCTAAGTCCACATACACCACATCAACTCTTTCTGTTACCTCATCAAAAAACTCAATCAAGTTAGTTAAACACGTTTTGCCGTTAACAAATCCATGCTGGCTTTCCTTAATTAATCCACACTTGCCCAAGTGACTGTTAATTTTGTCCCGGATTATTGTTTCTAAAAGCTTCCCCACTACCGAGGTTAAACTGACTGGCCTGTAGATGTTGGGTTTATCATTATACCCTTGTTTGAACAATTTGCAGTTCTCCAGTCCTCTGGCACCACCCCCATATTTAAGGGGGATTGGAAGATTATGGCCAGTACCTCCGTAATTTCCACCTTTACTTCCCTCAGCATCCTACGATGCATCCTTCCGGTCCTGGTGACATGTCTACTTTAAGTACAGCCAGCCTTTCTAGTACCTCCTCTTTATTAATTTTTAGCCCATCCAGTACCTTAACTATTTCCTCTTTCACTATGTCTAAGGCAGCATCTTCTTCCTTGGTCAGTGATGCGCTATCAATTACTCATAAAAGACGGAGAGTTAGGAGAGTAACTAAAAGGCTTTTATTAACAAAGAACAGAGCATGCCTCTCGTGGTTGACTGGTTTCCAAGAAGGCAGGGGGCTGCAGGGCAGTCACCTTTATACCTGGGCATGTGGGTGGAGCCAGGGGCGGAGCCAGCTGAGGCATGCATAGATACAACAGTGTGCAACAACAACAACAACGGTGAACAACAATAACAGTGGTTTACCACATTCACCCCTTGTTTAAAATTGAGTCCGGCGGGGTGAAGTGTACTAAAGGTTCGTGTAAGTAAGTCTATCGGGTGGCCTTGTATGCCGTCCTGATCGTCGTGGTGGCGGCGGTGATGGTGCAGCATCCAACGTTGAATCTGGCGTCTCATTGAGTGGTTGGGTGGTCAATGACGGGTCCTGGGGCTGCGGCATGCCGTCTACAGGGGTTGGGTTG
Source organism: Somniosus microcephalus (assembly GCF_052327205.1). NCBI lineage: Eukaryota > Metazoa > Chordata > Chondrichthyes > Squaliformes > Somniosidae > Somniosus > Somniosus microcephalus. The sequence goes on along the minus strand of NC_141008.1, from coordinate 72,247,546 downwards.
TGGGTAGTGGTGGATGGCAATGGTAGTGTTTCAGGGGCACCCGAAGGTGCGAGGTCTCGTATGGAGACTGTGTCCTTCCGCCCGTCCGGGTACGCCACGTAAGCATACTGGGGGTTGGCGTGGAGGAGGCTCACCCTCTCGACCAGGGGGTCCATTTTATGGGACCTCACGTGCTTCCGCAGTAGGACGGGTCCTGGAGACGTCAGCCATGTCGGTAGCGAGGTCTCCGATGTGGACTTCCTGGGGAAAGTGAACATTTTTTCATGGGGGGTGGCATTGGTGGCCGTACAAAGCAGTGATCGAATGGAGTGGAGTGCCGCAGGGAGGACCTCCTGCCAGCGAGAGGTCGGAAGGCCCTTAGATTTTAAGTTTAAGAGGACGGCCTTCCAAACCGTCGCGTTCTCTCTTTCCACCTGGCCATTCCCCCGGGGGTTGTAGCTGGTGGTTCTGCTTGTAGCAATACCTCTCGTGAGCAGGTACTGACGGAGTTCGTCGCTCATAAAGGATGAGCCCCGGTCGCTATGGATATAGCTAGGGAAGCCGAACAAGGCGAAAAGGTCATTCAGACCTTTAATGACCGTGGTACTGGTCATGTCTGGGCAAGGGATGGCAAACGGGAAACGGGAGTACTCATCAATTATGTTGAGGAAGTACACGTTGCGGTAAGAGGAGGGGAGGGGCCCTTTAAAATCGATGCTCAGGCGCTCGAAGGGGCGAGTGGCCTTGATCAGGCTTGCTCTGTCTGGCCTATAAAAATGCGGTTTGCACTCGGCACAGATTTGGCAGTTCCTGGTCATGGTCCTGGCCTCCTCGATGGAGTAGGGCAGGTTACGGGATTTGATGTAATGGAAGAACCTAGTGACCCCCGGGTGGCAGAGGTCATTGTGGAGGGTCTGCAGTCTATCGACCTGCGCGTTGGCGCATGTACCACGTGATAGGGCATCTGGGGGCTCATTGAGTTTCCCGGGCCGGTACAAGATATCGTAATTGTAGGTGGAGAGTTCAATTCTCCACCTCAAGATCTTGTCGTTCTTGATTTTGCCCCTCTGCTTATTGTTAAACATAAAAGCTACTGAACGCTGGTCAGTGAGCAGGGTAAATCGTTTTCCGGCCAGGTAATGCCTCCAATGTCGCACCGCTTCCACAATGGCCTGGGCCTCCTTTTCGACAGAGGAGTGTCGAATCTCGGGGCCCTGGAGGGTCCTTGAGAAAAAGGCCACGGGTCTCCCCGCCTGGTTAAGGGTTGCAGCTAGGGCGAAGTCGGATGCGTCGCTCTCCACTTGAAAAGGGATGGACTCATCCACTGCGTGCATTGTGGCCTTCGCAATATCTCTTTTTATGAGAGTGAAGGCTGCACATGCCTCTGCTGTCAGGGGGAAGGAGGTGGACTTGATGAGGGGTCTGGCTTTGTCCGCATAGTCGGGCACCCACTGAGCATAGTAAGAGAAAAACCCTAGGCATCTCTTCAGTGCTTTTTGGCAGTGGGGGAGGGGGAGCTCCATAAGGGGGCGCATTCTGTCGGGGTCGGGGCCGATGACTCCGTTCTCCACTACGCAGCCAAGAATGGCGAGGCACGTGGTGCGAAACATACATTTGTCCTTGTTGTATGTTAGATTCAGCCGCTGGGCCGTACGGAGGAATTTCTCTAGGTTAACGTCATGGTCCTGCTGGTCGTGGCCGCAGATGGTGACGTTGTCTAGATAGGGGAAGGTGGCCTGCAGCGCGTTCTGGTCAACCATTCGGTCCATCTCCCTTTGGAAGACCGAAACCCCGTTGGTGACGCCGAAGGGGACTCGGAGGAAGTGGTAGAGACGACCGTCAGCTTCAAAAGCTGTGTACTGGTGGTCCTCAGCCCTGATGGGGAGCTGGTGGTATGCCGACTTCAGATCAATCGTCGAGAACACCCGGTATTGTGCTATCTGATTGACCATGTCAGATATGCGGGGGAGTGGGTATGCATCTAACTGGGTGTAGCGATTGATCGTCTGGCAGTAGTCAATAACTAGGCGCTGTTTTTCGCCAGTCTTCACTACCACCACTTGTGCTCGCCATGGGCTAGTGCTACCCTCAATAATCCCTTCCTTCAGGAGTCTTGCTACTTCGGATTTAATGAAGCTCCTATCCCCGGCACTGTACCGCCTGCTTTTGGTAGCGATGGGCTTACAGTCGCGGGTGAGGTTAGCGAACAAGGGGGGGGGGACTTTAAGCGTGGAGAGGCTGCAAATGGTGCGCGGCGGGCGATTTAAAAGCTGCTGGCTGCAGACTGTGAGTGGGGAGAGGGGTCCGCCGTACGCTAATGTGACACTTTTAAGGTGGCACTGAAAGTCCAACCCCAGTAGAACGGCAGCGCAGAGATGGGGCAGGACAAGCAGTTTAAAATTTTTGTATTCTGTGCCCCTTACTGAAAGGGTCACTACACAGTAGCCACCGACGTCTGCTGAATGGGGTTTGGAAGCCATAGAGATCCGATGGCGCGTTGGCAGGACCGGGAGAGAGTAACTGCGCACCGTGTCGGGGTGGATAAAGCTCTCCGTGCTCCCGCTGTCGAAAAGGCAGGTAGTGGCGCGGCCGTTTACCGTAATGTCCATCATGGACCTGGACAGTTGGTGAGGGAGAGATTGGTCCAGCGTCACGGAGGCCAGCGTATGGTCAAGCGAGTCGCTGTGGTCGTCAGACGAGGCGGTGGTTGAGTCCGGGTCACCCGCGATTGGAGTTGGAGGCGTCCAAGATGGCGGACAAAATGGCTGCGCCCATGATCCCGATCCCCACGCGGCTGGAGGTGTCCAAGATGGCGGACAAGATGGCTGCCCCCACGGTTCACACGCGGCGCTGCTGGCGTTAGCGGTTTTACCTTTGCAGGCGCTGACGTAGTGTCCTTTCTTCCCGCAGCCAGAGCAGGTAGCGTTTTTCGCCGGGCAGCGTGCTCTGGGGTGTTTTGCCAGGCCACAAAAGTAACATTTCGGGCCCTTGGACATCGCTGCAGCAGTTGGTGCCGGGGGTGGCGGTCCCATGACCCAAGGTTGCGGCGTCCACGGTGCGGAGAATGCGTCCATATTCCGGTGGGCCGCGTCTAGCGAGAGCGCGAGGGACACTGCCTTCTTCAGGTCGATTTCGCCCTTCTCCAGCAGTCTCTGCCGGGAGTAGTCGGACTTGAGGCCCGCAACGAAAGCATCTCGGATAAGTCCCTCCATGTGTGTCGCGGCCGATACCTCTTTACAATCGCAAGCTCGGCCGAGTATCTGTAGTGCCCGTAGGAATGCCTCCACCGATTCCCCGGACTGCTGTTTGCGGGATCTCAGGAGTTGTCTGGCATAAACCGTATTTACCGGGCGTGTGTATTGTCCTTTTAGCAGATCGATAGCCGCCACGTATGTAGTCGCGTCCTGGATGAGCGTGTAGACTTGGTGGCCCACCTTGGAGGCCAGGATTTTTAGTTTGTTTCCATCTAGTGTCACGGCTGAGGCTTCCAGGTAAGCTTCGAAGCAACGCAGCCATTGTGCGAACTTGGTAGATGAACCCGCCTCTTGAGGGTCTAGGTCCAGGCATGTTGGTCTGAGGGCATGCTGCAGCGCCTGCTGCTCAGCGTTTGGTGCCGACATTTTGTTTTTGTTAATAAAATTGATGTGCTATCAATTACTCATAAAAGACGGAGAGTTAGGAGAGTAACTAAAAGGCTTTTATTAACAAAGAACAGAGCATGCCTCTCGTGGTTGACTGGTTTCCAAGAAGGCAGGGGGCTGCAGAGCAGCCACCTTTATACCTGGGCATGTGGGTGGAGCCAGGGGCGGAGCCAGCTGTGGCATGCATAGATACAACAGTGTGCAACAACAACAACAACGGTGAACAACAATAACAGTGGTTTACCACAGTCAGCAGATGCAAAGTACTCATTTACTACCTCAGCCATGCTCTCTGCCTCCATGCATAGGTCTCCTTTTTGGTCCCTAATTGGCTCCGCCCCTCCTCTTACTACCCATTTACTATTTATATGCCTATAGAAGACTTTTGGATTACCTTTTAGTTTAGCTGCCAGTCTATTCTCATACCCTCTCTTTGCCCCTCTTATTTCATTTTTCACTTCCCCTCTGAACTTTCTGTATTCAGCCTGGTTCTCACTTGTATTCTCAACCTGACATCTGTCATACACCCCCTTTTTCTGCTTCATCTTACTCTCTATCTCTTTAATCGTCCAGGGAGCTCTGGCTTTGGTTGCTCTACCTTTCCCCCTCGTGGGAATGTACCTCGATTGTACCTGGACCATCTCCTCTTTAAAGCAGCCCATTGTTCGATTACAGTTTTATTACGTTAAAAGGCGTTTTAAAAATGCAAGTTGTTTATTTTTCTTATTTCACGCGAGTGCAATTATTGTTTTGTGTGGTAGTACAATCTTTCCAACTGAATGTAAATGATTTGTGTCATATACATCTCAATACTGGGAAATACCTCCCTTAGCTTATATAAAAAGATCTGCTCTGTTCAAAATAGCAGAGCAACTCCACAATACAGATCATTTTCAATTACATTTTGCCTGTCAATCTTTGATTCCAATTTACCCCGGCCAGATCAGTTCTCAACCCACTGAAATTGGCCTTCCTCCAATTAAGTATTTTTACTCCAGATTGCTCCTTGTCCTTTTCCATAGCTAATCTAAACCTTATGATACTATGATCACTGTTCTCTAAATGTTCACCTATTGACACTTGCTCCACTTCCCCCACCTCACCCTTCAGCTCGTTACTCCACACGACAGAAATCTGCTCCTAAATAGCTCCAGCTGGGAAATTGGTCTCACGCCAAAAACCAGCGCAAAGCGGGCAGCACATCTTGAGCACCCGCCTGAATATGCTGGCTCACTTGAAATTGGGCCTCAGAACTCATCTATATAATACCGGTGAGCACCGGACGCCCATCAGCTGGCTGGTCTTCTCATATTTGGCCAGCTCAGCACGGGCCGGAGCGCAGGTCAGCCCGGGGGTCGGGGGGGGGCGGAGCGCAGGTCAGCCCGGGGGGGGGGGGGGGAGTGCAGGTCAGCCCGGGGGGGGGGGGAGCGCAGGTCAGCCCAGGGGGGGGGGGGGAGCGCAGGTCAGCCCGGGGGTTGGGGGGGCCGGAGCGCAGTGTGATGAAATATGTCATTCATCAGACTCTGTATTTAACTACATATATTGTATTGCCTGCTCCTGTGTTTTTGCCTTGTATTGTATATAGTGCACCGCCCCCTTTCTCCCCATTGGGTGTGTCGGCTCCGCCCATACCTGGCCCTACTTAAGACAAGCCCAGGCTTGTCTTGCAGCAGAACAGCAGAATGCTAGGTGAAGACACAGGCATCTTTCTTTGCTAATAAAAGCCTAGTTTTATCCAGTTAACTTTGAGCCTTGAAGTTATTGAGGCGCATCACGCAGGTCAGCCCGGGGGTCGGGGGGGGGGGGCCGGAGCGCAGGTCAGCCCCGGCGGGGCGGGGGGGGGGTCGGCAGCGGCCCACAGAATTACTGTGGCTCTACATTAATGCCAGTTTTTTTTTAAATTACATTTTCTTTGGCGGCCTTTAGGACTGCTGGTTAGGCCATGGTTCACCGGGAAAAACTGAGCCGAGCACGCGCAGGACATGTTCAGTTCAGTTTCTGAATTTAACAGCGGGGTTCTCAAACATGCTTTCGACCCTTGCTTAGCATATTTAAGGAGTCTATCGCCTGTATTGGGCAGGCGCCCGGGGCACTTCAGAGAGGGACCGTGCGTGTAATATCACGCTTGAAAATTAGAATCCCAACGTGAACTTTGCACTCAATACACGAGTGCATTGGGGACGAGGAAGCAAATGTCTCCCTCCTATCTAGCATCCATTCAACGACAGTAACGCCCCTCCCCACAACGTATCTGTGTGGTTGTGCTTTCAGCCACCTCCACTAGCTCCTTCCTTCACTGCTCGGTCTATGGTTTTGACTCTGAAACCCTTAGGAGCGTTTTATTACGTTAAAAGGCGTTTTAAAAATGCAAGTTGTTTATTCTTCTTATTTCACGCGAGTGCAATTATTGTTTTGTGCGGCAGTACAATCTTTCCAATTGAATGTAAATGATTTGTGTCATATACATCTCAATACTGGGAAATACCTCCCTTAGCTTATATAAAAAGATCTGCTCTGTTCAAAATAGCAGAGCAACTCCACAAGGCAGATCATTTTTTACCCCGCTGAATTAAATTTGCATTGCAATTTCAATTTTTTCCTAAAAAAGTGATTGAATGCCCAAGAATGTAAAACATTGCAACTCATCTGCTATTCTCTGTGTGATCCATTACTACCTCTATGTATGAGTGCTTTAACACAGTAGTTCCTCTATGCTTCATAAAACTTTTACAGTCCTTTCTAGCTTATTACTTATTTTCTTTGTTCATGTATTCCATATGTAAGATGAACAGTAGGCAGTTTTGGTGGTGCAGTATCGCGCAGCACTCTATCGTGTACTGATGGAAGGCAGGTTTAGTCCCACACTTTGCTGGGTTTCTAATCCCAGCTCGCTCGCTCGCTCGCTCGCTCGCTCTCGAGAAGCCCAGGCACTCCCTGTAGTAGTTAAATGAAAATCAGAGAAGGAGTGGGTCGAAGACACTGCCGTATGTTTCTCAGCACCTGGCTGAGGGGTAGATCACCCGTTGCCTTCCTCGGGCACAGGAGACCCAGCAAGGCCAATGGAATTTCCAATATAGCAATTTAGAAGCGTATAAAACAAAATGGCGTACACTCGAGGTGACAGAGCCAGTCGGACGATTGACATATGTCAGCAGGACATAGATCACAAACGGCCGATTAGCAAGTTTATCTGAAGCAAAGGTAAATGTTTCAAAAAGCTGCACTTGTCTGCCTGCTAGTCTACCTCAAAATTTATGCGATTTGATGGCAAAGTTTGTCAACTTATTCTTTCACCTGTGGGGTTTAAAGCCAAATTCTATTAAAGTATCCTCTCTTTTGAAAGTATATCCCGGACATATAGTACAGTAAGTTACATAATCTAATTCTCAATGACCAGGAATCTGGCACCAAACTATCCTCAGATTTGATATTATTCTCAGTCTCTATGCTTAGCTTGCTCTACAGCTCATATTACATGTGATTGAAGCAGGTTCATTTTGCTTAGTTATTTATTCAGATCACAGTTCCAAGTAAAAGTACCCAGCTCTTAAAGTTAAGTAGACCTTTACTCAAACCAAAAGATTTACAAATGGCTATTACACGTCTAATGGGAATCTTTATAATGTGCAAGGAATAAAGACTGAGTGCACGCGTGAGTATGATAAGGTAACACTACTCAGCAAATGAACTGAGTCTAGGTACCCGATAGTAGTTTAAATCATCTTAATCCAAATCGAATGGGATCTGAACAAAGTAGTAAGGTAAACACTGCTTAAGCAGCAATCCATCCTGAAGACGTTTTACTCCACAAATAATGCACATTCAGCAAGGCTCCTTCATTTTCATTGCAACAGAGGATCTTTGAGCAGCTATTCCAAGACTCAGGGCCTTGGTCCGATTTCCTCTCAAGTTACCCTCCCGAATCTCTCCCTCCTCCTGCCTTGTGCTGAGTTACAGTTCCACAGTTGCCATCTGCCGACCAAGACTCACCCAAGTGGCTATACTTGTGTGCGCTATTGAACCGTCGGGAGCATTATAACTGAGCCAGGTCCTGCCCGCGCCCAACGTTCACACAAACACACACACATGTACACTTTCCAGTAGGAGCAGTTGGGAGTGGTGGCCCCAACTAAGATTTATTTCTCCTCTCTCCTGCTTTTACTTTACAAACAGATTTTACCTCTGGCTCTATACTTGTAGGTTGTAGACTGTGGTTGCTCTGGCGCTGAGTATATTTAAGGCTGAGATCAATAGATTTTTGGAATCTAAGGGGAATCAAGGGATATGGGGATCGGGTGGGAAAGTGGAGTTGAGGTCGAAGATTAACCATGATCTTATTGCATGGCGGAGCAGGCTCGAGGAGCTGTATGTAGGCCTTCATTGCAAGAGGATTTGAGTACAGGAGCAAGGATGTCTTACTACAGTTATACAGGGCTTTGGTGAGACCACACCTGGAGTACTGTGTGCAGTTTTGGTCTCCTTACCTATGAAAGGATAAACTTGCCATAGAGGGAGTGCAGAAAAGGTTCACCAGACTGATTCCTGGGATGGCAGGACTGTCGTATGAGGAGAGATTGGGTCGACTAGGCCTGTATTCACTAGAGTTTAGAAGAATGAGAGGGGATCTCATTGAAACGTATAAAATTCTGACAGGGCTGGACAGACTGGATGCAGGGAGGATGTTTCCCCTGGCTGGGGGGGTCTAGAACGAGGGGTCACAGTCTCAGGATATGGGGATTGACATTTAGGACTGAGGTGAGGAGAAATGTCTTCACTCAGAGGGTGGTGAACCTGTGGAATTCTCTACCACAGAAGGCTGTGGAGGCCAAGTCACTGAATATATTTAAGAAGGAGATAGATAGATTTATAGACACAAAAAGCATCAAGGGGTATGGGGAGAGAGCGGGAATATGGTATTGAGATAGAGGATCAGCCATGATCATATTGAATGGCGGAGCAGGCTCGAAGGGCCGAATGGCCGACTCCTGCTCCTAATTCTTATGTTCTTATGTGTTTCCATTTCATTTTGCAGGAAGGAAACTACATAATCTCTACAAAGACTTACAGAAAGGTTCCTAAGAAAATGGCATTGTTCTGCGTGCTGTATTTTAATAGAAACAGCAGATTATTCTCCAGCTAATTGGAGTCACAAGAGGTATTGTTTAACTACATGATGCAGAAGAATTCCATTTATTTGAACCGGTACATTTGAATTGTGAATAAACAAGTGGCAGATGGCATCATGTTTTGCATATGTAATTTTGACTAATGAGGCTTGTTACAGTTTAAATGTGTTAACAGCTGTTTTGAACTCAAATAAAAAGGTGTGAACTCTTGCTGTTCAATTGATTTGAAGATTAGTACTCATTCCCCATGTTATCAGACCCTGCAGGTTATCTTTCCTTCATAACATTAAGACTAACACAAATGAATCAAATTGTCAAGACGTCACTAGCTATGATCATAGTTCATTTGATAAGGCTGAACATTTCGTTTGCTGTCCATGGAGCTGAGACTGGCAGTGATTTCTGCCAAGTAAGTGAAATGGGAGACATGGGGTGGGGGTAATTTTAACTCAACCCGCCCATCGGGAAACTGATGCGATCGGGTGCAATGGAGAGTAATATTCGGCTGGGTGCTCCACCCGAACCCGTGGGTTTCCCACCTGGCAAGTTAAAATTGCCCCCATGCTTTCTTACAATAATCATGATATGTCAGCTTAGCTCCAGTGTTCAAAAAGCACTGAGAAGTGTCTGTATATAATTGGATATTTCATGTCCTATAATGATCATATTTAAGAGCTAGTGGATCTCATGTGGCATTGCGCATAGAAAGGCGAGAGTGAATTCGCTTCAGTGCATTAGTGATGTTGTGGGTACAGGTATGGGGAAGTCAGCTCCTGAAGCGCCATCCAGTGGTAGATGTGTGCAGCTGCAGTCAGAGCTGGGTGTTACAGAACGGTGATGCCCAAGTGAGAAGTACGCACATACTTAGCAAATTTAATACGTTACTGGTCAATCTCATGTGTTGTTGGTCATGGGGAGCCAAGACCAGGTGAAATGGCATTAGAGGGCAGGGAATCATTGGACCAGCATGCGTGGACATAATTCAGTCCCCATTTGTTTTTATTCGTTCCTGGGATGTGGGCGTCGCTGGCAAGACCGGCACTTATTGCCCATCCCTAATTGCCCTTGAGGCAGTGGTGGTGAGCCACCTTCTTGAACTGCAGAGGGCAGTTAAGAGTCAACCACATTGCTGTGGGTCTGGAGACACGTATAGGCCAGTCTGGGTAAGGACGGCAGATTCCCTTCTCTAAAGGACATTAGCGAACCAGATGGGTTTTTACAACAATCCGGTAGTTTCATGGTCACCATTACTGATACTAGCTTTTTTAATCAGTTAATAGAATTTAAATTCCCCAGCTGCCGTGGTGGGATTTGAACTCACGTCTCTGGATCATTCGTCCAGTCCTCTGGATTACTAGTCCAGTAACATAACCACTATGCTACCGAACTCATAAATTCTGTCCATATTTTTATAATCTTCCATGATGTTTTAACACCAAGATCAAGCAGGGTTAGAGTGGGGGCGGGTGGGGGGTACAACAGTGATGATAGAGGCTTGAAGAAGGAAGGGAGTGTGTGGTGAGGAGTAGTGGAAATGTAGAGCAAGGTTAAAGGCCTGAGAGAGGGGAGAAGGTAGAGCATAGTGAGAGGCCAAAGGAGAGTTCGAGGCCTGGATGGATGGGGAGAGAAAAGCTCTCATGAACCGTTTAATACTTAACCTGTGGAAGCTCAACAAAAAAAAATCAATACAGTGGCCGAGATGGCAGACATCTTGGAAAGCGCCTCCACAGTCACCTATGATTGCACAGTAATGTTGCATGAACAAATCCCATATTATGTATGAACAAAGGAATTTATGAAGAGAAAAAAATGTTGACATAAAAAGTCTGACAGGAGTCAAGTGGCACAGACAGGAAGTGCACATAGATACAAGATTTTCAACATGGATGTGTGTGTCCCTATTATTTCATTGTAGCAGAGTACTAGCGGGTGGTTGACATAGCTACAGACTAATTGATGACTAGGATCAATTACAAATGCTTGAATTGATTTATTTGCAAAGTATACAGATACCATGAAGTGAAATGTGGGGCTAGTCCCCACAAATTGTATTGGTTAATGTGGTCACAGAGTCAGGTGTACACTAAGGTGTGTGTGATAACTCATTGACTGAATCAACTCATCAGATGAGTGTTTGGTATTGAATCTTTGGGGTAATTACCAAGTGTACTATTGGAATTAGATCCATAATATAATTGGGTTAGGAGAATCATATATACTTCTATTAACGTTGAAAAATTGGTGATAATTATTTACTTTGATATTATGCATTTAATAAATGGGTGGCTGTGAGCGATGAGGCAGTTATTAAATCTTGGGGCCTAATTATATCATAAATCATTTGAACTTCATTCTCAGTTTATAAACCTTATCAGAGCCTTTGGATTCACTATGGAATGTGGATTTTTTTTTTGTAGAATTCTATTTTAACCATTCGGATGTGAAGCTGCAGGTGATGTTAAGGTAGTAGAGAGGAGTGTGTCATTGTGCTTGAAGTGATCTATTACTGGGCCTGGTGATGTCAATTTTATTTTTGGTGATACACTGCGGGAAATTCTAATAAGATATGCATAACTATTTCACCAGAGCCTTGTTACAGCACACACTATAAAGAACTATTATTAAGTAAGCCACTGTGGCAGCCATTTTGTACACAGAAAGATCCCACAAACAGCAATGTGATGAATGACCAGTTAATTTTCCTTTGTTGGGGTTGGCTGAAGGAGACCTCCCTACTGAGGCACCGACTTGATGGGCCGAATGGCCTCCTTCTGTGCTGTACTATTCTATGATACTCTTCTTCAAACAGTAAGGTCTTTAACGTCCATTTGAACAGGCAGACAGGATCACAGTTTAAAGTCTCGAATCTTGAACGTAAATAACATAAAAATGGAGAAATGACCGGGCATCTTCACTGACGACTACCCTATAGTGGTGAGATTTACTTCACTTCTTCTCAAAGCTAATAGCCATTATTTAGAGGTGACCTTTCTTTCCTCTTGTTTGACTTCGTCAGTTTTTAAGCTCAACTAATTCCCAGTAAATAAACAGTTAAAAAAATTAAGTAATGCGTTCTGCACGACAACTAAAATGATAGAACGCAAGTGAGGTTTAAAATAAGTATTTATGGAAATTGAGCACTTCCATTTCTTCATGCATTCATTTGTAAAGCAATTTCAATCACATTACAGCACATTCCCTTTGAATAATGTACCTCATGCAGAATCACGAGATTAATGCTGACATCCTTTTGTTTGTGAGGTAAAGGGTTCAGCTTGGGAAGAGGTGAAAATGTCACAGCCTGCAAACTTGTCAAAACACAAATCACTGAGGGAAAAGCTTTATGAACAACATTCAGTCACCACCTGAAAGGAAAGAAATAAGGTGCTGCTGGCAGTTTTTATTTTATTTCTGTTCATTTATACAATTCCCCTTTTCACAGATTATCAAGCTACAGAATTAAATGTCATCTACTGCAGTTTTATTTAGTGAATTTCCTCACTAATCTTCTAGCTTTACAGGTCTGACCTTTCACTGTTCCCCTGGGCTTAGCAAAGAGTTTCATCACAATTGCTTTATATCCCAGAATAACGTTTGCGGTCTCAACAAACCCCTCGCACAATTCACTGGGCATTTGTCCCAAGAAGGAATCTGAGGTCAGCTGGTCAGTGAGATAATTACACCCAATCCAAGAAATTCAGTTCTGCACTCTTGCCTTTTAAAGTACATTGAAAACAAAGGATAAGAAAAGGCCAGTCTGTCAATTGAGCCTGTCCTATACTGTACTGGCGTAACTTCGACACACCATCACCCCCATCCACCCTACCCCCAACAATGAGCCATCCAATCTCCTGGGAAAGCCAAAACAAAAATGAGAAAACATCTCTGAGAAGCTTAAGAAAAAAAACTCTCAGAAATTCCTCTACAACCCCATAAAAAAAAGACAGTCAAACAAGTTGCAGGATTCCACAGTGGCTGGGTGATACATCACCCTGTACCTATCTACCTTCTATACTTCATATGTTGGGTAGACTTATAAACTCATCCAGGTCCCATCCAGGAGTCAATGGTTCTCTACAAAAGGAAATATCTCTGGTATCTAACCAATACTTAACTTATACTCATGTCCCTGGTCCGCCCTCAGCTATGCAACTCAAAATAACTTATCCACGTGAGCCAAATTTAATCCTTTTATTATTTTAAAGCCCTCAGTCAAATCTCAGTGAATTCTATGCTTTTCTAAAGTAAAACAACCCAGCTTTCTGAACCTAGCGTGGTGACTGAAGGCCATTAAACTTGGCATCAATCCAGAGGCCCTCCTCTGAATTTCTTCCAGGGCCTCCACATCATCCACCATGTGAGAGGACCAAAACAGGACACAGTATTTTAGATGAGGCCTAATCAAGACAGAGACAGTATAGTATTTCTTGTTTTGTATTTAACTGTGCTGGCAACCTACACCCCAGTATTCAATTTATCGTGTGTGATGTTTTGTTAGTCGCTAGAGGCACTGGCCCTACCCAATAGGAGCCTGCTTCTTTCAAGTTGTTAAATGCTACGTTCTGAGCAGTGTGATAAGCATTGTGACTTTAAAAAGTACTCTCTTATACCATTTCTCTTTGCTTGAGGCTCACAATGTGACAAGTAAACTGCTAATGGAGGAGGTATAATGTAAACAGGAATAGAAAAAAAATCAGTAATTTCTATTCTCTTACAATCAACCCTTACATGAATATTGATTGAAGTTGTGCTTTTTTTTGGTAGTTCTGTAAGATTTTACAAGGCTCCAGAATAACAAATGATTCTTAAATACGCTTCTGATATTTGGAATGGAATAGATGAATTCAGATGCTTTAATGGGTATCTGCATTTACATGACTAATAGTACCAAGTAGTTACCAGAATGAGTTTCTATTTCTCAGACTGTGTATTTGGCCAATCTAAGTGAGAACAACAGAATAATATCAACAGAGACAAATTATAAGACAGAGCCATTTTAATTAGAACCTGTGACAACAGAAACAAATGATGTTCTGATCTGGAGAACTGAAATTCAGAAAAGCTGAAAAACGTTCCCTGCTCTTAACATGCATGTAGATTTGTTGCATGGAACATACCAAACTCTCGTGTGATTAGTGGAGGGATGATTCGCGTAAATTTAAAATTTGGATCCTCTAAATCGTGTTTGAAATTTGATACAGGATGCTAATGCTCGAGCAAGATGACAGTCATCACAAGCTACCTGGGGCTCGAGCTCCACTTTCAGAAGGACTCCTGCGATCCTACCCAAGAGTTGCAGCTCGGCCAGGTATCGATAAAAGAGAGCGCTCGATTCGCTAAAGTGTCTCGAACAATCAAGCAAAATAATGGTGTTGTAGCCTCAATTCTCCGATTGTACTCCCTAGGATTATGGAATTGCTCTTACCGAATCCAATTGAGACAAGAGTGAGGCAAGGTTGTCCACCTTATTCAATATCATCAAGAATGTATTGAATGGCATCACAAGGGATGAGTCTGAGGGTCTGTCCAAGGCATTTCTGAAAAATATTTCAGTGCTCCTTTTTCCAGATGATATTGTGTTGTTGCCAGATTCTCCCGAGGACCTCGTGAGCTCCCCTAACTACCTTGAACAATCTGCTAACCAGCGGTATATGGTGTTGTGTATGTAATATGTATGTTACTTTAAACCTATGGCCAGGGCGGCACTACTTTGTAGGGCGTAGTGATACCATAGTACCACTCCTGGCCATAGGGGTATAAATAGTACTGTGGGTACTGATCTCCCCTCAGTTCCCGCCTGTTGGTATTAAGTAAAGACCTACGTTGAATCTTCCAAGCTGTCTCTTCATTATTGGATTAAGTATAGACACATACTTTACACTGGCGACGAGTAAGGTTCGAACTCACCAGTACACGGTGCAACAAAGGAACGGCAGCAGTACGGAGAGAGAAGGAGAGAGGCTTCTTACCAGCCAGCCTGCAGAGTCCAGCGTCGACCAAAGGAAACCGCCCAGCACTCCAGGTTCGGGAGGAGCGGCAGCAACGGAGCGAGAGAGAGAGGGTTCCAACAGAAGCTGCAGCAGCTGAGAGAAGAGGCTGAACGGGCGCTCCAGCCACGGGGCAAAAGTCCACCCAGGGCCAGGTAAACTGAAATCCTTCCCGGGGAACGGGAGCTGCAAGGGCCAGAACGGGCAGGCGATCTGGGGAACAAACGGAGACACGAGGACTAGCAAGCCACGAGAGGGGAAGGTCTAATAGCGGCGGTGGCAATAACGGGAGCTGCAAGGGCCAAAAATAACGACGCTGGAGAGAGGTCGTTAGCAGCAGCAGGAGAAACGGCGGGAAAAACGCCATCTAGTGGACAAAGGGGAAAAGTTTTTTCTCTTCAGCAGTTTAAAATTTAAATTTTTTTTAAAAAACGCCATCTAGTGGACAAAGGTGGGAAAAGCTCTTCAGCAGTTTAAAATGTCTAAAGAAGGTTGGTTGTCAGAATTTGTTGAGGACACAGAAGAGTGGGATGCCTATGTCGAAAGGCATGAACTTTATTGCATAGTACACAAGGTGAAAGATGACAAAAAGGCAGCAACCTTATTAAATTTTATGGGGGCAAAAACATACGGTCTGCTGAGGAATCTTCTTACTCCAGAAAAGCCAGCAGACAAAACGTATGCCCAAATTGTTGATACGTTAAGGGAACATTTAAACCCTAAGCCACCATTTATAGCGGAAAGGTACCGCTTCTACAGACGCGACCAAAGGAATGATGAGTCGCAGGCAGCCTATTTGGCTGAGCTCAGAAGGTTGTCCAAACATTGCCAGTTTGGAGCCTTTTTGGCGGACGCGATCAGAGACAGATTTGTCTGTGGCATGTTAAATGAGAGTACACGAAAACGGTTGCTAGCCAAGAAACAGCTCAGCCTAGATCAGGCGATTGAAATAGCATCAGCCCATGAAGCAGCAGCACAGGGTGCTGCTCAAATGCGACAAAACACAACCTGCTATGACACCCATGAGGTGACATTTCACAAAGGTAAATGCTACCGTTGTGGCAAAACCACCCACGACCAAAGTAATTGTTGGTTTCGTGATAAAATATGCCGGCAGTGTGGGAAAAAGGGGCATATAGCGAAAGTTTGTCGGTCGGGTACGAAACCCAATAGTGGGGGCAGTCCGAGCAGTACCAAGGCAAGGACAAAAATACATAAGATGTCTGACAGTAGCTCAGATGAGTCACAGGAAGGCACAAAAGCAGAGCCTAAAGGTCTGGGATGTCTCAAGTTATATGGTGTAGTAAAACGGAGGACCACAGCACAATGTGGGTTAAAATGAAGGTAGCAGGCGTCGAAGTTAATATGGAGCTGGACACGGGTTCAGCCCTATCAGTAATTAATGAACAAGATTATAACAGGCTGTTCAAACGCATTCCCTTAAAGGATACGGAAATTAAATTAAAAACATATACGGGACAAAAAGTTTACCCGAAGGGAAAAATGCAAGTAACAGTTAAATACAACGGCAGAAAAGTGCCAGGACTTTATTTATACGTCCTACCAAATGGTGGACCACCACTTTTGGGTAGGGAATGGATAAGAAAAATCCATTTCGACTAGAAGTCGATACACGAGTTAAAAGTAGAGACCACCAAGGATGATACAACCATTACAAGCAGGCTGTCGAAAATATTGGCAAAAACGCCAGAGGTGTTCCAACAAGGGCTGGGGACCGTAAAGGACATTAGAGCAAAAATAACTATTGCTCAAGACGCAAACCCCAAGTTTTGTAAGGCCAGACCGGTGCCTTACGCCATTCGGCCAGCTGTGGAAGCAGAACTGGATGCCTTAGAGAGTGCAGGTGTCCTTACAAAGATTGAGTGGAGTGAGTGGGCCACGCCCATCGTCCCAGTTATAAAGAAATCTGCAAATAACACACCGGGGGAACCAAAGAAGGTTCGCATTTGCGGGGATTTTAAGATAACTATTAACCCAGTCCTGCACACGGTACAGTATCCGCTGCCGCGGATAGAGGACATATTCGCATCGTTAGCTGGGGGTAGACACTTTACGAAGATTGACCTTTGTCAAACTTATTTACAGATGGAGGTGGAACAGGACTCGAAAAAGCTCCTAACGATTAACACACACAAGGGATTGTACCAGTACAATCGCCTGGTATTTGGTGTGGCGTCCGCCCCGGCAATATGGCAGAGGACCATGGAACAGGTCTTACAGGGCATTCCAGGAACGCAATGCTACCTGGATGACATCCTGGTGACAGGACAAATGGATAACGACCACCTCGCTAATCTGGAGCGAGTACTTCTGCGGTTACAACAATACGGACTCAGGGCGAACAAGCAGAAATGTGAGTTTTTCCAGGAACGTATCTCATACTGTGGTCACATTATAGACAAGGAAGGCCTGCATAAGTCCCCGGAAAAGATCGAGGCAGTAGTGAAGGCCCCGCCCCCTGAGAATGTATCTCAGTTACGATCATTCTTAGGCCTTATAAACTATTACCATAAGTTCCTCCCGAACTTATCGTCCATTTTACATCCACTAAATTCATTGCTGCAAAGGGGAGTCTCCTGGAATTGGGACGAAGCATGTGAGGCTGCTTTTAAAAAGGGTAAACAACTCATTACATCAAAGGAAGTGCTCGCACACTTTGACCCAAAAATGCCAATGAGGTTGGCATGTGACGCCTCCCCGTATGGTATAGGGGCAGTGTTGTCCCACAAATTTCCCAATGGGACGGAGAGGCCAATAGCATTTGCCTCAAGGTCGTTAACTACAGCCGAAAGAAACTATGCGCAAATCGACAGGGAGGCCCTCAGTCTGGTGTGGGGTGTAAAAGAATTCCACCACTACCTACATGGACAACGTTTCACACTACTGATGGATCATCAACCGTTGGTGTCGATATTTAATCCAACAAAAGGGGTGCCCCTGATGACGGCCCAAAGGCTACAGAGATGGTCACTGTTCTTAGGCGCACACCAGTACCTTATCGAATATAAGGGTACCAAACAGCATGGCAATGCGGATGGCCTGTCGTGGCTACCATTGCCTGCTGAGATCGAAGAGATAGTACAGGACCCCGTGGAAATATATCATACGGCTGTTATGGAACACTTGCCCATCACCAGCCAATGTATCGAGCGGGAAACACAGAACGACCCGACACTGGCAAGGGTTTACGAATTGACCGTGAAAGGCTGGCCGGCGCAGGGTGACGCATCATTGCCGGCATTTTCGGCAAGGAAGGATCACTTGTCCGTCTGCCGGGGCACATTGATGTGCGGAGCCAGGGTGGTGGTCCCTCAAAAATTACAACATAAAGTGTTGCGGGACTTACACGAAGGTCATCTGGGGGGTGTCAAAATGAAAAGCCTCGCCAGAGCCTACGTCTGGTGGCCCGGCATTGACAGGGACATCGAGGAAGTAGCAAAAGCGTGCCAAGGGTGCCAGATGGTACAGAACGTACCACCCCAAGCCCCACTACATCCGTGGGAGTGGCTCTCAACGCCGTGGCAAAGGATCCACGTGGACTTCGCTGGGCCCTTCCTGGATGCGATGTTCCTTATTGTAGTGGACGCCCACTCAAAATGGCCGGAGGTCATAAAGATGTCATCAACGACAGCCGAAAAGACGGTCGCAGTCTTAAGGACCATTTTTGCCCGAAACGGGGTGCCCGAGCAAGTCTGTTCGGACAATGGGCCACAATTTGTGGCAGAAGAATTTCAAGCATTCCTAAAAAGGAATGGAGTGCGACATTATACGTCCGCACCATATCATCCGTCTACAAATGGGCTGGCAGAGCGCTTTGTACAGACTTTTAAAAAGGCCATCAAGGCGATGGGGGAGGAAAGGTTGCCACTACAACACAAGGTGGACAATTTCCTATTCGCGTACCGTAATGCTGCACATACGGTGACCAACCAGGCCCCCGCCGTCATGTTCTTTAATAGAAGGTTAAGATCTCGCCTTGAATTGCTCAGACCAAACATCCGGAGAGATGTGGAAAACCGAGTATTTCGTAGGGCTCCTGACAGACAGACACGGAGCTTCGAGGTGGGGCAGCAAGTGTTGGCCCGTGATTATAGAAATGAAAAGTGGTGGTCTGGTACGATAAAGGCCCGCCAGGGACCTTTGATGTACACAGTGGATACAGGGGACGGCATAATCAGATGACATGCTGATCAACTTGTGGAGTCCAGAAACCCAACTGATTCACTACCTCAAATGTCTCAGCACATTGCTACAGCGGAATCACGGCCCAGCTCGTCGTTACAGAGGTCTCAGGATTGCGAGGAGTTCAGCACTCCAGTGATCTCCACGGCACAGGATGTGCCATCAGACACCGACGACTCCAGCAATGAAGTGGTGACGGAAGTACCGCCGCCTACACCGAGACCGACTAGAGAAAGACGTTATCCAAGTCGAGACAGGAGGCCTCCTCAGAGACTGAATCTATAACATGTTTCTTTTTATATATATATATAGGTAGACAACTCTGATGTAAATATGTTATGTATATTGTGTTACCAAATGTTATTAGCCCTAGTTATGGTGCATCTGTTGACTTAATTGCACGGGTACGTTTTAATTAAAAGGGGAGGAATGTTGTGTATGTAATAGGTATGTTACTTTAAACCTATGGCCAGGGCGGCACTACTTTTTAGGGCGTAGTGATACCATAGTACCACTCCTGGCCATAGGGGTATAAATAGTACTGTGGGTACTGATCTCCCCTCAGTTCCCACCTGTTGGTATTAAGTAAAGACCTACGTTGAATCTTCCAAGCTGTCTCGTCATTATTGGATTAAGTATAGACACATACTTTACATATGGAAGGTGCCTCCCCATGAAGTACCGAGGCTTTGCATGCTCAGGGGATAATTTCAGAAAGGTATTGCTTAAAAGATACAAAAGGTGCCTGTTACAATGTGAATCATATCAGTACCTTGAATGTTCATGAAAGCCAATTTTAGTTTGAGCACAGTGCTTTTGAAGGGATATTTACTAGTCCTAGCCCTTTTGGGGCTATCCTGGATGGAGCGTATTTCTCAGACGTTCACTTTCAACTAAAGTTTGAGGTAGCCAAATCCTAAAGATGCTTAATTGGGTCTAAAGGTCCGGACTATCTCTCTCTAAAGGAAAGGAACAACCTGAGAATGTTACCATCCTCCAGATAGCGCTTTTAATAAGTTTAGCAAGGCTGTAACGTCCCGGCTATTATGAGGGTCCGAAGAACACCTTCAGAATTATGTAACTCTTCACCAAAGAGTGTACAGAGATTGAGTACACGAGTTATTAATATAGAAGACTTACGTGAGACAATGCTAAAAATATATAGAGATTTACTAAAGAACCGACATGCAATTTACAGTTGGTGAATCAGTCAATCGCAACATTAACAGTTCGAAAAAGAGAAAAAATACTATCTTATTAACAGAGAATCTTACTTTTAAATCTTAACTTCGCTACAGTATTACAGTTCTTAAAGTTTTCTATACAGTATATCCATCAATATCAAATACCTTTGATCCCCGAGGTACAAAGAGTGGGAGACCACAGAGCCGCCTCTGTGGTCGAGAATCGCTTTGCCTGATTAAAGCGAGTCTGATATCCCATTTGAGATTTCAATATTTATACCCTTTGTCGGTGGTATTTCCTTTAAAGTTTCTGCTGATGCAAGTTAATTATCCCTATTCATCTTTCTGCTGACCTCTGCAATTCTTACTGCTACATCAGGTTGTAATATTCCAGAATCTTGTCTTTCTCCAGGTGCTCTGGGTTAACCATATAAAACGGTGTGACGGGCAGGTGTTCCTTATTTTATGTCATCTTTACGAGGGCAGATGTTCCTTATCTTATGTGCCATCTTTACGAAGTTTAAATTAAAACACCTTATCCAGGGTGAACCATTGTTTTTGTTCCCAAAAGTCAGCTCGTCCGAGCCATGCTTCTGTTTCAATAAGGCTATTTATTCAGGGTCAATAACTTTCTTAGCTCAATAGCCAGAATTCTTTCATAGTTAGTGTGGTGTATGTAACCTGTTCCACCTTAAGAGAACTTAAGCCTGTTCCACCTTAAGAGATGTACTACTTTCTCTGGCTGCTGTATACGTAATACCGGTGGTGACCACCGGTATATAAGTACTGTGTAGTGATATTGTATTTAGTATAGTCCTGACCTCCAACTAGTAAAGACCTGTTGAACTTTATTCTTGTAGTCTGTGTCAGTAATTAATCTTAATACAACTGGAACGCACAGACTTAACAGTGGCGACGAGTCCGATTCTTACCCTGCGGCAGTTTATATCCACGGCGGCTTCGTCCACAGAACGGGCGTCGAAGAGAGGCATCCACCCTCATCACCCTGCTGGAAGACACGTCGCGCGGCAGGCATCGAGGACCCGGAGTGCAGAAGACATCCTGAACTTGAAGCCTCCATCAGCGGCAGTCAGCTATCTTCTTTCTACCTCGGTAGTGGGTAAGCCGGTCAGCGACGCGAGCAGAAAGTCGGCCGCGTTGGCTGTACAGACGGGGGGAGGAAGACGGAGGAATAAGGGCGGTGAGATCGATCGCGACCGGCGATAAGGGCCGGGCCGCATTCGGGCCGAAAGGCGCAGCGCGGGGACATCGATCGCGGCTGGCGATAAGGGCCGGGCCGCTTTCGGGCCAAAAAGGCGCAGCGTCTGGGGCGACTGAAGGCGCGAGAGCCGCGGTGAAGGCGAACGCAGCCAGTGCTAATAACCGGGCTGCAAGAAGGGCTGCGAGGCGCGACATTGGGGAAGTGCGAATGCCCGAGGGAGCCGCGGTGAAGCAGAGACAGCGTCGGGGAAGTTACTAACCGCTGGGAAAGGGGAGCAGCAGCGGCACGCCAAATGCCATTGCAGCCAATGGGTGAAGACCGCCAAGCGCGGGAAAACCACCATTTTGTAGGCGGAGGACGAAGACAAGAGCGGGAAGCCGCCATCTTGGGATAAAATAAATTGCAACGACGCCTAAACATGGGAACATTGATACATTTGATGGCGACATCGAAGATTGGGCCATGTATGTAGAACGCATACAAAATTATTGTAAAGCAAATAAAATCCCAGATGCAGAGACAGCACTTACTTTATTGAACTTAATGGGTGCGAAGACATACGGGCAATTGAAACACCTTTTATCACCAGATGAACCGACGGATAAGACGTTCGAGGAGATTGTTACTGTCCTGAAAAATCATCTAAACCCCACGCCGCTGATGCTAGCGGAACGATTTAAATTTTACAGCAGAAGGCAGCTGAAGGATGAAAGCAATGCTGAATATTTAATGGAATTGCGTAAGTTGGCAAAGTACTGTCAGTTTGGAACGGGACTGACAGACGCGCTAAGGGATAGATTTGTGTGTGGATTATTAAAAGAAGATACACAAAAGCGACTGCTCGAGGAGAATGAGCTGACGCTTGAGAAAGCGGTCACTATGGCAGCAGCGCACGAGGCCGCAGCGAGAGGCACAGCAGTAATGCAGCTACGGTCACCGGAACTCAGTACAAATAAATTGGGTTTGAGTACTGTAAAATGTTATCGTTGTGGAAAGACAACACACGATCAGAACCAGTGTTGGTTTAAAAACCAAGAATGCAGAACGTGTGGCAGGCTTGGCCACATAGCTAAAGTATGCCGGTCAGGAAAGAAGACCAGCAACAAAAAGTCACCGCAAGGAAAATACATAAAGGTGCACAAGGTGACAAAGACCAGTTCGAACGAACAGAAGTCAGATTCAGATGCTAGCAGTAATGAACCGGGTAGCTTAAGAGTACACAATGTTGGTAAGGATGCAGATCTCCAGACAATTTGGGTCACTCTTCAGATAGCAGGAGTCCAAGTAAAGATGGAATTGGACACTGGATCGGCATTGACGTTCATGAATAAGAAAGATTACAAAAGGTTATTCCAACATATTCCCCTACGGGATACGGAGATTATATTGAAAACATACACGGGGCAAAGAGTGTACCCCATCGGAAAGATAGAGGTAAAAGTGGTCCACAAGGGCGAAGAAAGCCAAGTAATGGACTTATATGTGCTACCTGAAGGAGGTCCACCACTACTGGGACGGGAGTGGATTAGGAAAATGAATATGGACTGGCACTCCTTAAAAGCACTAACGGTAGATTCCGGGGAAACAGATGTCAAACCTAAACGATTGTCCAAAATATTGGATGATGCTAAAGAGGTGTTTCAGCAAGGACTGGGAACACTGAAAGGAATTACGGCAAACATCAAGATTGATGAACATGCACAACCAAAATTTTTCAAAGCCAGACCGGTACCCTATGCAATACGACCTACTGTAGAAGCGGAACTGGAAGCGCTAGAACGTTCAGGTGTACTGTCTAAGGTAGATTGGAGTGAGTGGGCTACGCCCATTGTTTCCGTTATGAAACGTCCTTCGAGCAACAAGCCAGGAGAACCAGGGAAGGTTCGCATCTGTGGAGATTTCAAGATCACCGTTAATCCGGTGCTTCACACGGTGCAGTATCCGCTTCCGCGGATTGAGGATATTTTTGCATCGTTGTCTGGCGGGAAACACTTCACCAAGATAGACCTGGCGCAGGCGTACTTGCAGATGGAGGTTGAAGAAGAGTCACGCCAGTACCTCACGATCAACACGCATAGAGGTTTGTACCGGTATAATAGGCTGGTTTTTGGAGTGGCATCAGCTCCGGCAATTTGGCAGAGGGCCATGGAGCAGGTATTACAGGGAATTTCAGGCACACAATGTTACCTGGACGATATTCTGATTACAGGTGATGGTGATGAAGAACACCTCGCAAACTTGGAACTGGTGCTCAACAGACTGAAAGAGTATGGACTTAGAGTTAATCGGCAGAAATGTGAGTTCTTTCAGAAGCGGATCTCGTACTGTGGTCATGTCATTGACCGGGAGGGGCTTCATAAGTCTCCTGACAAGATAGAGGCAGTTGTAAAGGCTCCCGCTCCGGATAATGTCTCTCAGTTGAGGTCGTTTCTGGGATTGATTAACTATTACCATAAGTTTCTACCGAATCTATCCACGGTACTGCACCCGCTGAACGCTCTTTTACAGAAGGGGGTACCATGGGAATGGAGCGAAAACTGTAAGAAGGCATTTCGCAAAAGCAAAGAATTGATCACCTCAGAGGAAGTGTTGGCTCACTTCAACCCAACACTGCCTATTCGGTTGGCTTGTGATGCTTCTCCATATGGTATTGGGGCAGTACTCTCACACAAGTTGCCAAATGGCACGGAAAGGCCAGTCGCGTTTGCATCCAGATCATTGACCTCCGCTGAGCGCAACTATGCGCAGATCGATAGGGAGGCTCTCAGCCTTGTATGGGGAGTGAAGAAGTTTAATCATTACCTGCAGGGCCAAAAATTCACACTTCTGACAGACCATCAGCCGTTGGTATCCATTTTTAACCCTAAGAAGGGTGTTTCGGTGATGACAGCACAGCGACTCCAGAGATGGTCCCTTTTCCTAGGGGCACATCAATATCAAATAGAATTCAAAGGTACAAAGCAGCATGGCAATGCTGATGGGCTGTCGCGCCTGCCACTACCTGAAGCAGAAGAGACGACGAAAGTTGACCCTGTTGAGTTATTTCATTCGACCATCATCGAGTGTTTACCAGTCACCAATGCAAGTATTGAAAGAGAAACCAGGAACGACCCGACACTGTCCCGAGTTTACGAGGTGACAGTGAAGGGATGGCCAACACATGGTGATCCTCTGTTACCGGCATTCTCGGCAAGGCGAGACCAGCTGTCCGTCTGCCATGGTACTTTGATGTACGGGACAAGAGTGATTATTCCTCCCAAGTTACGGGAAAGAGTTCTAAAGGAACTGCATGAAGGTCATGTGGGGGGAGTTAAGATGAAAAGTCTTGCTAGGACTTATGTATGGTGGCCGGGCATTGACCAACAGATAGAGGAGTTGACAAAAAGCTGCGCTAGGTGCCAAAAAGTGCAAAATGCACCTCCGATCGCACCGCTACACCCATGGGAATGGCCTTCAGCCCCATGGCAACGCGTACATATTGACTTTGCTGGTCCATTCATGGACTCCATGTTCCTAATTGCGGTGGACGCACATTCCAAATGGCCAGAAGTGATCAAGATGAATACCACTACTTCAGAAAAGACAATTGCGGTGTTAAGAACAATATTCGCAAGGAATGGATTGCCAGAACAGATATGTTCGGACAACAGACCACAGTTCGTGTCGGAAGAATTCCAAAAATTCTTAAAGAAGAATGGGGCGAAACATTATACCTCTGCCCCATATCATCCGGCGACAAACGGGTTGGCCGAGAGATTTGTACAAACATTCAAAAAGGCAATAAAGGCCATGAATGATGATCAGATTCCGTTACAACACAAGGTGGACAATTTCCTAATGGCATATCGAAACGCCGCTCATGCAGTGACTAACCAAAGTCCTGCCATGATGTTTTATAACAGGAGGTTGCGGTCCAGGTTGGACTTGTTAAAACCAAATGTGCGGAGGGAAGTGGAAAACAAACAGTTCCGGCATATTAATAAGAAGTCCACTCGAAGTTTTGACGTAGGACAACCAGTGTTGGCAAGGGGCTATGGAAACGAAAAATGGCAGTCCGGAACAATTCGGGCCAGACAAGGACCTCTGATGTACACAGTAGACATTGGTAACAATGTGATAAGGCGTCATGCGGATCAACTGGTAGAATCAAGAGCAAGGGTCAAACCCATGGTTGCGACAGAGACAACTGTGGAAGACGTTAATGAACCTGAAGCATCTACCTCGGCAGGGACTGTACCTGATGATGACGTCCAATACATAGGAAACCAACAAGAAGAGTCACCTCAGCAACAAGAATCAGAGACCACTGAAAGGCGTTATCCAAACCGAATCAGAAGGCCTCCTGAGAGACTGAACCTTTGAACTGTTTATACCTGAAGTTATATATGTATATATGTTATGATGTTATGTTAAATGGGGATATGACTGTTAAGCTAAAAAGGGAGGATTGTGGTGTATGTAACCTGTTCCACCTTAAGAGAACTTAAGCCTGTTCCACCTTAAGAGATGTATTACTTTCTCTGGCTGCTGTATACGAAATACCGGTGGTGACCACCGGTATATAAGTACTGTGTAGTGATATTGTATTTAGTATAGTCCTGACCTCCAACTAGTAAAGACCTGTTGAACTTTATTCTTGTAGTCTGTGTCAGTAATTAATCTTAATACAACTGGAACACACAGACTTAACAGTTAGGTTCCTAAATTTCCAAACCCAGTTGCCTAGAAATTCATTATAGCCACTTTTGGGGTGGTAAAGTCGGGCGGCCGCTAAAGTTTGCGCCCGGCGCAAATTCGAGGCCACTTCCCCGATATTCATTAGCTTCGCCCTAAGAGTTTGCTCGAGCGCTAAAACTGGCGATGCACGGCTCTCTTTAGGCGCTAAGCCGGCGGCCCGGGCGCTAACACCGGAAGATGGGCGCAGGGCAGGTGCGGCGAGCTGCTGATTGATGGCAGACACTCTGGCTCCGGTGAGCTCTTAAAGGGGGAGGGTGGATTTGGTTTTTTGAAAGGCCGAGACTGCTGTATTTGCTTCTCTCCATCAGTTTGTTATGTGGTACCGGCACTACTACTACTACTACTACTACTACTACTCCTCCTCCTCCTCCCTCCTTCCTCCTTCTCCTCCTCCTCCTCCTCCTCCTCCACCACCACCACCACCACCACCACCATCATCATCATCTTTGTCTCTCACAAAGTGTTGCAAAACAGCTGCCTTGTCTACTGCAGGAGTGCCCTTTAATTTGCGCTCGCCTCGGCTGTGTACCGTTCCACTTCACAGTCGTTAGGGCCGCCCGGCGCACAATGGGGCGGCGCGAGTGAAGTTCCGGTTCCGGGCGCACAAAGGGCGTTGCACGACAAAATGATGTCATGATCTGCGCGCGCAGCAGGGCGCGTGCTAAGACTTTGCGCCGGCGCTAAATGTCTACTGAAGTTGGGGCGAGGCGCAGATCGCGCTGCGCCCGGGCGCTAAGCGCCTAGCGCTCGAGATCTACTCCTCCTAAGGCGCTAACGGCTGGCGCGCCCAACTGAATTTCTAGGCCAGTTTGTCATGTTTTAATAAGACCAGAATTCTTTCCTAAGATGGTGTCTTTTTCTGAATAAGTTATTTGGCTCATTCCTTCACACTTTGGGCCTCGACAGTAAAGGAATTTAGAATGCTTTGGTCATTTTTGTCTTTCTTTAATGAAGCAAAATCTTAAATGGAAGTTAAGCCTGTGGCTTTTAAGATATGTTTTCAAACAGTTCCCGATCAAGGTTCAGAACTGCTGGGAATAGAATGGAAGGGTTCCCTCCATCCTAGGACAAAGTTGAGATTGGGTGGAGTGTGGGGCAGGCGGGGGGGGGGGAAAGGCTGTGGTAAAAATGAGAAAAGATTGCAAGGAGCATGGGCCCCAGCCTACACTGACAGCATGTCTATTTGCCTGGATTAAGCAGTTGCTCATGAGCTGGCATTACCTGGTTGACACATCACAAGGTGTCCTGCGCAAGCTCTTCCAATTTGCTGGAAGCAGATATTCATCATAGAGTGGATGAAGATAGCTTTGAAGCTTGGCAGAACAGCTACTCTAAGACATTACCTAGGGCTGGGTATGAGAACACATGCTCATATATCTAGGTGTCTGTGTCTATTATAATTAGGTTACAAAATGAAAAACAGTTGCTGCTGAAGTTTCTTTAACTGGTTTAATCAATGGATTGTGGTGTGTGCCCAAGCTGTGGTCAGAGGGACATTGACATTGCACTCACACGTGCTATTGTGAGTTGTGCTGTTCACTACAAGAGTTCTGAGGTGTTCCTGGTAAGTGATGTCCACTTAGCAAACATTTAAACCCACACTTGTCAATTATCTAATCACCACTTAGTGGCTATTTGCATGGGGGAGTAAGCAAGGTCTCTTGGAAGTCAAATTAGCTCCAAAGTGGCTCTCCTGCCAATGGAATTGAATCATGGTAGACTCAATAACCTGCCTAGAGTACTCCAGGGGACACTTTGATATTCAGCTTGTCTTATTAATGTGACCTGGAGGGGTAGAGCTGTCGCCAGAGACTGAATTTGTTCCTACTGAGCTCCAGATGACCTTGTAAGCCCATGCTCCGACAGTTAGGGTCGTTCTTGCTGGACAATCAGCGAGAAGATTACTAGTACTTTGTGCTGGTAACCAGCACAGTTTTAACTCATTAAACTCCAACCATAACTTGGTGAGCACATTTAAGTCAAACTGTGCTTAATCTCTGAGTTTAGGTAAGTGGGTTGCAGCATTACAGGAAGAGTGTGTACATTCCATAGTCAGGCAAAAAGAACCTTTACTTACATTCTCACTAATTGGACTGGGGACACTTAAGCACGATGATGGGATTCCTTGCATGTCGTACAGTCAGACGACCAACAAAAAAAAACTGCCAAATGTTTTTTCTGCCAAATCTTATCCTGAACAACAATGTTTGTCAACACTGCTGACAAGAAACATCATAATCTTTCTCTCAGAGACTGTAAAAGTCTGGATCTTTACAACAGACACATGGGTAAGTGTTTATTGTGTTCTGAGATACTCTACAATAATAAAGCACTCAGAAAGCTTCACTTTGTGTGCATATTCACTGAAATTATATTTAGTGGATTCCAGCTGATTCAATAAGCACAAGAAGGTCAGAGAACTGTGCAAATTAACTGTCCAATTAAACAGCATTAACTGCAATCATGGAATGAAAACAGTTTGCATTGATGCCCTCATTGTGTTCTGGAGGGAAAAACAGATGAGAGTAAAATGCACGTAACTGAAGTCTTAAAGGAAAGGTGTTTGGTGGAAGAATCTTAATCACCAATTTGAGGAAAATAGAATCTTGTGAACTTCTCCAAATAATAGTAGAAAGGCCCAGCTAACACAATTGTCTTCTACGAGATGCAGTCAATAGCTGAGATACAATACATGGTATTGTTATGTCTGAATAGATACTTTACAATATGGATACTTTAAACATTTTTGTGCAGCGGAGAAAAAAAAACCTTTTCTCACTTATACATTTCAGTGCACTAATATGGATCATATTGTACAGCCAACAGCAGCTGCGGTACCGACTCATACATACCATATTGGCAAGCACAAAAACTGAACTTATGAGTGTCTTCTTCTTCTTAGGCAGTCCCTTGGAACCGAGGATGACTTGCTTCCACACTAAAAATGAGTTCTGAGGTGACTGATGAGTCCAATGCGGGACCTACAGTCTCTGTCACAGGTGGGGCAGATGGTGGTTGAAGGGGCGTGTGGGTGGTGTTAGATCCGTGATTCTGAGAGTATGATGTTTTCAAATAACTACACGGATGCTGTAACTTAACAATCAACAGGTGTTTACTGGAGTAGGGTAGTCTCAAGACTGGGGGTACAGAGGCATGCTCAAGGCTTATATACAAGTGTGGTCACAGCCGGTACTACAGTATACAGGAGCTGTAAAAGTAGTTCTCTCTTAAAGGTACATACACTACAGGTGGGGTGCTTGGGTTGACGTGCGCTGCCTGCCCTTCGCTTCCGCTTGCTCCTGGCAAAGAGACTCAAGATGTTTGGCGCCTTCCCGGATGCTTCTCCTCCACTTTGTGCAGTCTTGGGCCAGGGATTCCCAGGTGTTGGTGGAAATGTTGCACTTTTTCAAGGAGGCTTTGAGGGTGTCCTTGAAGCGTTTCCTCTGCCCACCTGGGGCTCTCTTGCCGTGCCGGAGCTCCGAGTAGAGCGTTTGTTTTGGGAGTCTCGTATTGGGCATGCGGACGATGTGGCCCATCCATCGGAGCTGATCGAGCATGGTCAGAGCTTCGATGCTGGGGATGTTGGCCTGAGCGAGAACACTGACGTTCTATCCTGCCAATGGATTTGCAGGATCTTGCAGAGGCAGCGTTGGTGGTACCACTTATGAGTGTGGAAGTATAATGACAAACAGCTATTCTTTCTTTATAAGAGTCTTTCATGTGCTTTGCTAGTTTGTGTCGTAATAAAATGCAGAATAATATTTTGCCTGCAAAGAAAGCCATGAAACTTTTGCCCTTTTCTACTGATTTCTTTTTGTTGAAAAAACAACTTAACATGACAGTGTCGTTCAAATTAATCACCGTGTTGGCTTTATACAGTGACGTATTTACACTACTCTGCCTTTTATAAAGTGACTTTCATGCCAATGCCATGAATCCCAATACAAGGAGCACTGGATCACTCCACATTTAGCCTGATTTGTAAGTGACTCTGCTAGAAAATCACTGGTAATGACCTACACCCACTCTCAGCACATTCTCACATACATTAAGCACTTAAGCATGAGTCGTCCTCTCCTATAACTGGCATTGTTTCACAATCAGTCATCATTTTCAATGTCAGCACACTTGAACTAATGACAGAAGACAGTGGTCCTTGGTCCATCTCAAGAAATTACTTCTCCTGTCCCCGAATGCACATTTATTTTGTTATACTTCAGAACACGTTTGACTTAGATCTCACCACGCCAGTCAGGGAAAAATGCCCGATGATTAAAATGTAACTGTTCCAGAGCTATCAACAGCAATCTGTGCTGTTAGCAAGGCTGACATAATCCCTTGTATCAGCAAAGATTGTGACATAAGTTGATGGCAATGAAGTTAATATGACGTGCTATTAACATTATATAAAAATACATTGAGGAGCCCATTTCATGGCTCAGTGCAGGAGTGGCCAAGCTTTTTGTCTTTGTGGACCATTTAGATGCATGCCATGTTGTTTGTAAGCCACAAATAAGGGTGAATCCCTACTCAAGCTGCTGCAATATTGGGCTTTACCCCAATATACATGATGCAGTGTCAGCTGTGGCTCAGTTGGCAGCACACTCGCCACTGAGTCATGAAGGTTGTGGGTTCAAGTCCCACCCCAGGGACTTGAGCACATAAAGCTCGGCTGACACTCCAGTGCAGTGCTGAGAGAGTGCTGCACTGTTGGAGGTGCCGTCTTTTGGATGAGACGTTAAACCTGCTCTTCAAGTGGATGTAAAAGATCCCATGGCACTATTTCGAAGAAGAGCAGGGGAGTTATCCCTGGTGTCCTGACCAATATTTATCCCTCAACCAACATAACAAAAACTCATTATCACATTGCTGTTTGTGGGAGCTTGCTGTGCGCAAATTGGCAGCCGTGTTTCCCACATTACAACAATGACTCCACTTCAAAAGTATTCCATTGGCTGTAAAATGCTTTGAGACATCCAGTGTTCGTGAAAGGCGCTATATAAATGCAAGTCTTTCTTTCTTTGTGACTTTACTGATCTCACATTATCGGGCAGTGTCAACTTCTCAAAGCGCAAGTGTCACCAGCGGCCAGTGCATTTCTGCCCAAGATCCACTGCACTATCTGCCCCTGAATTCATGAGGAATGTTACATTCCCATTTAGCCTGGCCTCTTTGCGCTAGTTGGAAGTTTTTTTTTAATGAAAAATGAGTTTGAACAGTCTGAATCCCAGTTCCTGCTGAGTTTTGTCCAAATTAAGCACAAATTAGCGATAACTGGGAGATCTCACTCTCCAAGACCATATGGAAAATAGAAAATCCATATTGGTGAAGTAAGGTACTAAAGTTGGAATTATTGAGCAAAGCTTCATTCTGCATCAGCTTTACTGTACCTGCCCTTTGAGTGCTTGATGCTGACATTGGGTGCCAAAAGTGGAAAAATGGCCCACTTTCCAGTAGCTTTCACTTTGCTCAACAAAAACAATGCAAACCAGACAAACATTATGATGTTACTTCCATGTGACAAGTAAGACTGCAGTTCTTCTCTGCTTTGTACTCTCTCAAGATAGCCATGAGCGCTCCTTGTGATTTGATATGGAAACAGATAAACCTCAGAAAATGAGCATTAATTTTACGTATTTGTGAGAGTGTTCAATAATAACCTATATGTTAAGGATGACGTCTGATGAACGGTGTTGAGCTATTTTCTGCTTCACAAAGTAGTCCTTGCCTTTCACATCACTTCATGAATATCACAACCAGCTGCTGTCACTTCCTGACATCCACAAGTATAATGGCACAGAGTCACATTCAGTATGATAGAAACCTTGGGCAATGTGAATTTTTAAACATATCCAACTATAATGATGCCACCCTGAAGAAAACATAAACATGAATCTGGTGAAAGTTTAAAAAAAAATAATACAATAATTCCAACATTTACATATGTAACCATTTAAAATGACACAAAAGCAAAATACTGCGGATGCTGGAAATCGGAAATAAAAACAGAAAATGCTGGAAATACTCGGCAGGTCAGGCAACATCTGTGGAGAGAGAAACAGAGTTAATTTGGGCTGGATTTTACCAGCCCTGAGGAGGTGGATTTGGAGGCGGGACTGCTGGGAAAATGGTAGAAACTGGGAGCGGGTACCGACCCCGCTCCCAACCCGTCTCCATGCCATCTTCCTGGGAGGCGGGTCCTCGAGTCGCGGGAGGAAGGAGATTAGATCCAATTAACTGCCTGTTAACAGGGTCAGCAAGGTGAGCAGTGGGCCTGCGGGGGTGAGAGAGGTCGAAATGTCAGTTGTAGAGGTGAGTGATGGGTGCAAGTGTGGACAGGTAAGTATGAGAGGTGAGTGTAAAGTGTTGGAAAAAGTTTCCTTAACTTTGTTTCTTCCTGAAGGCGTCAACCTCTGAGGATCCGGAGGTGCCTCATCTCAATGGCACAGATGACAGAATGGCTGCTGCATTCTCAGATGCAGCAGCCATCTGCTTTCTGCTGTGGAGAGAGGTCTTGGTGAGCCTTCTGTGCAAGGGCTCACCTTAGAACAGAGATTGTCAGTGTTTGACAGCTTCTCACCGGCTTTCCCTTAATTGGCCGGTACGCCTGCAGGGTGGGCTTAACAATGCCAATCAAGGGAAAATAGTGTGGGTTGGTCAGATGTCACTGAGGGCGGGACTGAAACCCGGAAACCAGAAGTCCCACCTCCAGCACGTCTCCATTAATAAAATCCAGTCCAGGTCGATGAACTTTCATCGGAACTGGGGAAATGACCAGTTCTGATGAAAGGTCATTGACCTGAAGCGTTAAGGGACAGAAAGCAGAGAGTAGTGGTGAATGGTTGTTTTTCAGCCTGGAGGGAGGTATACGGTGGTGTTCCCCAGGGGTTGGTGTTGCGAATACTGTTCTTTTTGATATATATTAATGACCTGGACTTGTGTATAGAGGGCATCATTTGAAAGTTTGCAGATGACGAGAAATTCATAAATGTAGTAAACAATGAGGAGGATAGTAACACATTTCAAGAGGACATAAAAACAGAAAATTCTGGAAATACTCAGCAGGTCAGGCAGCATCTGTGGAGAGAGAAACAAACATTTCAGGATCATTAACTCTTGTTTCTTTCTCCACAGATGCTGCCTGGCCTGCTGTGTATTCCGAGCATTTTCTTTTTTTTTAAGATAGATTTCACAAGGTTTCTTATTTAACACACAAGCCTAAAAATGACCTTGACTGCTCACCCGAACAATGCACTATTGGAAGGTTTCACAGCAGTAATTTCAAGATTCTATATTGCACAGACTTTGCACCCCCGTTACTCACATTACTGAATTAGTCATTGATCTTCCATTCGATACAACGATGAAGCTGTGTGCCAGGGTCATTAGTCTTGTACAACAGATCAGTAGAAATTACACCCTACTCCAAGGCTAACACATCACATGTGCAGCCTGTTCACTTGTCTGTTTACTGATAGATGAACTTCTGCATAATCCAACTGAAACTTACATTCCTTTAAGGCACACAAACCCCACAGGAAGAGTGGTCTAACCTGGCTAACAAGAGAAGTTAAAGACAGTATTAGATCAAAGGAAAAGGCTTATGATGTTGCCAAAAAGAGTAGTAAGCCTAAGGATTGGGAATATTTGAGAATTCAGCAAAAGAGGACCAAGAAATTGATAAAGTAAGGGAAAATAGAATACTGTGGCGGAGACCACATAGGGACAGTAACACAATTCACTATGTATAGCCAATGTTGTTATCGCTCCACGTTATGTACGGAACTTGGTTGGGTTATCGGGGCAGGGTCCCTTTAAGAGTTGTCGATTGTGTGATGACGTCATAGCCCTGCGACGAGGCCGAGTCCTTCAGTCCATGCGGAGAGTTAATAAAGGAACATGCGTTTTTCTTTGCTGCTACGAAAGTCTCGCAGTCTGTTGATTTCCAGCGACTCCTACATTGGTGACCCCGTTTCTCTTTTGGACGTTTCCAGAGACTTTATCCGAGATGGCAACGAACGCCATTTCTCTCAAATTACCGGAGTTTTGGGAACGACAGGCTGCCACTTGGTTTGCCGGGCGCTCGGTGGTGGACTGAGGGTGCAGAAGCCGGAGGTCGGCCCCGCCGCAGGGGCTGAGCCAACCCAACGGGTCGGTCCAGATCCAGTTGGGCCGGCATAAGACGGTCCACGGAAATGTAGTCCGGCTTACCGCCAACATCCACCATGAAGGCCTTGTCCCTAGCTTCCAGGACGCGGAATGGTCCGTCATAGGGTGGGTGAAGAGGTCCCCGGTGGGCGTCGTGGCGGACGAAAACATACTCCGCCGCACGAAGGTAGGGCGGAACGTGGGACTGAGGGAGACCGTGCTGCGATGTGGGCACCAGCGCGAAAACCTTGGCGTTGTCCAGGAGGGCGGACTGCTGACGGGCTGCGTACCAAGGGTCCATGGCGTTGGGGACGAAATCCCTGGGAACCCGCAGCGGCTGCCCGTAGACGAGCTCGTCAGACGAGGACTGGAGGTCCACCTTGGGGGGCGGTCCTGAGTCCCAGCATGACCCACGGGAGTCTGTTGATCCAACTGTCGTCCCGGAGGCTGGCCCGGAGCGCGGCCTTCATGGAGCGATGAAACCGTTCGCACAGCCCGTTAGCCTGAGGGTGATATGCGATGGTGCGGTGGAGTCTCAACCCGAGGCCTTGGGCGACAGCGTTCCAGAGCTCCGACGTGAACTGGGGCCCCTGGTCGGAGGAGACGTCAGATGGGGCGCCGAACCGGGCGACCCAAGTGTTGATGAACGCCCGAGCCACATCGGCGGACGTTGTTGACGACAGCGGGATGGCTTCCGGCCATCGGGTGGTTCTGTTGACCATCATGAGGAGGTGGGTGAACCCGCGGGAGGGCGGCAGGGGCCCCACCAGGTCCACGTTAACATGGTCGAACCGCCTCTCGGGCACTGCGAAAGGCGCCAACGGGGCCTTAGTATGGCGATGCACTTTCGAGCGCTGGCATACCACGCAGGTATTGGCCCAGTCGCGAACATCCTTCTTGAGCCTGTGCCAGACGAACTTAGCCGCCACCAG
The DNA here is from genome assembly GCF_052327205.1 of Somniosus microcephalus. Classification (NCBI taxonomy): domain Eukaryota; kingdom Metazoa; phylum Chordata; class Chondrichthyes; order Squaliformes; family Somniosidae; genus Somniosus; species Somniosus microcephalus. The sequence goes on along the minus strand of NC_141008.1, from coordinate 72,212,387 downwards.
CTTCTGTGACGGCTTCCCACCCAGGTGGGAAAGGCTATGGACGGCGTCGAAAACCTGCCGTCTCCACCCGTCGGGCACGACGGGGCATGGCTGCCCAGCGGAGATGTCGCACAGGAGCGCGGTGCCGGCATCGTCAAATGCGACGTCCGCTAACTGAAGGCCTGTGACAGCCGTCCTGTAGGCCTGGACGTCCGGGTCGGAGGCCTGGTTGGCCGCCATGCGGGTGTAGTCGATGCCGAGGTGTACGGCGCTGGCGATGGCCCGGGAGAGACAGTTGGCGACAGGGTTGTTTCTCCCAGCCACATGCTGGATGTCCGTCGTGAACTCGGAGACGAAGGAAAGCTGGCGCTGCTGACGGGCCGACCACGGCTCGGAAACTTTGGCCATGGCGAAGGTCAACGGCTTGTGGTCCACAATACTGGAAAGTGTGAGGTTATGCACTTTGGCAGGAAAAATCGTAGAGCAAGTTATTATCTTAATGGCAAGAAACTGGAAAGTACTGAAGTACAAAGGGATCTGGGGGTCCTGGTGCACGAAACTCAAAAGGTTAGTATGCAGGTGCAGCAAGTGATTAAGAAGGCCAATGGAATGTTGGCTTTCATTGCTAGGGGGATAGAATATAAAAACAGGGAGGTATTGCTTCAGTTGTACAAGGTATTGGTGAGACCGCACCTGGAATACTGCGTACAGTTTTAGTGTCCATACTTAAGAAAAGACATACTTGCTCTCGAGTCAGTACAAAGAAGGTTCACTCGGTTAATCCTGGGGATGAGGGGATGGACATATGAGGAGAGGTTGAGTAGATTGGGACTCTACTCATTGGAGTTCAGATGAATGAGAGGCGATCTTATTGAAACATATAAGATTGTGAAGGGGTTGGATCGGGTGGATGCGGGGAAGATGTTCCCGATGATGGGTGAAACTAGAACTCGGGGGCATAGTCTTAGAATAAGGGGCTGCTCTTTCGAAACTGAGATGAGGAGGAACTACTTCACTCAGAGGGTGGTAGGTCCATGGAGTATGCTGCCCCAAAAAGCTGTTGAAGCTACATCATTACATAAATTAAAACAGAAATAGACAGTTTCCTAGAAGTAAAGGGAATTAAGGGTTACGGGGAGCGGGCAGGAATTTGGACATGAGTCTAGGTTCGGATCGGTCATGGCCCTGTGGGTAGCGGAGCGGGCCCAGGGGCCGTGTAGCCTGATCCTGCTCCTATTTCGTGTGTCTAATTCTGTTAGATTCAGGAGATGGTTCTGTGATAGTGGATTGGCGGTTAGGATCAGATCAGCCATGATCTTATTGAATGGCGGAGCAAGCTCGAGGGGCCGATTGGCCTACTCCTGCTCCTATTTCTTATGTTCTTATGTTCCAGCAGGAAACGGAAGTGTCGGACGGCGAGGTAGAGGCTGAGAAGCTCGCGATCGAAGGTGCTGTACTTCCGCTCGTTGGGGCGGAGCTGCCGGCTGAAGAAGGCGAGCGGTTGCCAGGTGCTGTTGACCCACTGTTCGTGGACGGCGCCGACAGCATAGTCCAAAGCATCAATGGTGAGAGCGATCGGCGCATTGGGCAACGGATGCGCCAGCATGGTCGCGTTAGCCAGGGCCCTTTTCGTGTCCGTGAAAGAATTGGCCATCTCCTCAGACCAGTCGACGGTGAGCTTGGCGGGCTTGCCTTTGAGGGCCTCGTAAAGGGGCCGCATAAGCTGGACTGCCCGGGGAACAAAGCGATGATAAAAGTTCACCATGCCCAAAAACTCCTGCAGGGCCTTCATGGTGAGGGGTCGCAGAAAATCCTTCACGGCCTCCACTTTCGACGGCAGTGGCACCGCCCCATCCTTCGTGATGCGGTGCCCGAGAAAGTCGATCGAGGACAGCCCGAACTGGCACTTGGCCGGATTGACGATTAGGCCGTGCTGGCTGAGGCGTTCGAAGAGAGTCCGGAGGTGGGACACATGCTCCGTCCTGGAGGCGCTGGCGATGAGAATGTCGTCCAGGTAGACGAACAGGAATGGCAGGTCCAGTAACACGGTGTCCATTAGGCGTTGAAAAGCCTGAGCGGCGTTTTTGAGACCGAATGGCATGCGGAGGAATTCGAACAGCCCAAACGGGGTGATCACCGCGGTTTTCGGGACGTCCTGCGGCCGGACGGGGACCTGGTGGTAACCCCGAACGAGGTCCACTTTAGAGAAAACAATGTTCCCGGCCAGGCGGGCGGAAAGTCCTGGATGTGTGGAATCGGGTAGCGGTCGGGGGTCGTAGCATCGTTGAGGCACCGGTAATCGCCGCACGGGTGCCAACCGCCGCCTGGTTTCGGTGCAATGTGGAGGGGCGAGGCCCACGGACTGTTTGACCGGCGAATGATGCCGAGGCGCTCCATCGTGTCGAACTCGGCTTTAGCGATGGCGAGTTTCCCCGGGTCAAGGCGCCGAGCGCGGGCGTAGACAGGCGGACCGGTGGTCGGGATGTGGTGTTCTACCCCGTGCTTGGTGGCGGCGGACGAGAAAGTGGACTTCGTGGTGTCCGGGAACTCGGCGAGGAGGCGGGAAAACTCGTCGGAGGCCGAGAGTGCGCTGGACAACTTCGTCGTGCCGGAGCCACTGAGTGAACATGGGAGCGAACTGAAAGTCTCAGCGTTGACGAGACGTCGGTTCTTGACGTCCACCAAAAGGCCATTGGCGCAGAGGAAGTCAGCGCCAAGAAGCGGGGTGGACACTTTCGTTGTAACAAAGTCCCAAGCGAAACGCTGCCCGCCAAAACACAGCACCACGCTCCGTTTCCCGAAAGTACGGATGGAACTGCCGTTGGCGGCTTCGAGGGCGGGGCTGTGGTTCCCCCCCCCTGTATGTCTATGGTTGACGCAGGCAGGACGCTCACCTGGGCACCCATGTCGCAGAGGAAACGACGTCCAGAGTCAGTGTCTGTAATGAATAACAGACTACCTGAACGGCCGACAACCATGGTAGCTAATGAGTGGGCCTTCGCGTTTCCCGACGCGGTAAAGCTGCACGGGGGCCGGCACTTCTTAGCGTTTGGGCCGAACTGCGCGTAGTAGAAGCACATGCTTGGGGGCTGCCGCCGCTGGGCTGTGGCGGTGGGGGCAGGGCCCCGCATGGCTGCGCAGTTCTGTTGCCCGGCGGAGAAAAATTTGTCGGCCTCCTTGGCCAGGTCGCGGAAATCACTAATATGAGAGTTGGCTAAAGCTGACCATACCTGCCCTGGCAGCTGTTGTAGGAAAAGCTCTCTGAAGAGGCAACATGGCTTGTGCTTGCCCAGGAGGTTTAACATGTGGTCCATCTGTTCTGAGGGCTTGGAGTCGCCAAGCCCGGGTAGAGAGAGAAGCTGGCGTGCGCGCTCGGGTTCAGTTAGTCCAAAAGTCTCTAGGAGGTGCATTCTCAGCGTCGCAAATTTATGGTGCTCCGGGGGGTCCTTGAGCAGGCTCACGACTCTGGCCACGGTGGAGTTGCCGAGAGCAGAAACGACGTAATAATACTTCGTGTCGTCCGCGGTGATGTCCCACCGGGGACCTCTTCACCCACCCTACGACGGACCATTCCGCGTCCTGGAAGCCGGGGACAAGGCCTTTGTGGTGGATGTTGGCAGTAAGCCGGACTACATTTCCGTGGACCATCTTAAGCCGGCCCACCTGGATCTGGACCGACCCGTTGGGTTGGCTCAGCCCCCGCGGCGGGGCCGACCTCCGGCTTCTGCATCCTCAGTCCACCACCGAGCACCTGGGGACCCTCCTGCGATCCCCCGGTCCCCGCCCCAGACTTAAGGAGCCGTTTCGGCTGTGTGATCCGGGCCCCTCAATGACTGACATTGCCAGTTCTAGTGAATTCTGGGGGGACGTATGTGGCGGAGACCACATAGGGACAGTAACACAATTCACTATGTATAGCCAATGTTGTTATCGCTCCATGTTATGTACGGAACTTGGTTGGGTTATCGGGGCAGGGTCCCTTTAAGAGTCGTCGATTGTGTGATGACATCATAGCCCTGCGACGAGGCCGAGTCCCTCAGTCCATGCGGAGAGTTAATAAAGGAACACGCGTTTTTCTTTGCTGCTACGAAAGTCTCGCAGTCTGTTGATTTCCAGCGACTCCTACAATATGAGAGTAAACTAGTGAGAGACATAAAAACAGACAGTAAAAACTTCTATAGCTATGTAAAAAGGAAAAGATTAGCGAAAATAAATGTGGGTCCCTTACAGGCTGAGACAGGATAAATTATAATGGGGAATAAGGAAATGGCAGAGAAATTAAACAAATACTTTGGCCGCGATTTTCCTAAACCCACCATCAACCCGCCTCCAAACAGCCTTCTCAAGTGTTGGGTCCCCGATTTGTGAATGGACCCAACACCTAGCAGCGGGAAATGGATTAAAGGCAATTACCTGCCTATTAACAGGTACTTGTCAGTAGTGTTCAGCCTGTTTTTTGATTTTCCCGCTTCTGTGTCGGGTTTCACGACTTCCAGGCACCACGCCAGGTAAGCGTGGCATGTTGTGAGTCTGGTATAATGTTTGTGAAAAGATGACAGCTGCAGAAGCGATGCGAAGGATGCAATGTTGCAGATGGTGAGTTTCAGAGCAAAGAAAATGTTAGTTACTGCATTTTTAACGCACTTACAGATTTCTTTGGCTTATAGGTTTTTAAATCCAACTATATGTCCAGTGCCACTTCATTGGGAGAACCTCTCTCACCAGTGACAGATCGCTTCTGTCATTTCACCTGCAGATGCCATCTATTCCAGCATATGGAGGGAGTCATTGGAGAGCCTGGGTGCAAGAGTTCACCTTTGTGCAGTGATTGTCAGTGTTTTCAGCACCTCAATGCTGTCAAACACTGAGAAATCAACTGTCAAAATAAAATTGTGCATGGTCCCTTTAAGGAAACTGGCAGATGATGCATCATCAAATGACATCATCAGACCCGCTTCCTGTTAATTGGTCGGTAAGCCCGCAGCTTACCAAGGTCAATCAAGGGAAAATCATGTCAGCGGAGCGGAGGCAGCTGGGGGCGGGATCGGAACCCGGAAACCAGCTGACCCGCACCCATCCCGACACCGATCACAAAATTGTGGTCTTTGCGTATTGAAGATGCAAAAAACTTCCCGGAAATAGTGGAGAACCAAGGGTCTAGCGAGAATGAGGAACTGAAAGAAATTAGGATTAGTAAAAAAATAGTACTGGAGAAATAAATGGGACAGAAAGCCAATAAATCCCCATGACCTGATGTCCTATATCCTAGGGTGCAAAGAGGTAGAAAGAGGTGGCTATAGAGATAGTGGGTGCATTGGTTGTCATTTTCCAAAATTCCATAGATTCTAGAACAGTTCCTGTGGATTGGAAGGTAGCAAATGTAACCCCACTATTTAAGAAAGGAGGAAGAGTGAAAATGGGGAATTACAGACCAGTTAGCCTGATATCAGTAGTCGGGAAAATGCTAGAATCTATTATTAAGGACGTGGTAACAGGGCACTTAGAAAATAATAATAGGATTGGGCAGAGTCAACATGGATTTATGAAAGGGAAATCATGTTTGACAAATCTGTTAGAGTTTTTTGAGGTTGTATCTAGCAGAATAGATAAGGGGGAACCAATGGATGTGGTGTATTTGGATTTTCAGAGGACACTCCATAATCCCTCACAGTTGACAGTGTCGACAGTTGTCACTATCCTCCGCCTGCTTCATGACGACATGCAAGCCATGATCCTGACCAATGGTTCCACCACAGACCCAATTCACGTACAAACCGGGGTCAAGCAAGGCTGTGTCATTGCACCAACGCTCTTCTCGATCTTCCTTGCTGCAATGCTCCATCTCACCCTCAGTAAGCTCCCCACTGGAGTGGAGCTAATTTACAGAACAAACGGGAAACTGTTCAACCTCCGTCGCCTCCAGTCCAGATCCAAGGTCGTCCCATCCTCTGCCGTCGAATTACAGTATGCAGACGATGCTTGCGTCTGCGCTCACTCGGAGGTCGAACTCCAAACCATTGTCAACACCTTCACTGAAGCGTATGAGAGCATGGGCCTTACACTAAACTTCCATAAGACAAAGGTCCTCTACCAACCTGCCCCCGCCACACAGTACTGCCCCCCCGATTATTAAAATCCACGACAAGGCCTCGGACAACGTGGACCACTTTCCATACCGCGGGAGCCCACTGTCAACAAGGGCAGACGTCGACGATGAAGTCCAACACCGCCTTCAGTGTGCCAGTGCAGCCTTCGGTTGCCTGAGGAAGAGCATGTTTGAAGACCAGGACCTCAAACCCGGCACTAAGCTCATGGTCTGCAGAGCAGTAGTGATACCCTCCCTGTTGTATGCCTCAGAGACATGGACCATGTACAGCAGGCACCTCAAAGCACTGGAGAGGTACCACCAACGCTGCCGCTGCAAGATCCTGCAAATCCATTGGCAGGATAGGCGCACCAACGTCAGTGTTCTTGCTCAGGCCAACATCCCCAACATCGAAGCTTTGACCATGCTCGATCAGCTCCGATGGACGGGTCACATTGTCCGCATGCCCAATACGAGACTCCTAAAACAAGCGCGCTACTCGGAGCTCCGGCACGGCAAGAGAGCCCCAGGTGGGTAGAGGAAATGCTTCAAGGACACCCTCAAAGCCTCCTTGAAAAAGTGTAACATCCCCACCGATACCTGGGAATCCCTGGCCCAAGACCGCACAAAGTGGAGGAGAAGCATCCGGGAAGGCGCCGAACACCTCGAGTCTCTTCGCCGGGAGCAAGCGGAAGCCAAGCACAGGCAGCACAAGGAGCGCACGTCAACCCAAGCACCCCACCCACCCGCCCCTTCAACCACCGTCTGCCCCACCTGTGACAGAGACTGTAGGTCCCACATTGGACTCATCAGTCACCTGAGAACTCATTTTTAATGTGGAAGCAAGTCATCCTCGGTTCCGAGGAACTGCCTAAGAAGAAGAAGAAGATGGATTGAGGATTGTTTAACGGACAGAAAACAGAGAGTAGGAATAAACAGGTGATTTCCGGGTTGGCAGGCTGTAACTAGTGGGGTATCGCAAGGATCAGTGCTTGACCAACTGTAATATATCCAAGTTTGCTGATGATACAAAGCGAGGTGGGAATGTAAGTTGTGAGGAGGATGCAAAGAGGCTTCAAGGGGATATAGACAGGCTAAGTGAGTGGGCAAGAACATGGCAAATGGAATATAATGTGGAGAAATGTGAAGTTATCCACTTTGGTAGGAAAAATAGAAAAGGAGAGTATTTTTTAAATGGTGAGAGACTGGGAAATGTTGGTGTTCAGAGGGACCTGGCTGTCCTTGTACACAAATCACTGAAAGTTAACATGCAGGTACAGCAAGCAATTAGGAAAACAAATGGTACGTTGGTCTTTATTACGAGAGGATTTGAGTATAAGAGGAAAGACGTCTTACAGCAATTATGTAGGGCTCTGGTGAGACCACACCTGGAGTATTGTGTACAGTTTTGGTCTCCTTACCTAAGGAAGGATATACTTGCCATAGAGGGAGTGCAACAAAGGTTCACCAGACTGGTTCCTGGGATGGGGGGATTGTCCTATGAGGAGAGATTGAGTAGACTAGGTCTATATTCTCTAGAGATTGGAAGAATGAGAGGTGATCTCATTGAAACATATAAAATTCTCACAGAGTTGAAGCAGGGAGGATGTTTCCCCTGACTGGGGAGTCTAGAACCAGGGATCAGAGTCTCAGAATAAGGGGTCAGCCATTTAGGACTGAGATGAGGAGAAATGTCTTCACTCAGAGGGTGGTGAATCTTTGGAATTCTCTACCCCAGAGGGCTGTGGAGGCTCAGTCGTTGAGTATATTCAAGACAGAGATCGATAGATTTTTGGATATTAAGGGAATCAAGGGATATGGGGATAGTGCAGGAAAGTGGAGATGAGGTAGAAGATCAGCCATGATCTTATTGAATGGTGGAGCAGGCTCAAAGGGCCAAATGACCGACTCCTACTCCTATTTCTTACGTTCTTATGATCCCTTCAGCGGTTTTCTACCATATCTGGCACTCCAGGCACTTATGGGACTGGTGTCCATCTGTCACATAGGAGCTAAGTTTAGCCAACTTGATGGGAAACTGAGAGGTTCGAGTTGGCCGCTTGTCTTACACGCCCCACACGATTTTACTCTCCAACGAAGAATGTAATTGGGCGGCCGAACTGATCCTGTCAATTTTCTGCCAGCTGGGTTAAGTTAAGATTACCCCCATAGAGTGTGTTCTTCCTCTATCTAGAAGTAGGACTTCTGTTGCCGGATCGGTAAACCTGGCTCTCCTCTGCCCCGAATCGTCGCTTCCGTCAGAAAAGTTGCTGAGGTAACAGCTGCCTTGGGCTCCCGTGTTAAATACCTCGTCATTATAATTAACAAGTTCTATTCTGCATTAATGGATGTGTCTTCTCACAAGAGACACCTAAGCCAAAGGAAATAAAGAAGCATCTCGGAGGGAAAATCTGCTAAATTCTAACCACGAATATAAAGAACACACTTAGTAAAGGGGAGAAATTCAGTGTCGCCCCGTTTGGGGGCGCTAACTTTTGAAAGCTGGGAAACTTAGTGTCAGGCGCTAATGATTCCCAGCTTTTTCAAAATTCAATGTTTGTGCTTCAGGAAGAAAGTGGAGCGCTAAATCAAGCACTCCACTTCCTTCCTGGAGCGCTAAAGGGCACAGGCAGGTGTCCCGTGCAGCGCTGCCACAATCCGAGACTCCTTCCCTCCCTTAAAGGGAAGGGCCATCGCTGCAGGCTCTGCCTTGGGACCAGTTAGTTGGTCCCGGACGGTGGCCGCGATCCTTCCCGATCAGCCACATGCACTCCAGCAGAGTTTCCGGGCTGATCGATCGCGGCCCAGGAGCAATCGAAAAAAATCACTTGAAGCGTTGTTAAAATTTTTCTCCTACCCGCGCCAACATCCTCTCTTATTTGCGCTGCCGAAGCTCCCGGCCTCCCGAACAACGCCTCCTGCAGCGGCCGGTGTTTTCATCCGGCGATGCTGCAGGGGGCGGAACCAACGTTCAGGTCCGGGGCACTACCGGGGCGATGCATACGGCAATGACATCACGATCTCCGGTTGCAAGAGATCGTGGCGCAAAGTGTTACCGCCACCACAAACCTCTTGGCCAAGTTAGTTCATCTCGCCGCGCCCGGTCAGTAAGTTGTTAGCGCCCTGTTAGCGTCCCCCAGAGGTGCTAATGGGAGGTGCTAACCAACCGAATTTCTCCCCCTAAGAATTTCAGGAGGAATCTCTCTGCTACATGTAAAATAAAATCTCCCCACCACCATCTGTTTAGATGCATTAGCTTAGGTTCTCTGCTTTTGGCAAAGCGTAGAATGGAATGGCTATTGATGAGCCTGATGCATTGGAGTAAGAGGAACTAACCCACTCCAGCTGCCACTCTACCCACAGCACAACCCCACAGACAAGCACAATTGGTCAGAAGGAAGGGGATGGTGATGTTATATTGGATTGAACGGTCCAGAGACATCACACTTTGCTTGCAGAGCTTTGGGGAACAGATCTTGTGGGACCTACTTTCAAACAAAGGCATGTCAATGGATCACTGCACCCACAGACAAGTACTGTGGGCTGTCTCCCAGAATGTGCTGCATCTGTCTGGTCACTTGGAGGAATCCACTGGCAGCATATACAGCATCAACAGGGTGGGGTTTTTCGTCACGGCAGCATGTCTTGGGACAAGGTGGGAGCTCCATGAAGGCTTGCCGAACCCACCCCTATGAATGAGGCCTTTGGAACGATTCAGCTTCCCTAGTGGCAGCTCGTGCTGTTGCCCTGGAGGCATTTGGGGCCTGCCTTGAGAGAAGCACTGATAAGGGATTCACTGCTCCCATAAAGACCATTCGGTCTGCCATTTTACAAATCACCAGCCTCTCAGAGAATAAGCCCAGCACCAGTGGACTGGCAGGCAGATCTTCTCAGGGTCGAGCAATCACTGAAAAAGAACACAATCCAAATTTGTGTTTTGAATGGCCTAATGACTCAATCTGCCAGTTGTCCTGATAGTCATCGAGCAATACATATTTTTTTTGCCAGGTTGAGTGACACAGCTGTTTATGCCTCATATTTCTGCTCCATTACCCGTCCCTGCCTATAAAGAGCAGAGCGCGTTTGTTGCCCTTTAACTCTGTGCAGCAGTAATTCGTCCAATTAATAGCTCCGATATGTGGCCGGGTTGAACATCATCTGTCCCATCAAATAAGATTATAAGCACAGAGCTGCAGAACACAGCCCCTTGTGGAATGAAATGAATGGTGGCATTTTGCCATACGGAGCCATGTCTGCTCAAAGCCTCTAATCTGCTTTACAGACAGCACAGGGCAAAATGGCCTGCGACTCAATCTTCACTGATCCATGAATTTACAGGCTCTGCTATCCTTGGGAATAATCTGCTTCAGTTATGTTGCCTCTAGACTAATGACAGTGACAAGAGAAAGCCCCAAGCAGAAAACATTTGCTGTGGGCATTAAGCACATAATCTAGAGACCTGTAGTGCTCTGGTAAAAAATATAACAACCTAGAGAGTTATGTTTAAGTTGAAATGTGTAGATAAAAATAAAGAACAAATTTGTTTAAATTTAAAATTGACAAACTACTCAAATGTTTCAGCTATAATAAGTGGTAGTCAACATAGCTGAATCCTGATAAACACCTTACCAGTACAGTAAATAATTTTTTTTAATGCGATGATAAAAATTAACCAGGAATCATAGAATGATTACAGCACAGAAGGAGGCCATTCGGCCTGTTGAGCCTGTGCCGGCTCCCTGCAAGAGCACTTCAGCGAATCCCACTCCCCTGCCCTTCCCCCGTAACCCTGCAATTTTATTTCCCTCAGGCTCTTATCCAATTCCCACGGTGGCATAGTGGTTAGCACTGTTGCCTCACAGCGCCAGGGACCCGGGTTCGAATCCGGCCTCGGGCGACTGTCTGTGTGGAGTTTGCACATTCTCCCCGTGTTTGCGTGGGTTTCCTCCGGGTGCTCTGGTTTCCTCCCACAGTCCAAAGATGTGCGGGTTAGGTTGATTGGCTATGATAAATTGACCCTTAGTGTTAGGGGGATTAAATACGTGGGGTTACGGGGATAGGGTGGGATATGTGTTGGTGTAGGGGTTACGGGGATCGGGTGGGATATGTGTCGGTGCAGGCTCGATGGGCCGAAATGGCCTCTATCTGCACTGTGGGGTTTCTGTGATTTCTGTGAAAGCCACGATTGAGTCTGCCTCCACCATCCTTTCAGGCAGTGCATTTCAGATCCTAACCACTCGCTGCGTAAAAAAGTTTTTCCTCATGTCACCTTTGGTTGTTTTGCCAATCACCTTGAACCTGTGTCCCCTGGTTCTCGACCCTTCCGCCAATGGGAACAGTTTCTCTCTATCTACACCCCTCATGATTTTGAACACAGGAATCCTATAAATTTTATCTATACACAAAGATTTCTGTGCATCATGTATTTCCTGTCCGCTAAACCTGTTGTCACAGAGCTTGGTCACATTTTTCGAACAATGTTGGCCATTTTAAGTTGTTATGTCAAAGTTTTTCATTCAATTTTGTTATGTCAACTGTCACAATGTAGCTGAATGTTCTGGACACTAGGTGACTCTATAGGGTGAGTTTCTGAAGTGTTTCTTCCAACTAAGTCATCGTCTTGCATATAATGAAACTTATATTCACCAACTGACTGTGGTATACATATTAATAATCTATTAACAGTCTTGCGTATGGTGAGCATTTCCAGTCCATATAACCTTACTTCCTGTGTCAGGATTTAAGTCATTTTTTTAATGTCACTATTTATAATGGAAAAACCCAATCTAACATTCGGCTGTCATACATTAAAGCTGTCTTTGCAGGTCTCTGTACAGTAGGTTTGTCCTCCCCTCTTCTCTCTCTCTCTCCCATAGCACCCACTGTTACAAATCCACCACGTAAGCCACTGAGTTGCTTTACCATTTTTAAACACGCTCTCTTCCCCACTCCTTTCTGTCCCTACCCCAGTAAAACTAACTGTTCAGAAGAGCTGCATCAGCCCTGTTCCACTCACTTCCCCACCTATTCCTCTGAAAAGCACTCCCATAAAATGTTTGCCACACCCTACCCCGCCACCCCCCCTCCCATCCCATCTTGTCTTCCACCTCAGCTTCTGATTGTGTCACCCACCCAGCTCTGCCTCTGACTGCCCAGTTGTCTTGCCCCCCTGTTCTCCAGGCTTTGCCTCTGGCTGTCCAGTTCAACCACCAACCACACTCTCTTGTAATGAGCTTCTGGCCTGCAAGTCACTTCAGCCTATCTCCCCACCCCACCACACCCCACCCCACCCCACTCCACCCCACCCCACTCCGCCCCACCCCTCCCCTCCCCACCACACCCCACCCCACTCCACCCCACCCCTCCCCTCCCCACCCCACCACACCCCCACCCCACCCCACCCCACCACACCCCACCCCACTGCACCCCACCGCACCCCACCCCACCCCACCGCACCCCACCCCACCCCACCCCACCACACCCCACCCCACTGCACCCCACCGCACCCCACCCCACCCCACCGCACCCCACCCCACCCCACCCCACCCACACCCCACCCCACCCCACCACACCCCACCCCACCCCACTCCACACCCCACCCCTCCCCACCCCACTCCACCCCACCCCACCCCTCCCCACCCCACCCCACTCCACCCCACCACACCCCACCCCACCCCTCCCCACCCCACCCCACCCCACCACACCCCACCCCTCCCCACCCCCACCCCACTCCACCCCACCACACCCCACCCCACCCCACTCCACTCCACCCCACCCCACTCCACCCCACCCCACCCCACCACACCCCACCCCACCCCACTCCACCCCACCCCACCCCTCCCCACCCCACCCCACCCCACCACACCACACCCCACCCCTCCCCACCCCACCCCACTCCACCCCACCACACCCCACCCCACCCCACTCCACCCCACCCCACCCCTCCCCACCCCACCCCACTCCACTCCACCCCACCACACCCCACCCCACCCCACTCCACCCCACCGCACCCCACCCCACCGCACCCCACCCCACCCCCACCCCACCACACCCCACCCCCACCACACCCCACCACACCCCACCCCACCCCACTCCACCCCACCCCTCCCCACCCCCCACCCCACCCCACCACACCACACCCCACCCCTCCCCACCCCACCCCACTCCACCCCACCACACCCCCACCCCACCCCACTCCACCCCACCCCACCCCACCCCACTCCACTCCACCCCACTCCACCCCACCCCACCACACCCCACCCCACCCCACTCCACCCCACCCCACCCCTCCCCACCCCACCCCACCCCACCACACCACACCCCACCCCTCCCCACCCCTCCCCACCCCACCCCACTCCACCCCACCACACCCCACCCCACCCCACTCCACCCCACCCCACCCCTCCCCACCCCACCCCACTCCACTCCACCCCACCACACCCCACCCCACCCCACTCCACCCCACCGCACCCCACCCCACCGCACCCCACCCCACCCCCACCCCACCACACCCCACCCCACCACACCCCACCACACCCCACCCCACCCCACTCCACCCCACCCCTCCCCACCCCACCACACCCCACCCCACCCCACTGCACCCCACCCCACCCCACTCCACCCCACCGCACCCCACCCCACTCCACCCCACCACACCCCACCCCACCCCACTGCACCCCACCCCACCCCACTCCACCCCACCGCACCACACCCCACCCCACCACACCCCACCCCACCCCACCCCACCCCACTGCACCCCACCGCACCCCACCCCTCCCCTCCCCACCCCACCACAACCCCACCCCACTGCACCCCTCTCCTCTGCCCATATCTGCATACTTTCACATTCCACATCATCATCTGAAAAATGCTCCTGTAAAATGTCTGCCCTACTCTTCTCCAGCCTTTGCTTCTCAGAGTTGATGTTCAGATTCCTATATTGCTCCCCAATTGTCCAATGAGCTTCACCAAACTATGATGCAATGAGAATTGTGCTTTAAATACCCAGACAGTAACAGGAAGTTTGCTTAGTAAATGTAACAAGCCTGCCACTTGAACAGATAGCCCATTCAATTGAGTAACTGTGGCGGAGCCAACAAAGGACTCAGATCATTTGTACATAATTCCTTTAATAACATGTTAGCTACAGTCTGAGTCTGTACCTTTATTTATGCTGTTTAACTGTACAGAGTGTGGTTGCTTTAACAGCGCGGTTAAAACGTGATGACGTCACGTCGTTCATCACGTGATCCCCCACTGGCGGGAAAACGTGATGACATCATGACGTCAGCCACAGGACTGCAGGGGCAGTCCTCGTGGAGCCTCCAGAGAGAGCAGACCTACGTTCGATGTTATCCTGCAGTTTCTTGTTAAAGCCTGTTTGTTTCATTAAAGTTCATTTTGTTTGATCGCCTGAGTAGAACTCAGTCTTTTAGTTAGGAACCCACATTCCTACATAACAAGGATTTATCCAATACTGAAACAATCTTCATTGTGTTAAGGTATTCAGTTGCTATTTTACGTGCAAACCAATTATTAGTTAGGGCAATTGGCTTTCTACAGCGCAAATTTTGGGTAATTCAAAAAGAGGAAAAGAATCCTAAATATAGTTTCATGCTCAAGTAATGCCCCACCATTTACAACTGGGAGAAGCATACTCAGGGTTGATCTTAATGGGAGGCGGGATTGGTGTATTGGGGTGGTAGGGGGTAGGGGGTGGGGGAAGGGCTTGGTATTAGGGGTAGGGCGGCAAATTTGCATGCCTGCATCACATTCGGTTTGGAGAGATGCTAGCTCCAGGGTGTTGTTTTAATATGGAAGGCCAGACTGCTGCATAAACCTGGCAGGAATCGGTACCTGGCTGGCGAAGCAGGAGCAGGACTTTGGGCAGCAGGAGGCTGCCACCAAGGACCAGATGGAATGGTCGCCGACACTAAGGTAGGTCATAAGGGGGGGGGGTGGTCTGGGGGGGGGGAAGTCTGGGGGGGGTGCCGTCTGGGGGGGGGTGCAGTCTGGGGGGGGTGCAGTCTGGGGGGGGTGCAGTCTGGGGGGGGGGCGGTGGGTTGGGGGGGTGCAGTCTGGAGTGGGGGGGTGAAGTCTGGGGGTGAAGCCTGGGGGTGAAGTCTGGGGGGGGTGAAGTCTGGAGTGGGAGGAGGAGTCTGGGGGTGTGCAGTCTGGGGGGGTGAGTTGGGGGGGTGCAGTCTGGGGGGGTGCAGTCTGGGGGGGTGCAGTCTGGGGGGGTGAAGTCTGGGTGGGGTGAAGTCAGGGGGGTGCAGTCTGGGGGGGTGCAGTCTGGGGGGGTGCAGTCTGGGGGGGGTGCAGTCTGGGGGGGTGAAGTCTGGGGGGGTGAAGTCTGGGGGGGTGCAGTCTGGGGGGGTGAAGTCTGGGGGGGTGCAGTCTGGGGGGTGCAGTCTGGGGGGGTGAAGACTGGGGGGTGCAGTCTGGGGGGGTGCAGTCTGGGGGGGGTGAAGTCTGGGGGGGGTGCAGTCTGGGGGGGGTGCAGTCTGGGGGGGTGCAGTCTGGGGGGGTGAAGTCTGGGGGGTGCAGTCTGGGGGGTGAAGACTGGGGGGTGCAGTCTGGGGGGGTGCAGTCTGGGGGCGTGCAGTCTGGGGGGGTGCAGTCTGGGGGGGATGCAGTCTGGGGGGGGTGAAGTCTGGGGGGGGTGAAGTCTGGGGGGGGATGCAGTCTGGGTTGAAACACCTGTAGGCATTTAATTTGAGAAAGGATCTCACGGGCTGGGCTTGATCCTCGGGCTGTCTCTTGGACATTACTTCTTCCACATTGAAGATTAAAGTTATCCCAGTGCATTTATCTGGAAATATCTTTGGAGAAGCAAGAAAACCGAAGTAAAGTTGAGTCCTTGTAATGTATGCTGCTCATCCTGGCTGAATGGGTTCATAACTCAAAGAACTTGAGAGGATCGGAATTGATCGTAAGAATTGATCTTTAGTGTAGTTGTCTCAAAACTTGTGCATTATTTACAGTACAAATGAAAGTGAGACAATGGAGCTAGAGTGTTGTGTGATAATATGAAATGCATTAGTTTTATATTTAGTGCTTTCAATACTTAAAACGATTGAATAGAATCAGGGCACTTGGGAGTTCAGAATTGCACAAATGTATTGGTGAAAGAACGTAAAGAGCTTTCTCCAACTCAGCTGGCAATAATTTGTTTCTTTGGGCCATTTACTTTTCACCTCCAATGATCAACCTGTGCCAGCCTTAGAATCCAAACACCAAGTAGTTGGGTATTCTGCATCAAGTGGCCTATACAACGTACACTACAAAGTGAACTTTTGTACCTATGTGTTATCAACTGTTTGGTGTTCATGTTATAAAGGATTTAAAATTGGTTGGATTCAGTTTCCGTCTTCCGGATGAAACGTTAAACCAGGGCCCCCGTCTGCTCTCTCAGTGAGACGTAAAAGATCCCGCGGCACTATTTCGAAGAGGAGCAGGGGGAGTTCTCCCCGGTGTCCTGGCCAATCCCTCAACCAACATAACAACAAAACAGATTATCTGATCATCATCACATTGCAGTTTGTGGGAGCTTGCTGTACGCAAATTGGCTGCCGCGTACAGCAGTGACTCCACTTCAAAAATACTTCATTGGCTGTAAAGCGCTTTGAGATATCCGGTGGTCGTGAAAGGCGCTATAGAAATGCAAGTCTTTCTTTCTTTGTACTGAGAATTAAGATAGCAATTTGAATATACACGTTGTTCAAGCTGAGAGATCTGCTAGCATTGGGTTCAATCTAAACCATGGTTTCTGCATAATGAAATCTATGGATTTTGAAGCATTATCACTCAATCAGATACATTTGCTTTTAATGATCACTGGTTATAGTGATCAGTCGAGCTTACAGGTTAAATCTTACTTTCCAATCTATTTCCTATTTATAGTAAAGTGTTTTCACTCTGTTTTAATGATCAATGGGCATTCAGTTGTAGGGATCAATTTTCAAGTGATTAGCACAAGTTTAGCACAAACATTGGACCAAGGAATCATACAAGCATTCAAGAAACCGTGGGGTAGAGTTTCTGCTTTGGGCGCAATCGACGATTCCGGCGTAAATTGCACCTGTTTTGATATGTGTTTTATTCCCCCTGAGTTTCCACTCAACCTCATTTGCATATTACCAAAATCTGCCATGAACCAGCGCAATCGAGCAGAGTTTTTTAAAAAATTCCTTGATTTTTTTAAGAGTGGTAACTAGGTGTAGCTTGAGTAATGCAACTGAAAATGGATTCTCAGAAAAGAATAAGCATTTTTAATAAGTCTCAATGTGAGAACCTGATTTTAAATTACTGAAAATAACTTAAAAAAAATATACAAAACTATTTTCTAGTTAGATTGGGGTACAGTAATGAGTCCTTTAGTAAAATTAACAAATTTTTTTTTCAAAACGTTTAAAAACCTACCTGTTAGTGTTCTTATGCCCAAACGTTACAGGCTCATTTCTGGAGCCTTCTCAAAGGCCTACAAACAAGCACAATTAGCCGGAACTCCCAATCGTGATTAATTCACCCTGGGGGCATGGCCAGTTTTGAGGGCAGGGCCTACTTCTAGCGCAACGTTTTTAAAACTAGCGCAACAGATCACGAAAACTTGATTTGCACCGAATCCAATTTGCGCTTAAAATTCTGCGAACTTTTGCGCCGGTTATGCCAATATCGGGGGACTTGCGCCGAAAGAAACTGCGCAATCGAGCGAAAACTCCAGGCCATTACATCCACTCCCCTGCCAGCGTGTTAACCTTCTTGATGAAGTGCACATGATAGTTAGTGCTTGGACTGCAGCCTCACAGACCTACATTATGAGCTGCTTTCGCAAACGTGGGTTTACAACTCCGAATGACCAAGCGCTCGATTAAAGTGGTGCTTCTGCACCTCTAATGGATGGCGACACTCCACCATCAACCGCTTTGACACCGGCTGAATTTGTCGTACTGGTGAGTCTAAGAACATAAGAACATAAGAAATAGGAGCAGGAGTAGGCCAATCGGCCCCTCGAGCCTGCTCCGCCATTCAATAAGATCATGGCTGATCTGATCCTAACTGCCAATCCACTATCACAGAACCATCTCCTGCATCTAACAGAATTAGACACACAAAATAGGAGCAGGATCAGGCTACACGGCCCCTGGGCCCGCTCCGCTACCCACAGGGCTATGACCGATCAGAACCTAGACTCATGTCCAAATTCCTGCCCGCTCCCCGTAACCCTTAATTCCCTTCACTTTTAGGAAACTGTCTATTTCTGTTTTAAATTTATGTAATGATGTAGCTTCTACAGTTTTTTGGGGCAGCATATTCCATGGACCTACCACCCTCTGAGTGAAGTAGTTCCTCCTCATCTCAGTTTTGAAAGAGCAGCCCCTTATTCTAAGACTATGCCCCCTAGTTCTAGTTTCACCCATCATCGGGAACATCTTCCCCGCATCCACCCGATCCAACCCCTTCACAATCTTATATGTTTCAATAAGATCGCCTCTCATTCTTCTGAACTCCAATGAGTAGAGTCCCAATCTACTCAACCTCTCCTCATATGTCCATCCCCTCATCCCCGGGATTAACCGAGTGAACCTTCTTTGTACTGACTCGAGAGCAAGTATGTCCTTTCTTAAGTATGGACACCAAAACTGTACGCAGCATTCCAGGTGCGGTCTCACCAATACCTTGTACAACTGAAGCAATACCTCCCTATTTTTATATTCTATCCCCCTAGTAATGAAAGCCAACATTCCATTGGCCTTCTTAATCACTTGCTGCACCTGCATACTAACCTTTTGAGTTTCGTGCACCAGGACCCCCAGATCCCTTTGTACTTCAGTACTTTCCAGTTTCTTGCCATTAAGATAATAATTTGCTCTACGATTTTTCCTGCCAAAGTGCATAACCTCACACTTTCCAGTATTGTATTCCATCTGCCAAATCTCTGTCCACTTACTGAGCCTGTCTATGTCCCCTTGCAGGTTTTTATGTCCTCCTCACTCACTACTTTCCCTCCCATCTTAGTATCATCTGCAAACTTTGATATGTTACACTCGGTCCCCTCCTCCAAATCATTAATATAGATTGTAAAGAGTTGGGGACCCAGCACTGACCCCTGCGGAACACCACTAGTTACTGATTGCCAGTCTGAGAATGAACCATTTATCCCAACTCTCTGCCTTCTGTTAGATAGCCAATCCTCTATCCATGCCAGAATATTACCCCCAATCCTGTGATTTTTTATCTTAAGCAATAATCTTTTGTGTGGCACCTTGTCAAATGCCTTTTGGAAGTCTAAATACACTACATCCACTGGTTCCCCTTTATCCACCCTATACGTTACTTCCTCAAAGAACTCCAGCAAATTTGTCAAACATGAATTCCCCTTCATAAAACCATGCTGACTTTGTCCTATTAAATTATGGTTATCCAAATGTCCTGTTACTGTCTCCTTAATAATGGACTCCAAAATTTTACTGTGGGATATACTGAAGTTTGCAGTGAACTGATGGACGCAGACATTATAAATGATATAAAATCAGGAAACTGCAGTGACAAGTGCAACAATGAGATTGGGGCAAGTGCCAGCACTTGGGGTGAGAGTGAATTCATGTTGCTGACTGGCTTTCTCTCAAATCAACTGAACAACTGAGGATAGACTTTTTCCTGACCTGCCAATACTTTAGATACTTTTGATTAATGTATTTGTGTTGTTTCCATTATTAGTGTTTTTCTCCAAATAAAATCAGTCCCACTTCAAAGGGGGGGCGATTTTGTCAATGGGGGCGCGTTGGAGGCGGGACTGCTGCTTGTCGGGTTTTAGTCCCGCCTCCATCGACTTCTGGCCAACCCACGCTATTTTCCCTTGATTGACCTTGTTAAGCCTGCCCAGCGGGTTTAGCAGGCCAATTAAGGGGAAGCCGGTTACAGAGAATGTCACCGTATGATGTTTTATCTGTCAAAAAATACACTACGTCCACTGGTTCCCCTTTATCCACCCTATATGTTACTTCCTCAAAGAACTCCAGCAAATTTGTCAAACATGACTTCCCCTTCATAAAACCATGCTGACTTTGTCCTATTAAATGATGATTATCCAAATGTTCTGTTACTGTCTCCTTAATAATGGACTCCAAAATTTTACCTACCACAGATGTTAGGCTAACCAATCTATAGTTTCCAGCCTTCTGTCTACTGCCCTTTTTAAATAAGGGTGTTACATTAGCAGTTTTCCAGTCTGCCGGGACCTTTGCTGAGTCCAGGGAGTTTTGGAAAATTATTACCAATGCATCCACAATCCCTATCGCCACTTCCCTCAAGACCCTAGGATGTAAGCCATCAGGTCCAGGTGATTTATCCGCCTTGAGTCCCATTATTTTACCGAGTACCACTTCCTTAGTGATTTTGATCGTGTTTAGCTCCTCCCCCCCTATAGCTCCCTGTTTGTCCAGTGTTGGGATATTCTTAGGCCTAGAAATTCAGTTGGCTGCGCCAGCCGTTAGCGCCTTAGGAGGAGCAGATCTCGAGCGCTAGGCGCTTCGCGCCCGGGCGCAGCGTGATCTGCGCCTCGCCCCAACTTCAGTAGACATTTAGCGCCGGCGCAAAGTCTTTGCGCGCGCTCATCTGCGCGCGCAGATCATGATGTCATTTCGTCGTGCAACGCCCTTTGTGCGCCCGGAACCGGAACTTCACTCGCGCCGTCCCATTGTGCGTCGGGCGGTCCTAACGACTGTTGAGTGGAATGGCACACAGCCGAAGCGGGCCGCGGGGAGCGCAAATTAAAGGGCACTTACCCTGCACTATAAAGGGCAGCCATTTTGCAGCATTCACACTTGTGCAACGGATTTTTTGAGCGAGACCAAGGAAGAGAGCTTACTGCTTTGGCCCAACACTAGGACAGGTATTTTTGGCTTCAGGCCAGAGCTTTGCAATTATCTTTGCCTTCATTGAGATCTCAGTGTTTGCCAGCATATTATGGGGGCTGCATTGGGTGCCAACGCTGAGTTTCAGCATTATGTCAGAAGGGCTTACAGACGCCGTGAGAGAGTGGCAGCCCTGGCTAGACGCAGAGGGGGCAACAGGCGTCGCCAAGTGAGGCCTTACCTACCCAGGGTATACCGCCAGCAGTTCTCCTATCTCAACATGTCTGCCGCGCAGTGTGTTAGGAGGCTGCGATTCAGAAGGGAGGTGGTTGCAGACATCTGCCAGCTGCTTCACAGAGATCTGCGTCCACAGCTGATGCGCAGGACGTCTCTGTCGGTGGCAGTGAAGGTGACGGTGGCTCTCAACTTCTATGCCACCGGCTCCTTCCAATCCGCTGCTGGGGACATCGCTAACATCTCCCAGTTCGCCATGCATTGCTGCATCCGCCAGGTGACCAATGCCCTTTTCAGAAGGAGACGTCAATTCATCTCCTTCCCCATGACCCTGGACAAGCAGCAGCAGCGGGCAATGGGATTTGCAAGAATAGCGGGCTTCCCCATGGTGCAGGGCGCCATTGACTGCACGCATGTGGCTTTGCGGGCACCTCTGGAGCATGCCAAGGATTACCGCAACCGGAAGGGCTACCATTCCCTCAACGTACAGTTGGTGTGTGACCACAGGCAGCGCATCCTAGCTGTCAATGCCCGCTTTCCAGGCAGCAGCCACGATGCCTTTATCCTGCGACAGACAACTGTGGCTGACATGTTCCAGGCACAGCCTCACCCAAGGGGATGGCTTATCGGGGACAAAGGCTATCCTTTGTGTACCTGGCTCATGACCCCGCTCCGCGCGCCCACGACCCCTGCTGAAGAGGCATACAACGAGAGCCATCAAGCGACCAGGAACCTCATCGAACAAACAATCGGCGTCCTGAAGCAACGGTTCCGCTGTCTGGATCGCTCTGGGGGAGCCCTCCAGTATTCGCAGGAGCGAGTCTCCCAATTTGTCGTCGTTTGCTGCATGCTGCACAACCTGGCTATCCGCAGGACTCAGGCACTGCCACCTCACGTTGGACCACCACCTCAGGAAGAGGAGCAGGAGGAGCATGAGGAGGAGGAGGAGGAGGAGTACCAGCCCAGGAGGGAGGCAGAAGGTCCAAGGGCCGCCCGTCGGCGGCTTATTGAACGTCACTTCTAGGCCCCCTGTCAGGGAATGGCTTGTGCCAATGAAAGAACATGATTGCAGCCGCTCCGCAAGCCCTCAGCCAGTTAAGGCAACAAACACTTCAAAGATCAAACATGGACAATGTGAATAAATAAAATTGTTTATTGTACAAACTCAGGGCCCTTCCCACATGAAAACCAAAAACACACGAAACCCCCAAAAAACAGTCACACACATGACTCACTCCCACAACCTGGGGAGGATTAACAAAAGATGTAAACAAAAATGGCCTTCATCCTCGGCCTTCACAAAACACCCATTCCAAAAAACAAAACATTTGGACACACCCTCTACTTTGTGGCCCGCGAGGGCGATGCCTTCTGCAAACTTTGGCGGCCCCTGCACGCCCTGCTGCTCCTCCTCAAAGTGAGGCCAGTGGCTGCTGCAAGGCTGGGGGAAGGCTCCTGAGGGGCACATGTCGTGATGGCAGATGCCCTTGGGGGTCGGCCTAGACGAGGTCTGGCCGTCGAGGGGCCGGCTGGTGAATGCTGCAGCTGTGGCTGGGCAGCATCAGTCGCTGCAGCAGCTCGTGGCAGCTCCACTGGGGGAGTGGCAGTGGCGGCTGGAGGAATGGGGGCAAGCTGGCGGATGGCAGGCGCTCGCTGGTCGCCTGAGACACTGGCACTCGCCCGGGCCAGCACTGCAGCATGCGCAGCAATCTGCCGAGGGACAGACCGCTGTGCTGCTGCAGCGCGCCGGGTGCCCTGGCGATGCCTGGCTGACACAGCGAGTGTGGCAGCAGTGAGTGCCCGTGTTGCCCTGTTCTGTGACCGCATCAGAGCAGCCAGTGACTGCACGGCACCACTGATCACCTGGCCAGTCGCTGCCTGAGCTGCCCCGAATTCCGCCAAACTGGTGGCCTGTGAGGCCCCGAATTCGGTCACACTCCGAGACAGGGACTCGATGGCCTCAGGCATCCGTGCCACTACCCCCATGAGCTCCGTGTGCCGGCGCTCCGAGTCCGCGGACATGTCCTCGAGGCGGCGCATCTTCTCGGCGTTGACTGTCTCCGGACTGGAGGCCGGACTCTCCCTCTGGGGAGAAGGCCGCCGAGCTGGCCGACCCTTCCTGCGTTGCTGGACGCCGCTGGGCCCAGCAATTGGACTCCCCTCCGACCCTTCCCCCCTCTGGGGAGAAGGCCGCTGAGCTTCCACCCCCCTCCCGCGTTTCTGCAGGCCGCTGATCCCAGGAGCTACACTCCCCTCTGACACTTCACCCAGGCTCCCCTCCAGGGAAGACGTCTCCCCTACATTGGCATGGCTTGCCGCGGCTGAGGGTTCCCCTGATGGGCCGCCTTCCTCTTGCTCCTCCTCCTCCTCCTCTTCTGAGGGGCTGTCACTGGCAACTTCAGGGACCCCCTCCTCACCATCTGAAAGCAGGAAGGCACAAGAGTAGCTTTAGAGTGAGGAGAGGGCGTCAGCGAGGGATGCATGAGTGGTGGCATTCAGCGCATTGGTCGGACAGTGGCAAAGGATGTAGATCTGATGCGCAAGTGGGACGAGAGAGGTCCAAAAGGTGATGTCCTTACCATTGGTGCCCAGAACAGGGTCGGCATCTCCAGATGCAACGGGGCCAATCACCCGGGCACCCATGATGCGCTCCACGCGCTGTTGCAGCTCGGTGAGCGGCTGGAGCTGGGGTCCGCCTCCCCCGGTCTCAGTCCGGCTCCTCTTATTATTGGCCAGCTTGGCCTGCAAGAGAAAGGACGGCCTCTAAGTACAGTGTGTAGCCCTGATCTTGTGTGCACTGCCTCCCATGGTGGAATAGCCTGGCCAGTGTGTAGCCCTGATCTTGTGTGCACTGCCTCCCATGGTCGAATAGCCTGGCCAGTGTGTAGCCCTGATCTTGTGTGCACTGTCTCCCATGGTCGAATAGCTTGGCCAGTGTGTTAAGTGCAGAATGTGCAATTGATGTTCATGACTGTCCCATAGCTGCTGCATGAGGGCTGGCCATTAGGGCTTTCAGGTCCCTTTGCCCATAATGTGAGGTGCACATGCAAGGATGCGGAGGACACTGGAAAGGGTACTCACCCTGACAATCCTGGCGAGGTCATTTAGCTTTTTGCGGCATTGTACAGCGCTCCTGGGGACCTCACTGTTGGATGTCACCCTGGTGGCGACATGCCTCCAGGCCTTCCGGTAGACGCGGGCCGCCGGCTTCTTCCCATTGTCCGGAAACAAAATATGGCGTCTCTTCTCCACAGCGCCAACCAGCACCCTCAGATCATGCTCTGAGAAGCGCTGCGCTCGTTCACGGGCCTTCTCCATCCTTTCAGGCGCTATTTGGGTCCAGCAGCAGTGTTCAGGCCTAGCTGGAGGGCTGCAGTGTCCAGGGCGTGGCAGCAGACCAACTTGACCCTTCCCCCTTAAGAGCTGGCCGGCGCCAGGGTGTCTGCTGTCCATCAAGAAATGGCCGCACCTGCGCTGCGCCCGGCCTCAGCAGTATCGCTCAGCACCTCCGGCTTAGCACCTAAAGAGAGCCGTGCATCGCCAGTTTTAGCGCTCGAGCAAACTCTTAGGGCGAAGCTAATGAATATCGGCGAAGTGGCCTCGAATTTGCGCCGGGCGCAGACTTTAGCGGCCGCCCGACTTTACCGCCCCAAAAGTGGCTATAATGAATTTCTAGGCCTTAGTGTCTTCTACTGTAAAAACTGATACAAAATATTCATTCAGTGTTTTTGCCATCTCCATATTTCCCACCATTAATTTCCTGGTCTCATCCTCTAAGGGACCAACATTTACTTTAGCCACCCTTTTTCTTTTTATATAACTATAAAAACTCTTACAATCTGTTTTTATATTTTTTGCTAATTTACTTTCATAATCTATCTTCCCTTTCTTAATCAATCTTTTTGTTACTTTTTGCTGTCTTTTAAAGTTTTCCCAATCCTCTATCCTCCCACTAGATTTGGCTACCTTATATGCCCTTGTTTTTAGTCGAATACTATCCTTAATTTCTTTACTTAGCCACGGATGGCTGTCTTTTCTTTTACACCCTTTTCTTCTCAGTGGAATATATATTTTTTGGAAGTTGTAAAATAACTCCTTAAATGTACACCACTGATCATGTATCGTCTTACCCTTTAATCTATTTTCCCAATCCACTCTACTCAATTCCGCTCTCATACCTTCATACTCTCCTTTATTCAAGCTTAGCACACTTGTTTGAGATCCAACCTTCTCACCCTCTATTTGAATATGGAATTCAACCATGTTATGGTCACTCATTACAAGGGGATCCTTTACTAGGACATTTTTAATTAATCCTGCCTCATTACACAGGACCAGATCTAAGGTTGCTTGCCCCCTGGTCGGTTCAGTTACATACTGCTCAAGAAACCCATCCCTAATACACTCAATGAACTCATCCTCAAGGCAGCCCTGCCCAATTTGATTTGTCCAATTAATATGATAGTTAAAATCCCCCATAATTATAGATGTTCCCTTATTACAAGCCTCAACTATTTCCTGATTGCTACTCCGTCCAACATAGTTGCAACTATTCGGAGGCCTATAGACTACGCCCACTAGTGTTTTTTTCCCCTTATTATTCCTTACCTCCACCCAAACTGTTTCATTATCCTGATCTTTTGACCCAATATCATTTCTCTGTATTACAGTGGTTCCTTCCTTTATTAACATAGCCACCCCACCTCCCCTTCCTTCCTGCCTGCCCTTCCTGATCGTTAAATAACCTGGTATGTTTAATTCCCAGGCATTGTCACCCTGCAGCCATGTTTCTGTAATGGCCACAAGATCATACCCATATGTAGTTATTTGTGCCATTAACTCGTCTATTTTGTTACGAATGCTACGTGCATTCAGATAGAGAACTTTCAAATATGTTTTGTGACACTTAGTTCCTGCTTTTGCCCTTTTTATTACTTTACCTTTTACTCCATACCTTCTGCCCCTTCCTGACACGCTCTGGTTTTTAATTTCCCCACTGCTACCTAAGTCTATGACCTTCTCTGTTGTCATTTTTATTATTTGCTCTCTAGGAACCTCCCCCCGACTAGTTAGTTTAAAGCCCCCTCTACAGCCCTAGTTATATGATCCGCCAGGACTCTAGTCCCAGCACTGGCCAAGTGAAGCCCGTCCCAATGGAACAGCTCCCTCCTGCCCCAGTACTGGTGCCAGTGTCCCAGGAAGCAAAACCCATTTCTCCCACACTAGTCTTTGAGCCACGCATTTAACTCTCTAATTTTATTTGTCCTAGCCAAATTCGCTCGTGGCTCAGGTAATAATCCAGAGATTATTACCCTTGAGGTTCTGTTTTTTAATTTGACCCCTAGCTGCTCATACTCCTTTAACAGAACCGGCTTCCTAGTCCTATCTACGTCGTTTGTACCAACATGGACCACGACAACTGGATCCACCCCCTTCCACTGCAAGTTTCTTTCCAGCCCAGAGGAGATGTCCTTAACCCTGGCACCGGGTAGGCAACACAGCCTTCGGGACTCTTGCTCTTGGCTGCAGAGAACTCTATCTATCCCCCTAATAATACTATCCCCTACCACTACAACATTTCTATTTACTCCCCCCTCTTGAATGGCCCCCCGTTCCACGGCGCTGTGGCCAGGTTGCTCATCCTCCCTGCAGTCCCTGCTCCCGTCCCCACAGGGAGTAAGAACCTCAAACCTGCTGGACAAGAGCAAGGGCTGCGGCTCCTCCAGCTCTACCTCCTGGATCCCCGTACCTGCCTCACTTGTAGTCACACCGTCCTGTCCCTGACCATGGGCTACATCTGAATTAATTCACTTCATAGGTGTGATCACCTCCTGATACACTGAGTCCAGGTACTTCTCCCCCTCCCTGATGTGTTGCAGTGTCTGAAGCTCAGACTCCAGCTCATCAACACGGAGCTGGAGTTCCTGTAGCAGCAGACACTTGTCACAGACGTAATCACCGTGAGCCTCAATGGGGTTCACCGGCTCCCACATCTCGCAACAGTAACACATCACCTGCTCCATTCTATGTAATTAATTAAATTTTTTATTGTTAGTTATGGACACCCTCTGCCCGATTATAGATGCTAGTATCCCCTTTAATTAATTGGATTTAATTTAAATCAATCCCTCTAATTACACCAGTTAACTGGTTTACCAACAGTCACTCTGCACCAGAAAGGCCTTATTAACTACAACCCACAGAGTTAAAGTTTGAAAAGAGCACCTAACACCCCACTTACCTTAACTCACACTTACCCAAACTCACAGCACTCGTTGATGACTTGCACTCAGTGCTTGCTTGCACAAGGACTGGTCTTTTTATACTGTTTGTTTGTTTACAGCCAAATGAGTCACCCCTGCTGATTGGTTAGAAAACTGGTTTCCACTGCCTGCTGTGCCAATTTACTGCTACTGCAGTGTAACCTTGTTTTACTCTTCCTAAACCAACAGAATCCCAAATATTTAACTTTTCCCCTTTACTTAAACTGCTTAAGTAATCTTATCAAGAATGATTTAAAGAGAAATAACAATGAAAGAACTCACACACTTACCCAAACTCACAGCACTCTCTGCTGACTCGCACTCAGTGCTTGCTCGCACTAGCCTGGTCTTTTTATACTGTTTGTTTGTTTACAGCCAAATGAGTCACCCCTGCTGATTGGTTAGAAAACTGGTTTCCACTGCCTGCTGTGCCAATTTACTCCTACTGCAGTGTAACCTTGTTTTACTCTTCTTAAACCAACAGAATCCCAAATATTTAACTTTTCCCCTTTACTTAAACTGCTTAAGTAATCTTATCAAGAATGATTTAAAGTGAAATAACAATTAAAGAACTCACACACTTACCCAAACTCACAGCACTCTCTGCTGACTCGCACTGTTGAAGCCTGCAGGAAGAAACAAAGGTAAGTAAACATTTTCTGTCACTTTTCACTCATCTCACACACTTACCTCTCCACACTTGCACCCATCACTCACCTTCACAGCACACTTTTGCACCCCTCCGACCCCCCGCAGACTCACTGCTAGCCTCAGTGACCCTGGTGGGGTTTCCCGACATTGGGAAGCCCGCGCCTCTGTTGGAAAAATGGGGATAATCCTCTTACCTGCCTGTTAACTACCTGCTAACAGGCAGTTAAGTGGCTGTAATCCCCTTCCCGCCTCCAGGAGACGGGACCTGGCGCGGGTCGGGTACCCGCCTCCTGGGAAAATGGCACGGAGGCGGGTTGGGGGCGGGATGGGCACCCGTCCCCAGATTCTGCCATTTTCCCGGCAGTCCCGCCTCCAAGCTCGCTTCCCCAGGCCTGGCAAGATCGTGCCCATTTCAATAGTCTGGTGCTCCAGCGCAGAAAAAGGTGAAAATTCACACCTAATGATCAGCTGAACGTAATGGTCAAATGGGAGGCTCCCCCAAATCAATGGCGAGAACTGAATATCTCTGAATGCTCTCCCTCGTCTCAGTCTTGGGTTACGATGAAATATTTATCTAATGGCAGATTGTGTACTCCACGTTTATATTTTACTTTCTGGTCCTTCAGTGACATATTTGTAACATCACACGTCTGCATAATAACATATTGTTCCAAGACTTTCAATAAATTGTGTTTTAAAAATGAGGTATTGACAATTAAATCCTATCTAACGCCAGTTGTTAGAATGAATTTGTGCTATGTTCAAATAAGTTGTTTCTGTCTTTTAAGAAAGAACCTTGGTGAGTTTGATATTTCTTGACAGGGGCTAAAAGTTTCCGAGTGGTGTTCTTTCCATATTGAATTAAAAAAAAAGACAATTGGGTAGTTAATGTATTGAAGGCAGTAAAGTTGGCCAAATAAGTACTTATTGATATGAGCTGCTCCATAGCCATGGGTTTGAACATCAGACGTTCCCAGTGAACGTCACACCGAGGCAATGACTTCTATTGTTTGCATCATAAAGAGCAGATCCAATCTAAGATAGAATTTTAATTAAAAGGATAATTATGGTTGATGAATATTATCTCCTGTAAATAGTATTAATAAATAAACTATTGCATCTAACCTTTATTCCCGTGTTTAGTGGAAATTCACTAGTAGAAAAACTGGCGTTGTGGATCGGCTGCCAGTTATAGAAATTGCCCTGTTTTTATTTCCACTGATTAATGCCCAAGTGGTAAGTTGAAACTTTACACCAGTTTATGGCATTTTGAGCACACCCTTCATCAGACTGCAAGTCAGAGTTGGAGGCAGATATTGAGAGACGAGATTTAGCTGTAAAAAGTAGTTAATTTAGCGGGCGTGAAATTCGGTTACGCCCCGTTTGGGGGCGGTAACCGAATTAGGGCCAGACATTTGGCACCCAGCTTAGAAGAACCGCCCTGGCCGCTAAATTCGGCTTACCACCCTGCACAGGAAGTGGAGCGCTATCTTGGGTACTCCACTTTCTCTCAGGGTGGTGTCGGGGACGCAAACCCGGAAGGCGCTCGAAGGCTGGAGCGCTACACGACCGGTCTGCATAGCACTGACGCATTTCTCCGCCCCTTCCCTTCTGTTAAAGGGGAGGGACACTGCGAGCTCTGCAGAGCCTCTGATGGCCCACACTAGGCCACCAGGGCGGCGTGGTGCCATGGTGCCGTGACCGCAGCCCAGCAACGAGATGCAGTGATGGGCTGCGCAATGGCGGCCACGAACCACGCCACGGCCCACCACAGAGGGTCAACCTGGAGGTCGGCCAAAAGAAGAAAATGGCGACGCGGGTCGCAGCCGCAGCTCCCCTTTAATTACCACCCCGCGAACGGAGATCGGCCCAGTTCGTGACCCGCGAGGCGGGTGCTGACATCGCCTGCGGCAGCCACGCAGGGCGCAGCCAAATTTCTGCTGCGGGGCAGTAAGGGGACATCATCGCCAGTGGCGCAGCGGCCCGGGGCGCTTCCGGCAGGGGCGCGGTGCTATTCGGTAGCGCCTCAGCAATACCCCGCCGAATTTCACTGGAGGCGTTTCCCCCGGGTGATAATCCCTTTGTGCCCCGGAGGCGCTAACAACAGGCGCAAAGGAGCCGAATTTCGCTCCCTACGTCTGAGCAAAAACAGAGTGATGGACAAGAAGTGAAAGGCTAAAAATGAAGGTGAACAACAACAACCTGCATTTATATAGCGCCTTTAACATAGTAAAATACCCCAAGGTGCTTCACAGGGGCGTTATTAAACAAAATTTGACACATAAGCAGATATTAGGACAGATGACCAAAAGCTTGGTCAAAGGAGCGACAGAGGGAGAAGTGGAGCGATTTAGGGAGGGATTTCCAGAGCTTAGGGCCTAGGCAACTGAAGGCACTGCTGTCAATGGTGGAGCAAAGGAATTCGGGGATGTGCACGAGGCCAGAATTGGAGGACTGCAGGGATCTCGGATCGTTCTAGGGCTGCAGGAGGTTACACAGACAGGGAGGGGTGAGAAGCTGGAGGGATTTCAATACAAGGATGAGAATTTTAATATCAAGTCATTGCCGGACTGGGTGCCAATGTCGGTCAGCAAGCACTGGGATGATGGGTGAGTGGGACTTGGTGCAAGTTTTTTTTTATTCATCCCGGGATCTGGGCGTCACTGGCAAGGCCAGCATTTATTGCTCATCATTAATTGCCCTTGAGAAGGTGGTGGTGAGCCACCTCCTTAAACCGCTGCAGTCTGTGTGGTGAAGGTACTCCCACAGTGCTGTTAGGATGGGAGTTCCAGGATTTTGACCCAGCAATGATGAAGGAACAGCAATATATTTCCAAGTCAGGATGGTGTGTGACTTGGAGGGGAACTTGCAGCTGATGGAGTTTCCCATGCGCCTGCTGCCCTTGTCCTTCTAGGTGGTAGAGGTCGCATGTTTGGGAAGTGCTGCCGAAGAAGTCTTGGCGAGTTGCTGCAGTATATCTTGTAGATGGTAC
The DNA here is from genome assembly GCF_052327205.1 of Somniosus microcephalus. Taxonomy (NCBI): domain Eukaryota; kingdom Metazoa; phylum Chordata; class Chondrichthyes; order Squaliformes; family Somniosidae; genus Somniosus; species Somniosus microcephalus. The sequence goes on along the minus strand of NC_141008.1, from coordinate 72,181,328 downwards.
ACACTGCAGCTACGGTACGCCGGTGGTGGAGGGAGTGAATGGTTAAGGTGGTGGTTAGGGTGCTAATCAAGCAGGCTGCTTTGTCCTGGATGGTGTCGAGCTTTTTGAGTGTTGTTGGAGCTGCACTCATCCAGGCAAGTGGAGAGTATTCTGTCACACACCTGACATGCGCCTTGTAGATGGTAGAAATGCTTTGGGGAGTCAGAAGGCAAGACACTTGCCACTGAATACCCAGCCTCTGACCTGCTCTTGTTGTCACAGTATTTATGTGGCTGGTCCAGTTAAGTTTCTGGTCAATGGTGACCCCCAGGATGTTGATGGTGGGGGATTCGGCAATGGTAATGCTGTTGAATGTCAAGGGGCAGTGATTGACTCTTGCTTGTTGGAGATAGTCATTGCCTGGCACTTGTGTGGCGCAAATGTTACCTGCCACTTATCAGCCCAAGCCTGAATGTCATCCAGGTCTTGCTGCATGCGGAGGAGTTGCGAATGGAACTGAACACTGTGCAATCATCAGCAAACATCCCCACTTCTGACCTTATGATGGAGGGAAGGTTATTGATGAACCAGCTGAAGATGGTTGGGCCTAGGACACTGCCCTGAGGAACACCTGTAGCGATGTCCTGGGGTTGAGATGATTGACCTCCACAACCACAACCATCTTCCTTTGTACTAGGTATGACTGAGAGTTTCCCCCCTGATTCCCATTGTCTTCAATTTTACTAGGGCTCCTTGATTTCACACTCGGTCAAATGCTGCCTTGATGTCAAGGACAGTCACTCTCACCTCACCTCTGGAATTCAGCTCTTTTGTCCATGTTTGCCCCAGGCTGCAATGAGGTCTGGAGCTGACTCGTCCTGGCAGAACCCAAACTGAGTATCAGTGAGCAGGTTATTGGTGATTAAACATTGTCGATGACACGTTCCATCATTTTGCTGATGATTGAGAGCAGATTGATGGGGCGATAATTGGCCAGATTGGATTTGTCCTGCTTTTTGTGGACAGGACATACTGGGGCAGTTTTCCACATTGTTGGATAGATGTAGCTGTACTGGAACAGCTTGGCTAGAGGTGCAGCTAGTCCTGGAGCACAAGTCTTCAGCACAACAGCTGGGATGTTGTCAGGACCTTGTAAGAATTCGCAATAATTTTACAGTTCTGAAGATGAATTATTTTTGATTAAAGAATCCCTGGGCGATGTGCCTTTAAATTTCCAGGGATAAAAATGGCCGTCAGACCGCATGGCCGAAGACAAAAGGACTTGGAAAGAGCAGCTTGTGTCTGTGAGAAAAGGACAATGGAGCGGTCAAAACTGCCAATCAAAGGGGAGTTTCCCCCCCTCCCTGCAGAGACAATCGATGTGTTTACAGAAACTGCTACTTTGTGTACACAAGGGAGTAACCACTTGAGACTGCAGTTTCAGTTGACCACAGAACAATGACTTTCTGTTTACAATACCTTCAAGGCTATTTACTCAAGCAATCAAGGAAATAGTTTTATTCGATGGCCCATCACAGACAATGGACACATTTAAACTGCAACTTTATTCAAACCCACCCTAGACAATGGGGCAGTTTGGACCCCTTTTGTTTTAGCCCAGAAACATCCGGAGCTGGGCGGGCCCCAAATGGGGGTATAAAAGATAGCTTCCCAGAAGCTCTCTCTCTCTCTGGCCTTGCCTCCGTGTGCCTCTACAGCGTGGGAGTCTGTCTGTGGAAGTGAAACACCAGCAGTTTACTTTTAAAACACTGGGGTGTTTTTCACTTCGGGGCAGTGAAGATCTAAGTTCGCAGGGCACGGAGTTGGCATTGTAGTGGTGAGCATATATTTTTCTGGCCTTCCACAAGGCAACTTAGGATAGGCATAGGGGTGGGAGTAAAAGTGGGAATTTCGTTAGAATTGTGATTTTAGTCGATTTCCCTCGTTGTGTCCGTTTTTCTTCCCCTATTTAAGTAAGACAGTGTTGCACCTAGCAGAGAAGTGCGATGGTGAACACTGAATTCGGTATTTAAAACTGTATTAAAGAGAGGAGTAGCTGTTTTAAAGTACCGTATTTAAAACTGTATTTAAAGGAGTGTTGCATCAAGCTCAAGTGCTGTGATGAACACTGAGTTCTGTAGCTATTTATAAAGTGTTGTATTTAGAGGAGTGTTGCACCAAGCAAAGTAGTGCTGTGGTGAACGCTGTTAGCTGTTTTTAAAGTAACTGAATTAAAGTGCTGTGTTTTTAAGTAAAAGTCACTAAGCTAAGGTGCTGTAGTGAGCAAAAGAGTTTTAAGTAAAAATTGCTGGATTTAAAATAGGAAGTGTTGCACTGAGCAAGGAGCACTCTAGTGGACACTGAGTGTACTGCGTGTATTAAATAAAGGAGTGTTACACAGAAAGGGAGCCCTCTAGTGGACACTAAGTGTACTGCATTTAAGCAAAGGTGTTGTACCAGGCATAAGAGCCATATTGATTATTTTAAGTTGTTTCTTTCTTTTGTTTTCAATAAATACTGCTCTGTTTTGCACCCAAACCACGAGTCACGTTGTTTTCTGTCCACATTGCCACCGAATAAGTCCAGGGGTCAGAACTCAGGAATAGGGGAGCGTTTTGAAACTGCAAGGGGGTCCCTGGAGCAGCTCAGAGGCTTCTGACTGGGCAGAGACAAATAACCCCAGCCCCGCTGTTAATTCCTTACAACCTATAGCCTTTGCTGTATCCAGTGCGCTCAGCCATTTCTTGATATCACGTGGAGTGAATCGAATTGGCTGAAGACTGGCTTCTGTGATGGTGGGGATCTCAGGAGGAGGCCGATATGGATCATCCACTTGGCACTTCTGGCTGAAGGTAGTTGCAAATGCTTCAGCCTTGTCTTCTGTACTCGCGTGCTGGACTCCACCATCATTATGGATGGGGATATTCATGGAGCCTCCTCCTCTTGTTAGTTGTTTAGTTGTCCACCACCATCCGCAACAGGCCTGGTGCTGCTCCTGGCATGCTCTTCTACACTCCTTATTGAACCAGGGTTGGTCCCCTGGCTTGATGGTAATGGTAGACTGAGGGATACGCCGGGCCCTGAGGTTACAGATTATGGTGGAATACAATTCTGCTGCTGCTGATGGCCCACAGCGCCTCATGGATGGCCAGTTTTGAGCTGCTAGATCTGTTCTGAATCTATCCCATTTAGCACGGTGGTAGCACCACACAACATGATGGAGGGTGTCCACAGTGTAAAGAAAGGACTTCGTCTCCACAAAGACTGTACGGTAGTCACTGCTACCAATGCTGTCATGAACAGATGCATCTGCGACTGGTAGATTGGTGAGGACGAGGTCAAGTAGGTTTTTCCCTCGTGTTGGTTCTCTCACCACCTGCCCCAGGTCCAGTCTGGCAGCTATGTCCTTCAGGACTCAGCCAGCTCGGTCAGTAGTGATGCTACCGAGCCACTCTTGGTGATGGACATTGAAATCCCCCACTCAGAGTATGTTCTGTGCCTTTGCTACTCTCAGTGCTTCTTCCAAGTGGTGTTCAACATGGAGGAGTACTGATTCATCAGCTGAGGGAGGGCGCTAGGTGGTAATCAGCAGGAGGTTTCCTTGCCCATGCTTGACCTGAAGCCTTCATGAGACTTCATGGGGCTCGGAGTCAATGTTGAGGACTCCCAGGGCCACTCCCTCCCAACTGTATACCACTGTGCCGCCACCCCTGGTGGGTCTGTCCTGCTGGTGGGACAGGACATACCCAGGGATGGTGATGGAGGAGTTTGGGACATTGGCTGAAAGGTATGATTCTGTGAGTATGACGATGTCAGGCTGTTGCGTGACTAGTCTGTGTGACAGCTCTCCCAATTTCGGCACAAATCCCCAGGTGTCAGTGAGGAGGACTTTGCAGGGTCGACTGGGCTGGGTGTGCCGTTGTCGCGTTCGAAGCCGGTGCCGAGGTCGATGCCGGGTGGTCCGTCCTGTTTTATTCTGATTATTGTTTTGCGTAGCGGTTTGTTACAACGAACCGGCCATTTCAGGGGGCAGTTAAGAGTCAAGCACATTGCTGTGGGTCTGGAGTCACATATAGGCCAGACCGGGTAAGGACGGCAGATTTCCTTCCCTAAAGGACGTGAATGAACTTCCAGCATTTTCTGTTTTTTATTTCTTATACACATAGGGGGTGAAACTGGTCTTGGACGATGGTGCAAAACAGACGACAGTGAATCGCTTGCTTGTTTTACACCTGACTTGAAGTCAATGGAAAAGATATTTGCGCAGAACAAGCTGTCCATGTATTATCACCCATCTTACCCCATCGCCCAAGACCTATTTCACCCCCTATGTGTATCAGAGATAATGGTATGATGCGGAGATGATGTGTATTTTTTGTGTATGTCTGTCAGCTTAAAGTACTTGAGTTGATTTTCATTTGTGCCTGACTGAGCTGATCTACTGGAGCCAGAGGCTGCAGTTTTCACTTGGTTTGCATGATCATGCTGTACAGAGGTGATGACATGGCATAGCCTGTGCAAGTTCATTTTTCAAACTTATCAAAATGCTGTCTTACTGTCAGACCTCATGAGCACTAATGTGGTCCCAATAATAATGGCACAGGCTATGGGTTCCAAGGCTGTCCATCACTCTGAGTTAATCTGCACATACATAACATTTTATAAGTGCAGGTCAACTGCAAGTGCAAATGATTGATTTTTTCCCCTTGGATTACATGTAAATGTGATATGACAGGTGGCAGTAATGTACACAGGGCACACCAAGGGCCAGAAAAGATCACACAAAATCATTCCCTAAGGTGGAAACATCACTAATAATGAGCTTTCAGTGTTGAGGGTGTTACTAATTGCATGCAGAGCCAAGGGGCTCTCCTGCTGCCTTGTTCTAGCTGTGTTCTTCAGTGGTTTTAATGGATGAACACAAAGCCAGAAGATTGACACCGTCTGGCAGAGGGAGGGGAGATGGCCGTGCTATATGCTGTTGTTGGCATGTCTACTTTCCTCCCCTCAGCAGAGTCTACGGGGGTAACTTGCATCGTCACTGTCCGGGCAGTAACCTGGCTGAGCGATTATTGCTGATTGTAGAACCTGTTCGATCTTCATTCCATTGAAACCAATGGGATAAAAATCAGATGAGCGGGCAATCTGCTCCACCAGATTATCGGGCAGGTGGTGCCGTTGAAAACAACCCCCATGTCCAAATTGTAGCAAGGCTCTTCGCTCTTTGGTGCCAGGAATGACGGCCAGCTGGGACGCCATCAGTTAGGTTGTCAAAGGGAGGGGAGAGACAAGGTACTGAAGCGGAATGAGACTGGGCCGGCAGCCGACTCCCAGCATTTTGTGGAGCCAGGAGGAGGATTCCTGCCCCTTTAGGCTCCACAAAAAAATATCTTTTAAAAGAAACTGTTCTTGTCATTCGTATCACAAGGTGCCCATTCAAATTGCAATTGGTATCCTAACTACGTCATTAAGAGCCTATGGGAAAGAGGCCTAGCGCCTGTTTGAGGCAGGCATTTATACACCCAGTGGTAGGCCTCTGTATTAGTTACAACAAGATGGTCGCCAGAGTTAATGGGGCAGTAAGGCTAGCGACTCCACTTTTAAGCCCTTCCCACTGTGGTAACACCGACTTTCCCATGTGAAAATCGGCCCTGCTTTCTCCTTGAATTCTGGCTTCAAGCATCACGTTGCAAAATGTCAACTGTAAAATGTCTTGAGATTTTCCTCATTCAGATCCACCATGAGATAATGGAAATGCTAAGCTAGCCTTTAATTTACTCATGACCCAGAACAGTCATCTTTCCCAAGACTGAATTTGAAGCTAATTCCCAGATGTAAAGGGGAGAGACTGACGTCAGTGCCGGAGCTATATTCTAAGAGACATGCATCAATGTGCTGTACATTGCAGTTTCTATAAGAAGATAATTCCTTATCTTTGAATCCAGAAACAAATGATTGCTTGATAATTTATTCTCCATGGTCAATGTTCAAGGATGTTTAGCTCAGCATACTTCCTCAATAAGCCATTTTCTTTGCCAAAGTAATATTCTGCATGTAATTACTTATTGACTCTTCAGAATAAATAGTTGTTTCGCTATATCTGGTGTGCTTCAATACTTTGCCCATTTGATGGGTTGGTTAAAATATTTGATATATTTACTTCAAAGCAGTGGAAATGGAAGTGGGAAACGATCCAATTTTATCCAATCTTCTACAATAATAGTGTTTGTAACGAGTAGCCAGTAATCACTAGTGTATCGCAAATGTCCTTCATGCTATAGGTTACCCATCGCACCTTAACGTGATGGTTGATGCTAAAATGCTGACTAAGAGTATAGAATGTTCAACCTGGGTGATGTTTTGCAATGTGCCATAGTCTTTCAAGATTAATTTGCAGTGAACCAAGTACATTCTTTTTAAACACAAGTCTCTACTTTATATATTCTGTGAGTGACAGATAGGATCTTACAGGTCAGACTGTACCAACTACTTTTAATTCAGAAAGATTGTACCATTTACCACCTGTTAGGAGTAGGATTCAAATAGAATGGAAACTTGGTGGTCTGAATCGACCAAAAATTATATCAGTTTGTTTGGTGGCATGGTCTAGAGGCAGGTTAACACTCAAATTTGGCTTGTGGCTTATATGCACATCAATACAATAGTTTTGTTGGCAGTAACTAAGCATGCTAGATGACGGCATTGTACATCCAGCAATCTTTGTTTCTTTTCAACACAATAGCAAAATACTGCGGATGCTGGAAATCTGAAATAACAACAGAAAATGCTGGAAACACTCAGCATGCCAGGCAGCATCCGTTGAGAGAGAAACAGAGTTAATGTTTCAGGCCTGGGACCCTTCATCAGAACACTTTTCAAACACTTTGTGGCCCTGTTTTTTTTTAATTCAATGCATGGTTAAGAGCGATCGCGTTTAATCTCTCACAGCAGTGGTGGCAGATTCAGGTGCTCCCTTAATCTGTCACTAGGATTTTGCACTTTCTAAAACATACACTAGAAAAAGGTGTTGTTTTAGTTGCTGTCTGCAGTATTGATTCTGTGGTGTTGAAATGAATGGATGAGTCTTTTCGTACTTGATAGAAGGCTTTAAATGTTATCAAATTGAAGGATTATGTCTGTCTGGTCTAGTCCGCTGCAAACATTTCATTGAAGTACAAATAGCTTCCCGCTGGCCAGTCATTTATCTGAACGGTCCCACGTGCTCTGGCTTCCAGTCTGGGGAATAAGGTAAAAACTCAATCGGTGTATCATCTTTATACTAATAATGATATTTGAGGATTGCAAGTAGGCCGAGGTATTTCCAGGTGTGTTTCCTAATTGGCTCTGCCCAACCTGCCAAATTCTGCAATTAGACAGAATCACCATTCACTGCAAAAGCAAAATACTGCGGACATTGGAAATCTGAAATAAAAACAGCAAATGTTGGAAATACTCAGCATCTGTGGAGAGAGAAACAGAGTTAACGTTTCTGGTCGATGACCTTTCGTCAGAACTGGACAAAGTTAGAGATGTAGCAGGTTTTTAGCAAGTACAGAGGCAGGGAAAGGGGGGAAGAGGAGGAAAGCACAAAACGAAAGGTCTGTGATAGGGTGGAAGACAGGAGAGGTTAAATGACAAAAGGGATGATGGTGCAAGACACAAAGGGGGTGGTAATGGGACAAGTAAAGAAACGAAAGACGGGTCTAGAGGAGCTGTAAATGGCAATTGCAGAATCATTACCAACACCTGCTGTCTGGAAAAAATGGGAGCAGCGGTTATGATCTGAAATGATTGAAATCAGTGTTGAGTCCGAAAGGCTGTAAAGTGCCTAATCGAAAGATGAGGTGCTGGTCCTTAAGCTTCCGTTGAGCGTCATTGGAACAGTGTAGGAGGCCGAGGACGGAGAGGTCAGAGTGGGAGTGGGACGGAGAATTAAAATGGCAAGCGACCGGAATTTACTACTCCTTTTCTGTACAGCAGAATTTGCAACCCTGCCATAGGGACTGCATCACTTGAACCATTGCCTTTGCCAGCACACTCGGCTCACTGTATCTATGGGGAGCCCACCCTATGCATATCATTTAAATATGCTCGTTGTGCCACTGGTGTTTTGTGGAGGGGTGCACGACTACATAGGGGAGGGGAGGGGAAATCACAGGAGCTTCCAGATGAGGCTGCAGCAGCAATTTAAAAGGGCTTGTGGCCACTCAAAAGAAAGTGGCTGCACCTGGGGGGGCGAGAATCTGTGCATTCTTTTTAAGAACATTCAGCTACATTAAATCAGAGGATTCTTTGGAGCTGAATGCGTGCGAGGATGTGAACGAAGGAAGATTTCAGGGAAAGGCTGGGGGTGCAAAGTGCACCAGACTGCGTCATTTGTAAGGCTGAAAGTACCTCCAAAAACAGTCTGAGGTGGATGTAGGTGCTGTATATTGTCAGCACACTGTGTAAGATTTGGATCACAGGTCACACACAGATTACCCAAAGGGTCTTAGGAGTTGTAAGGCTTTTTATTAGAGAGCTACAGTTTAAGCATAATCAGATACTACATGCGATTGAAATAGATACAGTGGACAAACAACCCGTGACAGGTGAGAACGACCTACGGCTCTGCGATGGAACGAACGAACGAGACGACCGGACAGACGTCGGATGGACATTTTGGATACTGCTGGGGGAGATGGTTTCTGAGGGGAATGCAGCAAGAGCCCAGTCCGTGGCACTACGAGTGGCTCAGCTGCACAGGAGGGGAGGGAAAAGAGTGGGAGAGCAATAGTGATAGGGGATTCTATCGTAAGGGGAACAGATAGACGTTTCAGTGGCCACAGACGTGACTCCAGGATGGTATGTTGCCTCCCTGGTGCCAGGGTCAAGGATGTCACTGAACGGCTGCAGAGCATTCTGAAGGGGGAGGGCGAACAGTCAGGGGTCGTGGTTCACATTGGTACCAACGACATGGGCAGAAAGAGGGATGAGGTCCTGTAACAAGAATTTAGGGAGCTAGGTAGCAGATTAAAAAGCAGGACCTCAAAGGTTGTAATCTCTGGATTACTCCCGGTGCCACGTGGTAGTGAGTATAGGAATAGGAGGATAAAGCAGATGAATGTGTGGCTAAAGAGTTGGTGCAGGAGGGAGGGCTTTTGTTTCCTGAGGGGGAGGAGCTAAACACGATTAAAATCACTAAGGAGATGGTGCTCAGTAAGATAATGCGACTTAAGGCGGATAAATCCCCTGGACCTGATGGCTTACATCCTAGGGTCTTGAGAGAAGTAGCGGTAGGGATTGCGGACGCATTGGTGGTAATTTTCCAAAACTCCCTGGATTCAGGAAAGGTCCCAGCAGATTGGAAAACTGCTAATGTAACGCCCTTATTTAAAAAGGGAGGTAGACAAAAGGCTGGAAACTAGGCCAGTTAGCCTAACATCTGTGGTTAGTAAAATGTTGGAGTCCATTATTAAGGAAGCAGTAACACGACATTTGGATAAGCATAATTTAATCGGACAGAGTCAGCATGGTTTTATGAAGGGGAAGTCATGTTTGACAAATTTGCTCGAATTCTTTGAGGACGTAACAAACAGGGTGGATAAAGGGGAACCAGTGGATGTGGTGTATTTGGATTTCCAAAAGGCATTTGACAAGGTGCCACACAAAAGAGTACTGCACAAGATAAAAAAAATCACGGGATTGGAGGTAATATACTGGCATGGGTGGAAGATTGGCTATCTAACAGAAAACAGTTGGGATAAATGGTTCATTCTTGGGTTGGCAATCAGTAACTAGTGGTGTTCCACAGGGGTCAGTGCTGGGACCCCAAGTCTTTACAATCTATATTAACGATTTGGAGGAGGGGACCAAGTGCAACATATCCAAGTTTGCCGACGATACAAAGATGGGAGGGAAAGCAGTGAGTGAGGAGGACATAAATAACCTGCAAAAGGACATAGACAGGCTAAGTGGGTGGGCAGAAATTTGGCAGATGGAATATAATGCTGGAAAGTGTGAGGTTATGCACTTTGGCAGAAAAAATCAAAGAGCAAGTTATTATCTAAATGGAAAGAAACTGCAAAGTGCTACAGTACAAAGGGATCTGGGGGTCCTGGTGCATGAAACACAGAAGGTTAGTATGCAGGTACAGCAGGTGATCAGGAAGGCCAATGGAATCTTGGCTTTTATTGCAAGGGGGATGGAGTATATAAGCAGGGAAGTCTTGCTTCAGTTATACAGGGTACTGGTGAGGCCACACCTGGAATACTGCGTACAGTTTTGGTTTCCATATTTAAAAAAAGATATACTTGCTCTCGAGGCAATTCAGAGAAGGTTCACTCTGTTGATTCCGGAGATGAGGGGGTTGACTTATGAGGAAAGGTTGAGTAGGTTGGGCCTCTACTCATTGGAATTCAGAAGAATGAGAGGCGATCTTATTGAAACATATAAGATTGTGAGGGGGCTTGATCGGGTGGATGCAAGGAGATGAGGAGAAACGTCTTCACTCAAAGGGCAGTAAATCTATGGAATTTGCTACCTCAGGGAGCTGTGGAAGCTGCGACATTAAATAAATTTAAAACGGAGATAGACAGTGTGATATCCGAGTGGTAAGGTCAGAAACTGAGAGAAGCGAGATATAAGGAACAAAACACAACTATTTATTACATGGTGTAGCAGAGAAACATCTCTTACAGGCTGCAAGCAAAGCACACAATTCTTACTGCACGATGGCAAGATGGAGGATTCCCCTCTGAGTCATACCCATAATGCAATGCCACATTACCGTATAAACTGGTGTACCAGGACATTGAATACATGACCCATTACCTTAAAAACTGGTGGATGAGAACCCTTAATATTTGGCTCCATCTGGTGGATAACTTAAACATTACATCCCAGATTACTATAGACAGTTTCCTAGCTGATAAGGGAATTAAGGGTTATGGGGAACGGGCAGGGATGTGGACGTGAGTCTAGGTTCGGATCAGCCATGATCCTATTGAATGGCGGAGCAGGCCCGAGGGGCCGTATGGCCTACTCCTGCTCCTACTTCTTATGTTCTTATGTTCTTATCACTGGGTCTGCTTCTGGGGAAGGTGGGATCTGGAATTTTTTGAGGGAGTAACTGGTAGAATAGATGGGGGAGAGCCAGTAGATGTGGTGTACCTGGACTTCCAAAAGGCCTTCGATAAGGTCCCACATAAAAGATTAGCATGGAAAATTGAGGCTCATGGGATAAAGGGGAAAGTTTTGGCGTGGATAGGGAACTGGCTGTCAGATAGAAAACAGAGAGTTGGAATAAACGGCTCATTTTCTGAATGGCAGGCAGTAACAAGTGGGGTACCACAGGGATCTGTCCTGGGCCCCCAGCTGTTCACAATTTACATTAATGACCTGGATCAGGGAGTCGGATGCAGCATTTCCAAATTTGCAGACGACACTAAACTAGGAGGTGGGGTGGGCTCAGAGGAAGAGACCAGGAAGCTCCAGAGCGATTTGGACAGACTGGGCGATTGGGCGGATAAATGGCAGATGCACTATAATGTGGACAAGTGCGAAGTTATCCACCTTGGGTGCAGGAACGGGAGGGCAAATTATTATTTAAATGGCAATAGATTGGGAGAGGGGGAAGTACAGAGAGACCTGGGTGTTCTTGTACACCAGTCACTGAAGGCGAGCATGCAGGTGCAACAGGCGGTCAAGAAGGCAAACGGTATGCTGGCCTTCATAGCAAAAGGGTTAGAATACAGGAACAGGGATACCTTGCTGCAGCTGTACAGGGCACTGGTGAGACCACACCTCGAGTACTGTGTACAGTTTTGGTCGCCTCATCTGAGGAAGGATGTTCTTGCCATGGAGGGGGTGCAGCGGCGATTCACCAGGCTGATACCAGGAATGGCGGGAATGACCTATGAGGAGAGACTATGTAGTTTAGGGATGTACACACTGGAGTTTAGAAGATTGAGAGGGGACCTCATAGAAGTGTATAAAATTCTGACAGGTCTAGACAGACTGGATGCAGAAGGAATGTTTCCCTTGGCGGGTGAGAACAGAACTAGAGGACATAATTTAAGGATAAGGGCTAAACCATTTAGGACAGAGATGAGGGGGAATTTCTTCACTCAGAGAGTGGTGAACCTGTGGAACTCATTGCCACAGAGGGCAGTGTACGCCAGCTCATTAAATATATTTAAGAGGGAATTAGATATATTTCTACGGGCAAAAGGGGTTAAGGGTTACGGAGAGAAGGCGGGGACGGGATACTGAATTAAAGGATCAGCCATGATCTCATTAAATGGCGGAGCAGGCACGAAGGGCCGAATGGCCTACTCCTGCTCCTATCTTCTATGTATCTATGTATCTATGTAAGTCGGACAGGTTGCACCTGAACCGGAATGCACCACGCATTCTGAGAGAGAGAGAGAGAGAGAGAGACTTCTGGAGAGATTCAACGCTGTGTGAAGGAGCAGCACTTTGCAGGTTCATTTTGATTTGCCCTTCCTTGCATCGATTTAGAAGAGACTATGGGGGCTGCATGCTGAGCTCTTTCCCTGGGTCTCTCCATTGTTCTTTCCAGCAGACTTGATGTCCAGGTCTCTCCAGGCCGAGATTCAGGGCTGCAATGAGCAGGGTGTGGATGGAGAGCAAGATCGACCCTCCCCTTTAAGAACTGGCCGGCGCCAGTGTGTCTGTGTTCCATCGCTGACTGACATCACATGAGCTTTGCCAGCGCTCTGAGGTAGCGCCTCGCTCCTCAGCGTTAGCGCCTTAAGAGAGGTGTGTAGTGCCTGATTTAGCGCTCCAATCACCTCCAGGGGTGATAGAAGCCAAGTTTGCAGTTGGAGGCGATAATTAGCGCCAGGCGCTAAACTTTGCGCCCGGCCGATAATTGCGCCCCAAACGGGGCGATACTGAATTTCTCCTCCATCATGTTTCTTACAACTGTATTGATGGAAGGCCCTGATACTTTCTCCCACCTTGTGTGACCTGGTAAGGCCATTGAACTTCTCGGACGTTCCTCACTGCATTCACACCGGTGGACACCTCCCCTTATTCTTCCTAGCTGGCCTGTTTTCACTTTTACTTCCCCCAAGGGCATTTTATGCTCCGATCTGAGAAACTGAGCTCATTCTAGCCTCCTCAACCCCTTACATTTTCAAACAAGTTTGCTGTGTTCCAAGTTGGCCAATTGACAATCCATTTTTAAGTTGCTGCAGAACTTTAAATCCTGCAGCAACACTCAATTAACCACTCATTATAGGGTGAACGGCCATTCTTAGGCATTTTCCACTCCTGGAACTCACTACAATTATTCAAATATTGCTGACTCTCAGGGTCAGCACTCTGCAGGTTGGGCAGATGCCATTCTTCACGCCTCCATTATCTAAGCTAAAGTGTAGGAGCAAAATATCTCCTTGCCTCTTGTGCAGTGAGTGATGTCTGATACTATGGAAGTGGAATATATACCCTGAAATTATGGTGTGCCTTGTTGGTGAAGAACATGAAATTCCATGGTTCACTATTTTCACAAAGACATTCATCTACGGTATTTAAAACACATTTGTTAGTAATAATGCACAGTATAATTTCAAAGCAGTAATGTTTTAAAATTCACTACCTCCTGCAAACCAAAAGTACATTCCAACCACATACAAAGCCAGCAGAAGCAGGCAGTCCTCTGATTAATTTGCATGTGATTTTGCTTTCCATTTACCTGCCACTCATTTGGTGACAGGAAGACAAATTGTAGCTTTGAGTGTCAGCACAATCCATGTTACTCCCTTGGCAGGAACTTCACTCAGAACAAAAGAAGGAGAAAGTCAGGGCCAGTACTTCAGAGGACATTACTCGAATACACCAGACACTTCCTGAAATAAAATAAAGTGGTGACAAGATGAAAAATGAGAAAAAAGCAAAGTGAACGGAGTTACATTTTGCCATGATTGGGGGAACTCACTGCATCAGTCTAACAGGCTTTCTACTTCTCAGAGTTGCCTTAAATTGACAGGTATTACAATTATAGCAGGAAAGCAATGTGGTAGATTTAAGAACAAAGTCTACCAGCATTAACATCCAGCCGTCAACTGTGAGTGAAAAAGCCTTTTTTTCACCCAGTCCAGAGTTCATTAAATAGAGCTTTGCTGTAACATCAATTTAACATCAAATGCATTGCAGCTCCCATCCATGTGGTTTCTTCATAGTTAGCAGTGAGCTTCAGCGGGCAATAATTTTAAATACAGTTTTAAGTAGGATCATAGAATTTACAGCACACAAGGAGGCCATTTGGCCCATCAAGCCTGTGGTCATGCCAGCTCTTCAAATGAGCTGTCTCCTTAAAGTAGAAGGTATAATAAATAACTCCACAAGCGAAGGCTGACCAAATAACTCTCAAGTCACACAGTCCCACAAGTTGAGATGATTACGTCTACGCCCTGCTGCCCACGGACATTTACAACACGTGTTATATGTCTTCGATGAACGTCATAATAATATAATATTCTTCCGCCTCCTAATTTTCCCATGAAGGTCTGACTCATGCTGGGATATGGTTCCTGGGTGCAACTGTCCTCTGCAATGTCAGCCAAGTGGCGTTTTCAACTAAACCTCATCAATGTGTGTCAACAGGCGAATAGGCCGCAGGAAGTATCACAGCTGAGCCTAATTCTGCCCTCACCCAATCTCTGCCATTCCTGTAGGAGAGACTGGATAGCAATCAGTAATGGGAAGCTTGCCTGATATTTTTTCCACTCTCTACCGGAGGGTCACTGACGCTAATTTTAGTATTCTCACTGCTGTCCCAGCTGAGATTACGTAACAGCACGACGTAGGTACTGAAACTGGGACCTGGAAACTTCCTGGTCTTTGTGTCTCAGTCCCACAGGTGACATGACATGATTTTTATAATCTTGTCTGTCACTTTAATAACCTAAGCAAATCATCAGAAATCTCATAATGATATCACACTGTCATAGAATCATAGAGTAGCACAGCACAGAAGGAGACCATTCGGCCCATCGAGTCAGCGCCGGCTCTTTCGAAGAGCAATCCAGTCAGTCCCACTCCCCGGCTCGTTCTCCATATCCCTGCAATTGTTTCTCCTTCAATTATTTATCCAATTTCCTTTCTGTAGTGTATGTAACCGTTCACCTTTAAGAGAACTATTTTAGGTGTGGCACTACTTGTTTGGCTTCTGTATATGGTAATACCGACGGTGACCACACCGGTATATAAGTGCTGTGGCATGACTTGTTGGGCAGATTCGCCCTGACCTTCGAATAGTAAAGTCCTGTTGTATGTTACTCCTGAAGTCTGTGTCGTAATTAACTGCACAACCCACAGACTTTACAGTGGCGACGAGTCCGATCGTACCCTGCGGCAACAATATTTTCAAGCAACGAAAGAGCGTCGAAAAGAGGCAACCGCCCTCGTCATTCGGCTGGGAGAAAACTCAAGGCTGCAGCAATAGAAAGGAGGAAGACTTTAGTGACAAAAACTTCCATCAGCAACAGGCACTGACTGTCCCTTCTGCCACGGTGACTGTGAGTAAGGGAAAGTGAAAAGAATAGCCGGAGGATAAGGGCTGGGCACTCGACCACGGTCGAGGGGGAAAAGGAGCCGGACAAAAAGTCGGGTCCAACGGCGTCGTGAGAGACCGCGACCGGCGGGAAAAGCCGGGCGGTGACCG
This sequence comes from Somniosus microcephalus, assembly GCF_052327205.1. NCBI lineage: Eukaryota > Metazoa > Chordata > Chondrichthyes > Squaliformes > Somniosidae > Somniosus > Somniosus microcephalus. Next base: position 72,165,679 of record NC_141008.1, on the reverse strand, counting down.
AAGCCACGAAGCGCTGCGACCGGGAGCATAGGCGCGGGAAGAGAGAAACTCAGCCGCAGCCGGGGAGAGAAGCACCGGACTGCGAGAGAGCTGGGAGGCGCGATTGGGGTCCGAGCGAGCGGGAGAGGCAGAGCCGACCAAGAGAGACTGCGCGAGAGCCAGTCCAGCGGCTGAACTGTCCTCCGTCAACGGGGTGTAACCAGCGCCGGTAGAGCCGAGCGAGCGGGAGAGAGGCAGAGCCGAGCAAGGGGAACTGTGCAAGAACCAGTCCAGCGGCTGAACTGTCCTCCGTCAACGGGGTGTACCCAGCGCCGGTAGAGCCGAGCGAGCGGGAGAGAGACAGAGCCGAGCAAGGGGAACTGTGCGAGAGCCAGCCCAGCGGCTGAACCTGTTCGCCGTCAACGGGGTACCCAGAGCCGGTCGCCCTGCCATAAAATTAAAAAAAAGGGAAAGCCTTGAAGCCGACGCGCAGGCTGTGAACCTGAAAGCCAGCGGCCGTCGCCCGTGGGGAAAGTGTACCCCTCCCGCCAGGGAAGAAACGCGGGAAGCCGCCATTAGGCGGGGAAGAAGACAGAAGCGGGAAACCGCCATTGAAGTGGGCGGGGAGAGAAGATAAGAGCGGGAAACCGCCATTTTTGCGGGAAAACCGCCATCTTAGAAAAAAAAAAGAAATAATAATTTAAAGAAATACTTGTGTTGTTCCCAAAGAGAGGAAGATGCCTAAGCGTGGTAACATCAACGATTTTAATTCCGAGGTAGAAGACTGGGCCACGTATGTGGAACGCATTGAGATCTATTGTGAGGCCAATAAAATAGAAGAAGATGACAAAGCTATAACCTTGCTGAACTCGATGGGCGCAAAGACATACGGGCTCTTGAAGCATCTACTAGCACCAGCTAAACTGGCGGATCAGACTTTCGATGATATTGTGGCTGTCCTGAAGGACCACTTGAACCCTACACCGTTGATGTTGGCTGAACGATTCAAATTCTATGCGAGAACGCAACGGAAAGACGAAAGCAACGCGGAATACTTGGTTGAACTGCGGAGGCTAGCGAAAGACTGTCAGTTTAGGGACAACCTGGAAGAGGCACTGAGAGACAAATTCGTGTGCGGAATGTTGAAGGAAGAAACACAAAAACGACTGCTTGAAGAGAACGATCTTCCACTTGATAAGGCTGTCCTTATCGCAGCATCAAGCGAAGCCGCAGTGAAAGGAACTGCGGAAATGCAGCTAAAGGCAGCGGCACTCAGGGTACAACAAATTACTTCGGGTACAACGAAATGCTATCGTTGTGGAAAGACAACACACGACCAGAACCAATGCTGGTTTAAAAACCAAGAATGTAGGAAATGTGGCAAGCTTGGTCACATAGCTAAGGTATGCCGGTTAGGAAAGAAGACCAACAATAATGAGTCACCACAAAAGTGGTACAGAAAGGTACATGAGGTGACTAGGAAGAGTCCGGAGGAACAGAAGTCGGACTCACACTCCAACTGCAAAGGACTGGATAGTTTGAGAATTCACAATGTGAGTAATGAAGCTGACTGACAAACTATCTGGATCACACTACAGATTGCAAAAGTCCAAGTGAAAATGGAAGTGGACACCGGATCGGTGCTGACGGTCATGAATAAGCATGACTATAAAAAGTTATTCAAGCATATTCCACTACGGGATACGGAACTAGTACTACAGACATACACGGGGCACAAAGTATTCCCCATCGGAAAGATAGAAGTCAAGGTGAGATACAAGGATAAAGATTACCAAAGGATGGACCTGTATGTGCTGCCCAAGGGAGGTCCACCACTTCTGGGACGGGAGTGGATCCGGAAAATAAAGATAGACTGGCATTCACTAAACACCATGGCGGTGGATTCCGGAAAGGAAGATGTCAAACCTGAACGGTTGTCCAGAATATTGGACGAAGCTAAAGAGGTATTCCAGCAAGGACTGGGAACACTGCGAGGAATTAAAGCAAAGGTTAAGATTGCAGAACATGCAAGCCCAAAATTTTTCAAAGCCAGATCGGTACCTTATGCGATACGACCAGCTGTGGAGGCAGAACTGGAAGAACTTGAACGATCAGGGGTACTGTCAAAAGTGGACTGGAGTGAGTGGGCCACGCCCATTGTTCCCGTCATGAAGTCTTCACCAAGTAATAAGCCAGGGGGACCGGGGAAGGTCCGCATCTGCGGAGACTTCAAGATCACAGTGAATCCGGTGCTTCACACGATACAATACCCGCTTCCGCGGATTGAAGATATATTTGCTTCGTTGGCTGGGGGGAAACACTTCACCAAGATAGACCTGGCTCAGGCATACTTACAAATGGAAGTCGAGGAAGAGTCACGCCAGTACCTCACCATCAACACACACAGAGGCTTGTATCGTTATAATAGACTGGTTTTTGGGGTAGCTTCGGCTCCAGCAATTTGGCAGAGGGCCATGGAGCAGGTATTACAAGGAATTCCAAGCACGCAGTGCTACTTAGACGATATCCTAATTACGGGAGAAGACGAGGAAGAACACCTCACAAATTTGAAACTGGTGCTCACCAGGTTGAAGGAATATGGCTTTCGAGTTAATCGCAAGAAGTGTGAGTTTTTCCAAAAACGGATCTCGTACTGCGGTCATGTCATTGACCGAGAGGGGCTGCACAAGTCACCTGACAAGATAGAAGCTGTCGTGAAGGCCCCCGCTCCAGAAAACGTATCACAGTTAAGATCATTCTTGAGGTTGATTAATTATTATCACAAGTTTCTGCCAAATCTATCCACGGTGCTGCATCCGCTGAATGCTCTGTTGCGGAAAGAAATACCATGGAAGTGGAGTGAGGAATGTAAAAAGGCTTTTCGCAGAAGCAAGGAGTTGATTACCTCTGAAGAAGTGTTGGCTCATTTCAACCCAACGTTACCCCTTCGTCTAGCTTGTGATGCTTCCCCTTATGGAATTGGAGCAGTACTTTCACACAAGTTACCAAATGGCTCGGAAAGGCCAGTGGCATTCGCGTCCCGATCATTGACCTCCGCGGAGCGAAATTATGCTCAAATAGATAGGGAGGCCCTCAGCCTTGTGTGGGGCGTGAAGAAATTCAATCATTACCTGCAAGGTAAGAAGTTCACATTACTGACAGACCACCAGCCGTTGGTATCCATATTCAACCCAAACAAGGCCGTTTCCACCATGACAGCACAAAGGTTACAAAGGTGGTCCGTGTTACTTGGGGCACACCAATATGACATCGAATACAAAAGGTCCAAACAGCATGGAAATGCTGATGGGTTATCGCGCTTGCCATTGCCGATAGTAGAAGAAGCGACTACATTGGACCCGGTAGAGATGTTCCACTCATCCATAGTGGAGTGTCTACCAATAACAAATTCGATGATCGAAAACGAAACAAGAAATGACCCGACTCTTTCACGAGTCTATGATTTAACGGTGGAGGGATGGCCAGCACAGGGCGAACCAACACTGCAAGCATTTTCACAGAGGAAAGAACAGCTGTCAGTGTGTAGAGGAACCCTGATGTGTGGATCTAGAGTGGTGATTCCACCCAAACTTCAAAAGAAGGTGTTAAAGGAGCTGCACGAGGGACATCTGGGTGGAGTGAAGATGAAGAACCTAGCAAGAGCGTTTGTATGGTGGCCAGGCATCGATGTAGACATCGAAGAAATCACTAAGAACTGCCTAGGATGTCAGAAGGTTCAGAACGCACCACCACAGGCTCCGCTGCATCCATGGGAGTGGCCCTCATCTCCTTGGCAAAGGGTACTCATCGACTTTGCTGGTCCATTTATGGACTCAATGTTCCTAATAGCGGTGGATGCACACTCCAAGTGGCCGGAGGTAATAAAGATGACCACCACCACCACGGAAAAAACCATCACAGTGTTAAGGACTATGTTTGCTAGGAATGGCCTGCCGGAACAGATCTGTTCTGATAATGGACCGCAATTTGTGTCCGAAGAATTCAAGAAATTCTTAAAGAGCAATGGGGTTAAGCACTACACGTCAGCCCCATACCATCCCGCCTCCAATGGATTGGCTGAAAGGTTTGTCCAGACCTTCAAGAAGGCCATCAAGGCCATGGGTAATGAAGACATTAATTTACAACATAAGGTGGATAGCTTCTTGTTGGCGTACAGGAATGCAACACATGCAGTCACAAATCAAACTCCCGCCATGATGTTTTTTAATAGACGACTAAGATGCCGGCTGGATTTGCTCAAGCCAAACGTCAGAAGGGACGTAGAGAACCGGCAATTCCAGGGCATAAATGAAAGGGCCACTAGGTCTTTTCAGATAGGTCAACAAGTTTTGGCCCGGGACTACCATACCGAGAAATGGCAGCCTGGAACTATTGGAAAAAGGCTAGGGCCGTTGATGTATATGGTGGATCTTTGGGACAGTATAATAAGGTGCCATGTTGACCAGATCATAGGGTCAGCCACAACTGGCCAACCTACTTCACCACCTTACCCGGTTACTGTTGAAACCGAGATACCCAGAACACCTACCTCCGATCTGGTAATACTGGAATCAGAGGAGCCTGACACTGTCTTTCAAGCCGAATCGACTTTGTCAGAAGCACCTACTACCCCGCCAGGAATGACGACACCACTGAGGCATTATCCGGACAGAGTCCGGAAACCTCCAGAGAGACTGAATCTGTGAACTGTCTTGCATAAAGTTGTATATATGTTATACTGTATGTTTAATGGGAAATACGTATGTTGTAAGCTAAAAAGGGAGGATTGTAGTGTATGTAACCGTCTACCTTTAAGAGACTATGGCCTAGAAATTCACTGGCCTTAGCGCCGCTTTTGAGGCGCTAGAGGGCCTAGCGGTGAAGTTATGGCCAGTTTTGAAATTGACAGGGGCCCTAAATCGGCGTTAGGCCGGTAGCGCTGCGCCGGCACCGATGACGTCATCGGTGTGCGCAGCGTCCCGGTTGCCATGGTAACCCGCCCGAACTCGGAAATTGAGTTGCGGCCACCTCGCCCGTGGCAGCCGCAAGCAACGTTCTGGCAGAGGTGCCTTACAGAACGTTGCGCCGGCGCATTAAAGGCCCCGCGGCGGCCGGCCGCTTTCCCGCCGCCCGCCTGGCCGCAGCTCCCTCCCCGGACTTCCCCCCCCCCCCCCCCGGAACAGAAGCAAGCCCGGCACTTGTCCGAGGTGCCGGGCTCATTTTTAAAAAGATTATCGCGGGCCGCGGCCGGGTGCAGGCAGCTCCTCCTTAAGGGAAGGAGGAGGCCTGCACTTCCCGAACCTGCCGCACCGCAGCGGGCGCCGCAGCGCCGGAATAGCGCCGAAATTCAGCGCATAGCGCCAGTTTTCAGGCGCTAACAGCTTTCAGCAGCGCCGGCAGCCGTTTGGGCGCAGAAGTAGTGAATTTTTGGCCCGCCCAGCGCGACTTAGCTCCGGCACTAACTTCCGGCGCTAAAGCCGTCGCTGCGCCAAAACCCAATTTCTAGGCCTATGTATGTAACCGTTCACCTTTAAGAGAACTATTTTAGGTGTGGCACTACTTGTTTGGCTTCTGTATACGGTAATACCGACGGTGACCACACCGGTATATAAGTGCTGTGGCATGACTTATTGGGCAGATTCGCCCTGACCTTCGAATAGTAAAGTCCTGTTGTATGTTACTCCTGAAGTCTGTGTCGTAATTAACTGCACAACCCACAGACTTTACACTTTCGAAGGCTACTATTGAACCTGTATCCACCGCCCTATCAGGCGGAGCATTCCAAATCCTCACCACTCGCTGCGTAAAAAATATTTCCTCATGTCACCTCTGGTTCTTATGCCAATCACCTTAAATCTGCACCGTCTGGGTATCGATCCTTCAGCCATTGGAAACATTTTCTCTTTATTTACTCTATCTAAACCCTTCATGATTTTAAAAACCCCTATCAAATCTCCTCTTAGCCTTCTCTGCTCCAAGAAGAACAACCCCAGCTTCTCCAGTCTATCCACGTAAATGTAACCCCTCATCCCTGGAACCATTCTAGTAAATCTCTTCTGCACCCTCTTCAAAGCCTTCATGTCCTTCCTAAAGTGTGATGCCCAGAATGTGCAATACTCCAGCTGGGGCCGAACCAGTGTTTTATAAAGGTTTAGCATAACTGCCTGGCTTTTGCACTCTATGGGCTGGATTTTGTCACTGGCGGCGGGTTGGGGGTGGGTCAGTGGTCAGCGGGTCCCGCCCCCGCCTCCGATGTGAGGCCGGATAATTTGGTGATTTTGCCCTAATTGGGCAATTGATTTCCAGCGTGTCACCTGGCCCAATGAATCTTTTGGTCCTGAAACTCGCCTCTGATGATGTCATTTATGCAGCTGCATTTAAGGCCTGCAAGCAGCCTTGGTTCTTTTTCTGCCTTACAACTTTTTTTGGAGACACTTCTGAGGGATTGGTGGTGCACAGATGTCAAGCTCAAGGCCCAAGTCCGCACCCCGGTTTGATGATGACTTCCTCCATGCCCTGGTGGAGGAAGCCAGAGCTCAGAAGGAGGTGCTGTTTCCTTCCTCTGGGAGGAAAAAACCTCCCCAACAGACCAAAGCTGTGTGGCTGCAAGTGGCTCAGGAGGTCAGTGCCATATCAATGTGCAGCAGAACCTGGCTGCAGTGCCGAAAGAGGTTTAATGACCTTCTCCGCACAGGAAAAGTGAGTATAACATCACCATTACCCTCAATCTGCTCCCCATCGCCTCTCATCACCAGCACTCTGCATTGTCAACCTCCTCCTCCACATCCCACTTTACCCTTACATCCCTGCACCCTTAATCATTCCCTCTCTCTCTGTGTACACATTCACTTAACTATTCGTCTATGCAGCCCTCACATGCCCTATCACTCTGCCCTTGGTCTTTAGACCTCACTCCATCTTTGTGTCCTTTTAAGCATCTATGCTATGGATTCTCTACACTCACTCCTTCATTCTCATTGAAACTCCACTTGTGTCCCCCATTGCAGGAAAAGAGAGCCCACAATAAGAGGGAAAGGGCGAAGACAGGAGGAGGGCCACCCTCAATAGCCCAGCTCACCAACGCAGAGGAGGCGGCCCTGGAGATTGTGGGAGCTGAAGAGGATGCGCAAGTGGGGGACGGACAGACGGGCGCATCAGAGCAAGCTGGTGACAGAATAGTTTTTCATCTCTCTCATTGACACTGCATGAGTGACTGATATTGATTCTGATGCTCTAACAGATTGACTTGCGATCATCTGCACAATTCCATGTGCATGCAACGTTTATCTCACATCTCTAACTCTTTCCTTTACTCCCCCACAGGACCATCGACAGTCCCCCTCCTCACTGTCCAGGAGGAACAGCCTGAGCCACAAGACTCCTCAGAGGAAGCTGCAACCTCTGAGGGTGTAGCGTCACCAGAATTAAGCGCACCCAGCACCAGCGCAGACACTCACACCTCAGTGGGACCTTTGGGAGATACAGTAGTGTTGTCACCTGGTGTATCACAGCTCACAAGTGCGCATCAGCAGATGGTGGAGACAGGGACAGCAGTGGAGAGTCCTCGTCGGAGGGCACAGGGCGCTCCCAGCTCGGCTCAGCTGCATGTTGACCCTGTGCCTACATGTCCATCCAGAGGAAGAGCGGTGCTGGAACTCCAGGAACAGGTGCAGGAGGCTCTGGCAGGTTTTGTCTCCAGGGTCACTGCGAGTGTGGAGCGGATGGAGGAGTCCATTGCTAACATGAGCAGAGCCTTTGTGGAGGCATTGGCGCATGAACGCATCACCATGGAAAGGATGGCTACAGTAGAGGAGAGGATGGCTATGGCCATGGAGGAGCTAAGTCGCCAGAGTGTTGAAAACATGGTCATTGTTCAGAATAGACTGACAACTCTGGAGGAGCGATGGGCAGCTATTGAGCAGAGAAACCAGAGCTTCATGGAAGTCCTCTGGAGCAGGACTGCCAGTGCAGATATGGGTCCTCATGGCCCCCCTGATGTGCAGCAAGGGGCTGTCCAGCCACTTGCTAGCTCTGAAGTGGGGCTGACCATGAGAGGGATGTTGGTGGCAGACAAGGAAGTGGGGGCTCCTCTCCAAGCGCTCACACTTCCATGCCACTGTGGAGCCCTCGGTCAGAGCCCCACCAGAGTCCTCACTCAACTGAGATGGGCGTCTCATCCCGTGCACAGCCGCAGGAGCAGCAGACTGTTGGCGAGCCCTCACAGGCTCGCAACCCCAGAGGACGCCCGCCAAAGGTGTTGAGGTAGGAGCAGCATGAAAGTGAACAAGGGGCCTCCACAGCTGCTGAAGCCACAGGGGAAGCACCACGTAGGAGCACGCATAAGAGGAAGATAAAGCACAAGTAGTCACAAGGGTAGTCACTTGGGTGTTCTGTTGTATTTAATTGTGAAATGCCATCCGTGAATTAATGTTATCAAATGACTTGATGGCAAACTGTTGAAGTTGTAGGCTGAGTCATTTCACAAATGGGACTTCCACAAGAGGGATGTTGGTGGCAGACAACAAGGAAGTGGGGGCTCCTCTCCAAGCACTCACACTTCCATGTAAGTATGGTGGTCAGAGTGATAGGAAGCCGTAGGTTCTTGTCCATTGTCGATGGTGTGGTAAAAGGTGCAAGCCAAATGTGTTTGATTGGGCAACCTAAGCAAATCTGGCTAAGATCTGTGCATCCCTTGCATCCCGGGCAGCAATGTTCTCGCATCCTGCTGCTGCTGGTTGCTGCGCCTCCACAAGCTCTTCGTTCTTGCTCTCCTCCCCCGCCTCCTCCTCCTTATCCTCATCCTCACCCGACGAGGCTATGCGATGAGCCACTTGTAACTCAGGCAGCTGCAAGCCACGATGCTGTGCCATGTTGTGAAGTGCACAGCAGACCACGATGATTCTGGAGACCCTGGCTGCTGAGTACTGTAGGGCTCCACCTAATCTATCAAGGCATCTGAATTGCATCTTCAGCAAGCCGATGGTTTGCTCGATAATGGGTCTGGTGGAAATATGGCTGGAGTTGTAGCTCTCCTCAGCTTCGTTAGATGGATCCTCAACGGCGTCATTAGCCACGTCTTCAGGGGATAGCCCTTGTCTCCAAGTAGCCATCCGCAAAGTTGGTCTGGTGGACTGAAGAGTGGAGGCACACTAGACTGGCGCATGATGAAGGAGTCATGGCAACTGCCAGGGTACTTGGTGCAAACATGCAAAATTTCCTTCTTGTGGTCACACACCAGCTGCACGTTGAGGGAGTGGAAGCCCTTGCGGTTGACAAAAATACTTGGATTGTGATGGGGTGCCTTCAGGGCCACATGTGTGCAGTCTTCGACACGCTGCACCTTTGGAAAGCCTGCCAGATTAGCAAATCCAACTGCACACGCGGTTACACGTGCTTGATCCTTGGAGAAGCTGATGTAATTGTGCGTGTTGGCAAAGAGGGCATCGGTTACCTGCGTGATGCAAGTGTGTGCGGCTGCCTGGGAGATACCGCTGATGTCTGCTGTTATCCATGGAATGAGCCTGAAGCAAAAAGGTTGAGTGCGGTGGTGACTTTGACGGCCACTGGTAAGAAGTAGCCATCCGCTCCTTTGGGCGGCAGGTCTTGCTGTAGCATTGCGCAGATGTCACCCATTACCTCTCGCGAAAGTCTGAGCCTCCTTTGGCACTGCTGCTCAGTCATGTTGAGGTAGCTCATCCTCTGTCTGTAAACCTTGTTTTGGGGATATCTCCTGCGGCGACGTCCTTCCCTGCGCTGGCGCCTTCTGGCCTGTGCAGCTTCAGGTGGGTGAGCAGCAGCTTGGCGCTCCTATTGTTGCTCCTGCTGTTGGTGCTGCTGTTGTTCCAGGTGATGCTGCTGCCGCGGCTGGTCTTCGTCGGAATCTGAGGTCCAGGAGGAAAGCAAATAAATGGTCCCCGTGCTGCTGGTTGGGAACCTCAGTTGAGGAAATGCTCAGTCAAGGTGGGGAGAGGGTTTTCCCAGGAGGTCACAGTGGAGATGGATCTCAGCTTCAAAACTTCCAAATCATTAGACCTGCAAAAGGTTCTCCAAGACCGGAGAAAAGAAAGTGCTGCCACCTGCAAATGATCGTTGTGGAAAACTCCATTTTTATGGTGGAGCTGCAGCTGTTATTAAGCCATCCACTTGAGACATGCAGCACGTGGGAAATGTGGTAAACTCTGAAAGGCCTCTCAAAATGGCATTATAGAGGTACTTAAGTGGTTGTTAAGTGCCTTAAGGGCCAATCCCGCCTCTTGGAGGCGGGACCGAAATGGGGTCTGTAATTGGGGAAAGTTGCGCAGAGGCGGGTTGGAGGCGGGATTGGAGCCCGACGCCATTTTTGGCAACTTTCCCACCTGACCCGCCTTCAAACCCGCCTCCTCGGGCCTGGCAAAATCCAGCCCAAAGCCTCTATTTATAAAGCCCAGGATCCCATATGGTTTATTAACTGCTTTGTTAAAGATTTGTGCACAAGCAGCCCCCGGGTCTCTCTCTTCTTGCACCCCCTTTAAAATTGTACCATTTAGCTTGTATCGTCTCTCCTCATTCTTCCGACCAAAATGTATCACCTCACACTTTTCTATGTCATGTGACTGATATCCCTGCTGGTATTTCTCCACATCGTTTTACTTATAATAATGACTGGGACTATCTTGTATATTATAGGAGTAGGGGCTTGAAATCATGGGTGAGGAGGGGGGCGGGAGAGGGTCGAGGGGATAAGCTAAAATTTCAAAAATCTGAAACCTGAGTCCAACCCACTTCAAACGCGCCCACTTCTGCTTTTAATGGAGGCGGATTGGGGGATCGGGGGACTAACCTGCTCTCAAGGGACGGCTCAGTTATTTAAAAATGCTAATGAGGCTGCGTGCGTCAAATTTTAACAGACTTTTAAATTTAACGTCTCCAGCACGGGTTTCATCGTTTCCCGACCAGTAAGGAAAGTGCCTCTTCAAACCCCCCTGCGATCCCCCCCTCCGACCTGCAATCTCTTCAACGCCCCCCTGCGATCCCCCCCTCCGACCAGCAATCTCTTCAACCCCCCCGCGACCCCCCCCGACCTGCAATCTCTTAAACACCCCCCCGCGATCCGCCCCCGACCTGCAATCTCTTCAACTCCCCCCCGCAACCCCCCCGACCTGCAATCTCTTCAACCCCCCCCGCAACCCCCCCGACCTGCAATCTCTTCAACACCCCCCGCGACCCCCCCGACCTGCAATCTCTTCAACTCCCCTCCGCAACCCCCTCCAACCTGCAATCTCTTCAACCCCCCGCCGCGATCCGCCACTCCGACCAGCAATCTCTTCAACCCCCCGCGACCCCCCCGACCAGCAATCTCTTCAACACCCCCCCGCGACCCCCCCGACCTGTGATCTCTTCAACACCCCCCTGCGATCTGCCCCGACCTGTGATCTCTTCAACAACCCCCATGAACCGCCCCCAACCTGCAATTTCTTCAACCCCCCCGCGACCCCCCCGACCTGCAATCTTTTCAACTCCCCCCCGCGACCCCCTCCAACCTGCAATCTCTTCAACCCCCCGCTGCGATCCGCCCCCGACCTGCATCTCTTCAACCCCCCCCGCGACCCCCCGACCTGCAATCTCTTCAACGCCCCCCCGCGATCCGCCCCCGACCTGCATCTCTTCAACCCCCCCCGCGACCCCCCCCGACCTGCAATCTTTTCAACTCCCCCCCGCGACCCCCTCCAACCTGCAATCTCTTCAACCCCCCCGCCGCAATCCGCCCCTCCGACCAGCAATCTCTTCAACCCCCCCCGCGACCCCCCCCGACCTGCAATCTCTTCAACGCCCCCCCGCGATCCGCACCCGACCTGCATCTCTTCAACCCCCCCCGCGACCCCCCCGACCTGCAATCTCTTCAAACCCCCCGCGACCCCCCCTGACCTGCAATCTCTTCAACACCCCCCCCGACCTGTGATCTCTTTAACAACCCCCGCGATCCGCCCCCGACCTGCAATCTCTTCAACCCCCCCGCGACCCCCCCGACCTGCAATCTCTTCAACTCCCCCCCGCGACCCCCCCGACCTGTGATCTCTTCAACACCCCCCCGCGATCCGCCCCCGACCTGCAATCTGTTCAACCCCCCCCGCGACCCCCCCGACCTGCAATCTCTTCAACTCCCCCCCGCGACCCCCCCGACCTGCAATCTCTACAAACCCCCCGCGACCCCCCCCGACCTGCAATCTCTTCAACTACCCCCCGCGACCCCCCCCGACCTGCAATCTCTTCAACTCCCCCCCGCAATCCCCCCCGACCTGCAATCTCTTCAACCACCCCCCCACGACCTCCCCGACCTGTGATCTCTTCAACACCCCCCAACGATCCGCCCCGACCTGCAATCTCTTCAACTCACCCCCGCGACCCCCTCCGACCTGCAATCTCTTCAACACCCCTCGCGACCCCCCCGACCTGTGATCTCTTCAACTCCCCCCGCGACCCCCCGAACTTGTGATCTCTTCAACTCCCCCCCACGATCCCCCCCGGCCTGTGATCTCTTCAACTCCCCCCGCGACCCCCCGAACCTGTGATCTCTTCAACTCCCCCCCCACGATCCCCCCCGACCTGCAATCTCTTCAACACCCCCCCGCGATCTGCCCCCGACCTGCAATCTCTTCAACTCCCCCCCGCGACCCCCTCCAACCTGCAATCTCTTCAACACCCCCTCGCAATCCCCCCCGACCTGTGATCTCTTCAACTCCCCCCGCGACCCCCCGACCCTGTGATCTCTTCAACTCCCCCCGCGATCCCCCCCGACCTGTGATCTCTTCAACTCCCCCCGCGACCTCCCCAACCTGTGATCTCTTCAACTCCCCCCCCGCGACCCCCGACCTGTGATCTCTTCAACCGCCCCCCGCGATCCCCCCAACCTGTGATCTCTTCAACTCCCCCCACGACCCCCCGGACCTGTGATCTCTTCAACACCCCCCGTGACCCCCCACCGACCTGTGATCTCTTCAACCCCCCCCCCCCGCGATCCCCCCCGACCTGCGATCTCTTTGGCAGGGTCTCCGCCTTACCCGCGTCACCCAGCTTCTATGCCACCCCCCCCACAAACACCCCGTCAATATTGGGGCCATGGTGGCTAATATTAATAATGAATACGTTAATTCCATGGTATGTGGAAGGATTTTATATGAAAGTGTTAACATCTCCATTACTGCTATCTCACTGTGAGATGTCAGCCCATGGGTGTCTTATTATTTGAATCAGCAGTAAATGCCAGTTGATTGAGAGAATCTGCCAAGTTGCAGTGGTTCAGGGTATCTAAGGGCACTTTTGTTATGTCACTTGCTAAGGTTTTATCAGCAGGTGACACTAGGAAACAGCCAAAAGCATAAACTCCAGCAATATCATTCACAGCTCCACAAATAGCATTCTTTCATTTTCATAGATTTGGTATATTTTGATTCAATAATTCAAACTGTGATAAACAGTGTCAAACCAAGCAACACGCAAACCACACTGAGAATCAGCTTCCGCACAAATGGAAAATAAATAAAGCACATATTCAGAGTATTTCCTTGATCGCTACGCCCACATCCATTCTCTACACCCTGTAATCCATCACTTAGAGCTTCATTCCTGTTCCTTATTTTTGGCTAAATGGACAGTTCAGTCCATTTAACGACTTCTCTAAATTTCCTCAGCTAATTATCATCCTGCTGTCACTGCATTTATTGTCTTTTCAATATCCTCCAAGCTCCAAAATTATAGTCTCGCAGCATGTTCAAAGTCTGAATTTTAGATCAAGCACCACAAGTCCAGTTTCATGGCCATCATCTACACCCAGTCAAAAAAAAATCCATAATATAACATAAAAAAATTGGAGAATATCAATCTCCATAGGCATGAACAAACCATATGTGTCTGACTGCCAATTTTCTTCTGTGGAGGGTTTTGTAACATTCGGATAATTGACCCATTTTTGCTTTTATTATCTTCCTTTATTGAGATATTTATTACGACAGCAGATGTTCACTTATCCTGTTGCTGTAGGCATGCTCAGATTATAAAACATGTCCCATACTGTACCAACCCTTTGAAGAGCAGAGAGTTACACATATTGTTTACATCTCTTTCATGGTATGTCCTCCTTGTAAGCGTTTGGTCACCTGCCCTAATTTATCCTTATGTGGATTGGTGCCAAATTTTGTTTTGTCTTAAAATACACCTGTGCAGCACCTTGGGGCATTTTACTACGTTAAAGGCGCTATATAAATACAAGTTGTTGTTGTTGCTGTTGTAAACGCAATGATTAATCGCCCCAAAAAGCATTATGCGTGCTCATGACACTGAATGACAATTCTTGACGGGAAAGCTTAATACGGTATTCATCTTCTCACTGGTATTTTACTGGTAGTTGATAGCAAAGTATTTTATTCTTCTCCGGACTGTACCAGCGTTTCAACCGGGGAAATGCCGAATGTTTGATCCAATCAGCAGTTTGTAAGGAAACCATTCCTTTCGTGAGTTTCCACCGGATAAGTTTAAACGAAGGGGGGGCAAATTGGTTAAGGCCTAGTTGGTCAGGAAATGAGCAAAGCAATTGGTCCTCACGGCCGCCCACGTGCGAGAGGCACAAGTCATATTGGTGCTTGTGCCTCGTTTCATTAAAATTGGCGCACTCCCAGCGCGAATCACGCTGTTCATTGGCTGCTCACCGATTGGGGGAGTGGGAAATTGGGTGTCACTAACGCCATTTAAAGGCAACCCGCACTTCTTAAAAGGAGAGTTCCACTTTGGTTGTATTTAACTGAATTCCAATTGGACAATCAAAATGGTTGGCAGAGATAATGATAATGCAGGAAGTGTCCTCCCTCCCTCCCCCCCGCCCCCCAACCCTGATTTTCCGATGCTGCTCTGGTGCTGTTGGTGCAGGTGGTTAGCAGGAGGAGAGAGGTCCTCTTTCCACTCAACAGCAGAAGGGTCTCCAGGAAAGCTTTGCGGCACCAGTGGGCAGAGGTGGCAGGGTACGTCAATCCAGGACCTCACTGCAATGCAGAACGGAGTTTACTAATCGAAC